>NC_059083.1:69665427-70355420 GCF_020497125.1 Mauremys mutica | reverse complement strand
GGCCAGGGTCTTGGGTGCTAGTCACATTCTGCTACTGACTTGCTGTGTAGCCTTGGAAAGGTCACTTAACCTGAATGTGCAATCCCTTCCCATCTGGGAGACAGGGATACCACTTCTCAGCCGGGCAGGCTCTGTAAAGCACTGGGAGCCCCAGCATCGCCCTTCATCTGAGATGCTTCAAATCCATGCACACTATGAGCAAAATCCTGCTTTCGGAGCCACATGGCAGCTCTTCACCCCAGCACAGGGCAGGATCCTACAGCAGAGTTTTCTCCTGCATCTTGCTGAGAGTCTCCATCTTCCCTGGGCCAAGCATACTTCAGGGTCCCTTTGCAGTGATGGTTGCAAACGGATTCACCTCCTCCTGCTTTGGTACCCGGGGCTCCAGCCACTCTCCTTACAGGGCACCCAGAGGGGAAAACAAGAGACAAAGCACTTTTCTTTTGCAACTTGGAAACTTTTTCTAGCGTAGGGTCCCCCGAAGCGAGGCAAATTTCTGCCCCGAGTTGTTTACCTTCCAAATTTCTGCAAATTTCACTGGTGGATCATTGGAATTCAGACACAGTTAGAGCAGCTGCCAGTCATCCTGCTAAGGCAGAGCACATGGGGGATGGGATTAATGGGACGGGCTGGGGGATCAGGGACACAGCAAGAACCTTGCAACCCCCAGCCAAAAGAAACCAGCCTGCTGTGAATGGGGGAAACAAACCACTTTTCCCCATGACACCCACCCCACAGCCAAAGGGGAGACTGAGGGCTCTAGCCCTTCTCCCATTTTATTCCCTTCAACAGGGGGAACATAGGTCTCTTCACCTCCACACTCCCTCACCACCACAGCCTCCTCACCCTCCCATAGGAGAAAGGGGGCTCCCTGCCCCCTCTACCACATCCAATATCCACAGCAAGAGAGGAGCTCTTCTCCCCATATCTACCTGGAAGGATGGTGCAGAAGGAAGAGACAAGAATCTCTCTGCCCCTGTGCTGGGAAAGGTAACACAGATCTCTGCCCCAGTCCTTGAGCTGGAAGGATTCGGTCCAGGATAATAATGACCTTTAACAACATGAAGGAGAGCCCCACTCGGCTCCCCGCACCTGGGATTGCAAAGAACTGGGACTAGGAGTGTCTCTGAAAAGCAACCCCCCCTTCATTAATGGTCTCTTTGTAAAAGGGTAACTGGAAACAGACTGGTGGGAAAGGCACAGGTGCTTATTTTGAATACCCCCAGTCCTGAGACAAGGCTGCCCAGAAATGGGGAGGAGTCAGTCACCACTGAGCTAAAAACAAACAAAAAAAACCACCCTGCTATCATCTTTTTTCCCCCTTCATAAGTGACCCTGGCCCAGCCCCCCTGGACCCAGAGAGACAGATCTCCAAGGAGGGGTTCAGAGGGGCCAACTCACAGCTTCCTAGGGTGGCTGTTCTCCATGAAAACCTGCATTTTCAGAGCTGAGTTTTCAAGAGCCCGACACATGGAACTCCACATCCCCTTTGATATTTTTCTTCTTTATCTTTCCGCTGGATTCCCCATCAGTTCGTGGCTCGTGCCAATGTTCAGGTTTGCCTGGGGGAGTCGTCTCTTTAATTCAGTGTAAAGGAGCCTGGGGAAATTGGGTTTCTTCTTTCTGCATCCTCCACTCCCCATTATGAAGAAGCATGACAGCATCCTACAGGAACGATCCAGAGCCAGCGCTGTGCAGTGCACACGAGCAATGCTGGGGCGATTTCAGGTCACTGCTGCACAATGCCACCAGGAGTTTTTGGGTTGGAGCTTTGTCATGTAGAGACCAGGCAACGTAGAGACTGGACCAAAACCAAGTCCCAGATCAGAACCAGTCTAAGAAGTGGGGAGAGTTCAGAGCCGAATTGGATTCTAGGCACTGCTGATGCCTACCCTGAAATAAAGGGCCCTTTAGAGCTCTCTTCTCCTAGCAGGTCTGTGGAGACCTGGTTGCGGTCATGGGTCCAGAGATTCCATGGCCCTGCACCTTGCATAGTCATTTATAGCAGTACACTGTGGTTGTAAAGTGTTACCAAACCAGGATGGCAGTGTTTCATGCCCACGTTGCACTGGTGCAAGGCATGGAGCCCAATAACCCATCCAGACCAGGTAGCTGGTTGGTTCTCTTCTGTTTCCAGCTACCAAACTGCATTAAAGGCAAGTGCCAATATGTAATTATTCAGTCCTTCCCTAATGCTATTTTTCTGTGTTGTCAGTCGCCATGGATACTTTATGGTACAACGTGGTCACCATTGGAGGGGAGTTGGGCCACAAGAGACTCACTCTACTATGTTGCAGTCCACACTATGAAAGAGTTTGAGAACCCCAGGTACAGCATAAAAACCAGCCACCAGCCAGGATGTTCAGAGGAGCCTAAGGGAGTTAAATGCCAAAGTCCCATTGAATTTCAAGGGTCCTCACTGGTTCAACCCCCTGTACTCCCCATCCGCCCCCTTGTGGGCTATCAGAAACCCACGTAATCAGACAACTCAAGTGCCTCAGTCTCCAACGCTCCACTTCTCTCTCCTCAGGGACAGTCAGAACCACATGGCTGGCTCCTCCCCTCTGTACCCTCAGAGAAGTAGTTTGATGGGTCCTTCTTCTCCCAGACCAGCAGAACTAGCTGGATGAAGGCTAACAAGGAAAGGTTCCATCCAGATTTGTTTCACTTTTTAAGCAAATTCACTTCAGCACTATTTGCTCCCTCTTCCCTTTCTCCGCTTGTTCCCCATGTGTATTCTACCACGTGACTGCTCTCGCCAGAATGGTTGTGGAAAGGGAATATTCACAGAAAGCAAGTGCTCACAGCAGAAAACTAATTCTAAGAGTTATGGCTTATTCAATCAGGGGCCAGAAGCCCACCATCGGCCCTATGCAACCAATCAAAGACAGTCTATTTAGAATGATCAAACTCACACTTGCAACGAACTATTTGCAAATAATCAGTCAAGAGTGATTCATGGCAAGGGTCTGGGAAATAAATTCATGTAGCTTTAAAGAAGTCATGATTGGCTTGTGGACAGTCTGAGGAGAGAATGAGGCAACATTTCTCTGGTTAATAAATTAGCAAGATAAACTGTTCACAATGAATTATTCATGCTGCTCGGTGGCCATGTGAGAAATGGGAGAAGCAGCAAAGCATGCAGCGGATTCCTTCAGGAGCTGCACAAGGGACCCGTTGGCGGCTGGGGAATCAGAAACCAATGAAGCATTTGATTTAGATGGTTCCAGGAAGAAATCAGCTCATCAGAGTAATGAGGAGTTTGGTCCGTTTTAATCCTGTAGATGGAGCAACTGGAGGAACGATGGTGGCTGGGGATGTTACTCAGGAAAGTGCGCTCCGTGCCAGGGAGACCATGTGAGTGCAAATGCTTGCTCACACGGCACACGCCCGTCTATCCATCCCCAGCCCAACCTCACCAGATAAGGTGGGCTTTTGCTTCACCATTCACAATCTGACTAGTGATTTCACTAAGCTACCAGTGCAACCTGCCATTGCACTCCCATCTCTGCACACACCAGCCACTCCAAGGCAGGAGAGACCGCTTTTGTTATCTCACTGTCATTTTCCACCTTTCAATCTATCCTTCCAACAGCTGGTCATGATAGGCAGTGGTATGTGCTTCTCAAAGGTCATTTGGGCAATCAGCTGGCACCTCCTGTAGACAGGACTATGCTCCCCCAAAGCACTTTGCAAACCTTAACTAATCCATTCTCCCCAGCCTGCGAGCCAGGTCAGTCAGATCACCATTTAATGGACAGGGAACTGGACACGCTGAGGTTGGGGGAGTTTCTCAAAGACGCAGAAAGAGTCAATTCCAAGCCAGGATTAGTACTCGAGAGCTTCTGATTCCCAGTCTATTGCTCAGACCGTGGCAGTCTCCAGTCCAAGTACATGATGGGAGAAAACCAGCCCTGGTCCCTGCTAGAAGTGATTTTCCAAAGGCCATCAAGGGCTGAGTTTGGTGCCACATCTTTGTCCCCATGTCCTAGGACGCATCATAGAATCATAGTATCTCAGGGTTGGAAGGGACCTCAGGAGGTATCTAGTCCAACCCCCTGCTCAAAGCAGGACCAAACCCAACTAAATCATCCCAGCCAGGGCTTTGTCAATCCTGACCTTAAAAACCTCTAAGGAAGGAGATTCCACCACCTCCCTAGGTAACCCATTCCAGTGCTTCACCACCCTACTAGTGAAAAAGTTTTTCCTAATGTCCAACCTAAACCTCCCCCTCTGCAACTTGAGACCATTACTCCTTGTTCTGTCATCTTCTACCACTGAGAACAGTCTAGATCCATCCTCTTTGGAACCCCCTTTCAGGTAGTTGAAAGCAGCATTCAAATCCCCCCCCCCCATCAGCTCCATTACGTCTCATGCATGAGGGTCTCATTGGATGGTAGTCTAACCTTGGTGTTTAACATGCTTTAACACACACACACTTTCCCTGGCGTTTCCCCCACCCCCCATGCATCCTAACCTTCTCTCTGCCTTTTAATAGCATGCAGCTCCCGGCTGTGATTCTGAACACCAGGTTGTGTGATCACAAGTCACTCACAAACACCCCAGCAGCTCCGCCATTTGATTTCACAATCAGCACAGCTATGGATTCAAGGTGTAAAATGACAGAGCAATGGAGACACCCAGGCATGCGGCGGCCCAGCCGCTAAGCGCTAGGCATAGATGACTCAATTCAGTGGCAAATCAAACAAAACCGCACTGTCCATCCCTTGGTCCAACCCTTTCTGTACAGTTCCAAAGCTTCAAACCTCCCCCTGCCCTGGAGGGGGATTCCACTGAACCAAACAACGAGCTCCTGCAAAAATAAATAAATAGATAGATACACAAAACCACACTCCCCTTCCTGTAGGACAGCCGGCATTTTCAGCCTCTCAAATGGTAGCCCCATCTCGCTCTAGTTGAGGAAGGCCCCATACCTGACCCTCCTCCTATCTCACCAACCCCCGACCCAATCAAAGCTATTTTGGACCAGGTTGATTGGTGGAGAGGGGGATAGAGCGCATTGTACACAACTTGAGAAGGGCCTCCCAGGGAGAATATCCTGTGAGCAGTTCCACCTCTTTACAACCATGAGGCTTCCAGATCTAGAGCTGTCGCTGAGTGGTCTCCCCCGTGGGCAGCGTCTGCCGCACACTGCCAACCCCAAGAGCTCACGTTCCAAAAAGCTGCCCACCCCCTCCACCAGAAATCATGGAATTGGCTTAAAGCCCATGGGACTTGAAAGACAGTACAGGTGGCCTTCAGGGGCTGGAGCCCTTCGGGGATCCCATTTTCAAGCTCTTCTTCATAAACAGCAGGGCTAGATAGATGCGAAAATGAAATGAGGGCTGAAATGAAGTGGAGGTTCTCACATGACTCCAGGAGCTGGGCGTTTGAGGAGGAAAAAACCCAAACAACACATCAAATAGTGAGAGAGTCTCCATATGAAATTTGGCAAGAATCTGACTCTTTGACCCCGAGGGGGGGTCATCACAGAGGAAACCAATAAGCCATTTAGTCCAGCATCCACCGTTTCCTAGAGGGAAATTCCCAGGTAAATGCTGAGAGGTACCCAGATGACACAACACAGCTCCCTGAGAAGGAACACCCAGGGCACAGATCAGAGACAGGGAGGATCCAGCTCGTGGGAGTGGTGTTATTTGGTGGAGGGGGTTGCTTTTATTGGGATGGGAGCTTGGGGAGGTTTCTTTAGCAGGTGATTTGCGGAGAAGGGTGCGGAGCGATCCTCTCAGTCAGCTCTTCCGCAACGTCCTGCAGGCCCCCCCACAGCTACAGCCCTTCCCCAGACCCTGGTGGCTCTTGTCCCCTCGCCGCCCACAAGGCACATCCCATCTCCGGCCTTGGCTGTTTGCGTGGAAAGCACATTTGTCTCTAGTTCCCGCTCTCTCTTCCATCCCTGACTTGATGTGATCTCAGCATGGGATTCCCGCCCCCCCTTTTTTTTAAATAGCTGTCACCCCGTCAGAGATTTCCTCTGCATTGACGTGACCTTCAGTCCCCTGAGACGGACGGATGTCTCCAAGATTCATTCTCAGGGTTATAAAAACCAGCAGCCTGTTATAACCTAGTGCTTTCCTTCTACAAGGCAAGCGGGAGAGCCAGGGGCTGGGAACCCAGCTCTGGGAAGCAGAGGGCAGGGGGCTGCCAGGAGTGGGCTTAGTCCAACCCCAGCCCCCTTTCCCACATTAGTGCAGGAGAGGAAGAAGCCAGGATTCGGAGAACTCAAAGCTGTGAGGATGGTACCGATCCAGTCTACAGGACACCCTGGCCAAGCCACTTTCCAGGGAGAAAGGAGCAGGAGAGAAAGAAAAGGACAGAAAGTTAACTCACTAGTTCACTGGTTCGCAACCAGGGGTACACGTAATCCTGGGGGCAGGGCCGTCCCTAGGGGGGTGCAGGGCTCAGGGCAGAAGTGACAAATCCATCACTTCTGGGACCGACCACGCCGAACAGGGGAGGTGGTGTCTCCCCAAACAAACAGGCAGGGCCCTGCCCACACTCTGCCCTCCCAGGGCCCTGCTTTGGCAGAGCCGCTGGGCTCCAGGGGGCTGGGGCCATGCTGCCCACCTTCCTGGGGCTGGGGACACTGCAGCGGCACCACATGCTCTCCCTCCCGGCGTGCTCTCCCTCAGGATGAAGGGGTGGCACTGGGGGCTAGCCTCGTCCAGCCAGCAGTATGTGCACCCCGCAAAGCGCGGGGCCTGGAGCAGTTGCCCCAATTCGCCGTAACCTAGGGATGGCTCTGCCCGGTGGGCACGCCGAGATCTGCCAAGGGGGTACATCAACTCATCTTGGTATTTGCCTAGTTTTACAACAGGCTACATAAAAAGCACTAGCAAAGTCATACAAACTAACGTTCAATACACATAATGACTTGTTTATACTGCTCTGTATACTATACACTGAAATGTAAGTACAATATTTATATTTCAATTGATTTATTTTATAATGATTTGGTTACAAATGAGAAAGTCAGCAAATTTTCAGTAGTGTGCTGGGACACTTTTGTATCTTTAGGTCTGATTTTGTAAGCAAGTAGTTTTGAAGTGAGGTGAAACTTGGGGGTACACCAGACAAATCAGACTCCTGAAAGGGGGACACTAGCCTGGACAGGTTGAGAGCCGCTGCACGAGTTCCCTTCTGTAGAGCTGGGTGTAGGGTCAAACGAGAAAGTCTGTGGAAATGGGCGAGGGCAACAGAACCGACACACCTCAGCACAGGTACGGCTCAGGGAGGAAGGGCTACGAGTCAGAATTAGAGAGCGACTTGACCTGAACCACACCCTTGGATCCCAGACTTTGCAGGGCAGGAGGTGGATTTCACATCTGTCCCTAAGCTTTGCCATTCTGAATCCTCCAAACCCCAGCTGCAGACAGGTACATAGGCGGAGTGCAAGGAGTCGTCAATGGGGTGGGAGAAAGAGTCTGCACAGCCCCTCCATCCTGTGATGTGATCCAGCACATGTGTAGGGGCTGAGACTAGTCTTCTCTGCTGCTTGGAGAAGAGGGGGTTAAAAAGAGGTTTACTGCCCTCTAGGACTAGCTAGAATACTGAGTGTGATCCCTTAAGCACCTTGAGTACTGGGGAACTAAGCCCTAGGCCCATGCATTCCCCTCGGACCAGATCCCACACCCGACACGTCTCCCATTCACTGTGAGGAGCCTGAGAAATTATTCTGAAGAAGAGGACAGGGGAAGAGAGAACAAAGATGAGAGAAAGAAAAGGCCGTGAGGCGGGGGAGGGCAGACCCAAAGTAAAGGAGAGAGAGAAGCTTTTCTCCAGTATCCTCTAGCCTCTCCATCTCCTAGGCGGGAACTGGACCCTCCTACGTGACCTTGTGGATGGGAAGGAGACAGCGAGGGGTCTGCCTGGCTAGCTGGAGGTTGTGGGATGGGGAGGGCGGAGAAGGAGATTTGAATAATTTTTGCAACATGGCTAGTTTTAGCCCTTAATTAAAAGATCTCTCTGCAGAGCTCTGATAAAGCAACCGCCGCAGATAAGCCTCTGCCATTCAGGGAGAGGGAAGTGCAGCAAATGAAACAGCAGGCTCCTCCATTTCACACTGTAGAGAGGTTAGCCGGGGCTCGTCTCTCTCCGGGGCGGCGGGGAACCACTCCGCCTCACTAAACTCGGGAAGATGTCTGGTGGGGAATTAGTTCGGCCGCGGGAGTCTTCCTCTGCGGCCTTTGTGAGGGCAGAAATAAACACAGTGAGCCCAGGCCCACGGTCGGGGCGGGGCAATGGTGAGTCAGGCGCTCAGGCACTCAGGCAGGGGCTGAGCAATAACGGTATATAACAGTGAGCCAGGCCCTAGGTTACAACGGGCCAGGGAGAGGAGGAGACGGCCACCCGCAAGTTGGGTGGCAGGGGGGACGCAGGCCCTCCCTCTCCACTGTGTCCCAGCCTGGGGCCCTAGCAGCGGCAGAAGACCAGGCGGTCAGTGGGGATCCTGGCTGCAACACACCAACATGGGCTCTGGCGGTGCTGCAGCCAGACTAGGGTCAGCTGCCCCCAGGCTACTTCCACTCTTCCCTTCTTGAGGTACCTGGGTCGGGGTGGTGTCCTCAGGGGGGTCCAGCACCATGGGTTCCTCGGGATAGCTGGTGAGGGGTAGAGTCGGCAACTCCTCAGGTAGCTGGCGCGGAGGTTTCCCAGTCGCGAGCTAGGCCGGAGACATCTGCCCTCCCCGGTGGCTGCTCTCTCAATGAGCTCTGGGGTCGGGCCTTTATACTTCCGGTGCCACACCTGACCCTCTGGGGGGCGGGCTCAGAGCTGCCTGGCTCCGCCCACTCTGGTGTCCCGAGGGACTCGTCTCTCTCCGGGGTAGCGGGGAACCACACCACCTCACTACACAAACCTTTACAAGGGGCTGGACAAGGGGAACGGTCCCTACATCCCCAGCCATTTCTCCTCAAGGACATAGCGAGGGACACTGGGCTGGATTCAGGCGAGAACACACTTTCTGGCTTCTGTATCACTCTGCGTTTCCCCAGTACCTCTCAGCTGAGGACTGCGAAGTCCTTCATGACCAAAGAGGAAAGAAGTCTCACAGCACGTCCGGGAGGTACACAGGGCTCCGTGTCTCAGTTTTACAGGTAGGGAAAAGGGACTTTCTCAAGGTCACACCAAGACTCCGTCATAGAGCTAGGAACTGAACCGTGGTCTCCTGAGTCCTACTCCAGTGCTTTATCCACAAGGCCACCCCTCATCTCCAGAGCATATTCCTTTCCCCAGGGAAACTAGATCTCTCTGTCGCCTATGTCTTGCTCTCAGAGGAGAGTCCCTTTAGGGTTCAGCAAGCCAGGTCAGATCTCAGATTCTCCATCCCTTTCGCTTTTGTTTGGCTCCAACAGACAAACACACCCAGCTTTAAAGAACCCTGTCTGCGGCCATTAGTGTAGAATGCAGATTAATTCCTTCAGGTGATCATTAAAAGTGACTGAGATACTAAAGTGTTTTGACTTTTTTATAACACAGACAACAACAAACAGCAGCAGCACCCCCATCTCCCACACTGTCTGTGGTTTTCCAGAGTCATGCCAAAGATGCACGCGTGGTGCCCAGAGCGAGACAGGCTGGATCTCCGTGTGCAGCGGGAATCCAACAGGCCTAGCCATACACCCAAGCAGTCGAAGAGACTCCAGTCACACAGGCAGCATGGCCCAGGGGATAGGGCACTAGAAGGGGACTTATGAGCCCTGGCTCTATTCCCAGCTCTGCCCCTGACTTGCTGTAGCCTTCAGCAAGTCGCTTCACCTCATCCTTTGTCTGCAAGCCACATTCCCAGAGGCATTGAGGCAGACAGACACCTAGTGGGATTCTCAAAAGCACCTAAGCAGGTTAGGTGCCTAACGGCCATTGGAAATCACTGGGTTGAGGTGCCTAACTCACTTAGGCACTTTTGCAATGCCTACTAGATTTAGGAGCCTCAGTACCTTTGTAAATCTGGCCACTGGACGGGTCTATGTTTGTACAGCACCTAGCACAATGGGGGTCTTAATCTAGGCACTAGCATAAGGCAAATAATAAACAAGGAGCCATCTGGGGAAACACTTGGTCCTGTACTAATTACAGTGTCAACTGCCCGGTCTGCTACTGGGGGAGGAGATTCAGACCTCTTCTCGGGCAACGTGGGGTCTGCAGATCACGAAGTCAGGCCCAGCACCGAAGTCTCCATGTAACCACAGAAAGAACCGGAGAAGAGGGGGCTGATGGTGGTGGGTTTTTTAAAAAGGCATTATTGCTTATTTCCATAAGCCCCAGGAGACTGGAGTGGCTGTTGGGCTAGTTAGACCATGAGGCCTCCTGGATAAACAACAGGTGTTTAGGAACAGGACGTGCCAAGCTGTATATTATTTATATACATATATATTTTCAGAAATCAGATATAAAAATTACCCATGTGAATAACATGCAGTTCATGGCGGGTGGATAGCAGCCAAGTTACAGTTACCAACAGTAACAAGCATCTCGACAGCAATATGCAGACAGACAAAGGGTTAATGACGATTCAGTTCCCTATGCCGCTCATTTTACAGATGGGAAAGCTCGGGCAGAGAGGTTCAGGGACAGACTGGTGAGCAACCTCAGACATGCCCCAATAGGAGAAGCTGGGCACACTGCTCTTTTCAACAGCTGGCCCCATACACAGGCAGAGAATGTGGCCCCATAGTTTCACACCCTGCCCTGTTCCTTGGCCCTTTGGGGTCCTTTCCATCAGCAGACTCAGGGCATGGCAAGAGGAGCAGGATTCCTGACAGCTGGGGATTGAAATCCCCATGAAATATGAGGAGACGCAGCCCTGAGCCAGAGACCAGCAGCGCTTGATATGCCAGGTGGTAGAATGTAAAAGCCCTGTGACCTAGGCAGCTCTCCTCCAGCTACATGCCCCCAGAATGACGTGCTAATGGCAGCCCAAGCTCCTCCGGGGCGGTCTTTCCCAAGCAATTACAGTCTGAATTAAGACATTACATCAGCCTGGGCTTTCCACCGAGCCCCACTGCTGGCTTGTGAGCAGGGGAGTGAGAAGGGAGGGGGGGAGGGAGTCCATGTCTATCACTCAGAGTTTCCCATGTGTCCTTATCATGGTTTATTATTAAGCCGATCCCATCCCTTCTCCCAGTGCAAATGCACAGAGCCCTTGGAGCTGGGCTCATCTCTTCCATGGCAAAGGCCGGGGCCCATCCACAGCACGAGCGCCAGCACTTCACAGGAGCAGACCACATGAGAGAGGCAGGCCTGACATTTACAACGGGGGCCGCTCACCCTGTCAGCATCGCTACCCCCAGTGCTTAACACTTGCAAACACCCAGATCTGTCAGCCAGCACACTCAGCCGCTTGGCTCCCACCAGCGGGGCCATGCGGAGACACCACAGCGCTCAGCATGTGACGGGGACCGGCGAAAGCCAGCCGCTTGCACAAAGCACATCGAGCAGGGGGGAGAGTTAATGAGGCCCGGGAGATGCTAGTGCCGTTCCACCTCCCACAGGGCCCACCTGCCTCTCCAGCTCCGGGAACGGCCCAAAATAGGAGAGCAGAATTCCCTGGGTGCCTGCGGGTGGGAGGAAGGAAAGCAGCCTCTGAACCCAACAGCAACAAACAAGGGGAGGGAGAGAGAGAGAGAGAGAGAGAGAGAACCCAGATCAGACACCCAGGAAATTTCAGGATGTTTGTAAACCAGACCCAGGTCTTCATCTTCCCAGCATCCCCTTTGTAACACGCCAAATCCCAGAGCTGAACCACCCCAACCCCTGACATGTGTTTGAAGCTGGGAACTGAATTTGGTGGCACGAGCCCCACTATAAATATCAGACCCAAACTGCTTGGGATGATCCGAGCTGCACTGACACTGGAAGAGGGGACAGGGGTTCATGTCGGGATTGTCTGGGGAACTGGAGACGTGAATATCGTTCAAGCAGCTTCTGTGTGCCAGGTCCCCATGGCTCCGGAAAGCAGAGAACAGCTTTGCATGCCGGCCTGCTCCAATGGGGCTTTGCTGCAGCCCTTGTACATCCACCTGGTTTACAAAGACCCTTCACTCCCAGCTTGGGGGACACGGAGTGCAGCGGTGGGGGTGCAGGATGATGCTAGGAAATGGGACTTGTACTGGACAGCGTTTCTGGAGGTAGTGGACACAGAACCGAGATCAGCTGCACCTGATGTTTCCAGTGACTCACGTCAATGGAACTTGGGCTACTGAGGCTATGCAGAGGGATTTCTTGCTGGCAGGGACCCTCGGGAGGCCTGCACCACACAAGCCTCGAGCCACGCAGCCAGGGCACTGCCCAGATGGAGACACGGTGCAGTCGTAAGCCCACGCTGGTAACTTCATCTGCAGTGCCTTCTCTCCCTGGGCTTCCCCTCCAAGCTGAGGGCGAGCCTCCCTGCAGTCCTCCCAGAGACCTCGCTGCACACACTCCTCTGGGAAGCGGCTCTTCTCGGCAAGCTCCAGGCACACTGGACTTGCCCTTCTCTCCCCCGAATGCCTGGAATAAACAGAATCAGCTCATCTCTAATCCCCGCTCTTTTCGGAGCCTTTGAAGTTATTGGCCTCCCTCGTTTGCCTCTGGCCTCCAGCACAGTGACTCTTGGAAACACAAACTAGTGAGCCCGCTGCTTTGGTCCAACCCCCTCCAGCATCCAGCCGGTTTCCTCCGAAGGCAGGTTCTCCTGGGAGAGGGCTAAATGTACTTAGCAACTCCGCACTCCAGCCCGGGATAATCAGCTGGGAGCAGGAGGCAGCTGACAGGCCGCTGGGACAGCACCAGTGATTTCATCTCAGCCTTAGAATTTGTCAGCAGCCTTCTCCGGCGTGTGTTTCACCTCTGCACAGCCCGGCAGTGCTGCATCCCCGGGGACATGCATCCCCCTGGACTCCGCACTCCCCAAGGCGGATGTATTCCCCAGCTCGTGCAGGAAGGAAGAAATAAGATGTCCCCGTGTAGCTTCCAGTCTCCTCCCTTGTGATATCAGGGCACTGATCGCACAAGCGTCGTTGGGTAGGCGCTGTGCGAGCTTCCTCCAGCAACCTTGCCAATGCCCCTCCCCCCCGACCTGCACCCCACTGCTGTTAGCGCTGCTGCCCCTCCCCCCGACCTGCACCCCACTGCTGTTAGCGCTGCTGCCCCTCCCCCCGACCTGCACCCCACTGCTGCTAGCGCTGCTGCCCCTCCCCCCCACCTGCACCCCACTGCTGTTAGCGCTGCTGCCCCTCCCCCCCACCTGCACCCCACTGCTGTTAGCGCTGCTGCCCCTCCCCCCGACCTGCACCCCACTGCTGTTAGCACTGCTGCCCCTCCCCCCTGAGCTGCACCCCACTGCTGATAGCGCTGCTGCCCCTCCCCTGACCTGCACCCCACTGCTGTTAGCGCTGTTGCCCCTCCCCCCTACCTGCACCCCCCTGCTTCTAGCGCTGCTGCCCCTCCCCCCGACCTGCACCCCACTGCTGTTAGCGCTGCTGCCCCTCCCCCCGACCTGCACCCCACTGCTGTTAGCACTGCTGCCCCTCCCCCCTGAGCTGCACCCCACTGCTGATAGCGCTGCTGCCCCTCCCCCGACCTGCACCCCACTGCTGTTAGCGCTGCTGCCCCTCCCCCGACCTGCACCCCACTGCTGTTAGTGCTGCTGCCCCTCCCCCCTCGAGCTGCACCCCACTGCTGTTAGCACTGCCGCCCCTCCCCCCCAACCTGCACCCCACAGCTATTAGCACTGCCGCCCCTCCCCCAACTTACACCCCAGTGCTGTTAGCGCTGCTGCCCCTCCCCCCCAACCTGCACCCCACTGCTGTTAGCGCTGCTGCCCCTCCCCCCGACCTGCACCCCACTGCTGTTAGCGCTGCTGCCCCTCCCCCCTGACCTGCACCCCACTGCTGTTAGTGCTGCTGCCCCCCGCTCTGCCAATGCCCCTCCCCCTGACCTCCAGCCCCCTGCTATTAGCTTTCCCCCTCCCCGACACAAATGCTCCTGCCTCCTGGTCTGCAGCCCCCTGCTATTCCACAGCTGGCTTCTCAAGCAAAAAGGGGAGGGTGAAAAAAGTTAAAAGCCAAACCACTGCCACCTGTGCCAAACTGCGCAGTGTTGAAATGTCACCAGGGGATTCTCCTCTTTCGGTCCAGCCCCGAGAAGCGATGCAGGGCACGGCCCCCTCCCTCTCTAGCACCAGAAGCCCCAGTGGGCGGAGGTGGCAGCCCCAGAGATTCCCCTCCACCAGCCAGCAGGCAGCGCTCCCTGGAGATGGGGGAAGCTGACTCCCTCTTTCCTTTTATTGACAACAAAGCCAAAGGCTCTGGTTTCCCGGCAGCGTTTCCACACCCCAGCCGGCCGGGCAATCACTAGACGGTAATAAAGCGAGGGCTTGGGCCAGAGGAACCCTGCCTGTCTCGCTGGGTTATTAAGTTTCACAGAGAAGAAAAATGAGCCATCCCGTCTCCCTCTCCCCCCCACCTTTCCAAAACTGCAGCACGTTCCAATCCTTCCCCACCCAGCCATCCTTCCTGGCTCCCTCCCTCTTGCCGTTCTCGCCTCTCCAAGATAAATATTTCTCCTTTCCCCTCCTGCCAGGCAGCAGTTCTCAATAACTCTGCACAGTTTTAATAGGCACTCAGCAGCGGCTCAGGTATTTTCCTGTCCAGCAGCTTGGAACTGGAGACTCGAGGGCTATCAACAGCCTCGGCCCTGCTCCCACTGAAGCCGGCAGCGACGCTCTTGATGGTTCCGTGGGTGCCCGATCAGGCCCAGCGGGTGTGAGGAGGGGCAAGGCTGGCCCTAAGCCCACACCAGGCAAGTGGTTGCTTAGGGCCCTCAGGCTTGAGAGCGTCAGCCTCAGCGGGGAGCAGCTTGGTCTTGTTGCCCTTGACCTCCCCACCACGTACACGGCAAGAGAGAGAGAGAATTCAGCTCCCCAGCCGCCTCTCTCTGTCTCCCTCCCCAGCTGACCTAAACACTTCTGGGCCACCAGCTGGGTGTTAGCTCTACAGTTCTGCTGCAGTGGCTAGCAACGGGCTTGGCATTGCCAGCCCCGGGCATTAAAAAACATCTCACCAGCCAATTTCAAGAGGTTTGGGGTTGTTTTTTTAAGATAAGAATATTGAGCTTATTTTGTCCTTCTCCTCTGTGCTATGAGTCCTTAGGGTGCACTCTGGTTACCTTTTCTAGTTTTCTCCACAACCATAGCAGCTAGAAACACACTTTTTTTTTCCAAAAAAAAAAAAGCGGAGAGATTATCCTGTAATCACCAGACCTCAGGTACTGGGGCTTTAAGAAAATACTCAGATTACCATGAGACTCAGGATAAAATTACAAGCAAGGCAATTTTTTGCCACTAGAAGCCTCACAGTTATTTTCTGGTCTAATGAAGACCCCAGGCATCATCCCCCGTTACTGAACAAGTGTGACAATTATAGATGTACGTGCACACCACCGTCTGCCCAGAGACCTCTGTCCCTCCAGCCCCTCTTATGCAAATCAAGTAGACAGTGACACTTGATCAGTGGTTCTCAAGCCGTGAGCCACGGGCCCAATCAGCACACAGCTGCGGCCCATGTGACATCCTCAGGGCCATGCAGGTAGTCTATATATTGCATGGATGCGGCCCACGTAACACAGAGAGCTGCATATGTGGCTCACAATGGTAAATAGGTTGAGAACCACTGCACTTGATACTGTAAATAAGGGACTAAGGCCCCAGCCACTTTATCTGGGCAGCAGCAGCTGCCTCACTTGGAAAACACATGCCAGTTTAATTGGAGGGGAGAGAGGAGAGGAGATATAAACGAGAGAGGAAAAGAGCCTTGTTAGAGGTTACGCAACAATTTCTTAATCAACCAAGACGGCTCTCCAAAGCACAAAGGAGACAGCCGGCTCACGGTCTGGATGGCCTTTGTTTTTGGCCTCAGCTCCTGTGGCTTAGATTGCAGGAAGGTTTGATCAAGGCTGGAGTTGCTAGCTCGGAACAATGGAGAGCGCAGGATGTAATTTAAAGTGACAGTGTTTACTTTCAGGTCTCATGTTCCAGACGGGTGTGTTTCAGCCCCATCGGCCCACACGCCCTGGTCTGTGACATTCTGCGTGCCCATCCCCCTGCCCCAGCAGCACTACCAGCCTTGCCAGGGCCGCCCAGAGGATTCAGGGGGTCTGGGGCAAAGCAATTTCAGGGGCCCCTTCCATAAAAAAAAATTTGCAATACTATAAAATACTATATTCTCGTGGGGGCCCCTGTGGGGCCCGAGGCCTGGGGCAAATTGCACCACTAGCCCCCCGCCTGGGCCGCCCTGAGCCTTGTCCTCCAGCCCTATTTCCCCCCACTGCTCCACCCCACCCTTTGGACTCCTGCTAAAGGATTGATCTGACATAGCTTGTGCTGGACACACACAAAGACCGATTTGCTTTGGATTCTTCCAGGTAGCAGAACTTCCCCCCAAACCCCTGCCCCTCCTACAGCAAAACAGGGAATTGCCCAATGGGGTCTCTGGCTGGGGACGTGACCAAGTGAAACCAGATTTTATGTCACCAAACGGCAGCAGGAGCCACAACAAACAAAATGGTTTACTGGCAACCAAGGAAAAAAACAAAAATTCTTCCATCCCGAGTGCCATCCGGGGAAAGCTTGGAGTCCAGGGACATGCAGCCAGAGCGAGACCCCAGCTGGCATAATGGCACAGACACAGCCCCTCCCACCCAGAACAGCTGTTGGTCACACACACACACACACACACACACACACGGCACGATGCTACACACACAGATCCCGAAACGCTGCTACAAAACACTGTGGCAATGCACACCCCAGCTAGAGATGCTCCAGCTGCATCCTGCTCAGTGCAGGTATGGCACATTGCACTGACGACTGCAAGATAACAAGTGATGAGGAGACTCAGGGACCCCAACCCTGCAGCAATGGGAACCCTCCTGCATGGCTGCCACATTGGTCCTGTGCAGGAGAGCGACAGCTGCCACACGGGCGGACCCTGGGGACCCCCCCAAAGCATAACTCCCCAGCTTACGCTCTAGCCCCAGGCTTTGTACTGGGGTTGTAAGGCCATGTCTACACTGCAGATGGGGGCATGCCCCCCAGCCCAGGTAGACAGTCGCACTAGCTCCGCTTGAGCGAGTGCACTATAAATAGCAGTGTGGACGCTGCAGCCTGGGTGGTGGGTCAGGCAAGCCACACGAGCTCAGACCCAGAGGTTCAGGCAGACTTGGACTCAGGCAGCTAGCCCAAGCCACAGCGTCCACACCCCTGTTTTTAGGTAATAAAGGTAATAATTGGAGATATACCAATCTCCTAGAACTGGAAGGGACCTCGAAAGGTCATCGAGTCCAGCCCCTGCCTTTTGGTGCACTAGCTCAAGCAGAGCTAGCACGTTTCTGTCTCCCTGGGCTGGGGAGGCACGTGCCGAGCTGCAGCGCAGACAGCCCCCCCATTCTCTGTGAATCAGGCACAGAGGGGGACGCCCATCACACACTGACCCAGTGGGTTACAACGGCTGGGCGCGGCCAAAGAGAAAAGAACGTCTAGCTAAGCCCCTCAGTCATGCTAGTCTCAAATCATGCTCACACCCACTCCTTTTGTACTCAGTACCCTGCCTGCCCCACATCAGCTACTGCACCAGGTGCATTAGGCTAAAATCTGATATACCCGAGGCAATGCTTTGTTGAGGACCCAGACTTACTCCATTAAGTCTGCCGTCTTCAGCTCTGAGCTGAATCGAATCTTCTTGCACAGGTAAAGAACACTGGGGTTTCCTTTAGTATTCCCTTTTAATTAAAGGCACTTGGCCTATTTATTTAAATTCCAGTCAGGCAGCTATTTCCCTCCGCCCTCTCCTCCCGGCCTAGACAAAGGGCTATGAAGTTGTGCTGGGAACCATGTTAACACAGCTTATCCATAACACCTCAGCAAACTGGTTTGGAATCACAGGAGGCCAAATGGAGCAAATAGCATTTAAGACAGTGTTCAAGCCTTGGCATCTATCCAAGATACCTACAGGGGTAATACCTGAGCACCTCACTCTCTGTGGTATCTTTATCCCCACGCATGCTGTGTGAGACAGGGCAGTGCAATATCACCAGGCTAAGTGACTTGCCCAAGGCCACTCAGCATTATCTGAGGCAGAGTAGGGGATTGAACCCACGTCTCCTAAGTGCCAGGCTAGCAGTCTAACCCCTGAGCCACCCTTCAGCAAGCCTAACCCACTTAATAATAATGCTTTGCCCTTGTACAATGCTTCTCATGTGAGGCCCTCAGAGTGCTTTATGGGATGGGGCAAGTATTGTTTCCCCTCCCCCACACCTGGAGGAGGAGCCTCCACTCACCCATCCTCAGGGACCCCCCAAAAAGCAGAAGTGTGGGCATCCCAGAAAGCCTGCCTTCAGCCTCACCCAGAAAGCCCCACACGTCCCCAGGAGTGGATCTCCCTTCTCCGGCATTAGTAAGTGAGACAAGGGGACACCCTAACCTGATGGGACCTGAGCCCTTCTCACATACATACCTCGGCAAAGTGCTACAGTCAAACCTCAGCGTTACGGACACCAGAGTTACGAACTGACCGGTCAACCATACGCTGCAGAGAACCAGAAGTACGGAATCAGGCAGCAGCAGAGACCAAAAAAAAAAAAGGCAAATACAGCACAGTGCTGTGTTAAACATGAACTACTAAAAAAATAAAGGGAAAGCAGCATTTTTCTTCTGCATAGTGAAGTTTCAAAGCTGTATGAGGTCAATGTTCGGTTGTAAACTTTTGAAAGAACAACCAGAACATTTTGTTCAGAGTTTCGAACAACCTCCATTCCTGAGAGGTTCATAACTCTGAGGTTTTATTGTACAGAGTAGACAACCCCCCCAGCACACTGACGGGGCGTGATTGGCCACAGGCATCAAACAACAATCACACACACACACATTTGACCTGCCAAGACACTGAGGAGCCACACCCGAACCTATGTGCCATGCCTGCTCAAAGGGCTTGTCTACACTAGGATGGCGAATGGGGTTTTAAAACAGGTTCACGAGCAGGTTTTCAAACTCCACTTAGCGCTTGTTGCAAACCAGGCCGCGATGGCTCAGAGCACGGTGTCTGGCTGCGGTCAGCCCTAGCTAAACGATCCACTTTTAGCCACCGAGGTCTTTGATCGCTGCGCAGTGTTTAAACACTTGCCGGCTAATAGATTTTAAAGCACCGCTCGGTACGTGCCCACACATCCCTTCCTAGACAGACTGCAGCCGCAAGAGGCCCCGGCACCAACGTGACAGGTGGCCAGAGAATGCCACACGCAAGGCGTAACATGGCACAATGGAGGACCAAACTTCAGCGGCCTTGAATTTCCTCTGCAGACAGCCAGAGACATGGACTGAGAACACCAGCCATAACCCACCTCACACTTCAGCTGCCCACTCCTACAAGGCAAGATGCGGGAAGGGAGAGGGAGGACAAAAATGAATCAAGCCGTTTCCTCCTTGGCAGCTAGCAGTTACAACAAATTATCTGGCAGCCACTTACAAATCCAGGCCCGAGTGCCAAGAACCGCCCCTACCCCCACTCTGCTTCCGCTCCAGGGATGTAAACAGAATGGCATCTGCCTTCCCGTTTCTGCCGTGGAGTATAAATACCTCCAGCAAGTGGATGGCCCCATCCCGCCTAGCGCAGGGGAGGAACGGCCACCCTGCCCCACTAAGGGCTGGCACGCGGCCATATGCAAAGCGACTGCACAGCGAATGCCGCAAGTGTTGCCCACTGCTCTCTCCCCCGCCACCTCCCCCGATGCTCTTGGTTCGCTCCTCCATCCCGGCGGCAGTGCCAGGCGGTGGGAGGGAGGGAACGAGGCGGCGAGAGGTAGCAACATGGGATGGAACGGGCCCATAAATTCCTTCCACGTGCCCAGTCTTACGTCAATCTTCTCGCTGCAGTTTTGGGAATGTTCCAACTTTCCTGACTTTCCAACCTGGGTGTGCAACAGGAGCCTGTGGAGATTAGCGGCTATCCTGTCCCCTCTGCTCAAGGATGGGCAGACAAGGAGAAGCAACGCAGTAGGAGATGGGCTACGTAGTTGTGCAGAATACTAGGAGCCCTCCTGCTGGTAATCCTGGAGCCTCCTTGGCCCGGTACAGTGCCCAGCATGACCCAAAACAGTCCTGCCCCCACAGCTCAACCACTGAACTGAAACTTCCCCTCTCCCCAGCCCAGATAAATGTCCATCTGCCATAGGAGGTGGTTGATCTCACAGCTACAGCCCTGGACTGAAACTTAAGAGATCTGAGCCCAGTTCCTGGCTCCGCCAGATATCTTCTGCATGACCTTAGACCCTGATCTGTTCTGTGGATCCTGTCTCGGTTGGGGCCCTGGATACCACTGTCATACAAACACACACATGAAATGCCCATGTGACCTGAAGACACTCAAGGCAATAATAAAATCCACAGAGCTGGTGACCCCCATGCCCTCAAAATCTTCCCGCTGAGAATTTAAATGCTAATGTTATAATCCCCCTCCACCCCAAACACACACATTTTCTAGGAAGAGCAATAGAGGGAAAATATTAAACTGCTGACGCTGGGCATCAGCTAAATCAGCAGCTTATCAAAACCTTAATAAAGTGTGCATGAACGCAATTCAAGCAGAGGGAGGCCGTGCTGCTCAACTCAGCCTACAGCAAAAGCTCCCTCTGCAGCAGAAGCCTCTAGACTCGAGGAAGCCTTTCAGGTGTAACCCATCTGCCAGGTGGAGTCAGCAGCAACAAGGGCCGGGTTCAGTATCTGGGGGTTCCTTTTCACCAATACAACACAAAACCGGCTTGAGCCCCCACCCAGTGACCTAGGTCAATTACACACCACCCCGTGGGTGCCTTGAAGAGGCAATACTTCCCCTCTTGCAAGCACAGAGTCTGAGTGTCGCAAAAACTTTTAATAAAAGGAGGGAAGTAACTCAGCATTAATTTGGGAAAACACTGCAAACAGGGTTCATAAACATAAACCAAGAGCAAAAGACCCACCCTCAAATAAGTTGGGCAGTGTCCTTTTCCCCTCAAGTTCTTAAGTCCAGCAACCCAAAAGTCCCTTTAACGTGCCCGTCCCTTCTCCGCACCCCACTCACAGTTGCTGTCCTTGGCCAGTGCAGCCCCAGAGTTCAGAAGTTCATCTGAAGAGTTCACCTCCCATCCTGGATGGAGGTGGGGGTAAGGAGGCATCTTATATGCTCTGCTGCTCAGGCACTCACTCGCCGCCCCTCCAGCCGATTGCTGCGCCTCTCTCGGGGGCTCTCCTCTGGCTCTCTCCGCCAGCCACCCTGCTGACCACACCTCTCCACCAGCCTCTCTGCTGGCCACTCGCCGTGCCTCTATGCCAGCCACCCTGCTGGCCGCACCGCTCCACCAGCCGTCCAGCTGGCCACTCGCCAAGATGCCTTCAGGGCCCACCACTTAACACAGCTCTCAGTGATTTCAGCTGTTAGTGGGAGAGCCTCACTGCTGGTACACACTGGCAGCCACTTGAAATAGACATTGCAATCTCTTGCAGTAGAAACACTATCCCAAAGTGAGCCTAATACTTAGACCTAGGTCTATCAGTGATTTCAGCTCTGCGGTATGTAATAAGACTCTCAATTGAGTCTAAATTAGCTTTTTTATTATACTGTGGAAAGAGGAAGAGTCAACTGATATCTGGGATCCTTAAATAGGGCACAACCTCACTCAACTCATTGGACTTTGGAACCTAGGTGCCCTGCCTAGCGAGTGCCGTTCAACTGAGGGTGAGGCCCTCCATAGGGGCATGCCAGGTACAGTTCTGCTGCCCCCGATTCACACAAGGATAACAACCCTTTATTACTCCTGCCCCAGTAACAAGGAGACTGGGGATCCAACTCCAGCCACAAGTGATCATTTGGGCAAGCAGTCCCATCATGCAGAGCACCTAGGCAGGGTGGGTGTGTTCATGCAAATGAGATCAGCTCCTGAAGTCCTTTTTCACAGCTCACCACTAGATGTCAGTGGAAAGCTCATTCAGACTCTGCTTACACAAGTAACAACGGTGCCATTATTTGTGTGTCAGTAGCATACAGAGGCCCCAGTAGAGATTGGGACTCCATTGAACTAGGCAGCGTATGGACACGTCGCAAGAGACACTCCCTGCCCCACTGAGCTTACACTTGACAGAGACAGACAAAGGGAGTATTATCATTCCCATTTCACAAGTGGGGGCTGAGGCAGAGACAGATTAAGTGATTTACCCAATGTCAGAAAGCAAGTCTGTAAGCAGAGATAGGAACTGAACCCTGAATGCTTTAGCCACAAGACCATCTTTTCTGGCTGGGAAAGACAGTGTCTCTGCTAGTGCTTCTGATCATATGAGGACAGGTCGTTTGGGTTTTTTTAAATGCACAGTATTTAATCAACAGCATCCAAGCCACTTAGGTCAGCCCAAAGTTGGGATGTGTTCGTTAAGTCACACAGAGCTATTGATTCAGGAGCATTCATTAGAATTAGCTGTTCAAATATAGACCTACATTGGAGCCTCGCATCTGAATCGTTAGCCATTGCTCTGCCGGTTTCAATCCTGGAATACCTAGATTGGCTTTCGGAGTTAACCACACATTTGTATCTCACTTAGTTGTAAGGCTCTTCATAGTCTTTACTAATGTACCTCTTAAAAAAACCCACAGACTGCAGGAGATGTGAGCTGCTAGGTTCCCACCTAAGCAGTTATTAAGCAGTGGTAGTGTTGCCCATGGATTAGGGCGGGGGACTGGGAGTTGAGACTCCTGGATTCTGTTCCCACTTGGTCACTGACTCATGCTGTGACTTTGGGCAAAAACTAGGACTTTTTTTTTTAATTGAAGCAACCATTGATTTGGGGTGTGCACGTCAAGCCTCCTTCAGCCAGATTTTCATTGAATCACCGAACTGTAGGGCTGGAAGAGATCTTGAGAAGTCATCAAGTCCAGTCCCCTGCACTGAGGCAGGACCAAATAAACCTAAGATCATCCCTGACAGCTGTTTGTCCAAGCTGTTCTTGAGAACCTCCAGTGATGGGGATTCCACAACCTCCCTTGGAAGCCTGTTCCAGAGTTTATAGTTAGAAATTAGGAAAAACTTTCTAACCTAAATCTCCCTCATTGCAGATTAAGCCCATTACTTCCTGTCCTACCTTCAGTAGACACAGAAAACAACTGATCCCAGTACTCTTTATAACAGCCCTTAACATATTTGAAGACTTATCAGGTCCCCCATCCTGCCCTGTCTTCTTTTCTCAAGACTAAACCTGCCCAGTGTTTTTACCTTTCCTCATAGCTCAGGTTCTCTAAACCTTTTATCATTTCTGTAGCTCTCCCCTGAATTCTCTCCAATTTGTCCACATCTTTCTTAAGGTGTGGCACCCAGAAATGGACACAGTACTCCAGTGAGGCTTCACTGGTGCTGAGTAGAGTGGAACAATTACGTCCCATGTCCTACATATGACACTGCTGTTAATACACCCCAGAATGATATTAGCCTTTTTTGCAACTGCATCTCATTATTGACTCCAATTTGTGATCTGCTTTACCCCCCCCCCCATCCTTTTCTGCAGTATGATCACCTAGCCTATTCCCCATTTTGTAGTCACGCATTTGAAATCCTTTGTACTTGTCTTTATTGCATTTTGTCTTGTTGATTTCAGACCAATTCTCCAATTTGTCAGGGTTGTTTTGAAGTGTAACCCTTTCTTCCAAAGTGTTTGCAGCCCCTCCCAACTTGGTGTCATCTGCAAATTTTATAAGCATACTCTCAAATCTATTAGCCAAGTCATTAATTAAAACAGTTGAATATAGGGCTATCAGTTAATCACAGTTAACTCACACAATTAACTCAAAAAATTAATCATGATTAAAAAAATTAATCATGATTAATCGCACTTCTAACAATAGAATACCAATTGAAATGTATTAAATATTTGTGGATGTTTTTCTACATTTTCAATATTGATTTCAATTACAACACCAAATACAAAGTGTACAGTGCTCACTTAATATTTTTTATTACAAATATATGTACTGTAAAAATAATAAAAGAAATAGTATTTTTCATTTCACCTCATACAAGTACTGTAGTGCAATCTCTTTATCGTGAAAATGTAACTTACAAATGCAGATTTTTTGGGGGGGTTACATAAATGCACTCAAAAACAAAACAGTGTAAAACTTTAGATCCTACAAGTCCACTCAGTCCTACTTCTTATTCTGCCAATAGCTAAGACAAACAAGTTTGTTTACACTGACGGGAGATACTGCTGCCTGCTTCTTGTTTAAAATGTCACCTGAAAGTGAGAACAGGCATTCACATGGCACTTTTGTAGCCGGCACTGCAAGGTATATACATGCCAGATACGTTAAATATTCATATGTTCATTTATGCTTTGGCCACCATACCAGAGGACATGCCCCCATGCCGATGATGCTCGTTAAAAAAAAATGCGTCAATTAAATTTGCGACTGTATTCCTTGGGGGGAGAATTGTATGTCTCCTGCTCTGTTTTACCTGCATTCAGCCATATATTTCTTGTTATAGTAGTCTCGGATGATGACCCAGCACATGTTGTTCATTTTAAGAACACTTTCACAGCAGATTTGACAAAACGCAAAGACACAAAAATAGCTACAGCACTCAACCCAACGTTTAGGAATCTGAAGTGCCATCCAAAATCTGAGAGGGACGAGGTGTGGAGCATGCTTTTAGAAGTCCTAAAAGAGCAACACTCTGATATGGAAACTACAGAACCCAAACCACCAAAAAAGAAAATCAATCTTCTGCTGGCGACATCTGACTCAGATGATGAAAATGAACATGCATCAGTCCACACTGCTTTGGATTGTTATCAAGCGGAACCAGTCATCAGCATGGAAGCATGTCCTCTGGAATGGTGGTTGAAGCATGAAGGGACATATGAATCTTTAGCGCATGTGGCTTGTAAATATCTTGCAATGCCAGCTACAACAGTGCCATGTGAACACCTGTTCTCACTTTCAGGTGACATAGTAAACAAGAAGCAGGCAGCATTATCTCCTGCAAATTATAACCAACCTTGTTTGTCTGAGCGATTGGCAGACCAAGAAGTAGGACTGAGTGGACTTGTAGGCTCTAAAGTTTTACATTGTTTTATTTTTGACTGCAGGTTTTTTGCACATAATTCTACATTTCAAAGTTCAACTTTCATGATAAAGAGATTGCACCACAGTACTTGTATGAGGTGAATTGAAAAATAATTTTTTTTTACAGTGCAAATATTTCTCATCAAAAATAAATATGAAGTGAGCACTGTACACTTTGTATTCTGTGTTGTAATTGAAATCAATATATTTGAAAATATAGAAAACATCCAAAAACATTTAAAATAAATGGTATTCTATTGTTGTTAAATCGCGCAATCAATCACAATTAATCTTTTTAATTCAGCGATTAATTGCAATTAATTTTTTAAACGCTTGACAGCCCCAGTTGAATAGTACTGGCCCCAAGACTGACTCCACTGGGACCCCACTAGATACAGCACCCCAGTTTGACACTGAACCATTGAGAACTATTCTTTGAATACAGTCTTTTAACCATCTGTGCACCTACCTTGTAGCAATTTCATCTAGACCTCGTTTCCCTGGTTTGCTTATGAAAACGTCACATGGGACTGCATCAAAAGCCTTACTAAAATCAAGATATATCATGTCTACTGTCAGAAACCCCATCAAAGAAGGAAATTAGGTTGGTTTGGCATGATTTATTCTTGACAAATCCATGCTGGCTATTCCTTATAACCCTGTTATCCTCTAGGTGCTTACAAACAGATTGTTTAATAATTTGTTCCAGTATCTTTCCAGGTATCAAAGTTAGGCTGACTGGTCTATAATTCCCCAGGTCCTCTCTGTATCTGGTATTATGTTTGCCCTTCTCCAGTCCTCCAGAAGTTCTCAAAGATAACTTCTAACAGTTTCGAGAATTTGAGCATTGCTAAGTACCCATAACTCCTGTTGACATCAGCTGGAGTACTGGGGGAAAAACAGGCCTTGACTTCTGCACCTCAGTTTCTCCCTGAGTAAAATGTGAATGATAATATGAAGCCTCAGACGGGTGAGGAGACATAGTGGATTTATATACATAGAATGCTTGGATGTATCGTTCAATGGGGTTTGGGTCTGGAGGATTCATGGGAACCTTTTTTCCTGTTTGAGTTCCACTGGGCTCAAACTCCCTGAGTTCCTGGTTTGAAGAAATCCAAAACTCCAAGTAAAGCCCAGTTGAAGTGATCAAATCCTGCTTGCTTTGGAGATGCGCAAGTTCGCCTGAAACCACACATCAATCCCAGGTTCAATAACATCTATGATTCTGGGCACCATTTCGAGTCGGCAGTGAAATTGTTACTCAAAATTCCCAAAAGCTTACAGAAGATGTCTGAATGGAAAGGTTTATGCAAGTGCAAGATGGGTCCTAGCCACGCTCATCAGATCAGAGCTTCTCCAAAGCTCAGCCATGACTGGCTGGAAAACAAGAATTCCATTTTGCAAAAAGTTAATTGGAACAAAACTGAAACCTTTTGGAACTTTTTGCCAAAAGAAACAACCCGCAAGAATGACCCATTCCAGAACAGCCAATAGCCCCGTGATCCAGGCACTCACCTGGGATGTGGGAGACGTCTGCCTGATTTGGAGCAGGGGCTTGAGCCTGGCTTCCCACATTCCAACTACGTGTCCTAACCAGCAGGCTACTGGCTGTTGTGGGGTGGGTGGATCAGTTTCTCTCTTGCCCTCCCCACAGAAATCCTATCCTGGACCTGAGAAGCCTTTCAGATGGTGTGTTGGTTTCAACAAGATAATTTTTCCACAGAAACACACTTTGCATGAATCAGCATCTTCTGACAAAACATTGACATGTTCCTGACCAGCTGCAGGCATGATCAAATCAAGCCTAGAACCAGGGCAGCTCAAACTCCTACTGTCTTAGCTTCCGATTTCATTTCCCAACTACTTCCCTGACCTCTCACATCCAACCTGTGGCGAGTTTCACTGGACACAGTTCTCCTTTCTATAACACACCGTATATTCCATGTCTCAAATCTTGGTCCCAATAAAATCAATAGAAGATTCTCCATAGGCTTCAGTGGGACCAAGACTGGCTTCACATATTCCCCCCAAACAACTGTCAAACAAATCTTTCTTTCTTGTTTATCAACATAAAAGCCTCAGCCCTGCTCAGTCTCCCATCACAAGTTGTCCCTGGTTCACACTAACTGGGGATATAATGGCCTTGAAGTTGTTCTAATTCAGTTTATTTCCTTTCTGTGAGTTCCAATCAGCGGCGTCCTGAACAGAAGCCCAGGAGAAACAGGCAGGATTTCAGATTTAATTAAACTTCACTGAGGTTGCTGCTGCCCTCCTCCGATACCAGCAATAGTGTCTTTACAATTCAGCCTCCCAGCCCCTAGAAGCGCAGAGATCACTGAGCTGAAGAAGGCGAAGGCATGGATGGAAGCCCCTGGCATTTCATTAGAACTGCCGCAGTACTGCAGCCGGCTGGGCATTGCCTCTCACCGCAGTTAGGACCTTTTGCTAATACAGCTCTGGGAGAAAGTTCCATCCCATGGCTGTGTCAGATCACACAGTCTGGACCCTGCTAATAGTACAGGGCTCAGATTTTAATGCAAATCCCGAAAGCCGCCACACACGGCAAGATGCCCACAAGGTTGTGTCCTCTCCTCCCCTCCCCCCACCCCCACCATCTTTGCTATTCTTGACAGCACGCTGCTGGTTGAATGGAATCCAGACATTTTCAGACCCGTGCCAAATGGAGAGTTGACTTCATTAGGCCAGAGTCAGAGAGGGGGGCTGAGCTGTCCCATTCTGGCCAAATACAAATGGTTTTTTTTTTTCCAGATTTACTTTGTGAAGCCAGAGGAGCAGGGTATTCTCGGCGCAAAGTGAGGGGCTGATGGCTGCACCAGCCACCTCCCCATATATACCTCCTTCCCTTCAGGAAACAGGGGAAGGGTTTAAAATCAACGATCAATAAATAAGATACCCCCCACCCGGTGACCGTCCCCAAACACCCTCTGCTCCTGCTGGGTGGGCAGCATTCAGTGGGGATGAGGAAGCTGCCTTCAGAGCCTTGCCTATACTAGGGAAAAGCTCAAGGGATTAGCAACATTCAGATCCTCTGCATAGACAGGGCTGCTGCTGGTTCTGACACCAGGTCTGTTAGGCTCGCACTGAGCAGCCACTGCCAGTGTTTGCAGGAAAGGGAGATTTTTTGGAAAGTTTCCCTAGTACAGGAAGTCCAAGGGTCCTATGATGCATCAGCACTAGGGGGCAGATTTTCAAAAGCGCTCACTCCCATCTAGACACCTAAATAAGAATCGGGGGTGGAAATCATAGCTCCATTGAAATCAGTGGCAAAACTCCCATTGTCTTCAGTGGGGCCAGGATTTCACCCTGGATTTTCAATATGGCCCAGCACCCACCATGCTGAGCAGTATTTTAAATCTGCTCACTTGGTTTGGCAGTTATAGAGGAGCTGGGCTCTTTTAAAACTCTGACCTAACACAACTAACCCACTGCTGATGCCCGATGCTGGTTTCGCTTCTGAAGACCATCGCCACTAGCACAGAGCTCAGCAATGGGTGCGGCTGAACCCGCGCTGAAAATGAGTCTGGTTCTACTAAATCCATTCTCAGCACCGCTACACTAAGCTGCCTGTTTGGGGGGACAGGGGGCTTTTAAAAAAAATTAAACTTGCACGTTGTCCCAAGGCAGCTCCCAGCATCCGAAGAGGCAGCCTATGGAATAATATATACAGGTATCACTGATTTTGTTACTTGGATTGTAAGCTCCGCGGGGCAGGGACTATCATGTTGTTCTGTGATCATACACCGCCAGGCACAGGGGGGTCCTGGGTCACGGCAGGGGCTCCTAGATGGGATAGTGATCATAAAGAAGAAGAATTGGAAAGAAATGTTGCATAGAGACTTGCAAGCTCATTGTCAGAGCTGGATTGCAGCTACTATGGGCAAGAGCCTGGGACTCCCGCTCAGAATTTGGTGATGTCAAAAATCTCAGTTTTAATTTAAAAAAAAAATCTAACCTGCTGGTTGCAAAGAAAAGCTTGAAAATGTAATCATGCCGTGCTGCCTGCTTCAGTCATCAGCAGCCACTAGAGTCAAGGAAGAAGCCATCTGCCCCCATCGCCAGCAGAGCAGACCAGATCACCTAATCAAGGGGGAGCCCTGTCACAGCACTGAGGGAGGTCACTCTGGGATGGGTGGCCCCTATGTGAGGATGTGTCTAGGACTCACCTTGCCTTAATCCTGCCCTGTTCACTGTCTTGGCAGAGATCTGCAAACTTTTCTATCAATGTTTTCTGCACAGGTGCCGGCAACAGATTGGTCCTATCAACTCTAGCAGTGAGATCCTTGGCAGTGCTGGTTCGGGGACCCACTGCAAACCCCCACGTCAGCAAGGGGTCAGTTTCCCAGGATGTACAGGATTTAGGCACTTGGATTATAATGCGCTCACTGCCTCAGCTTCTTGGTCACAGCACAATGAAAGGTTGTGTGAATGGATTATGATTCAACTCAATAGCAAATTAACTGAATGCCATCTCACACCTTCCTTTTGCCATTTAATGTGGCTCATCACAGGTACTTTTCATCCTAAGCCCTGTACTCCACACCATTATGTCTAACAAAGGCAGCAAATGAGAAAGTACTTTCAACCAATGGCATCGTGAGATGCATTTCACAGAGCAGAGCAAGTGGCAACAGTGCCATTTCCTTATAATTGCGGCTTTTCTAGTAGGAAATGGACACAATCGTGTGCAGCCAGACCGACTCCGGGAGGCAAAGTCCTTGACTGCCCCACGCAAGACTGGGATATCTTGACAAGCAGGAGTGCTGGAGGAGATGGATACATCAAAAAATAATCAGAAAGGTGACTCCCTGTATCAAATTCAATAGAGCTGGGATCATTAAGGGGGAGAAAAAAGAGGCCCTGGATGCCTAGAAGAAAGCCATGACAGTATCTCTAGACTCACCAGAGAGCCCAGCAAAGAGTTCCCCAAGGGTAACCAAATGGGGCCCGGAACACAGAATCTATAACAGCATAAATTTGTATGTGGGCACATGTCAGCCCAGGGCTACACACAGGACACTTCTCTAACCGTAACTCCAAGTGCCCCAAGCATAGGAACCCTAACCTTAGCTCCAAGTGCCCTACCCTTCGGAACCCTAACCTTAGCTCCAAGTGCCCTACCCTTCGGAACCCTAACCCTAGATCGAAGTGCCCTACCCTTAAGAACCCTAACCCTAGGGCGGGAAGCCCTACCCATAAGAACCCTAACCCTAGCTCCAAGTGCCCTACCCATAGGAACCCTAACCTTAGCTCCAAGTGCCCTACCTTAGGAACCCAAACCCTAGATCGAAGTGTCCTACCCATAGGAACCCTAACCCTATCTCCAAGTGCCCTACCCATAGGAACTCTAACCCTAGGGCGGGGCGCCCTACTCATAGGATCCCTAACCCTATCTCCAAGTGCCCTACCCATAGGAACTCTAACCCTAGGGCGGGACGCCCTACTCATAGGATCCCTAACCCTATCTCCAAGTGCCCTACCCATAGGATCCCTAATCCTATCTCCAAGTGCCCTACCCATAGGAACCCTAACCCTTGGGCGGGGCGCCCTACCCATAGGAACCCTACCAGGCTGATATGAGCTAAGACGCAAACCTGTCTAGAGGTTTATGGGCCTCAGCTGGAGGAATACTGAGCACCTGTAGCTCCCCAAAAGTCAGAGCAGAACAGAAACTCAAATGGTTTGAAGAGTCAGTCGAGCCCAAGTCTCACTGGCTTTTAGTGGGACTTAGGCACTTCTGAGAATGTTGCCCAACACGACAGTTCACAGCGAGAACATGTCAGCCAGTCGGGAAAAAAAACCAATTGCTAAAAGTTCAGTGCAAATTTTGAAAAAAACGGTTTAACCAGCTCAATTCAGGAGCTTTTAAAAATTTTCTGCAAACATTCCCATGAGCATTTGCTTAGAGTTGCAGGAATGTTTGCAGAAAGAAAACAATTATTAAAACCCTCACGAACACTCCATGCAATGTGTGTATGTTTGCAAATGGAGAAAAAAAGGGAGCGGAAATACATTTGCAAGAAATGCTTGTTGAACAACTACAACTACAAATGAACATCTTAAAAATCTGAGTCTGCTAGTGGGCAAACTTGTGACTAGAAAAACAGGTCACATTTGTTAAATCTTTTGCTGCTAATAATGGGTGGAGCTCTGCTCCCAGCGATCCTGTGCTGTGTGTATACTGGGGAAAACCATCACAATATTTACAAGGATATTTTATTAAGTTATATACTGCATGAGCCAGATTGTTAGTAGTGCTAATGTAACCCACTGGACCTGTAACACAAGGGCGCATGCACATACCAGTCGGTTAGACTCAACATCCTCCAGCTCTCATTTGGCTACTAATACATGGGCCTGGTTAAAAAAGGTGTGGAGCAAGCCACAATGCCAGCTGACATCAGCAACAGCGACAGTTGCAAACCTCCTGTGAAAGCCAGGCCAGATGTGTCCCTCTTCCCTCCAGCTTGGGGATCCCGTGTGTTATTAAGCATCCGGGCACATTGAGCCAATCCTAGCGCATTCGCAACTGGATAATTTGAAGCACAGGACGCACACACATCCCAGTGCCGACTCCATTCTGTGAGCTCCGCATTTAATGACATCTTCAGGGGCACCAAGATGGAGGTTTTCAAAAATGACCGAGGGATTTGGATGTCCATTTCCCATTAAAGTAGACAGGTCTCCAAGTCCCCTAGGTGGCTTTGAAAATCTCAGTCCAAGAATACAAGAGGACCAGGTGGCATCAGAGATGGGTAGTGAGGAGGAGGCCTGGAGGCCTGCAGATATGGCTCAGGATTAAACAAAGACTGTGAATGGCTTGCCAACTACAAAACCAGTTTCTCCTCCCTTGGTTTTCACACCTCAGCTGCTAGAAGAGGGCCTCATCCTCCCTGATTGAACTAACCTCGTTATCTCTAGCCTGCTTCTTGCTTGCATATATATATATACACACCTGCTCCTTGAAATTTCCACTACATGCATCCGACGAAGTGGGTATTCACCCACGAAAGCTCATGCTCCAAAACGTCTGTTAGTCTATAAGGTGCCACAGGACTCTTTGCTGCTTTTATAAAACCCTGGGTGCCCTCTGGCCAGGGAGAATGCTCCTGTCTGAGGTATCCATAGCCTCCTTCCTTTGTCATAGATACCACAATGGGAGAATCAGCTTCACACCTGCACTGGGGTCTGATGGGGAGAAGACCTCAGGGATTCCCTGCAAGATCTATTGCCGCATGTTGATTGGTGGATCTGCGGCAAGGCACTCTTCTAATTCACTGCCTTATACTGTATCCCCTCTGCTTTCCATTCTTGCCCTTCTCCCCCTCATGGGGGCAAGCTGGAAGCTTGCGCCCAGTTTGACAGTGGAAGAAGAGACTTCAATAGGAAAATAGAGGGGGGAAGAGGGATTTGTACCCATCAGCACCCGGTTTGCTGACGTGACCAAGTAGAAATGTCTATCGCTCCTATGAGGCCTTGCAGGCTGGGATACACCCTTTCTCCATCTCTGCCCAGACCAGCAGGGATCTGTACACCTCCAACAGCCTTCCTGCCTCTACACACTATAGTACTGATAACATATGGGCCTGATTCTGTTCCCACTGCACTCAGTGGTAGTTCTTCTCAATCTTGGACAGGTTTAAACACAATAGATACCTGCATCACTCAGGCATGATCCCCACAGTGTCCCTGGCAGGGGTAGAGCAGAAGTTCAGATCGACAATCAGGTGGGAGTTCACGTTGCCCTGTTCTCTACAGTGTACATAACTCTGCCATTGTTCACATCTGCAGGTTCATCTCAGGACAAACACTATGGATATTTCTTTTTAAATACATCAATACTAAAACTAACGAGCAGGTTTCCATGGGTACATGAGGCACATGTTGCTATGTGATGTTCGTTGGTTACCATGGATACAGAAGGTATGTGTCACCATGCAGCGCTTATTAGTTACCATGGCTATTAAAAGGCTCTGGTCCCCTAGAGACACCGCAGGGATGGTGAGAGCCACTTGCTTTCCATGCCCTTTAGCTCAGGTACTTATCTCTATGGGATACTGCCAGGTTACCTGGGAGACAGGTGGGGACCATGTGACATTATTGCCATGGTTACTAGAGGCCAGGGTGATACAGGTTTCCAGGCATACAGTAGAGACCTGTGAAGTCACGTGGCATGGGTTGCTATGGTAACTGTCAGGACTTTAATGCCAGCTGAGCTTAAATAAAAAGAGAGAGCTTAAACCTGAGTTTTTCAGCTGGTTTTTAAGCAGATACTTTGTCCCCTCTGCCCCCTTCCAAAGGGGGTCACTTGGGACTTCAAAGTAGACTGGACAAAGCATCAGAAATTCTGCAATAGGGAATGATCCTGCCCTGGCAGGAGGAGGAACTGGCTGATCTAACAGGTTTTTCCTTTCTCTAATCCCTGTGATTCAGCCCTGGTCCTTGGGCTGTCCTCTGAGGAGATATGGGGCTCGCACCCTAAGCCCAGCCAGAGACACCTGTAACTGGGGAGGGTGGAATTCACACAGCTCTCAGCAAACAATGAGGGAGAGGCAGAAGAATATCAGACACATGGTACCTCAGCTGTCTGCTGCGAGGCGGGGGGGGAGGGGAGGAAGCCACATCATCAGCGAAGGGTATCCCTCTCCCTCACGTCACCAGCGCTCCTAATGCTCTGCAAGACACAGTTGTTCATTGATCTATTGCCTGGATTCCTGCAAGGGTCCGGATTCCCCGGGTCTCCAGACTGGAGAGACCAGGTGTGAGGCGTATCGCAGAATCCATATGATTCAGAAGCAATAGCAAAAATGGATCCAGAAGAGGGGCTGGAAGCAGGTCTCTCCAAACCTGGATCAGAACCAGACAGACACCCTGGGATTTCCTAATGGCAGCAATTTAGTTTGCCTTTTGTGAACTGTAAAAGCAGCCCCTCAAACCAAAATAGAGACGACCCACCTCTCTCACCAGTTCCACACCACTTCTGTGTCAGGCTCAGACCCAGGTCCCCTTCCTCCACTTTTCGCAGTTGCTGCTCTAACATACTGGACATTTTGAAGGAACTGCAGTTACTTCTGTATTCTCCATCAGTAGTAGAGCTGAAGTAAATAGCTCGTTAGAGGGGAAATTTGTGGGACACTTTTTTTTTCTGTATACCATTGTCTGCAAACAGACCTCAGTTCTCGCAAATTCAGTCATTATTTCAAATGATTCACTAAATAATATCAGCGAATAATTCTTGGTTTGCAGCTCATTCACAAGCAGATTGTTGTAAGTGGCTGGGATGCACAATTCAAGCTGATTGGACAAGTCACACAGTGTGTTTCTGTTCCCTGGCTGGAGAAACATAATCAGGGACCCTGAGCAACTACTCTCAAATTATAAATTCAAAAGTCATTTTCCATGACTGTTCTGTGCTGCTTGTTTAAAAATCACCATGTCACAAACGCGCCTGACAGAAACCTCCTTTGCTAGAATACTTGTGGAGCTCTAATATAGCAGAATAAATATGTGAAATATGGACGGCAGGAGAGAGATCACTCGATCATTACCTGTTAGGTTCACTCCCTCTGGGGCACCTGGCATTGGCCACTGTAGGAAGACAGGATACTGGGCTGGATGGACCTTTGGTCTGACCCAGTATGGCCGTTCTTATGTGAAAGATTATGTGTGGAACATTTTTTGAGGCTTTGCCCTGGTCTAGAGAGGAATATCCCAGCAGCAGGACCCTCCTCATGATTCAGGGGAACCCCAAAGCAACAGCACAGGTTGGGTAACCGGAATGCATAGTTGCATATGAACTATAGAATGGAAGGAAACCCTTGGCACAGAGTGTATGATCAAAAATGTGTATTACTGTACAGAAAGAATAAGACAACTTAGAATTTATATAACATATTACATCAAAATATTTTACAAGCACCAAGTAACGTTCAGAGCTCCTGTGTAAGACGCACAGTTATAATCTCCATTTTACAGAGGAGGAAACTGAGCATGGAGTTGCCCAAGGTCAGGCAGTGAGTCAGTGGCTGCTCTGGGATTAGAAATCAGGAGATCCCATCTTCCCATCCAGTGTTCGGACCACTAGACCAGCCTCTCACACCATCAGCACTTGGTAAAATTGAAGTGTAACAACTCCCTTCCCCCCTTCACCCCAGCATTCTTGGCAGCAAGACTGTGCTGTCCATCAAACCCACATTAAGGGAAACATCTCAGGTTCACACTGCTGCTGACAGAAGTTATGGAAAAGCAGCCAAAGTTTACACTGTATTTCCCAAAACAGACGGAGGCCGCACTGGCTCTTTTTGCACCCTCAGTACATTTGTCATCCAGCAAGAGGGAGGAGGATTTAATGGTTACAACACTGGATTAGGACCCAGGAGAGCTGCATTCGATTCCTGGCTCTGTCACAAACTTCAAATGTGACTTTGGGCAAGTCACTTCACCTCGCTGTGCCTGCGTCCACCCATTTGTAAATGGGAACTATACGTCCTTTGCCTGTTTTGTCTATTTACAATGTAGCTCTTCAGGGTGGGAATTGGCTCTAATTATATGTATGTCCGAAGCCTAGCACAATGAGGGGCTGATCTCAGCTGGGGTCTCCCTCTGTGTGTGACTGTAATGTGACCAGTTAGTAAGGACAGCATCAACAGCAGTAACTGGCATTAAGATGAATTTGATGTATTTACTTCTAGATTTTAATCCCTTCCCTCCCCACATCCCCTTTATTTTTGTCGCCTGCCTCGGAGCCTGCCAATCTCACCAGAAGAGAGAGATAAATGACATGGTAAATCTCCACTGCGACCCTGGTATTTCCTGAGTAGACGTCTCTGAATGCAGAAACACCTCCGCTGCCCAATTTCCACCTTCTCCATTCTGCTTCTCTAGAGAGACGTCCTGCTACCCCTCAAGTTCTTGCACAAGCCCACAGGGAACCAACAAAGCGTCCACTTGCTTCATTAGCAGAAGGGGCTGTACTGGAAGGAGCTGAACAGTACACACTAGAACATTGTGTTACAGCTCACAGGTCTAGTAATGGTAACCCTGGCTCTGCCAAGAGGGAATATAAAATGCAGATTACTCACTGACTTGGATTTCAGCCTACTTTGGCTTTTAGGTCCCAGCTACCATACAATTGCAAACCAGGCTGGAGCAGCAAATGCCACATGGTATTGTCATTGCTCTTTTAGATTGGACCAAACTGTGTCATAAGTCAAAGGACCCAGGCGACAGTCTTCTTCAGAACTGTCATGCAGTTCCCTTATAATAGTTATAACTTGAAATGGCTGAGTGCTGAAACCAAGCTTTCCTTTGTTCTAGTTTTTAAACAAATCCACTGCAGCGTTTGCTTTCTGTAGATATTCACGCAATTGACGTTACACACAAATATTTTCCACAATTAAAAATTCACTTTCCATGAGAAGTCAAACAAGAAACCTGACCAGACCCAACCGAACAATATCATGCGACTTTTGTGACCAACTTAAGTGCAATAGAACATAAGAATGGCCATACTGGGTCAGACCAAAGGTCCATCTAGCCCAGTATCCTGTTTGCCAACAATGGCCAATGCATTACTTTACATTTATCCACATTAAATTTAATTTGCCATTTTGTTGCCCAATCACTTAGTTTTGTGAGATCTGCTTTGATCTTAACTATCTTGAGCAGTTTAGTATCATCTGCAAACTTTGCCACCTCACTGTTTACCCTTTTCTCCATATCATTTACGAATAAGTTGAATAGGATTGGTCCTAGGACTGACCCTTGGGGAACACCACTAATTATCCCTCTCCATTCTGAAAATTTACTATTTATTTCTACTCTCACCCTCTGCATGGGTTGTCCAGAGGGTTTCACTCAAAGATCTTTGGCACCATAACACTCTACCACTTAAACTAAATGAGTAACTCCATTAGCTGGTAACAGTAGCAGGTTGTTTTTCTTTGTGATCAGTCACTAGACGAGAACAGGATGTGCTGTGTAGGTACACTATGCAGACAACAGTCTGAATTCCACATAGCAAGCCACAGGGAAAATGAAATTTGCAAAATACTCTAAAATATTTTCAAATAAATTGGGAGCAGGGGGAAACCGTCTATTCAGACATTTCTTTAACAAACAAATGTTTATCTAGTATCTTATTCAGAATGAATTATTCAATCTGGTGCAAAGGCAAAAGAGTTGGGGTACTGAGTGCCTTGATGTAGTTTAGGACACATATGTAGTGTTATTGTTTTGGAGACCTGGTTACAACAATTATTCACCAACGAAGTCTACACTTGGTTCTCTGCTGTAGCATAAACCCCTATGGAAAAATCCTATAGACTTTAATAGAAAATTATACCCTTTACAGCAATTTAAAAAAAAACTCCTATGACAGCCTATAGCAGACATATAATTTTTGATAGAGTAATTTTTTAAAAAAATCAACCACCTATAGAAAGGGTAATTACCCTATGGAATTTAATAGAAAGTTATATCCTTGCTATGAGACATAAAAGGATGGCTAACAACGTTATATAAAAGGATTCAGGATTATAGGATTTTTCTAAAGGGGCTTACACTATAGGGTTCTATAGGAATTACTCGAAAAAACCTATTTAGTTTTAGGGCTATTAAGTTCTACAGGACTTTGCCAGAAGCACGCTTGCTTTAAATGTGCCCCCTGAAAATGCAGCTGTCTTGTTCAAGGAGTATGTCATAGCTTGTTTACATGTGACAAGAAGCAACAGGCGTATCAGGGAGTACGCAGGTTTTGTAGCAAAGATGGAATCTTAGTTTCAGTTCATTTCATTGGTCTGATTCGTATTCTACTCGTGCTGTCTCTGGGCCACCAATCTATTCTGGTAGGCAGCAGTTTGGAGTGCAACCAGCTCAAAGCGAGCTTGGATTGAGCCTCCTTTAGAAGAACATGGAGGCTCTTCAAAATAAGCATAGCCACTGTGAGCGGAGGAGATGAAGCCACCGCTGCAATATGCTATCACCACCCAAGTGAAACTGACAGAGAGCGAAGATCTCACACTGGTCCAGTACATTTAATGGCCTCACACCAGGAAGAGTTCCCAGATCAGAGACCAGGAGAAATGTCGGGCTCGATTCTGCTCTCATTCACACTGGCATAAATCAAATTTCCCCAGTGAAGTCAAGGGAATGACATCAGCGGAAAAAAAAATTCTAGTGAGCGCAGAATCAGATCCATTATCTCCACCATATCATAGACAGTTGCCACCGTTTTAAAAAAATAAGAGTTTCCATAATTCATTCTCATCGTCTCTTGAGAGTCAAGCACAGAATAAAATGCACACAGCAGACACCCCTCCAGTGATGATAACCTACACAAATGCTTCTCAGAACTCAGAAAAGAAAGGGGGGGGAACAAGACAGACGACGGGAGGAGGAGGAGGATCAACAATACTTGCTGAGATGCCAATTGAAAGAAGCTCCACACATCTCCCACTCTTCCAGTGCTCACTACCGCAAATATTATATCGTTTTAAAATAGATAAATCACTACACCAGAAATGACCCCTCTCCCTACCACAGAACTGCGATAAAAAGTTTCCTTCAACTGTTGCCATAGAGATTTCTTGGCTCAGTCCAGGATACCCAAATCATCTCTAAAATGGAAGAATTTAAGATTTTAATCAGGCAAACATAGGGGAGGCCGCGAGCATCAGTTTGTGTAGTAGCTTGAATGGTTTCCACTTATAAAGTACGACTGAGACATTGAAGGAGGGGGTGGGGTGGACAAAAGGGTTGAGTTTAGACAGCTGAGTATCTACAGCAACATCCCTCTTAGCTAGAGCTCAGAGGGAACTGGGAAAAGAGCACCCGACATATTCAGCCAGAACGCAGGTTTCATTTTTCCTCCAAGCTCCTGATTTAAAAGGACTACAGACAGCCTGGCTTCACTACATCAAGCCCTACTCTCTGGCATCTGGACTCGATTATTTCGTAGTCGAGGTGAGGAGGTAGATGGGACAGGTGGCTCAAGAGAAGCATTGAGAAGATCTGACGGTGACCGAGGAAAGAAAGGGAAAGCATTGCCTTTCGGGAAGGGCAGAAGATGGAACAAGGGAAAGAGAAAGGAAGGATTTTTTTTTAAAGGCAGAAAATGAGGACAGACAAATTGGAGAGCTACTCCCGGGCTCAACTGCTACACATTGCTCCAGCCCTAGCTCAGTGTGCTCTGCTGCACAGATAAAACCTGCCTCTCAGCAACCAGGTCCTCATTAGTATCCCCAAATATTGCTTCCTAAAACCACAAGAGAGGGCGAGTGGCCGGCTGCCCTCTCCGCTGCAAGCTAATCATTCTGGGTAGGCAGCCGCTGGAAGGACATTCCAGCCAAGCCACAAAGCCTCAGTGAACAGTTCTGAGATTGTCTAACATACAGCTTACCCCTCAATCTCCCTCTCCTCTCCTCTCCTCGCCCCACACACACACACACACACACACACACACACACACACACACAGTGTCCTTCCTTGGGGTTATATGGATGCAATAGTCAGTGCAGCTCAGCAGACCGGGCACTGAGCTAGGAGCATGGTTAAGCATAGGGCCCAGTTTTGTTGCCCGGTTACCTTGTGCAAAGTGGGCCTACAGTGACCCAATCAGAACAGCAGCATTTTACCCTCACCGGCTGGCACTCACTTTGCAGTGGTGTGGGGGAGTAGACAAGGTGCAGGGCAACAGAGAATCCAACCCCTGGGTTGGGTCTGGGATGACCAGATGTCCTGATTTTATAGGGACAGTCCCGATTTGTGGGTCTTTTTCTTATATAGGTTCCTATTACCCCCCACACCTGTCTCGATTTTTCACACTTACTGTCTGGTCACCCTAGTTGGGTCCCCAGCTGCCCTGCTGTGTGACGTGGGGCAAGTCACTATGCCTTTGTTTTCCCATCTGTAAGGACATAAGAACATAAGAACGGCCGTACTGGGTCAGACCAAAGGTTCATCTAGCCCCGTATCCTGTCTGCCAACAGTGGCCAATGCCAGGTGCCCCAGAGGGAGTGAACCTAACAGGCAATGATCAAGTGATCTCTCTCCTGCCATCCATCTCCACCCTCTGACAAACAAACAGAGGCTAGGGACACCATTCCTTATCCATCCTGGTTAATAGCCATTAATGGACTTAACCTCCATGAATTTATCCAGTTCTCTTTTAAATGCTGTTATAGTCCTAGCCTTCACAATCTCCTCAGGCAAGGAGTGCCACAAGTTGACTGTGCGCTGTGTGAATAGCGATGTGATTGTAACACACTTTGAGATCGATCGCTGAGCAGTGCCAATATTACCACCAAATTAGCCCTAACCCCACTGTGCTAAGGGCTGCAAGGCCAGGACATAGGTATCGCATCCTGTTACCACCTCTGCCTCATCAGGAGGGCAGCATGCGTGTGTTAATTGACTGAGGAAAACCTCTTGGAAATTAGAAAAACAGCCCTTTCACTTAGATCCTATGGTCTCCACGCCTTGCTCATGGCATCACTGTGCATGCCGTTGCCCCTCTTGTGACAGTGCAAGGATAATTGGTTTCATTTTCCCCTCAAATGGTTTAAGCTTCGTGAGATCATCTCTGCTTCTAGCTACCCTGCCAAGACAAACCTCTGCCAGCGTCAGGTGTCAGACTGAAGGTGTCCTACCATCCCTGGAGAGAGGTAAAGTCAAGACACGGGGGAGGTCTTTCCTTAAAGGGGCAGAGCTTGCCTGGGTGCATAAAGCTTCTCCTCCTGTTTTCAGTAACTGGAGATGGCTTTTCAGCTTAGCTAGGTTTTAGTCCTGTTTGTTTATTTCTCCTGTGGCATTTAGCTGTCAGTCATTCCCATGGCATTTCCAAGTCACTGCTTCGACGTCAGTGACATTAGCATAATAGCAGTGGTCGTCTCCAACGTCTCAACATAACCTCCCAGGTGTTACTGGGGCAGCACCCTGAAGACAATGCTCAGTACCCTGAAGTATCAATCTAGCTTAGGGGGTATACGGCTGCCCATCTCCTTCGCATGCAAGCAATTGCCAGGTGAAATAGATAATGTATCCCTTTAACGTCATCGCTAAGCTCACAACATTATTGCCTAAGATCTCTTCCTGCCACCTCCATCTGCTTTCTATTATTAGAACTTTTGCCATCTCTTTCCCTGTTCAAATAGCCCTTCTGACCAGGGTCTCTGCTTGTGCATGACACTTTTAACTCTGGGGAGCACTATTAACAATGACCATTTATAATCCCTTCCTCCTCTCCCCCCGCCCTCCGCAAAACAAGTTTTCAAGCATATAAGGGGGGAAAACCCCTTGTTTGACTCTATCCCTTAAAAGAGACTGTTGCTGGCATAACATCTGTCAGGAATCAGGGCCTGCAGCCGAGCCAGTCTCCGGGCAAACTAACCAGTGCATCTGGCCTGTGGTAGGTTGGCTACCACCGCTTGCCTGGGAGAAGAGTCAGCAGCCCAGCACCAGCAGCTGCTCAAAGCACTCGCCCACGGCTGCAAAAGTGCCTGCTTGTTCCAGCCCTGCCTCACTCCAAGTAACACAGCTCTGACACTCGACTCCGATTCCTGGCTACCGACCCCTGCTCTAACCACTAGGCCTGATGCCTGCTCCAGCCACCATCCCGGGCTCTGACAACAGCCACCTCCTAACCTCAGGAAGGGAAAACTCAACCTGCAATATCACTAGCTATTTCCATCACTGACTTGAAATGGTCTTTTTGCCACATCTTCCACATTTGCTCCCCACTCAACTGCAACCACAAATCCAACCACATGGCATAAACTCACCAGTCTGGCAGTCTTGTTGTTTGACACAGCCCCGGCTTCAGCAGTGGCATTCAGCTAAAGTAAATGTTCCTGGAATTACATTTGGAGGCTGTGTTTTCAAAGCACACACTCTATGCAAACACAGCACAATGGGCCGTGGCGGTGGTGGAGTGTATTTTGAAGCAAAAAGAATGCCATTGTGAGGCTGGCAGAGCAGGTGCCTACCCATGCCAAGGTCTCCATGTCTCAGCTGAATACTGACGAATGCAGAGCTGGAATCAGTCTGGCTCACCTGTGTGTTACTATTGGTAAAATAGGTACTAGGGTTATAAAAGAATGTGTTTGGACTCTATTGAATGCTTATGAGTTGGTGCACGTGTTAATCTCACTTATAGCCTCTATGTCCCATACTGTAAGGTAATCTTTAAGCATTTGTATTGTATGCCTCTGTGACTGGTGTAAAATGCTGGTCTCCAGCAGAAAGTGTTATGTTCAGGCCAACAAGGAAGGCCCATCGACACCAGGTGGACTACTGTGGAACATTACAAGAGAACAAAATACTTTGTTGTTCTGCCCCGCCCATTAAGACAAGTCATGAAAATGAATTCCTCCCATCAGCTGAGTTTGCAGCTCACAGCACATGGGAGGGAAAGGAATAAAAACCCTTAACAAGAAGGAATTGTATCTCTATGCTGCTTGGACTCTGGAGGGCAAGGTTTTCTAAGCATAAGCAAGGGATCCCCCGTGGCTTAGCCTGGGTTAGCCCTAAAGGACATATAGAGTTTGCTTATTATAAATAAAAAATAAAATAATATTATAGAAGCTTTTATTACCTTTAGAAACTTAAGATTGTAACTCAGTGGTGTACATATGTTTACGTGCATTAACCTTGTAAATAACTCTCATTTCCTTTTTAATAACTCTTTAGCTAGCGTATTCTAGGATTGGCTACAAACATTGCCTATGGTGTGAGATCTAAGGTTTAACTGACCTGGGCTAAGTGCCTGGTCCTTTGGGGCTGGGAGTAACCTGAATATTGCTGTGATTCTTGGTGTAAGAGACCATCTATCACAAAGGCAAGACAGAAATGTGGAGTGCCCGAGGGGACTGTCTGTGACTCCACTGTACGGCTGTCATAGTTTACACTTGATAATTGGTTGGCGAACTCTATGTATGGAACTCACAAGCAATGTGGGGTTTGTGTCCTGGCTCTTAGCAGTCTGCCCTGAGGTTGGTAGTCACATTTTGGAGCCACTGCAGGACAGCTTGGCCATCCTCTCACCATAATTTAAGCCTTATGGCACCTCAGAGGCTGGTGACCTCTGCTGAAAGTTCTGGGACAAAGCAAGGCAAACATCCTGGCTGAAGTGCTGGTGGTTTAACGGGACCCTCCGTCGTTTGGAGAGGTGTTACAGAGAAGCAGTTCTGGGATGTTAGAACTGCTCTGGTTCCCATTAAGGAGGAGACTCCAAGTTTTTCAGCAATGTCACACATTATGTCCAGGAATGTAAAGTTTGAGAAATATCAAAATAAGGAAACTTGGAAGGGGAAGAAATATTGGCCCCAAGGAATGCTATTGCATGAGCTAAGCATGTCTGGAGTAATGGAATGAATCATCTACCAACCTCAGAATAGCTTTTCGGGGGACTGAATTTCTCACGGGACTAGCAGTAGACTACAGAGTACCTCTCTTCTATGAGCATGGTTTGAGTCCAGCTCGGATCAGTAGTAACTCAAAGTCGCTACCATCTGTCAACTGGCCTCTGTAAAGAGCCGGGGGTCTCTTAGTCCAAATGCACTGGTCTCCACATTGCGATCACTGCTCGTTAACATCTTTGCTGGCATGTTAAGTAGGCAAGCCAGAGATCCATTCTGAGGACTGAATTATTCTCTCACTCCTAGAAGTGGTCTCCGCAGGGTAGGGTTGAGGAATACTGCTGCTGAAGCTGCACCTGTTCTGTTGACAAAGACAATTTTGTTCTCCAGAACTGTCAGCACAAAACCTTTCATCAGCCTTAAATTCACATGCACTCATCTGCTCAGCCAACCCACCCACAGTAAGCTAAGATGGGGCGCCTTTATTTTCGTGTGCATCCGTTGGACATGGAAACCTCATACAAACTCTTAACTAACCTACTCTCTCTTCTAGAGAAGCTCCACCTTCAAGGCTCAGCAAAGAAAAAGTCAAGTTCAGGTCCAAATTGGGGGTCACAGGGATACTGAATTAATTTTTTTTGTCTATAAAGCCCCCTTGCACCATCAATTTGCAGCCAAGGGAACTTGGGCTCGATGTTCATTTGAGCAATGATCTTCCCAATTCCGTATTGATCCTTAGGAGTCTTTATTCAAAGCCATGCCTTCCAAGGCAGAGACTTCATTGTCACACGCTGCTGCCACGTACAAGACCAGGGTCAGCCAAAGTGCAGTCATCACATCCATGCAGATCTACACTGCAGCCCACTGCCCGAGCATTTAACGTGGAGGGGTGGCCTGAAGAGACAATGGGTCAGTAACCCAGCTTGAGATGGAGCCTTGCAAGCTGCAGTCTTGTTGTTTCGGCAGGCTGCTCCCCCTTATTAAAAGAGCAAAATACAGGCAATCTAAATGTGGCTCTGAGGCTCCAGGCTCACTCATTGCCAATACAGCCCTCAGCCAGGAGGAGTCTGGCTGCCATTGCTGAGAACTTTGACAACCAGTTGGCCTTGAGTTTTGGGGTGCATGGGGGGAGGGAAGAAACACCAGCTTGTGTCTCTGATTAAAGGTGGAGAAGAACCTCTCTACACCGCAGGCAGAACTAGAGCAGGGCATAACCTTCCAGCTCATTAATCATCCTACCCCAAAACTGGAAGGAGTTTGCAATTACATCATTTGCATGGCAGCCAGTTCCTTAAATCTCTCCGAATGTCACACAGCAAACTTGCTCTGTCCCCAGTGGCACATGACATTCTCCTGCCTTGACTCTTAGCCATTAAGGGATCAGAAAAGCATGGGTTGATCTTGATGTTAGGTTGCTGCTATCGCTCAGAGCCATGCAGACATTCAGCCACTGCTTCTCACTTCCAGGGGCTCCCGAGTTTTTTAATAGGGCGTTGTCCCCTGTTCTTTTGGCACGTGTCCCACATGCTCACCCATCGCCTATCTTTCCCTGGCATTTCATTCTTTGTGACTCTCCCCCAGTGCCTCCCTGCCCCAACCTCCCCATCCCCCTTGAGTCTCTGTCTTTCTTTCTTTCTCTCTCTCTCTCTCGCTCGCTGCGTCTGTGTGTGGGTGTATTTGGAAATGAGATCTTTCCAGCTGAACTGCAAAATGAAATGCAGAGATCACAACTCCTTGAATAGATTCATCACACACACCCCAATCTCCATTCTGTCCCCAGTGTAAAATAATATTAATGGAAAACCAAGTAAATAATTTTAAAAAGAACAGCTGGAAAACAAGGGCATTAAAAATACAACAATTGACTGCAGTCAGGGTATTTGTGTGTGTGTGTGTGGGGGGGGGATGACCCCAGTTTCATTTGTCCTTCTACAGCAAAAGGTTGTGCTTTGGAGAGATTTTCACCTTGACTGTAACTTGCTCATCCATTTTTAAGATTGCAATCTGCTGTCACTGGTAGCTGAAGAGCTAGTTTTGTGGACCTACAGAAACAGGAGGTGATGACTGTTTTTGAACATCCACTTGAAGACAGATTCCATTTACAGGGACAAGAGGTGACAATTCAAGGTACTCTGGATTGTTCTAGTGCTCTTCTGTTGTTTCTGGACAGGTACCAGGCAAACATTCCCTTGCTACTATTGAAAGCAGTTTCTTAATATATGGAGATATACCCCTCTCATAGAGCTGGAAGAGACCCTGAAAGGTCATCAAGTCCAGCCCCCTGCCTTTACTAGCAGGACCAAGTACTGATATTTTTTGCCCCAGATCCCTAAGTGGCCCCCTCAAGGATTGAGCTCACAGCCCTGGGTTTAGCAGGCCAATGCTCAAACCACTGAGCTATCCCTCCCCTCTTTGATCATTCACATTGTTTTGAATATTCACATGGGGTGGCGGGAAGATCAACCCGTTAATGTTTGGACAGAGCTTTGAATATGTAAAACGCTATATTGAATGCTGTGTACTCCTTGGGTGTATCACATTAGAACTACATATCCAAAGGTGTCAAGGATGCTAGTAGAGAAAAGGACATGGCCCGTTCCACCTTAAGGGAAGAGGTTACCGGAGGAACAGTGATGATAAAACAAAAGCCTCCTAGCAAAGACTGTCACCATAGCAACATTTAATAAAAGGTAACTAAATGCACCCAGAGAGGTGGAAATAGATTGGAGTTAAACAGGAAACACAAGTGAATGGTGATCGTGTGTCAAGAGGTTATTGATTCGCTCTTTCCCAACTCACCTTCCTGCCAAGAGGCTGCCTTTCAGAGGCTGTTAATTGCACCAGGGAGTTGTGCTTCTCCGAGGTCTTTGGAACTCACCGCATCCCTAGTTTGTGTACAATGGAGCGGATTGCCCTTGCGTCAGAGGTGCGGCTGTTTGGTTCAGGAGAGAGTGCGGCCTGCTGGGACCTGTTGTCTCCATGGGCCACATCTCCATAGCTGAGATGGAGGGTAGCCGCAAGTCACACTGTAAAATCACAGAGCCCACATTTAGCCGGTCAAATGCAGCCAGGAGAGGCTTATTCAGCTTTTGGCGCTTGCAGTTCAGTGTAGAGTATGTCCAGCAAATGACAGCTGCTGGGACCTTGTGTGTGCCACTGTCTGAGAGCCTGAGCCAAAGGCCACTGAAGTCAGATGGCGTCTTTCCATTGTCTTCAGTGAGCTTTCCACAGAAACATAGGAATTACTATACTGGGTCCGACCGCTAGTCCAGCCTGTCCAGTATCCTGTCTCCGACAGTGGCCAGTACCAGATGCCTCAACAAAGGAGCCAGAAACCCCACTGGAGTCAGAGGTGAGGTAACCCATCCCCCCACCATGAAGATCTCATCCCAGTCCCTAATAGAGATTTGGGTGAGGGAGTGTCATTCAGGCTCCTGATGTGGGAGCAGAGTCCTTTGTGAGTTCAGACCACACTCCGCATTGGCGGCTGAATTAGCCTCTCTTAAGAAACAGTGTTGGGTTCCCCACTCCTCCCTAATTTGCCTGCAGACTCTCACTGCCACCGACTCCCAACACAACAGTCCAGGCCTGGGTCTTAGACCAACCCAGACAATCCTGGGAGGTTCTAAGTGCTACAGGTGAACTATGGTGTTCAGTGCTGAGCAGGACGGGTCTCAGAAAGCGCGTGTATGTGGGGCAGCCACTCCCTGGGGCAGCCACTCCCTGGGTACTTTAGAGAGAGAGAGAAGATATGCAGGCGTTTTCCTTTTCCTGCGTACAAGCCTTGTTACTGGTTACCTGAGCACACACAACCCACTGCCAAATGCCCCTTGTTCTTTAAATCCAGCATGTGGTTGTTTCCAAATGGCCATGCCCCACCTCGGGCTTGTACACCAGTGAGAGCCTTGTTTGTGCCGTGCCACAAAAAGAACGGTTTTCACTGGGAAAATCCCAAACCAAAACAAAGGAGCACCAGCCGCTCCCACACCACACTGGCTCTGCAACGGCAAAGCCTCTTCTGGTACATACGCAGAAGGCCGGCAGCCAGCACACATGGTCTCCTGGCGACGGGGAAGCAGATAACCTTTCCCCCATGACACCTGATAAAATGGCACAGAGCTTACACCGCACAAAGGCAGAACACGCCACATCAATTCTGCCGTGGAGAGCGAAAATAAAAGGGGGACGATTTCTTATGACTAGACAAAAGGAGATTGCAAACAGAGAGCCAGCAGGAAGCATTTAGAGAAGGGAACAAACCTTCCCTTTGGATCTTTCCCCAAGTTGCTTTAGTCAGAACGAAGGAAACACCATCCATGGTCTTTAAGCATATACTGCTAAGAGACCAGAACAGTGTCCCTTTCCCTCAGGGAAACCGAGATCTACTAGTTCCCTTCCCAGCATGAGATCGGCAGGATACAGGAGCACAAAGAGTTAATCCTTTCTCAGGCTAACAACCCACAGTTGTTACCACAGGCCTTTACAGATAGCAGAAAGAGATCAAAATGTGCCCTGAGGATTCCACTCTGAACAGGGGATCCCAGGAAGGGACCGGATGAAGGAAGATGGCAGGGGAGAGACAGCTGTTAGCAGATGGCAAAGCCCCAGAACGGCTCCAAATAGGGAATGCAGGGGCGTGAGCAGCTGGGGGATTCCCCCAAGAAACGAACACCATGGCCTTAGAATGGGGATGTAACAACGCTAGCAGACGGGGAGGTGGGGCATTCCAGGAAGGGGCACAGACACCCCTGAGAGATCTGGGAAGTTCGGGGCTCGCCCCACTCTGAGGAGACAAGGTCAGGTTTCCATTTTATCTGCAGTTGATAAGATTGAAGGTAGAAAACAGAGCAGAATACAAATCTCATGCCGTTGATACAGCCATAAGCCTGTGTGAACGGGCATGTCTAAGCCCCCTGGTGACCACCATGTCTAGCAAAGGAACCCCCCCTGGAGACGTCGCTTGAGCATTTTTTATCCCAAGCACGTGAACAGGATGGGCCAAGCACTCCCCTGCGGGGGGTCAGTTGCCTGGCAGAGAGCCGCCCTTTCTTCCCCGCGCGAACAAACATGCAGCAAAGTGTCCAGCGAAGAACCTGCAGACAGGCACAAAGGGTCTCCAGCTGGCGAGCCCCAGGCTAGGCAGGCGCTGAGCTGGTTGGAAGACAGCGATTGCATTCCACAGCAACGTCCCAGGTTCCGGAGATTGTTTTCATTCTGCATTGGAATGAACACAAAACCCTTCACAAAAAAGGGATGTCTGTCTCCCTCTATGGCCTAGTGGTTAGAGCCCTCACCAGGGATGTAGGCGACCGAGGTTCAAGCCTGCCTGAGTTGGAGCCCAGTTTTTCATCCCAAAGCAGGCACTGCGAGTCTCCCACATCCCAGGCCAGTAACCACCCTAAGCCACCCAGCTGTAGAGTCCCTCTCCCTGATGCAAAACTCCTTTCGGGTGAAGTCGTCATGGAAATGAGATGTTCCCACTAAATGTGCCAGCTTCGACAAAACAATATATTTCATTTTGGTGGAAGCATTCCTGCCGGCTCTACCTGGAAAGCCCTGTGAAAAGCAGACACTTACCAGGCTTTGAGCTAGTAAAAGGCATGATCCTGAGCAGCCCCAACTTCTACTGAGATCATGCAAGATGCTGAAGTCACTGGTGGTTCTGGGTGCTCAGCAGCTCCCAGGGTCAGGCCCTGACCTCAGAGCTCAGCAAGCTGGGAACACAAATCCCAAGGTTGTGACTGAACATCCCCTCTTAACTGTTAACCCTGAATTCTTCATCATCATGAGTGGTTAAACTATATCCATTTTAACGTGGAATTCTCGACCCTATAATTTGTGCCACAGCAGTATTGGCCCATTTTTTAGGTGAATTCAGTGTCCATGACATACCTGCAGTGGTGATGCAGATTTCCCAACAATGCCCTGCCAGGATTGCTTGTAAAGGGTGAGATATTATTTGGCGTCACCAGATGCTGCCATTACAGAGATTCTTACGAATGCTGTTTAACTAAAACTATAGGCAGCTAGATCTTGGGAGAAATGCTTTGTTAGTTGTGATGCAGTTCTTTTGGGATGCTGTTGCTTTATATATAAGTAAAATGGCCTCATTGCATCAATAATTCTGACCAAAATCATTTCCTAGGTATGAAGGTGCTGCCTACTAGATATACCCACCCAACAAAACCATCACGTGGAGTCAAATGTTACAAGGAGGTGAAGGGAGTTCAGTCTCCATTGGCTCATTCAGTTACGGGCCACTCTGCCGGGATTGCCAACAAGGTTTCTGGCTACTAGGAAGTGGACTCAGATCACCTAACTCAGTTCACAGAGGCCATGGGTTCTCAACCTCGGAATAGGTGCCAGAGACTGGTGGCCACCCTGCCCTTCTCATCTTACTACATGAGATCGGAATCCCAGTACAGAAACCTCCAGTTGTTCCTACTTATCTGGGCTGCAACTGAACCATGGGCCGAGCACAGAAAACCTCAGTCTGTCCCTGATCCAAACCACTCCCCCATTCCTTTCAGGAACAAGCCATCCAGTTAAGGTTCTAAATGATTATGCAAAAGACAAACCCATACCGAGGAACACACTTATTCAGATTTACAGTTGGCTAGATACAGAGTTCAGCTCTTTGTTGAAGACAGTGGGATTCTGACCCTAGAGTTTGTGATGAATCTCGAAAGAGCTTCAAAATGATCCAGGGCAGAATATGATCCAAAGTTTATGTCCCTAGCTGTGCGTGTTCCTACACCATGAGATAAGTCAATAACCAGGTACAGTAGCAGTCAGAAGTCAGATATTAATTTAATTCTACCCCTGCCTGCCTGCCCAAATAGGCATTAATTCAACAGAGCAGGAGGGCTAGATAATTCATCATTTTTACTGGGATTTCTGCTTTCTCCAGTTAAGGTGGAATCATTGCATCGAACAGCTAGAGTTCTCAACACTTGGAGGGCACCTGAGATGGAAGAAGGCTGAATCAAGACACTATATTTGCAAAGCCTCTGGTAGAAAACGGTGTTGAGAAGGAAGCTGAAAGTGACAAAAGCACAGAAGCTTAGATCCTGTACAGACATCATACCCCTACACATGGGGACCTTTACGGATAGCCCCACTGAGAAAGGACAAAGATACCCTCTGGTATGCAACTTGGGTTAAGGTGGGGAAGAAGAGCCTACTTCATTCACCTTTAGGGGCATTGTTCCTTTAGAAAGCAAGAGACTGGGAATAACCGGATGCAGAATTAGGAGCTACCTTGAGTACAAGCAGTCCAGTTCTATGGGCAGGGCTTTGCAAACTATTTTAAACTGCTTGATCCTGAGACATGCCAAGCACCCTCAACTCCCATCCAAGTCAGTGCTCAGCAACACACAGGATCAGGCCCTATATGCAAGAACCTATTTTATTTGCCTGGCCCTTGGATGCAGTCAAACCCTCTGGTAACATTGATAAATAGCCCCACACGCTGCCTGTGCTGAAGTGGATTGGGGTTTGGAAGGAAAAGGAATTTGGCCACCAGACCACCCAAGGCTCAGTCAATGCACATTACATCCCAACAGCTGCCCCCCATATTTAATCTGCTCCCCCGTGATCCAGCGGTCCCTTGGTTTCTGCTCGTGGCATTTTTACCTCGAGGTGAGCACAAGAGGAAAGGGAGAGAAAAAGTACAGAGGAAAATAAGCCTACCTGACAAAAAAAGTACACCTCTACCCCGATGTAACGCTGTCCTCGGGAGCTAAAAAAATCTTACCGTGTTATAGGTGAAGCCACGTTATATTGAACTTGCTTTGGTCCGCCAGAGTGCGCAGCCCTGCCCCCCGCCCCCCCGAGTGCTGCTTTACTGCGTTATATCCAAATTTGTGTTATATCGGGCCACGTTATATCGTGGTAGAGGTGTATTACGAAACATGTTAAATTCAGAGAAACTCAGAATGACTGGGGGGCTAGTAGGCAGAGCTGAGACACTATTGCACTCCCCGGTCTGCTCTCAAACAGCACGAGGTTAAAATGGACAACCATGAACTCCTCCGGTGACATTAAAATCACAAATTCCTGCGCACAGTTCCCCGCCTCCACACCCATGTGCGTGCCTCCATTTCAAGAGTTCACGAGCAACCCACTAGGGAACACTCAGCCTTTGAAATGCAGGCCAGGATGGTTAGTTCCCTCAGACACGTTGCATTGTTTCTGCTCACTGATCGGATGATGTGCCATAAGTAAAACACATGCCCGGTACACGACCCCACATTAGAGACGAAGATTGCGTCGGAAAGTTGCTTGCAGTGAATATTCAAGCTGAAAGAAAACCATGCATTTTTGGTATTTGCACTAAGGGAGCTTGTTTGCTAGAAAGTTTGTAGACACCAAATATGAGCAGGGTCCTAAAGCCTGATCAATTGAGATTCATTTGGTTCTGTATGCAAATAAGTCATGGGAATTTTCCCCTTCCTTTTTTGCTTAGTGCTCGGCCATATTCACAGATGAGGGTCCAATCAAAATTTGCTTGCAAATCCAACCAGATGTGCAAGGGCATTTTCCCCACGCCTTTAGCTGTAGCGAAAGACCAAACTCACGTAGGAGTCTTTCAAAATAAAGTTGAGGCTCCCAGCGGCACTCCCACTGGGAAGGGAAAGCACTGCTCTGCCCTCTGTGTCACAGTGGGCCAGAAAATACTCCAGCCTCTTTGGGTCACAGTCAGCCAGAAGTCTGCCCCTTCCAAGCCACAGTCATCCCAAAAATCCCTTCATCTCAATCTGATGGGATCTCTTCAGCCAGTCTCCTACGCCAAAAACCCATGCTCCAGGGTAGGCTCCCAGGGAGGGGTGATTCTAGTTTATGCATCATCCCGTGAGTGGAGCAGGGGCCTCTCCCTTAGGAGCAGTCCATAAATTACATAATGCATTAAAGGGGTGGAGGAGGTGTCCTTAATTTTACATTTGTTTCAGTGTTGCAAAGTGCTACAAGAGATGGGGCGGTGGATCGGGGGGGGAATCACCCAAAAAATGTTATGTATTTATGCATAGCCCCTTAATCCCTGCTCTTAGGCAATGAGAGCAGGGACGACCCCTCTGGAGGTAGAGAGGGAATTTAGGGGGGGTGGAGGGGAGTAGACGCAGCTAAACTTCACTGCTAAAGCATTACCAGCCTAGGCTGAGTTATAAGAACATAAGAATGGCCATTCCGGGTCAGACCAATGGTCCACCTAGCCCAGTAACCTGTCTCTGACAGCAACCAGTGCTGGATGCTTCATAGGGAATGAAGAGAACAGGATAATTTATTGCATGAACCATCCCCTGTCGTCCAGTCCCAGCAGTCAGAGGTTTAGAGACACCCAGAGCACGGGGTTGCATCCCTGACTAGCCTGGCTAATAGCCATTGATGGACCTATCCTCCATGAACTTCTCTAATTCTTTTTTGAACCCATTTATACTTTTGGTCTTCACCACATCCCCTGGCAAGGAGTTCCACAAGTAGACTGTGTACTTCCTTTTGTTTTAAACCTGCTGACTATTAATTTTATCGGGTGACCCCTGGTTCTTGTGTTATGTGAAGGGGAAATAACACTTCCCTATTCACTTTCTCCACACCAGTCATGATTTTAGCAACCTCTATCAGATCCTCCCCTTAGCCGGCTCTAGTCCAAGATGAACCATCCCAGTCTTTTTAATCTCTCCTTGTCTGGAAGCTGTTCCATACCCCTAATCTTTTTTGTTGCCATTGTCTGCACTTTTTTCAATTCTAGTATATCTTTTTTGAGGTAAGGCAACAGGACTGCACGCAGTATTGGAGATGTGGGCGTACCAGGGATGTATATAGTGGCATTATGATATTTTCTGTCTTATTATCTATCCCTTTTCTAATGCTTTCTAACATTCCATTAGCTTTTTTGTACATTGAGCAGATGTTTTCAGAAAACTATCCCACCATGACTCCAAGATCTCTTTCTTGAGTGGTAACTGCTAATTTAGACCTCATCACTTTGTATGGTTAGTTGGGATTATTTCTTCCAGTGTGAACTACTGTGCACTTATCAATAGTGAATTTGATCTGCCATTGTGTCACCCAATTTAGTGAGATCCTTTTGTAACTTTTTGCTGTCGGCTTTGGACTTAACTGTCCTGATTAATTTTGTATTGTATGCAAATTTTGTCACCTCACTGTTCACTCTTTTTTCCAGATCCTCCATGGTGAAAACAGACAATTGATTCCTACTGTTTGTTTCCTTTCTTTTGACCAGTTACTGATCCATGAGGTCCTTCCCCCTTATCCCGTGACTGCCTAGTTTGCTTAAGAGCCAGGCTTTGGTGAGAGAGCTGATCAAAGTCTTTCTGAAAGGCCAAGTGCCATACTGACTGGATCACCCTTATCCACGTGCTTGTTGACGCTCTCAAAGAATTCTGAAGTGTTCAAAAAGCCAGCATGGTGTGACCCTTAAAGATCCCCTGGCACCTCTCACAACAACAAGAGCAAACATTTTCACAGAGCAAATGGCTGGGCTGGTCATTCCTCGAAACATTTTCCCCAATGGAAAAGGGCTTTTTGACCCAAATGAAAATTTTCACAGGAAGTTCTCATTCTGGTAGAAAATTGCGAGGTTTTTTGGTAAAGAGACCAGAAACTGAAAAACAAATATTTTTAGGAAAAATTGGAAGGGTGGATGGGAAGGTTTTTTTGTTGTTCAAATCAAAAATATGTTTTAAAAAACAAAGGTTTTAAAAAACAGAAACATTTTCAGTTTTTCATCCTAAAACCAAAACATTTTTGTGGGGAAAAAACAAAACAAAAATAAATCTTTGAGATATTCTGTGTACAATAACTGGCATTTTCCCAACCATTTCTAACAACCAAACCTGCCGAAGCACTGTTTAAATACAACAGAGACAGGTTTGGCCAATCAGCATAAAACATGGATTTGAAACCTGCTTAGAACAAATCAGCTCCATCTAAAAGAGCCATCCTGGGTCACAGGCGTGTTTAAATTCTGCAGCGGCTCGCTTGCTAAACATGGTGGCTTGTCCTGCGCAGAAAGGACTATGGGGTGTTACTTTCAGTGGCTTGGCCTAATTCCAACTTGGTTAATTACAATCTGCCTCTCTAAGATCCCCCTGAAGTGTCATTTGGAGACTATTCTTCATTCCCACTCCTAAGGAAACCACAAAAAACCTTGTCTACAGCCTTGCTGCTACGGAGCAGCTGTTCCATTTCTATGGCGAATGAGGAGTGTGCGTGCGTAGTTATATGCACCCCCTTTCTCTCCTATCACTGAGATGTGGCAGCTCTTCTGAATCCCTACCACACACGTATAGAAGAACCCTTTTATAATCAAGCTCCTTTCCCTCCCCACTTCTCAAAAAACTTCATTCTTGCAGAGAGCCATTGTGGGGCCTTGGATCCTGGCTCCGGCCCTGTGGGCACTCAAACAATACAAATAATTCAATCAGAAATAAAAACGGCAATTTGTACATTGCGACGGGCTGTAACATTTCAGAACATTCAGCTTACTTCACTCCCAGCAGAATGTCAGCAATAGCATTCGCTCTGTCCACACGCCCCTGGAGCATGTGACTGTGTTTAACAGAAACACACACGCAATCTGCACAGTGCTAAGTGCTCTAGGAAGAACGTCTCTAAGCGGATTACAAGTATGGATGGGAGTGAGCACAAGGACATCTAAGACTGCGCAGCTTAGGCCCTGTCTACATTAGAGATGTTGCACCAGTATAACAACTCCAGCGATGCAGAGGTACTGCACTGATTTAAAGCAGGGTCCATGCCAGTAAGTTACATCAGTGCAAATTCCTTCCGTGTCGACAGGACCAACAAGAGGCAGGACTAGGAGCAAGGGGTTCCGAGAATCAGGCGAGGGATCACACTCCAGGAATTCCTCTTACTCTTTTCCCAAATTAAAACCAGGTCTCTGGAGATTCTGTCTTACTTGCATCTTGTGGGAATCCTTGTTCCGGATTTCCTACAAGGAGGCAAGAAATCAAACCAGACTGTCACTGACTGAAGAACGTGGTCCCTTTGCAGGATACTGCTACCTCCTTCAGTCTGGAGAAGCCATTAGCCTCCTCTGGGCTCCGCCCAGGACCCCCCAAACCAGCCTGCAGCTGCTAACTCTCCCATCGACATCTCAGACCATTAAGATGCCAGCCTGCAACAGGGGACAGGTGAGAGCAACGTAACCATTAACTGCATTTGAGTCAACTCTTTGTACATGCACTATTAAAAAAAAAAAGAAAAGAAAAGAAAAACTTCTGGAAGTCATTACAATTCCTCTGCTCCAGCCTCCCCTTTGGCAGACAATCCTCCCCCCTACCCCCGTTCGAAATGCCAGCCTGTGATTTTTAAATGAGAAAAAGCTGTACTGTACTCTAGCGCTTGGATAAACTCCTACACAAACTTCCAGATGTGACACAACTGCCTGGAAGAGGGAATACACAGAAGGATCTCCTTAAAAAATATGCACACACGCACAAAAGGCAAACAAACCATGCTCGCGGCTCCGCCATGCAGTGGTGTCTGCACGATACAGAGATGAGGAGATACGTGTCAAGGTGCAGTGCCCGTTAGATTAAGATTGCACCTCTGCTGGCTTTGTTTGGGAGGCACTAATTAGAGCTCTGATGACCGCTGTGTAATACCACAGGAGGCAAATACCATTCCCCCCTCACTCCTTCCCCACCTCGAGGGTTTTCAAACCCTAGGAGATGCCTCATGATTACTTGGCTGGTCCTCCCCTGGAGCAGCACTTTGAAAGAAGTTCCATCTTCTTTACTGGGGGGGGGTTGTCCATCTTACCCCCCCACCCCCCACAATTCACGCAGACATACCCCACCCAGTGATCGGCATGGGGTCTTGTTCCAGGAGTCATGCTTGGGCAGACCTCTCCTGGCTCCAGAGTCTGACCTCATTTACGCTGACCTGGATCTAGAGAGACTTCACACACTTCAGTGGCGTTCCTCCAGATTTACCCCGGGGTAACCCAGGGCAGTCGTCTCTCGTGACCCTTTGCTGCACTGTAGCTACCCCGGGTGCCTTCCGACACCAGGGGGCGGGTGCCAGGGGACAGACCCCTCCCTAGACAAGCTTCTATCTTTGTGAATGGCCCACCGGTCTGGAGGGGGAAGGGTGGGAATGAGCAGATTACCTCTCCTCACGCAGCACAGACAGGGAGCTGCCCGTTGGCTTTACTGCGGGCCCTACAGACGCCACTTCATGGCTCTGAGGTGCAGAAGGGAGGAAGGTGGGGCAGAGGCAAGGTTGGCTCTGCAGCATACTCCCTCCCCTCTCCGCCCCAGCACCAACCCCTTTGCTAGGAGGCCACAGAAGCCCCTCTCTTTCCATTCCACATGGCCGGGACTCTCTAGCCAGCATGGTCCCCTGGGCAATGATACGCAAAACAGGACAACAGAGGTTAACTTTACTTAGTCCCCTGGATAAGGCATAGTAAGCAGCCCTGGCAGAGGCAACTGTGGCCTCTTAGGGGCTCGAGGTGGGATTTGGAGAGCAGAGGGAGTGCCTAGAACTCCCAGGCGTGGCTCAGGGCCCCTTGTGCAAGGCACTACACGAACACAGACCAAAGGTAGTTGTGGAGCCAAGAGCTTACATGACCCCCACCTCACCATCTCTAGTGTATTTATCCTCTTTGATAAACCACTCGGCCAGGTAGGGCGTGGCTTTTGTCGCCATTGCAGATGGGGAACTGAGGCACAGAGAGGCTAAGTGACTTGCCCAAGGGCACAAGCAAAATCTGTGGCAGAGATTTTGGGAACTGACCCTACATCTCCCAAGTCCCAGGCTAGTGTCTTAACCCCTGAACCGCCCCTCCTGCTCTCCTTTCAGTGAACCGAAGCAGTGTCAGGCATAGCTAGGAGAGGGCTAGAGGATGAAAGGAGGCACTGGGGTGGATAGGATTCTGGGCTGGGGTCAAGGAGGTGGTTGTTCTACACCCCACCAGCCTACCCTTTGCACCATCACACAGGATACTTCAGCTGTAGGAAACTTTGGCCACTTTCCCCATCTGCAAGGCAATTTAAGCACTGAGCACACAGCAGGCTCAGCTCCTCATGGGAGTCCAGCCATGGCACAAGTAAAAGCTGGGTTTTGGCTCAATGCCATGACACTTTGGGGCCCAGACCTGCAGGAGGCTGGACACCAGCAGCTGCAAAGACTTCCAGTGAGAGCTGAGGGCCCTCGAGCACCTCACCAGGACAGAGCCTTTGAACGGCAACGTCGCCAATGGAAAGGGTTCAGAGCGGTGCGGAACTGCCAGAGGGGAGACACCCCGCCCCAAGCCAGATCAAACTCGCCTGATTGCATTAAAAAGCCAAGGCTGAGACAGCTTTGCCAAGGCTCGTGAACCTATTGGTGAAGCTGGGCTGGGTTACGGTTCCACTTGCAAGACTCTGCAGTGCTCCATCTGCTTTTAAACCCCCAAACCCTGGCAGAACTCTGATTTTCCATCTAGGTTCGAGGCGCTATAAATGGATCAGAAGCAAAAACAGCAAAGCCAAACACCACCCTTGAATCTGGGGGGGGGGGGTGGATTTCAACACTTAGCTCTGGGTTCAGATTTAGCCAATGGCGCCCCCACCTTTATAGCAAGCAATTACCAGGAGAGAAGAGACTGCAATGACCAGGAGCCACCACAAGCAGGACTCAAAACTTTTCCCTTCTGTGAAAGCTGATTCACAGGACACACCACCACGGGAGCGGGGAGTGTTAACAAGTTTGTAGCCCAGAAGTGGCACCTTCTCCACCCTTAGACAGTTAAGGAAATACACTTTCCTTGTCTTCTGACTTCTCTGCACATGAGCTTCACTTTCCAGACCGATGCTATCTGGACAGGGTGAGGAGAGACTGAGAATTTGCCATAACAAGGGCCCACGGTCCCCTTCAGATAAGCTCCGTATTATTTTCCTATGCAGAGCTCTTTCAGTACAAAGCAGTTTCCATCCTCCTCATTTGCTCCACGCCTGCTCTTCAGACACTCCACAGCACTTGGAAAACAGCCTCATTCTCTGGCTCTGATCAGCAGAGCAGCCTTGTTTAGCCCCTGTGACTGGCTGTCATCCTTCCAAGCCTGCATGGTAGATTCAATTTCACTTAAAAATAAAAGTTAAGTAACTGGGCTTTTCTCCCTTTTTTGTGTGTGACAGATACACATCTCTGTGGTGAACTCTCTGTTACAGAAGGCCCCTTAATGCAACACACAAGCCTTCGTTTCTGTACTGGAGGCTTTTCTTAACTTTTTTAATGTCACCTGTAGGTCAAAAGTTCCAGCACGGGACTTTGATTGTGAGCCTGTATGAAACACAAACATTGGCCTGCTTCTGCCTTTAAACAGACATTCCTCACCCAGAACAGAGTCGATCCTTTTATCACAGTGACAAGGTCAGGCCTCAGTAGCACCTTCTCATATACAGACAATCAGACAGATGCCTCCAGTATGTCACTCATGCTCCAAAGCTCGGGAAGTGCCTGTGCAGCTTACCCTCCACCCCAATGCCACACACAGCTGATTTCGCCTCTGCATGCTGCAGGGGCCCTGCATCACCCCCAACATCCCCTCCCATGTCACACACAATCCCCTTGCCAGAACTTGACACAGCAAAGACACACTCATAGAATCCCAGAACACCAATGAAAAGCGCCTCTCTGCCTCCGACCTCACGTGGACGCACGGATCTCAGGAAAGGGAGCTGCACTCATCTTTGATGCAGGCTCCGTCGGGAACGCACAATTTAGCAGCAGGTTCTGCTGTACAGAAGACGTGCCAGATTCTGTCACCATTGAGTAATGCCTGACTCCTATTGAAATCCATTCTGGTCCTTGCAGGGTCAGCTGCTACACCGCACAAGTAAGGCGGACAGAATTTGGCCCTCTGAATTTAGATATTTGAAAGTACAAAGAGGTAGGGAACTTAAACAGATTTGGAATCAAGACACCAGATCCAAACATCCCCCAGCTTTGGGTTGTCTGAGATCTGGATCAGCCCAGACCTTTCAAAATCTGAGAGCGAGAGAGGAAGACGTTTCCTCCCCCAACCCAGCTATAACAGTTGTGCTCTCAGAAAGCACATATACGCCCTTACGGCCCAGGAGGTGAACGCTTCAGATTGAAACACGACAGAGAGCCCTGAGGAATCATTCTGCCCTGGAACTTTGCGTGAGTGCATGATTAGTGCTGAATACTCAGCTGATCTACTATTTCCCTGCTCCTTCCCCCGCCCCAAATCCCCCTTATCACCTCTAATATCAAGGTCATGTAAACAGCTTGGAGAGACAGACCAACATCTTTTGGATTAGTGGTACTTCAGCCCTGTGTGCAATTGCAGGCCACTCCAGCAAAGGAAGCTTTGTTAATTCAACCTCTCTCCCTAGGGGAAGAGAGGAGAAGCCAAGGGCACAGGACCAGAACTGGCAGTACACAGCGATACCCCCAGTAAATGGCAACGTTTATCAGCTATCTTAGTGCACCACAAACCCCATGTTGAAATACAGGCCCTGCCAAGTCAGGACTTTGTACGTTTCCACAACCTGTCCTCATCTGACAAGTACCAGGACTGAATTAATTGAATTAATAAAAAGGGCACTTGGGAATTGAAGAAATAGGAAGGGAGCAGACACAATTAAACAAGAGTCCGGCCTTTTGAACTTGCAAATTCAGCGACTGCCAAAAGGTAAAACAAAGAAAAAATACTAAAGACACGGCAATGAAAGCTCAGCCCTCCCCTGTCAAAACCACTGTAGATCGGAGAGGATTTTGCCAGCCATGTGACCCAAACCACTGTCGCTCTATCAAGAACAGCTGGTGGCAACAAAGAATTTGGCCAGATGTGATCTGATCTGGTTTTCTGATGATATGTTTTTACCATGAGGCCTCGGTTCTTAAAGATTACAATGTAATAAGTCACTTTTCTGAACAACCGAGCTAAAGGAGTAGAAAAAATGTCAACAGGCAGACAGCTAAACTCCCAACACTCCAGCAGCAACCAACCAACAATAAAAGCGGAATAGAAGCAAGCTTGTTTACTAACATTAAAATGTATTGATCCTCAGCAAGTGATCAAACTCAGCCAGTACTCTAGGGTGAAGAAAATATCCCTCTCACTCACTGTTTAGCAGGTTGAGTCACATGTTCAACTCCCTGGTTTCTGGGTCAGCAACATTGAAAACATATTTAGAAAAGAAAAAAAAAAGATCAGGGGGGCACAGCACTGCTACCCAGTGAGGGCCTATGGCTCCAAGCCCTCTGGTTTTTTCTGTCAGTAATGAATAAAGACCAGGTAACCATCAGTGGAAATTCCAGATTCCCAGGCTGCGATTAGTGGATGAGCTCCCTTTGAACTGGTGCCTGCACGTGCTTGGTGGAAGATTTATTTTTTTTAAAACAACACTGATTTCCCAAGGACAAAAGTTAACCTGTTTGCCCTGGCAGACTTGTTTACTGAGATGCTTTTCAAGTTGAAATAGGCACCTTGTATGAGCAAGACAGGCCGGGGGGGGAGAAGGAATCCACTGAAAACACCTGCACATTTTTGAGATGCCACCTGTCTCAAAACGATCATTAAAAGAGGCTAGAAAACACCGAGAGATCAGCACTTGTAAATAATAATAGTCATAATGGTAGATAATAAGCTCATTCTGTTTGGCAGGCTGACATTAGCAAATATTTCCTTCCCAAAGAGAATGCTTTAGCAAGTTTCAAGATTTCCTCAGATGCTTAAATAAGTGCAGCATTGAACTGTTCAGCTAGCGTGAATGAGTTTTAGGGAAACCACTGGAAAGTATTCATGTGCTTGGGAACTGAAACCTCTATTCTGAGAATGAGACAGACTGTTTATCAGAGCAATTATCCTCATCACAAAAGTAAAACAGCATCTAGAAGAACAGCGCCACTTTTCTCTGACACACCTGACTTAACCCTGATTTAACCCCTCGCTCATTAGCCCGAAACTGGGGAGGGCTAAGGGGAACTAGACAACAGATGTTAATCACCTAGTCCCACCCCCTACACTACAGACTCAGGTATTCAGCCATGTGTGTAATTGACTAGCTCGCTCCCTGAAAGATCTGAATGGATTTAATAACTTCCTCCTATTTACTCAGGAAGATGCTGTCTTTTATGTACACGACCCTGCTGGCAGTCACTCAGCTCGGATTAAATTGGCTTCGTGTTTTTATTATTTATTTTAAAATACATGTAACGAGTTTGAAAGCGGTAAAGCATCTGTAACGCGACAAAGAAAATGTTGAGCGCAGCTCTGACCCCAGGGAGGGGTTTGAAGAAGGGGCTGACAAAGCCCCCTTGCTAACAGTGCTATTTCCCCGTCTCTTAGAGGATCACACTTGCCCACAGCAACACAGCTCTCCCGCAGTCCTGGACCAGGAAGAGGGAGTCAAGCAAGCAGGTGACTGATATGAATCATGGCTCACTCTGGTGACCTCTCATTTCTTCCATTAGACCCTGAATAGGCTCTGATTTTTAGCGGAGTGCTGCAATCTAGGACTCCCCAGGGCCCAGCTCTGTGTTCTTCCTAAACCCCGCACTCAAACGACTCCTTAATGGTCTTTTACACCCAGCACAAGAGACAAGGAAGCAGCTTTGGAAGAAACGGGCCCTTCCCCAGATCCCCTTAAAGTCGACGGGGGAAATCTCCCACTGGCTTCAATGGGCTTTGGATCAGGTCCTTGGAGCGCCCATTCTTTGTTTCCAGTAGGGACTGAACGGGGGAGGGGAGAATCATCACGTAGCCCTTCAATAAATGACCAGAGACCTGTGGGAAAAACTTGTAAATCCCGTGGAAGGCTCCTGGAGCATCCCCGTAAAGCGGCAGCCCCTACATTAAAGGCGAGGTCCTGTAATTACACTACAGCTAATGCACCTGGAGAAGAGCCTTGATTGATTTCGAAGGCTGGGTCCCTCACTGAGTATTCAGCACAACCATCAGCTCCGGCTGGCTGGAGGCTGCAGAAAGCACCAGCACTCAGGATTGCATGAAAAGAACAAGTTTTGGGGTTTTTTTTCCCCACCACCTGCCTTGCACAAGTTAAATTATTTAAGGACACCAGAGCCAGGCTCAAAATCTACAGTAAGGAACCCTCCCCTCCATGGTCCTTTCCTGTGCCTAGTTAACATGCCTGAGCCATGCCAGAGCTAACATTTCACCCTTTAAAGGCTGGCCGTTGATTTTTTTTTTAAGGTAACTATGGCATAGAAAACGGGACGAGTGAGAAATGAGCTGCCACGAGCACAGATTTGCAAGAGAGCGGTTCCTTCTGTGGTTCTTTTTGTCATGCAAATGTTGTAATTATACATGTAAAGCGTAAAACGCTCTCCCATCCCTGTAGCGGATGGAGCGGTCTCCTGTCTAATCCGCACACAGGAGCGCTTTAATAACCACCCCTGAGCGCTCCCTTTCCTTTGTTCTTTGCCTGGTCCTTGTGTGAGAGAGACAATGATTTTATCTACTTATCCCCCCGCCCAGTTTAATTGGGGGTGAAGGTGTCTGAAATCTGGCCATGTTTGTATAATAGGTGTGGGGTTAGGGTCCATTGTGGTGTCTAAGCAGCTGCCGGGCTGGAAAGGATGGGGGGCGGGGAGGAAACCCCCAGGCTGGGTTAACAGTAAATGCACGCACGCAAACCCCTCTTGGGGGCGACCTCTCAGTGGCTTTAGACTACGGGCCTGTTACCCAGGGACCCAGATCCAACGCCCATTGAACCCCGTGTGAGTCTTTCCATTGACTACAATGGGTCACGCGCCTGGAAGGGATGGGCAAAATGAGGCTAAAGGATAGATCTCTTCCCCCGCTCCCGCCCCAACTTCTCTAGATAAGGGAGCTGGCATCATCAGGGCCTTCCAAGAGGAACTTGCACCAACCCCTAGGGTGGAGGGGTCTTTTGTGTCAGCGCAGTCCAGCATTCTCCGTGTCCAATTTCATTCCCTTTCACCTCCTCAACGAAAAGACTGGAGGGGGAGCGGGCTGAGTGCAACTCCACCTCCCAGACAGACCTGCTGTCCCTCTCCAGAGCGTTACATCTTGTTTCCATTCTCTCTAGTACTTTTCTGGAATCCCATGTTATGACTTCAAGCCCGGAGAAATCCCTGCCTACTAAGGGAGGAAACATTGAGAAACCCCTTCGATAGATTCTGGAAAAACTTCCAAGAAATGAATTGGAGACAGACAAATGAAACCGAGGGAGCTGAGCTGCAGGCACACACACACGTCCACCCCTCCAGCCCCCTCCTCCACGGGAGGAAAAGCTGCAAACTTTGGGAAGGAACGCAGGGAGCGTCCTCGGAGCTGGATCCCTTAGCGGAGCAACTAGCAACTCTAATGACTGTTTCCGTCAATGGTCGTGTCTTTGTTTTATCCATATTTGCATCGCATCTCTGCTTTCTCCCCCCTCCGAGTTCCTCCTCCCCGCAACCTGAAAGCGGAGTCTCCGGGTAATTTTACAATATTCACCAAGTCCAGGCTCTTTTTCCAACTCTCCCTCTCCTCCCCCCACCCCTTACACACACACCCCCCAAGCCCTTTCAGCATCTGGAGAGCTTCCAGATGTGCAACTGCTGGCGTCCCAGGGTGCTCCAGGAACCTATAACCCTTGGCCCTGCAAAGCCGCCTTCATGGAGATAACTTCTTGGGATGGTGGCAAAGAGGTCCAGGGAGCTCTCGAATCTGGAAGCCCCGTGGAAGGGAGGCAGGGTGGGAGAGGGGTGCCCAGGCTTACCTTGGCAGTGCCACCTGCCAGCTTGCAAAGGATATGGGTTGCACACCACCCAGAGGCACCAGCTCCTCGGTCTGCTCTCCTGGTTCAGATAAAAGAAAACGACCGGGGCCAGAGCCGGGTAGGGGAGCCCCTCCACCTCCGAGTCCCCACTTCCTGCGTCCTTGTCCCCTGGACCCGAGCGACCTCCATTCCCGGACAGGTCATTAAGGCGGATGAAAGTCTTGGATTTGCCCGGCTCTGGGTCCTGCTCCTCGGCTGCTCTCGGTCCATCTTCGTCCATCCTCCGGCCAGCAGACCCCGGTCCGAACCGGGAGGAGGAAAAATGCGCCCGGGGAGGGAGGGGGTTATTAGAGGGTCAGGGAGCTACGGGGAGCAGCCATGCCGGGTGGGACGAGGGGACTGCGGGAGGGTTCGGGATAAGGTTCTGGCTCGGGGAAGCTTCAGACCCAGGGCTGCATCCTCTTTCCCCAGGTGGGCGCCTGGATGAGCGCAGGTCCCCCCTTTGCAGGCATTTGGAGCCGGATCGAAGCCGAGCCGGGACCTGGCTGGCCCGGTTCTGCTTCCCCCTCCTCCGGTCCCTGTAGCTCCTCCTCACTTTGCTCTCCTCTGCCTGCCTCCGGGATCCCGCTCCAGCCCGGGAGGAGGTACCGTCTCAGCCCCTGCAACGGGGATGGAATCCTTCCCCCCGGCTCCCCTCCCAACTCCAGCGCGCACCAGCCGCGCAGGGGCTGCTCCCAGGCCAGCCTGGGCTGCGTTTAGCGGGTCCGCATCTGTCCCTCCCGGCTGCACATCTGGCCGTGCCAATGGCAGGACAGGTCCTGGAGGGCGAGAGTTGGGGCTAGGAGGGGGGTTGGGGTCCACGAGCCTCCCCTGGGGGCTGGGCTCCTCCTGCCCTGCAAGGGTTATCTGGGGGGAGGGCGCGGGGGGGGGGGGAAGCGGCGGAGGGAGCCCGCGGAGGATGCTCCGCCTTAGCGCCGCGTCTCGGACGGCAGAGCGAGCGAGAAGCTGAGCGCTCCGCGCGCCTCACAGCTGGATCCCTCACTCCAACTTCCAGCCCGGGTACCGCCTCGCCAGAGCCACCGTGGCAGCCAATCTGGGCTCGCCTCTGGCCCCTCGGACCTTTCCTATTGGCTCCGGGAGGTGGCAATTAAGGGACACAGCAAGGGGTGGGGGCACAGCTGGAATCTGAGACAGTCACTAGAGCGCTGGGGACCCCTCCCACCCCAGCCCCGGCGCAGGGGCAGCCAATGGGGCTGGAGGACGGGGCGAACCCCCCTTCGGATTGGCTGCCTGCCTCTGGGACTCCGAGCCGAAATTGCACGGGGAGAGCGCGAGCTCTGGCGAGTTAGCGGGGACAGGGGCGGGGGGCGGCACTTGAATCCCCGCGCCGGCCTGGGCGGGGGGTGTGAGCGAGCCCGGGCCAGCCCGTCGCACGTGGGAGCCTCCCCGGGACTGGCAGCGAGCAGAGGGGCCGCCGAGGCGCACGCACGGCCGGCGGCGCGCAGCTCCCAGAGCCCCTCGGGGCGCTGGACTGTGGCCGCCCGGGGGGGAAGGCGAGGTTGGGTAGCGCCCCAGCTGCAAGCCGTGCAGGGGAGCGGGCCGGATCTGTGTGGCTGGGGGGCAGCCCGGAGCCGGCTGAGACGCGCTGGCCGGGAAAGGAGGGCAGAGGTTGAGAGCGCGGAGGGCCCGAGCTGTCCCCGGGGCCGGTTTGTCAAAGACTTCAGCGCTGGCTGGGTGGGGCTGGGCAGCACCTGCCTGGAGCAGGAGGAGCCGGCTGGGCTGGGGCCAGGCAGCGCTCGCTCTCCCGGCGCTGCGCACCAGGGGGAGCCGAGGGTGCAGTCGCCTTTAGCGAGCCCCCCAGGGCGCCTGGTCCCCGGGCTCCCTAGAGTTCGCCATGCAGCTTTGGGGTCTTCGCAGGTGCCCCGGAGGCTCTGGCGAGTTTTACCAGAGACACCCACCACCCCCCTGCGCCCGCAGGAGCCAGGTCTGGGCGGAGATCCCGAGCTGGCTCCGCTCGGACTGTAGCATCCGCCTTGCGCTAGGGTCGGCTCTGTTTCTCCCCGCGCCGTCTCCTATTCCCCTCCCAAGGGCGGAAGAGACATTGTTTTGGCTGGAGCGAGCCAGGGGGCTGCCCCATCGCACCCTGGGGTGCCCGCTTCAGCGCACTGCCCGGGGCGCTCCCCCCTGCATGCTCCCGGCACCCTCCCGAGCCCGCTCCTGCAAACACGTCCTGCCACCACCCGAGGCGGTACTAGATTCCCTTCCCTGCAGTGACTCCTGCGGCAGGCTCGGGGCAGGAGCTGACAACACCGAATAGACTCCGGGAAGCGAGGCGTCAAGGGGAGATTTCCAGGGTTCCAGGCCCCCAGGTGGTGCAAGGGGAGAGGGAGCCCTGTGTCCTCAGCAGAGGGTGCAGCTGGGCCTGGAAGAGAGGAGGGGGGTGGGGGCTGTATCAGAGGTGAAGCGGGACTATGGCCTGAGCCCAGAGAGTGGCGTGGAGGAGCGTCTGCAAGGGAGCGAGGTCTGGCTCTAGGGGAGCCCATCCTTTGGGGAAACCAGGGCAGAGCTCGTGTCACTCCCCGGGCTTGGGTGAGCCCTGGCTGGTGCGGTGAGAGCTCCCCCTGCTGGCTCGCTGGGCTTTCACCACTCAGGAGGGGTCTACAGAGAAGCCATGGGGTGGGGGAGAGAGGAGGAAATGCCACTTGGAGAGACAGCTGGGCTGAGGAAAGCGGGACAAGCACAAGCCTGAGCAAAGCAGGCTCCATAGTCCATGGCAGGTAACTGGTCGGGGAGGCGGCTGGAATCGTTCTGATGTCTGGATGCACAGGCAGGAGGCAGAGCCAAGCAAGTAGGGGATTAGCTCTGTCCACCCCAGAAGGGATGGAACAGCCAGGGTTGAAGTGAGACAGAGCGGGGATGCAATGCGGAGGGCCATGTGATGGGTCTGGGAACTGGACTGTTACGGCTTGAGAGGTAACAGGAGTACCTGGGCAGGGCTGTACAGGAAGGGGGAGCAGCTCGGGATACTAGTACTGATTTGCACGCCAGCAGTGCTTTGAGGCCTTAGCCAAGATGGGGACCCCTGCGGTACAGTCACAGAGCAAGAGCCAGTACCTGCCCCAAGGAGCTTACAGTCAAAGCACAAAAGGTAGGAGACCAATAACTTCCCCAATGGTACACAGCAGGTCTGTGATAGAAAACCTGAGTTCTGGTCCCTGCTCTAATTCCTACCCCAGTGCCCTAGCCACTGGGCCATCTCACCTCTCCCATAGGGGAGCTGAAAGAAAACAGATGTAATGGAAGCATCTAACTCCCCAGACAGGTCTGTGTCACAGGGGTGGCTGCCATGCACGCTGTGGCAAAGAGAAGTAGGACAAGCCATAACATATTGCACCCCGAAGTGGTGATGCCTTCAAACACTCCCCTTTAAACACAGCTACCTGAGTGTGCCTGTAAAGCTGCAGACCAGGTTGGGTGAGGGTCCCCTTTTAAAATTTGCTCCTGGGGCCTTTTAATTGTTGCATTCCCCTCCCTCCCATCCCTTCATCCAGTCTAGTCCCCCTGGGTTGTTTTTTTTTAAACTCCCAGAGTCCTTTCCCCCCTCCTCATGTCACATTATCCTCAGCTTCATCATTGGAAGGGCTGGTTGCAGCCCCTTATGGAGCCTGCCAGCACCATGCCTTCAGCAAGCCAGAAGCCACCACTAGTGAGCAACAGGCAGAAGTTCTCCCTGACCCAGCACCTCCCTTTGTGCTCTGAATCTTGCTGGCCCGGGAGCAAGCTTGATCTTGGATTCAGAGCCTGTGCTGTTGTGCCTGGGACAGAATATTACATTTATTGGCAAAACTCCAAGGCAAACTAGGCTCTGTTCCAGACTTCGCAGAGGGAAAGTGTCCAAAGAGGCAGAGGAAAGTTAAGTCAGACTCAGGGCCATGCTCTTCCCTCAGGTGCACCCCCAAAGCTACAGCTCCATGGACATCAGCCAAATTGCCCCAAGGAAACTGATGGAGTTGGGCAGCTGTAAGGGAGGGCAGGGTGGAAGAGTTGGTGGGGATGTGTACTGGAAAGAGGAGATACTGATTGCTCAAGTATATAGGATGGAAACCTGGATCCTTTCCCACATCTGGGACAGCTTAGGGGACCACCCCCATCTGGGACTGTTTGAGAGACCCTCCTGCCCCAACTGAAGGCCATTTCTCCCCCACCAGTTATACTGGATTGGGAGGAGGGGTAGGTGGGGCTGGCTTTGCTGAGCAGGTCCTGAAGAAGGTGTTCTCAGAGATGGGTGGGTGGGAGCTGGCTGGTAATACACTAAACTCCTGGGTTACCATCCTGGTGCGAAATACCAGACTGGAGTCCCTTATCCACACCACCTACACAGCACATGCAGCAGCAGTGTGTGCTTCTACCCTATTTGCCAGGGTGTCTAGGTCTGATCTGCAGAGAGCACCTCAAGTGGGTGAAAGAAAGTCAGTCACTCTTTGACCTCTGCTGAGCCTTGTGACGCCACCAGTGAGTACCAGTCACACTATGGGGGTTGTGATGGGGATGCCTACCTGCTAAGAAATGGATTGCTAAATCCCTTTCACACAGGCCACTGGACAGCTGTCAGACGGTAACAAGTGTCACTCACCAATGGCCCAGCCTGGCGAATCAGAAGAAGGAGGCTCGGTTTTAAAACCCACAGCAGCAGAGCTCCCCATGCCCTTCCCATTCTCTACCTACCAGACTGGCAGGGGTGCTCGGGATCTCTGCCTTGTAGTGGGGAAGAGGATTCTGCCCAGTAGGGAGGGAATTCTCAGGGCTTCTGCCCAGCAGGATGCACCTTCTGGGGCTCGGGGCTTCAGCAGGAGTAGGCCTGAAGCCCCAAGCCCTGGCAGGCACCTCCCATGGGGCTGAAAGTGCGCCCCGGCTCTCGAACTTCTGAAGATTGTCGTATTTGGCTTGGAGGGTAAGTCTGGCCACCTCCGCTCTAATGCACACTACGTGCCATCCCATTGCATTAAGCTGGGGGAGAGAAAAGCCACCCCCGCCCCTCTAATTTCATTGTTGGCTCAAAGTTCTCTGTGCCTGTTAAATAGCAACGGTGCAGTGTCTGAGGAGATATAAAGACCACTCCCCACTATTCCTCACAGTGTCCAGAGACCCCTAGTTGAAATCAGGGCTCTGTAGTGCTAGGCTCTGCAAAGAGCTGGCCCCTGCCCAGAAGAGCTTACATTCCCAACAGAAAGGGTGGGAGAGGAAAACAGATACCGAGGTGACTGGCCCAAGGTCACTCAGCAGGTCAGTGGCAGAGCCAGGAACAGAACCCAGGTCTCCCAGTGCCCTCTCCACCAGACCACACTCCCACCACCCTGCAAACACTGAATTCCTTGACTAGTGGAAGATCTGGATTTGTGTTAGTGCTAACACAACCCTGGCTCTCTGCCTTGACTGCTCCCCAGAGAATGCTATTCCAATAGTACTGTTCTAGGTCTTTATACTAATAATGTCATTTACAGAAAGGTCCACAAAACACATTTACATGTGCAAGGTGCAATGTTAGAAAGTGATTCACCATGCGCTGTATGGATAGATGGGACACGGATGCTTTTGATCTGATTCTCTTTGTATATTGGTAAGGTACACAGGACCTTTGTGTGTCATGGTTTGCTCCAAATCCATTTCAACAAACATTTGTAGGAGATGAGGGTCTGAGCCTTTAAGTGGGTTACCAGATTACACACTGCCTCCATTTTAATTACAATTGATTCATTGCGTTTAATTTGTACATTTTGTCAAATTATATTCCTTGTGGGAATTGGAAAATTTTGCTTTTAAGGACACCTTCCCAATCCGTTACCTAGGCAGCCCTGCATCCCCCTTTCTCTTGTGGAATGGGGGACGCTGCACATACAGGAGGTCTCTCACTGTTCCTGGGACAATCCAGCTATTTATTTTTTCCAAACAAGAAAAGGGGTGCAGCTCCAGGAGCCATATACCACCAGAAACTGAGTCGGGGGAGGGTGTAGGAGGAGTTGTGGCTCAAATCCTGAAATGCAGCAAAGAGCTTAGCAGCAGCAGAAAGTATCAGAACTTGGAGATGCATATTAAGGAGATTTCAGATGTAAATGAGAGGACATCATTTCAATACTGCACAAGAAATTAATGAGGCCACATTTGTCTCCCCTGCACAGTTCTGGCCACCTAATTATAACATGGATAGTGTAAAGATGGAAATGGGAGCGAGGAGAGAGCAACCCAGATGCTACAGGGACTGGAGCCTCTGAGCCATTCAGAGTGGCTAGAGAAACTAGGTCTCTGCTCTTTAGAGGAGGAAGAGGAAGCCAGACTCAGTGAGGTGTTGCAACATCTGAAATTAACCAAGTGACGAGATGCCATACAAGTCCTACAGACACAGCATAGTCCCATAGGTAAAGCAGTGGACTAGGACACAGAAGATCAGGGTTCTCTTCCTGTCTCTATCACTGTGTTTAAGCAAGCCACTTCACCTGCCCTCCTACCCACTGTAAGCTCCACAAGGCCCTGATCTTGGTTGAGGCATGCAGGCGTTAATGTAACAAGCAAGCCTCACCTACAAAGGTGAAATTGGTCAAAGCCTGAATTAAGAAAAGGGGCCATGAGCCTGCAGAGTGTATTTACACCGAAGTCCGCTCCCTTCACTGCACAAACTCTTCTGTGCTAGGAGGTCTAGGAGCTGCGCACAAGTACAAACCCAAGAACTGCGCATGATGTGCACAGAGCTCGCTACAGGACAGTCTCACCAAGGGTAAAAATATGCATGTACATCTCAGTATAACTTGCATCTACTTAATGCAAGTAGATCTTGCTATGCGGTGGGGCGGGGAGGTTGAATGAGCTCTCAGTCTCAGCATAGACATTGCAAGGCTCATGGATTTCTTAACACATAGCCAGAGACTGGCTGTGCCTCAAAGCGCTTGCAACCTACATAGACTAAGTGCAGGAAGGGAAACAAAGGTAGAGAGGGGTGAAGTGACTTAGCCAAGGTTAGTCAGCAAGTCAGTGACAGCGCCAGAAATAGAGTCCACATCCCCCAACACCCAGGAGGCCACGCTGCCTCTCGAACGAACAACCTGCTCTTATCTCATGTTCCCTTGGCCAACGTCTCCCTTTCACTGCACCTTTCTGTTTAGTTCTGGATGCCCAGCTGCTCTCCAACCCAGAGGTGGCTGCATTTCAGCGAGGAAGATGCTATTTGTTAAACCTTTTGGGCTTCTTATGGATGAAAGTAGCTGAACAAACATAAGTTATTATTGCACAAATGTAGGTTTCAGAAGAAAAATTTCATGAGCCGTGTTTCATGTTCACTGGGAAGCTTTAGATGAACAGATATTTAACAAAGGCTGTTCTGGTTCTGTGATTGGATTTGGAATCAGATACCCAGGAGCTCCACTAGCTTGTAATGGCAAAAAAAATAAAAATTAAAAAAAAAATCAACATCTGTAACTATTCTAGCAACAGACATATTGACCACACGTTAACAGAAAGACTCCATTCCTGTGAGAACTAGTCACTATTTGTTTGTTTTCCTGTTGACAAACGGCTGCGGTAGCTGTGGGTGATTTTAATAAGACAGGCTAATATTTCTATCGTCTCAGGAGCTATAGATTCAACCCATATAGGCATCGGGCTCAGCTGCTGAATGATAAATCACATCAAGATATGAAGTTCATTTCATGCCTTAAAAATGAGAAGAAGATGCAATTTCATTTAAAATGTCACACTTTGTCCGCAAGAACAGGACTCTCATCACCACTTATTCAAATTCCGCTATATTATTAAGGAGCTATTTGACGCAGACAAACTGGCCTTGTTCTCAGAACAATGCACTGAAGACGACAATAAATGCCACGGAGATCAGAATTGCTTTTGCTTCACATAGATGCTCCTGGTTGTAATAAAGGTGTGACACTCAGGAGTGCTGACAAGGAACTGGATTGTCTTGCCTGGTGCTGGTCACCTGACATCTACCTTACAGGTAGCTGACTGCACAGGAAAGTGTTGTGGAGCGAGAGGATCCAATCCCCTCCATCTTCAGACCAACACTTATGCAGTCACAGCCTTTGATCTCCCTGCTACCCGACCCCATTCCCCCCATCACGCCTCTCCTCTCTCTCCCCCATCACGCCTCTCCTCTCTCTTTAGCATACCCCACTCCATCAATCAAGCCCCCATTATCACAGTACCGGAGCGCTTTGCCATCTAGCCACACTGAAAAGTACTATTATCCCTATTGTAAGAGCTAAGACAGAGAGACTAAGTCACTCGCCCCAAGTCACACAGGCAGAACAGGGAATTGGTCCCACTGGACCATCCCTTCCATTTTCCCTTCCCGTATCCTCATCCCCTTTTCCGTGACCCTGCCCTGGGAGAGACCGAATACAGCCCCAGGCAGCAGGAATAATTAACCAAGCCAGCTGTGCCATCAGCTTAGTAATGTCATACTTGTCCGTCCAGTCCCCTACTCTATTATCCATCTGCCATTGTTATGAAGGGTCTTAGTCCGTGAGCAATTTGGGACAGGTAACGTGGACAAACAATTACATGTACTCTATCAACATAGCCAGTAAGAATGCCAGCAAGCTGGAGGGAACACAAGGCTTGCAGCACTAGGCTCCAGGGCATTTACATATGCTAATGTCGACCACTTAAGGAGCACATGACTAATAACTTATTAGCACATTCGGTTAGAACACTATGCTAATAATTCTCTTTGAAAAGCATCAGGCTAGACACCCATGTTCTATGCAGTGCATGTGATGGCAGGCATCTCCCTGCATGCAGATAGGCACAGCCAAACCACAGGCCCTTCAGAACTTAGCTCATAACTTCTTTGGGAAGGGGGCTCATTCTCCTCCCTCGCCTCCTAAACACACATGATAGCACAAGCGCCATACATGCAGTCTGCGCGAGTGTCTTAGCCACAACGTTCAGCTCTAGCGCTCCGAGGCCCCTGTCTGACATTAACGTCTCAGGGCTCCATGATTTAATGCTGCATTTTCTTAACCTTAAGCATTCCCTGGGTGTTTCTTTGTGGGAAGTATTCTGGGAGGCTGCCATGAAAGGCCTAGGAGAAGTAGCCGCAATTATTTGATGGAACTAACTCCCAAGGGCAGCAAGGGGGGTTAAATCATTTGCTCTTTTGAATGACATTTGTATTGTACCTCAATCATTTTTAAATGAAGAGCTAGATAAGTAGCTGGAGAAAGAAAACACTCTGGATGGATCACAACCACTAACTCTATAGAGGGGAGGTCTGCTGCCTATGTAGTCTATGGCGCAGAGTGCAATTGCTCATTAACCAGAGGGGACATTTGCTTGGCACATAGTCTATAGCCCAGATTTTCAAGAGCGACTAGTGATCTCAATCTGAGATACCTTAAAAGACCCTGACTTCCAGGAAGTGCTGAGCACCCGCCTTCTGAACACCAGACCTCCTTAAGGGGTCTCAAGTCGCACACCCACTTCTGAACATCCTGACTAGGATTCTCTCACTGAGAAGGTAGAATGGCCCCAGGTTTGATTCCAGGAACCAGAGGTGTTTGGGTACAGTGTGATTCACCTGGAAATCTATAGTCTTTGGTTTATCCCCTTAAATAAGACCTCGTTTCCCTTAAAGGCTGCTGACGTCTCCAGAAGATTTACAGAAAGAAAGCCACTCTCTTTAAAAGAAGAATTCTGGTTTATTTTGTATGGGGCAAATCCTAACCACCGCCCACCCCAACAGGAGTCAAGAGCACATTAGTGAGCAAGGCATCTACCTGTGGCTGTTAGAACGTCCATCCATTCCGAGAGGGAAATCTTACATTTCAGCAAATACATATGCACAGCGAGATGTTCTGAAAAGCCTTTGGGTCCTCAGACACAGCCCATCCTGCAGTGGTGCTGGAACAATTTTGGGGGTGCTGAGAGCCATTGAACCAAACTGTAAACCCTGTATATAATGGAAACCACTTCAAGCCAGGGGGTGTCGCAACACCCCCTGCACTCGTAGTTCCAGCACCTATGCCAGCTTGCAAAGCATGAGTGGCATGCCTAGAAACATAAATAAGAACAAGTCTTTTGAGAAGAGATTAGCCAGATGGCCAATTTTTGTTTAGATTTACGAGATGGTTACTCCTGCTACTTTGCAGACTATAGGCTTGATCCTGTGTCCCTTGCAAGGTCCTGGGGACACTTCTTTCTCCCTCTTCCTCAATAAAGTTAACAGGGGTTGAAGACAACACCTCAGTGGATGTTTTGCCATATTAATTAGAGAACCTATGGCACTTATCGTTTGACCTTATGTCCGGCTAACTCAGGTAAATTACATCCTAATATGTAAATTATCCTTGCAGCTTCAGTTGACTATAGTATCCCTTCCACTCCTAAACTGTTGCTGTATACTGTTAAACAGCTGTCAGGCTTCACACCAGAGGTGGCTGCATTTCCCTCCAGGGGAAAGGTGCTACATAAGTAAAGATATAGCTTTCTGTATTACTGTTGAAGAATGAGAGAGTGCTTGTGCAAAAACACAGCACAACTTTCAAGAAGGCAGCACATTTCAGATACATCTGACTTAAACCCAACCTACTGACCTGCTGCTTGTTCCCAAAGTCTCTCTCTCCTACCCCATCAGATCACTGTAACATTTAATCTGGTTCCCATGTAACACAGATGCTGCAGCTAGTTTGCAGTCTGCAAAAAAGCAGAGAGCCAGCAACACTTCTATGACCAGCTCCATCTATAAATGAATCTTCAAATCCGCTCTGACAGGAAGAGACAAGGGAGAAACGAGCTTATTGCAGGAGCCCTGGATACTCCAGCTGTGTTACAGTGAGCTGACAGAGCTCGACACAAGCAACTGGGGTGTCTCGGGGCAGTGCCAGGCTCCACTGGAAAGCTACAAGACAAACAAAGGAGCCTCCTCCTGCAATGCCACCAAAGAGCAGTTTCATAACCCTAGTTCATAGGGCAAGCGCTCCTCCATAACTGCCATGCCTCACCGTGGTGATCGCAGAGCAACACAGCAGAGGTGCTGGCAGAAGAGCTGACATGGCCCCTGTGACCACGGAAACCATGTCTGCCTGTGACAGCGAAGCCTCACCACAAGCATCAGCTGTGATCACCATCTACACTTCCAGGGGAGGATTGGGGGTTTTCACTAGAGAGTGGGCCCACACCACAAAGCTCAGACCTAGAGTAGATCTGATTCCTAACGCCCTCCCTCCCCACCAGTTTGGGGTTGTTTGGAGCTGGGTCCCAGATAGCCTCAGTACTGAGAAGGACATGAGCCTCAAAGTTCAGATCCAAACTTCCCCAAAGCTGCAGGGGGAGTGTCTGGGTTTGGTGACCCAATTCTCTATTTTCTTAGCACATCTAGCTTTGCAAGGAAAGCACATTGCAGAGTTGTACTGTAGTATATCCATGACAATTCACCCCGCAGCCCTGCCATGTCAGGCTGAGGTGGTTAAATTCCCTCTCATCCCAGGAAGGTGCTTTGTCCAGGCCCAGGGATATCATTCCACTCCCACATCCCAGCAAACAAGAAATCCATCAACATTTGGACTCATCTACACAATCTAGGACCAGGGGCCTACCTGAATTCCCTCGGCACATTGGACCGTTCAGCTACACAATACACTTTTCTTCAGACCTGCAGCAACACTTCTTGCAGAAGCCATCCGGTACTGGGTCTGGCTCCTTTACGGAATCCTAACAGAGAAGCACCTTGCGCAGAGACTAGCCACGGAGCTTCAAGCTTCTTAGTGGGGAGAGCTGGGTGGTTTCCTGAAGGGACAAGCAGGAGGCTAGCGGTGGAAATGCAGCTAGGTGGGACACAAAGGGGAAGGGAGATGAGAACAGTCAGCAGGAAGAGCCAGCACAAAGGGAGAGCAATAGCAGAGATGGGGCATCACATGTCTGGTGGGTCACAACTTGGGAGCAGAGATTCACCATCCGTGGGGTTAGGCATCCAGATGATTTCTTACACCTGGGTTTTTCTGAGTCCAGCCAAAAACACTCTGTTCAACCTGGCTTCTAAAAGGAGTTTGCCCACTAGTGCAGCTCTATGTAATCCAGAAGGGCTTTTCCACCTACTCATTTCCACCTTCCACTCGGGAGGGTCTGGTTCTCACAGCCAGCTGGGGAATCTCTTCATTTGCCCCAGCTGAGCCCTGCAGCCCTGGCAATCCCTCTACAGGTGCAGCCTTCCTTCCACTGGCTAAGAAGAGATTAACCCTCTCCCTGCTGGCCTTGGGCAGGGCCTTGCTCTGCGGCAAGACAGAAAGGAGATGACAGGAAAGCCTGCACCCTGCGGGGAGGGAGAGACCTCACAGGAGGAGGAAGAGAAACTGCACAGGAAAAGAAAGACAAAGGGTCCAAAGAACCCACCTTCCCTATGTACAGCACTGGGCAATTTGTCAGTTGCACTCTGGAGATTTGTCACTTTCCATCAAGCGCTAGTCACTATCAGGCTGGACGGACCACCACTCCAGTCCCATATGGCACATCCTAGGCACAAAGGAGAAGGGGTTAATTGTCCAGGACTGGATGAAGCTGTGGGTTTTGTTCCCCGCTGCTTTCCTGTACTGTTGTTTCCCCCTGAGCAAAGCGGGTGCGTGATGCTGCCCAAGCACAATGGTTGTGTTCTTACACCCATTTGGTGCCGGTGTCAGTGACACTACATGGCGTGAGGCAGGGGGAACCTGGCCCTAGATGGGGGGGGGAGGGGGTGGCCTGCTGTTACAGCTCAGGTGTGATTATAAAGCAAAGAGAGCAAGGGCCTTACCAGTGTCCTTTCCTGGTGACTAAGCAGCAGATTTCACCCTCCAGTTCTCTCACTTAAAATAAATGAGCTGAATGGTATTAAAATAAATGAATGTTAAGTGAGTGCATGTCACTAATAAGGGATATAAGAGGTAACTATTCACATCCTCTCGAGGAAATCCAAGCTGCAGCCAGGGCCAGAGGACCCACAAATGCAGCCAGACCCGGTGATGGGACAGTGAGGAGAAAGGGTACAGTGGGGTGTGGGAGGAGACGGGTGGGGAACTTCCATAGGAGAAGGATCACATCTAGAAAGAGAAAGGAAGCGCCACTGGCAAAGCTCAAGTCTGTCTCGTAGGAATTCACAGAAACGTGATGAATCAGTGTAGAGCCGATGTTAGTGAGTCCATGAGAACAGAGGGCTCGGCCCCCGGCTGGTTAATACAACAGAGACGGATTCCCCATCTCCCCTACCCAGAAATAGGGAAGAGATTCTGGAAGAGAGGGAGAAAAATGGTCTCTGGAGATCTAAAAATACCAATCTCGTGCCCTCCTCTGGCGTCTTTATATGAGAACCCCAGAGCACTTTCATGAAGCCCCTGTGCTGGAGGAATTATTATGCCCATTGTACAGATAGGGAAACTGTTAAGTGATTTGTCTAAAGTCTTATTTCAAGTCAGTAGCAGAGGCAGGAATAGTATCTAGAAACCTTATTCCTCCCGGGGGTAGCTCCGTCAAGGGTTTAGGGGTGAATTTGGACTTAGATGTTCTGACTCCCAGACCCCAAACTCTAATCACTAGGGCATCAATTAGCAAAGAGCTTGGGCACATGTTTAACAGTAACCACGTGTTTAAGTCTATCTCCATTCAGCATTAAGTCCCATTGAAATCAATGGGAATTCAGCACACGTGTAATTGCTTTGCTGAACGGGGGCCTAGGTGCATTCCCTTGTCTCAAAGAAACGACGCACCCAGCACCCCAGGCACTGTCTCTCCAGCCGCTGCAGGCTGCTGGTAAGTGCTGTTCATCTTTATCAGCCCCAGTTTTTGCTTGAGCACCAACTCTAGCTGTTTGAATACTGCTCGATAATTATTCATTTTTCAGGCTCGCTGAGACAGCCCTTGATGTGGAAGGGTTTTTTTTAAGGTCTCTTCTGGGAAATCTTTGTAATTAATGGCCTTTTAAAGTAAAATATAATTAAAAATAATGTGGACCACGTTGAACTCTATTTGCAAATTGCAGAGTCGGAGCTCGGAAGATGGCTCTGAGCTGGGGAAGGGAGGGAAAGGGCTCGGCGGAGACCCCAGCTAAAGACTCACACCCCTACTGATACATGCCCAGCAAGTAGACGGTGCAGGATCTAGTCATTGTGGCCCTGCTGCTCCTACATGCAGCTAGGGTGGTGCAAAGGGGCAACACAGGGAGGGGGAAAGCCCCCAGAAGAGGATGACCCCATGCCCAGGCACCAGTTCTGCACTGCTACTACCACAGCTGTGAGATCAGTGGGCAGTCTGGGGAAGACAGAGGCAGGACTGGGGTAGGAGGAGATGCAGCCAGGGCCATTGGTGCAGCAGTATAGCTTAGGGCAGTCGTGAGAGCCTGGGCCAGAAGCAGACACGGTCCCTGCAGCCCCTGCTTAAGGGAGAGGCCCAAGATGCCTCCTCCTCTCTGTGTCTGCCTTGGCATCTGCGCAGGGATGAATCTAGCTCTTGTGTCTGCTCAACATACAGAGGCGTCTTCACACTTGCAGAGGCTTTGGCAGGCAGGGACAGGTCTGTACTTGCACATTCTCACACAAGCCAACACCTCCAGGCTCTGCCTCCCTGTATTTTTCTTCCTCTCCCTCTTTCCCCATCCTACCCCCTCCCCCGTGCCCTGGGGCCTAGATTTAAATATCATGATGTCAGCTGTGTTGATGGCGGTGCCCTCCTTCACACTCTCTCTCTGGCCTCATTTGGATTTTAAAACCATTTCTAATTCACAGAAAGCGTCAGGCGCAGAAAAAAAAAGAAAACCACCCACGACTCGCTCCAGCTCTGTTTACATTTCCCTCCCAAGGGCCAATCAAATGGCCAGACACCTGCACAAGGCTGAGCGCTGAGGTTTACATGGGGAAATTTTTGTCTGGGTTCCAAGTTCTCTCAAATATCCTCAGTCACTAGTCACAGCACCCTTTCGATGCCCTTTTCCCCATTCGGTTAATCTCCCATGGACAGCCAGGCTGCGGCTGCACAAGGGAGTCAAGGAGTCTGTCTTCCTTGGGCTGGACACCCAAGCTTATGCTGTTGCAGTGCTCCCAGGAGAGCAGCCTGCATTGGACTGATATGTCCATGCTTCCCCAGGGACTGGGTGGGATGTGGCAAGGAGCGGATGGAGCCTTGGCTCCATGACCCCAACATGCTGGATAGTGTTGCTAGACCAATGTGCCAGGGGAAGTGTCCTGCACTGGATACAGACCTGGGGCAGGGTTCTTCCCCCTTGGAGCAAGGGGAAGCTGGAAGGCAGATTGCCACACTTAGGACGATTGAGCCCTAAGCTCCAGATCCTCAGAGGTATTTAGGTGCCTAATTCCCATTGATTTTGAGTATCAGGTGCCTAAATACCTTCTGAGGATCTAAGCCTAAGAGACTGAATCGTCAGGCCTTGCTGACACAAGTAGTCCTTAAACCACATGGCAAATTCTTTGAAGTCAATGGGATTTCTCAGGTGCAGGATCAAACCTTCTTTTCCTGAGTTGCCTCGTGCTTCTATGTTCAGAGCTGGGGAGAAATGCTGGCTGCTCCGGTGCCATCTCTTGGGCATGACCAGAAAGGAGCCTCACCTAGGGAAAGAACAGGGGTCGATCTCAATGGTCGTCAGTCTTGGGCCTCACCCATGCTGTTCCCAATGGACATCAATCCTGCTTGAGAGCGAGGTTCCTCCTCTCCTCATTAAAGAGAGGATTATGGACGGGACATTCACTCTGGGTTCTGCAAAAAGTGACCCAGTACTGTTCCCAGCGACACATATAATGGGGTTCCACAGGTGTAACAGAGAGAAAAAATTGGTCCACTGAATCTTTGGTGGAGTTACTTTGTTCCCACACTGGAACAATTCCAATGGGAAGGATGGCACTGGCCTGGGCCTCAGGAGAGCTGGGTTCAAATCCTGCCTCTGCTGCTGTAGATTCTCTGTGGGACCCTAAGCAGGTCCCCTCACCTTGCTGCACCCTCATCTATAAAATGAGGGGACCAGCACTTCCCCCACCCCATCCAGGGCTGATGGGAAGATAAATATAGTGATGTTTGGGAGGTGCTCATATTGTGATGGGGTCACATAGAGATAGGCAGACCTTTGCTAGGTGGTGGGGGCTGGAAGAAACTTATCTGAATGGATGGATTCTTCTAAGTCTTATTTGATTGTTTTTAAAAACCCAGTGAAGGAGAACCTGCATCCTGCACCTCGGTCGACATATTCAATCCCAAGTTACCCTTTTACAGAAATAGAGCACCACAGAAATATGCAAATGAGGGATGGCTCATTTAAATTTAATGCTGATGAGAAGATCTTCCTTCTCTTTCCAGCAGAGAGCAGATGTTCTCATTTCACACAGGCAAAGTGCCTCTAAATCACCGCCCCAGCACTGAGGTGGACAGTGATGTCATTGTATATAGGTTATTAGTTATTATTTTATAGACAAACCTGACATTTTGCCTTTTAAACACACATTCAGCTGGAGCCTGGGCTTCTGCCACTGAAAATATCCTGGCAATCCTGTCATTAGCCTCCTTCCAAGCTTCAAAATGCTTTTTCTCATTGCACATAATTAAAACAGCACTTTGAGTTTTCAGCAGCTTGCTACGGCTTTATGATATCTCAGAACCAAGGGGACACTTTTCACTTCAGCCTGGCTTAGATATGAACCAATCCTGAGAAAACTTGCATATATATGTCTGTATGTGTGTGTGTAAGAGAGAGAGAAAGTATGTACGTGAGAAAAATGTGTGCGCGCACATGCGTGTGAGAAAGAAAGAGGGTGTATCTGTAAAGGAGATGAGGGGTGAACGGACGGTGACTCTGCATTAAAGGCAAACAGTCCACATGCCATCAGGTCGGCTATTGAGACATGCGTTTGTGTTTAGTTTCTGGCTTGCTCCCTTGCTCCAACGATTCATGACTCAAAGGTCTGTTTTCCAGAAGCCGAGGTGCCGATGCACCCGTTTGCCCTGAGATTTTGAGCTGCGTCGACATCGTTCAGCTGAATCGCACAACCCAGCCCTGTTTCTCCCAAAGCGTGAATCGTAATCACCTTAACGAATTCCCTTGGAAATACAGGAACAACTTTTCCTTCAGTGTTTATAGTGTGCAGACTCATGACACAGTGGAGCTGGCGGCAGTGGTTACAGCTTTGACTAGAAATACAAAAGCGAATGCTTAAATGGTGCTCAGTGCAGAGTCAGAAGTGTGTCTAACAGTGGATTTAGGCTAGACAGGCAGGGAGGGGCTGAAAGAGAATTAACATGTCGGGGAGATGCTTTCAGTGAGTAACTGAACTAAGTAACTGAAATGGCAGATTTTCCTTTGTTTGGAAACTCTGGGACAGGGACCAGTAATGTCCCACACCTGGCACAATGGGGCCCTGAGCCCTGACTGGGGTCTCTAGACTCTACCTCAGTACAAATAATACTATGTAGTATCTTTATTTTGCCTTTGTAGAGGTGATTCCATCAATAAGGGGCCAGAATCAGGGTTCTTCTATAGAAATATGTGGCAGCAAAAGGCTGAAGAAGAGGAAGCTTAAATTGCCTGCACATGGGTTGGAAGGGACGGGCGGCCTCCTGGCTCTATATGGGGACGTAGAGAGGATGAAATTCCCCCCTGAGCAGAGAGCCAGCAGGAGGGCCTCGGTGGGGTTGATGTGGTGCATAGCCCTGGTGCTAGTGCTCTTCACAGGGCGGAGTTTACTCCACAATAGTAAGTCTGTCGGCACGTCTCCACGCGGCTCGTAATACAGTGAAGCAGAAGCAAAAAGGGATGCTGAAAATCGCAGCTGTGCAGAGAGGTCTGGGCGTTTTTCTGTCACTAACCCCCACTTGGCAGCTCCTCACTCCTACCGGCAATAGACTGTGCAACAGCCGATGGATTCACCAGCCCTGTATCCAACTCTAAAGGGAATGGTCATTGGAGGTTCCACCCTAGGTTACCCGTCAGCCCTGCCCAGGAGCGTGATGCTACTGATAATTGCTCGGGATGCATCTCACGGGGGTCATAGGTTCTGGGTGGCAAAGAGAAGGGATCAGCATTCCAGCTCCGTTATTTCCCTTCTCAAAGCAAAGCTGCTCACTAAAAGCCCCAGCTGCCGAACGAGAAAATAGGGCACTTGCACCTCCCTGCTATGCACCAGAGGCAGGAAGCCTATAAGCCCCTAGAAGAGCTGTTCTTGCTCTCCTGTAATGGTCACATTCCGCTGGTTTTTTTAAAGGTAACAAAAGTATTTGGTAACGTCTGTGGAAACGTGACACTTTCCCCTGCAGGAGGGAATGGATCTGGAGTGCAGATCCAGCCAGGAATTTGGAAACACAACCCCCTGCCCAAGGATTCCAGTGGAACAGGGAGTCCCCCCTTCCCAGGGCCGTTTGTTTTGTCTGGTTCAGTCTCGGAGGAAATTGAGAGGAAGACGTGAAGAGGTTCAGCCAAACCTTGGACTCTGCTTTGACTCAGAGCCTTTTCTTTCCTGGATGTGAATCCCTCTGGACTCTCTAGATGGTAAAAAGGGAAAAATAGAAGCACCTGGAGTAGGATTTCAAATCCCCAAACCACATGAGATCACCTGGAACCAACATACAGGAAACTTAAAACACCTGTGAGGGAATTGATTGGCTCCAGACCCACATGGAGCAAGAAGGAATTCCATGCCTAGAATCCAGAGAAACCTGAACAGGCTCCACCCCCTGAAACCAGCTGCAAGAGGCCCCCCAGACATGGCAAAGTTCACCGGCGCTACGCCAATTTACTCCAGCTGAGGATTTGACTAATGCACACTTCTAGGAGGTGGGGCTATGAGACCAGAAAGCTGATTGTGTATCCTCACAGCACACTGAGTAAATGACCGTCAGAGCAGCCAGCACTGGCTAGTTGTCAGGTGTGTAGAGCCCTGTCAATAGGTCTGTGGGTCAAGAACAGGGTGTTCCACAGAGCTTTGTCTGGTAATAAAAACAAAACAGGTCCGGGTAGCCTCATCCAATGGCAAACCTGGTCCAGTTGGTTCTGGGTGGCACTTTTTTTTATAGGTATCCCTGATTTCTGATATATCTGCACCTGGAGAACCTTCAGCAGATAGGTTGGGGCACCTCAGAAAACATCATAGGCTGCACAGTATCTGGAGCTTGAGGAGCTGCTGCATCAAACTAGGCTTCATTCCAGTCTATGAGCAAGCCTGGGGCAATCACTAGAAATGTTTGATATTGATCCAGTGGTCCAATTAACCCCCCACATTAGCTTCTGGTTGTATTTACCATATGTGCCAGATCAGACATCACAAGCACTGACAGCTGCTTATGGTGTGGTTCTCCCACCCTTGTCCCTGATCTCTCCCTGGCTCAGTGCGATGGCTCTAGATCTACAGATGCTCCTGGTACAGCAGAACTGAAACTGAGGGGGGAACTATTTAACTTCCGGTTCTTTTCTCTCTTTGCAGAAGCAAAACGTGTCTGATTATAGAAAACGCCGGGCGTTTGAGTATAGCCGCCTAGTTTCTCAGCCGTAAGATGCTAATGACTCTTTTCCAGGCTTTTAACATTTTATTCAGCCCTAAGCCCTTGCCTGTTCTCCCCTCAGTGCAGCAGCTAAATGGGAGACAGTCCAGACTGTAGTTCAGCAGAAAATGGACTTCACTAGAGAGCAGTTGGCCATTGCTCTAGCTCATTGGTTCTCAACCTGCGGCCCCCAGTCACTTGCGGTCCAATCAGCACAGAGCTGTGGCCCATGTGACATCCTCAGGACCATACAAGTAGTAGTGGGTGCAGCCTACAATGGTAAATAGGTTGAGAACCACTGCTCTAGCTGCTCTGGAGCCGAGAGCAGGCCAAATTCTGGTAACGCTTACAACCTGGGCAAAGAAATAGGCACTGAAATCTGCAGGAGAGAACAGAACATAGGATTTGCCATAACAGATCAAATCCAGCCAGTCCATCAAGTCTTGTATCCTGCCTCCAGCAGTGGCACCCACGTTGCTTCATTGGAAGGGCAAAATAAAATGAGCTCCAATGCACCTGGCCAGTTGTGCCGCGCCAATTCGCACAGTTAAGCTGCCCATTGATCCACCTGCATTTCACAAATAGGCTCAGCCTGTAGGAGACACTGGACGGGATCAAAAGTCAGGTGCCTGTTGCATCAGCTGCGCAAACGGGAGCCCCCCGCTGGCTGATGGAGAAGCTGCCTTTTGTTCTGAGTTCTTCTTCTCTTTTTCCATCGTTTTATTTGAATGTGTCAGTGTTTCAGCAGATGTGCTCAACCACCTGCCACCTGTTCTTTGGACTCCTGCCTTGAATGTCTCATAAAAGAGTTTGCTGACTCTATTGGATCAATCATTATGCAAACATAAGCTTCTCTTTGACTCCTGGGGCCGGTCCAACTGCCCTTTGAGACAGCAGTTGTTATTCCTGCCTTGGAAAAGCCAACTTTCTCACTTGACGATTTTGCTAATTTCCATCCCAGGGTCTGTCTCGTCACTCCTGGCGAAGGGCCCTGGAAAGGCTGTTCCTGAGCAGCTCATGACTTATTTACAACAAGACGAGGAATGTGATCGGTGGCAGGCAGAGGTCGGATTGGGCCACGGAACTCAGATTGTCTGGATTTCTCCTGGCCAGCAAAGCTCAGCATCTTTTCATTGGTACCCCTGGCTCTATGAGCTGCCTTAGAAACCCTAGACCAAGAGGTCCCAGTGAGCTGTCTTGATCACCTATTCGGAGTACTTGAGTTTAAACATTGCTGAGAATTCCTCTTAGGGCTCTATGGCATCTAGATACCATGGTGATGGCCATCTTTAGAAAAAACAGATCTTTTTATGTCTTGCTTTGTTCACCCTTTTCAGAGACATTAGGCTGTTCCTCGGGCCTATTACTGTTCTCAAATTATATGCTGCCTCTTGCTTAATTTTTTCCACCATACCTACAATGAAATGTAGATCTATCCGATTGTCCATTGAGACACAATTTCCCTCCCCCGCCTTGTCATGTGCCATTCAGCAGCTTGTGAGCTGCAGATGTCGAATGTGGCTTTGGTTTTTCCAGCTCTGTTAGCTGGTAACCAGCGATTATGGTGGGCAGATCACGAGGATTCCTTACTGGGAAGGAGTTGGTTAACTTCACCTGTGGGAGCGTTTACTTAAGAAAGTCGTAGGGCAACTTGGGATGCTGGAGTTCTCTACCACTCCCCTGTTCCATTTCCTGCTTTTGGTGGAAACAGCTGGAATTGGATTTTCTTGTCATTACTAACTCAAGTTGCTGCTGAAAAGGTGGAAGGAAGCAACCACCCAAACACACAACCACCATGTAGTGGTCTGAGCACTTCCGTGCAGAGATACAAGCAAAACAACCGCAAATGACATATGATTTTGAGATTTCGCCCTGTCATTTGTCATTCGCTAGTCACAGTTTAATATGCCATTGTCTTACCTTCACTACTTGGCTATCCCTGTTGTCCAGGCCTGAGTCTTCAGCTTCATCTTTACGGCAGCACATCGGGCAGAGGGACTCAGCTGAGTGGTTCAGAATAATTTGTCAGTGAACATGAGCAAGGCTGAAAAGTGGTGTGTGTGTGTGTGTGTGTGTTCATGCTCACACACACCACCTTGTGTTCTGTTAACTTCTCACCAAGCACACCACTGTGAGGTCCCAGCCATACTCCACATCCTGGACTCAAAGCTACGGTTAGATCATCAGATGATGTAAATCAGCATAGCGCCACTGAAGTCAATGGGGCAGATCCCCTGCTGGTGAAAGCTGGAGTAGCTCCACTGAAGTCAATGGGGCAGATCCCCTGCTGGTGTTAACGGGGGTCACACCAATTACTACACATCAGCGACTACCCGACGTCGGCTGTTGGAGCCTTGCTAGGCGAGTGGGAAAGCACGGCCAGAAGAAAGCATGTCAGAGACAGCAAGGTGGTGGACTTTGCTCTAGTCTCATCCATTTTGGACAATCCTAAACCTTTGCTAGCTGAGTTACATGGCAATGGGCTCTCAAGGCTTCAGCTTGTTCAAACAGCTGCAGCCCGGCTACAACAAACCCATTCTACAATCCCGCCCCCCATCACCCTGGCTGGCTGATGACAGCTATTGTTTTGAATGCAGTCCAGTGGCAGGGACCTGTCCGGTGCCCCCAGCGTGCTCTTGCCCTTTCGACAAAGAGGAGATAGGAAATCTTGCCTCGCTTGGTTGGTGCCAGACTTTGCCGGTCAGCATTTGCCAGCTGCAGGCCCCACCTCTGCCCATATTTCCAGGGTGCTAGGAGCAGCCTCCCTCCCTCCCTGTTAGGAACGAAGCACAGTGCAAAGTTTATCTGTGGCATGATCTATTCCTGCTCACCTGAGGCAGGGCTATTTTAATGGTCAGCCTAAGCCTTGGCCTGGCCTGCTATGCTGTATTGTTTCTTTGTAGTCTATTGCTTCTCCCACAGCACTCTCACCCACCCTCTGAGCACTTTTCTTGCCAGTCAGGAACATGGCCCATGTTTCCTTCTCTCCCTGGAGGTCTGTGGCAGGATGCACCAAAGTTCTGGCACCCCTGGAGAGGACTCCAGAGCCCTGACACGCTTCGCTTCAGTGGTATCCCCTGCTGAGACCAGCCAACTTCCAAGGGTCTCAGCCAGGATTCAGAGGCAGCTCAGAGAGATACTGTGGCTGGGAGCTAATTAAGTGCAGCTGAGGCTTGTAGGTTCTCCACTTTAGAAGAGGGTGTTACTTAGAGACCTCGTCTCAACTTGTCCCATTGCTTTCCCCCTCAGGTTTCCTACCATTGCTGGAGCTAAACCAGTAGGAGGGCTAGTGTAGACAAGGTGCCAGAGGCTGCCTGCACCAAGCTGCTTAAACCTGAGCTGCATTCGACAACACGCCGGTGGTCCCAGCAGCTCTGTTTTCAGTGGCTTTCCTACCCAGAATGGCATTAACTGTTGCGGTTTTAAAAAAAAAATCTGATTTCCGATCTGTCATAAACATCACATTGCATAACAGGAGATAAATCTGAATGAAGTTAATACCCACGGAGCATGGTGCAGAATATTCATGCGTTGGGAGCCAAAGTGAGGCAAATGCGAATCTTTATTACCAGTGGAGCCTGTTAAATATTTATGTTTTCTGTTTGAGACACGCTGTGACACATGAAACTCAATTATAATATAACTAAAAACCATCCTAAATTATAGATAAACGGCAACAAATGAAGGGGAGCAATCTGAACTTCACCATGCACAATCCTGGGGGGGGGAAATAATAAACTTGGGGAGAACAATGAAGTGGCACCTGTCAGATAACATTGTCGGAGTTGCCTTCATTCTTCAGTGACAGGCCAATTAGAAATAATTAAGTGCAAGACACCTTCAGAGCAGAGCCGTGGTACATTTGTCTGTGGTTGTCCCTGTAGCGAGAGGCAATGGAAACACTAAGGAAAGGGCATAGAGACAGCACAGATTTTAGCAAGAGCCTAGGCTGGTGTAAACTGGAGTTGATCCATTGGCTTCAGTGGAGTCACATCAGTTTACCCTACCTGAGTCTTTGGTCTCCACTCCCCATTTGCTGTGGAAGGTCTAGGAGACACCCACTCAGCAGTGACATGAGACCTGGTCCTAGGTTTAAGATCCAACTGTGGACAGGTTCTGTTATCCCACTGGTGCATTTTCCATACACTACATGGAAGCCAGATGTCCTCCTCAATTTTTCCCCTTCTTTGACTCAAAATCCAACATCCCGGGCACCAACTTTTCTGGTGTGAAAACTGGAGGAAACGTCCTTCAGTGCCCAGCAGTGTCAGTCTTTAGTCATTGGTAGGAGTCACTTCTAAGTGTAATGATGCCCCAGAGGCAAGCGGGCCATTTCCACTGCTCTCCTAGCCCCTTCCTCTCCAATGGGAAGCAAGCAGTGGGTGAAAACCCAAACAGATAGCGGTCATGGTACCTGGGACACCAACTAGACACGTACAAACCAGGATGCCAAATAGCAAGGATGCACATGTCCAGATTAGGCTGAAAACATTCTGGTTGATCAAGGTCCCAAACATGCAAGACCCATAAAAGTCCGATTTGGGTCAAGAGAAATGGGTGTAAATTTTTCCCAAGGTAATTTCAGGTCTCCAGATCCTGCAATGGAATTGGAGCCTATCAAAATGCCAATTCTTAATCCAGATCGGTTCTGGTTTAGGTTTTAGCCAACTGAAGCTTGTTTAATGACCTGCTCATGCTTTTGGGGAAAGACATTCTGTTGACAAGGGAGAGTGCTGCTCTGGCATGCTGTGACAATTCATCTGCTCTTGGAAAAGCGGCAGATCATCTGTACTGGAATAATGTGCTTGTTAAGCTACAAGAGTAACCGATACAGTGCATCCTTGGTGTGATTCAGGTTGTTTAAAAATTTGATCTGGTCAATATTTTTTTGCATGAAACATGTTTCAATAAAAATATGTGAGTCTGTCAAAATTTTCCATGGGAAAATGTCAATTTTGATGATTTTTTTAAAATTTTGATTGAGGAAAATCAAAACAAAAGATTTTGTTTCAGTTCAACGTTTCCAAATGAAACAAAACATTTGGATTCAAAACAAAAGTGTTCATTGCAAATTGACACCATTTTAAATGTCCCCCTTTACAGTCAAAATGCTGATTCAAGACAAAATAATTAATTTACAAGTGAAATCTCTTGTTGATATTGAAAATGTCACAGTTTATCATTTTGACATTTGCTAATGGACATTTTTTTTGGAATATTTCATTCTGCAAAAAATGCTGATATTTCCTTTTTTCCCCATTCTGAGGCACAATGAAAACAAATGTTGAAATATTGGAATTTGCCCCGGGGACAAATATTGCTGTTTGCAATCAGGTCTATTAATATTTTTTGAAGGGAGGTGTATGTGGCTTTTGGGCTGGGACCCAGCCAACTGTATAAAGGGCAGCCTTCTTCCTGTCATGCCACCCCCTTCTTTTCCAACCCTATCTCAAACAGAGGGCCAGAGATTCCATGAAGCCCACTAGGGTCTTCACTATTGCTATTGATTTTACACAGAAGCTCAGTTATGATGGTGATGGACAGCAGTGAGAGAGACAGAGAGATAGAGACGGGGGCAGGGGAGAGGGGACTGGGAGAAAGCTATGGAAAGAGCCTTCTAGGAGTTGTGGGTTGTTTGCCTGAGCAGCTTGTTATGGTTTTTTTGTTTGTATATAGAAAAGCATTCTTTTAATAGCTGGTTTCTCAACTTGAGACGACCCTGAGAAAAGCCGTAGAGACAATGAAATCTGCTGGCATGAACAGAACTACATGAGATGGGCAAAGATTGACATTTCTGGAGAGTTTCCCACCATATGACAAGTGGGGAGTCCTTCTCACCTCCGCTTCTCCTGCTGGTCTGTTCCCTCTGATGAGGGACATCTGCAGGAGAACAGGATCCTTGTTTCCTGAGTCGCCCCTGGGCTTCCTGCCGCTCTTGCTTATTCCTCACGTGCAGTCACAATCTTCCACGATCAGTCCACAGAGATCACCATGAGCACACCAACATTTGTGATGCCAGGTGGGGAACAAGCAGAGAAACCTCAAAGAAAAAAAACGTCTGGTTTGTGTTTATTTTTAACACGAAAGAGCCTAGTAATAAAAACTCCAGGGAAAGAGAGAGACAGACATGAAGCAGAAAACACTGGGCCCAAAACATCTGTCAAGGCTGATTCCCCACTCTGGCACTTCGAGTGCAGAAGGTGGGAGCCCACAAGGATTCTAAAAATTAATACTGGCCACTCCAGGCTGGTATTAAACTCCCACGGTTACAGCTTTTCTCTGACCTTGGATCAGTAGATGCTGCCACCACCCAAGTGCAAAAAAAACCCTCAGCCCAGGAAGGCACACTTGGGAATTCCTCCCTATGGGGTACCCTCAAGCCCTTCACTCCCCCCATCCAGGGAAGAGCTGAGAAAGAAAACAAAGGAAATCAACTGTTGCCACCAGCTAATTAAACAACATATGCACAAACCTCTTAGGACACAAAAGACCCAATCCTGTTCTTAAAAAAAGGTAAATTTTATTAAAAAAACAAAAAGAAAAGACATCTGGAACTTAGGCTATTGCTAGATTTAAAAAAAGTAAATATAACAATTAAACATCAAGAATGGTTTTCCTGAGGTCCAGCTTAAAAGTTACAAGCAAAATGTTTGGGGGTTAGCACAGAGGAGTCCACAAGCCTTACAGAAATAAAAGAGAAACTTAATCAGATCTTTCTAGACATTTCCTGATCTACTTACATCTCTGGGGGTTCAAACTGAGTAGTTTTTAGGTATGATCTGGTGATTTTCATACCTGGTTCACAGCTTTTTACAGCATAGCTTCAGCCCTGTTTTTGCTCTGTCCTCTCACTCTGGAGAACAACTACAGACAGACAAGGGGAAAGTTCTTTCCCAATTTAAAAAAGATCTAGCCCTCCCATTGGCTCGTTTGGTCAGATGCCCACTCCCTTCCTTTTACTGAGGGGCTTTTTTTAAAAAACCCTTTACAGGTAAAGCAAGTGGAGAACAGCTACTAACAGGGATTTTGTAGCTAACTGGCTGGGTGGGTGTCCATAAAAAGGAGCTATCTCCCCCCCCCCCACTCATTTATCACAGCATCCCTGCTGGAACTCCACTGAGCTCCTTACGGGTCGTAACTGGAGTTGCACGAGGGATTGGTTCGGTGCACTCACTCTAAGCAGAAGGTTCTCCACAGGGCAGCAGCAAAGCTTTAAGATAAGGTTCTGTCCACATGGGGAAAGCCTGCTCAAACAGAGCACAGGTAGACAACACAACTCCCCTGCATCTGAAGCACGACTCCCCTTTCCTACCTCCAAAGCACCAAATACTACCAGAATTCATCACAGAGTCATAGAAATGTAGGGCTGGAAAGGACCCCGAGAGCTCACCCTGGAAAGCTCACTAGGTAGAACCAAGTATATCTAGACGATCCCTGACAGATGGCCTACAGAAATGCGTGTTGCCTGTTTTTGTCCCCTTGGTTTCCTGAATTCTGTGGTCGCAATGAAACCCATGAACCCGTGCTAAAGCTGGCCCTGGTCTTCTCTAGAACTGTCAGAGGAGCTTTAGATGACACAGAGATTTACCTGAATCTGGTCTACACTAGTGCTCCAGCCACTGCTACCGCTAGGGGAGATACTGCACTGGTGGCAGTGCATGGTGGGAAACTTCCCAGTATTGCCAGGGTAGACATAGCCTCTGTCAACCGGGGAGAGGAGGCGGCCCCCTGGCCCCAGCAGCACAGAAAAAACAGTGAGTAATCTACCACTGGACAGGACACGTGAATCCCAGCCAATGTGTCTAGATAGTTGTGTGACAGAGGTTTCCTCACATGATATAATCTTTAATCAAAGATTACTCTTTAATTCCTGGAGACTCCAGGACAATCCTGGAGGGCTGGCAACCCTCTGCTCACCTGCTAAAGCCCAGCTCTTATCTAGCGCTACATGCAGCCATTCCCTGTCTCCAGCTGCAGCTCACAGGCCCTGAGACGGGCTGATTCAGGGAGGACTCAGCAAATTACCATAGGTTGGAGCAAGGAAAAACGGATTTCTAGCTGGGCTGTTACAATCACAAGGGTGGGGCTTGGGTTGTTCCCCCACCCGCTCAGAAGGATGAAACTGCATTAGCCCCATTTCCATCCTGCTCCCCCACAGCAGAGCAGGGAATGGAACTCAGCATAAGGCTTGGAAGTGCTAAACCCTGAGACGGTGCGGCCCTGCAAATGGGCCCAGCCTGGGGCTGTGAAGGTTGGGATTAGGGGGCTGAAGTGGGTCTGGTGGGACAGGGCTGCAGACATGAGGTGAGGAAATAGGATGCTAAACTAGAGCCCTCTACCCACACACACCCCCATCCCATGCACATTTGCACACAGGCTCCCGGACACAAACACACCCTGGAGCACATACATGCATGTCCATTCCCCCACATACACCGCCACCCTGCTTCAATCCTTGTATGTGCTATCAGCAGTCAATCTGCAGGCACATCATTACAGGACAGGCTGTTAGAAGGCTGGCGTCGGCCACAGCTCAGAAAACGCCTCTCTAATACCCAGCCCAGTACAGATTTCCTGCAGAGAGCGGCTGAGATTCTTACTGCTCGCTCCAGATTCCCCAGAGGCTAGAGAACCCTGAGCCTGGAGGCACAATTCCCTCCATATTTGCCCCCGCACGCTCCCCACGGGCCTGCTGCTCATAACTCAGGGCTTTGGTGCCCAAAGCAACGGCCCCCAACACAGGGATGGGGAATCCATTTCTTGAGCTCAGCTTGTTCTATCGCTTTTAAATGCACCCCTGCCCCAGGCAGGCCCATGCGACCCCCATCGCGCCCAGGCACTCACCTTGCAGGGAGTAGGCAGTAATTGCAGAGTAAATTATATTTGGGAACTACAGGCTACATCAGCTCATTAGTCACCTCCCAGGGAACAGCCACATTGCTGTCTGCTCCTTCCCCTTCATCGTTCTGCTAAGAAACAATCCCGAGGGGCTGGGGGAGAGGACGCTAGCATCTGTGGGACCCTCAATAAAGAAAGACACATGGGGCTCCATCCCTCTCCAGCCCCACTTTGTGACCCACGCAGTCTTCACCCTCCCACAGTACCACATCAATCAGAGAATCATAGAATTATAAGGGTTGGAAGGGACCTCAGGAGGTATCTAGTCCAACCCCCTGCTCAAAGCAGGACCAATTCCCAACTAAATCATCCCAGCCAGGGCTTTGCCAAGCCTGACCTTAAAAACCTCTAAGGAAGGAGATTCCACCACCTCCCTAGGTAACCCATTCCAGTGCTTCACCACCTCCCTAGATAACCCATTCCAGTGCTTCACCACCTTTTAGGAAGGAGATTCCACCACCTCCCTAGGTAACCCATTCCAGTGCCTCACCACCCTCCTAGTGAAAAAGTTTTTCCCAATATCCAACCTAAACCTCCCCCACTGCAACTTGAGACCATTACTCCTTGTTCTGTCATCTGGTACCACTGAGAACCGTCTAGATCCATCCTCTTTGGAACCCCCTTTCAGGCAGTTGAAAGCAGCTATCAAATCCCCCCTTATTCCTCTCTTCTGAAGACTAAATAATCCCAGTTCCCTCAGCCTGTCCTCATAAGTCATGTGCTCCAGCCTCCTAATAATTTTTGTTGCCCTCCGCTGGACTCTTTCCAATTTTTCCACAGTGCTGAAGGCTGCAGGGGCATAGCCTAGTGAGAATGCCAAGGACTTGACAAACACAGCAGGGAAGGAAGGAGCTCTGGCAAGGGGGGCTGGATGGTGCCAAGCCTCTGGTGGGTGGGAAGGCGCAGGAAGGATAGTCTATATGCTGCAGAGAGAATGAGCACTAGCCAACCAGGGTTCTGGGGCTGGAGCCATTGAGCAATCTGGTAGCTGGGCCTGGATGCACAGGGTCCGTTACGAGCATGTGGGTAGCCATGTTTCTCAGCCAGGGCCACGTCCTACCTGCGTTGAGTGGCTGCAGCTCCCAGCCCCGGCAAAGCAGGCAAGTCCCTCCTGACCCAGAGAGGGAGAGGTTGGAGGGGAAAAGCAGCGAGCGAGGGGGAGAAGGGGGAAAGAGGAGTGGATGGGGACTGAGCCTCGGGGGAAGAGGCGGGGAGCAGGGCCTCGTGGGGGGGTGGGGGGGAGGCAGGGCAGGGGGGTTCTGGCACTCCTGCTGGAGTGTCCGGTTTTTAAATATTACCAAGCTGGCTACCCTAGCCCACATGCAGGGGTGCAGTATCAGAGAGCCGCTGCCCCGAGAGGTGAGGAATTGGGGGGCAGTTGTCACGTGATACCAAGGGCTATGCTGAACCATGCACCTGAGATAGGGTGACCAGACAGCAAGTTCGAAAAATCGGGATGGGGGTGGGGGGCAATAGGAGCCTATATAAGAAAAAGCCCCCCAAAATCAGGCCTGTCCCAATAAAATCAGGACATCTGGTCACCCTAACCTGAGGAGACACCCCAATAACCAGCCTCTGGTTTGTACTGAAGCCCAGGTGACCGGGCAGGGCAGCCTTCCCCTCCACCTCGCAAGCCTCTGACAGCTCCCCTTGCCGTCCTTGGGAAAGCTCCACTGGGATCCATCCCCAGGACCTTCCCCTCCTGGTCCCCCCTCCTGCCCTTCAAGAGCCCCCGGCCCTTCCTCTCCCGCTGTTAGCAGAGCGCCTCCCAGGCCTTCCCCATTGCCCCTACGATCCCCTAGACCTTCCCTCACAGTCCCACGGGGCAAACCTGGCCTTGTCCCAGTGGGAGGGAGGGGCCGCTCCGCTGTCCCACTGGCCCGGGCCGGCCAGGGCTGGGACAGGGCAGCCAGGCAAGCACAGCTCTCGGGAAAGCAAAGCGGCTGGTGCTGGAGAGGGGAGTTCACGTGTTGCCAAGATCTTACATAACAGCCCTCCCCTCCCCTCCGCCATCCCAGACAGCTGCTGACAGATAGGCTGAGCTCTTAGGGGGCCGCGGGGACTGGGTTTTTAATTCAATCATTATTTGCTCTGGGAGAGATGCTTGTAATAATCACCGTGAACAAGCTGGGGGCCGTACTGGCCCAGGACGAGGCTACTTCAGTGGTTCCCATTCAGGCTAAGATCAAGGGTGGTATCTGTGTAACCTCTGCCATGGCTTCGGCCAGGGGAGACCAGGCCACCCCTGCCAGCGAGCAGACAGACTCCATAGGCTCAAAGGGCTTTTCCAGCTCTGCTGCTCCCCTGCCACGCTAGGCCTGGGGTTCCCTGCTTCCCGGCCTGTGCAGAGAGGATTCCCCTCAGCCCTGCAATGCTGTCAGGTGCATCTCAATGAGCAGGAGGCTTTTCCTTCCCGCCCCAGGAGGCTCCACCGAGGGCTCGCACTGTCAGCTCACACACAATGGAACATTGCCATAGAAACAGGGCTCTGAATAAACAGTCTGTGCAGTTGTGCGTCTCTGGAGTCAGAGCAAAGGGACTAAAAGAAACACCCCCGCACCCTCCAGCTGTGACCGAACCAGCAGCCCTCGCCCCAGCCCCGCTGGGCTCCCAGCTCTGCACCTCTCTGGCGCTGTGGCAGAGCTGGTGGGAAACCCCCCGCCCCTCCCCATCCATCAGCCCCTTGAGGGTGGCTGGCCAGTGCTGGACCTCTGTGCCATGAACACAGCTATGCTACCATCCTTTCCAGGGCAGCTGAGTAGCCTGAAATCGCTTGAGAGTCCTCAGTGAATGGAGGGGAAGGCAAAGCATTAGGCAGTGTCCAGAGAGAAACCCCACATCCGAACTGCACAGCGCCAGACAGGAGGTGCTTTCCTGGGGAAGCAAAGCAAAGCCTAGCCCCATTGGACACCTGAGCACATGCACCATGTGTACATCACGCCTGGGCACTCAGGCAGGCATCCTGTGTGCTCACACACACACACACACACAACCCAGGTGCTCATACCTACACCATGTTCACATCTGCCACCTGGGTGTTCAGACAGGCACCCTGCACATACACACATACGTGCCACCCAAACACTCACACCTTGTGCGCAAATCCCACCCTCACATACTCTTTAGGGACCCTTGTGCACATATTCTATCAGGGCATCATTGCACACATGTGCCACCCACATGTAGCACCCAGGCACCCTCACACAGGTGCCTGGTGCACATGCCCTTCATTGCACACTCCCAGCACACACATGTGAATATGCACAGCTCCCAGCTAGCCAATCACACACCAAAACCCTTCCAAGCATTTCACCAGGTCCCGCACCCTTCCCCACCCCTCTCACGTGAACACAGACCTAGGGGGCTGGGAATGGACTGCAGGCAAGAGCCACACCTCAGATAGTTCAGCCCTCAATCTCGGCTGTGCCCGGGTATGTGTTAGCTGTGGGGAGGGAGAGGCCCATTGGTTCATGCCCTTCTCTCTGTTTTATGCACCCGAGATACCTTTAACATCTGCATCGAGCCCCTGAGCCCAAATCTGCTTCCAATTTACATTCCAGCTTTGAGATTTCTATCTAAATACTTTGATGCAGTGGAGCCAACGCACTGCAGTGACTTAGCCAGCGCCTCACTCGCTGCCATTCTTTTCATACCCAGGGCCAGTCACGCAAGCCTCCCCTCTGCCGGGGCATGGGGCAGTGGCCACTCAATAACCCCACCACAAGGCAAACCCAGGGGGCGGGTCCGAGACTCGGCTGTCATCAGTTCCAGCCAGATGGCCCAGCAAACATGGGCAGTTTGCAAATACACGTATGCCCCTCCTCCAAGGACCCACCAACAGCCCCACGCCCTTCTATTGTTCAATTGCATCTGACTCCACATCTGGACTGGGTGCAATGGCGCTGGCTCCTTCCATCCCGTTCCCTGCACTGCCCTCTGCTGGCTGGGAAAGAGATGACTGTCTCCTGCATTGCAGAGGCTGGTCTATCCCTGTCTGTGCCACTGCTTCTGCCAGACATACTGAGACTCCCACATGCCACAGGGCTCTCTAATCTCCCAGCCCTCCAGCACCTGCTCAGGCCAGTGTATGCTGGTTCACTAGGCCACCCCTCTCCTCCCCTCGTTGCTGTCACCCATGGCCAGGGTGAGGAGCTGAGCGTCAAGTGGGGGAATCATTCCTGGTTCCACTTAACCCCTGGGCTCTCGGCGACTGGCGCTCAGCTCACTGCCCTGGCCAGAGGTGTGGGGCAGAGTGGGAAGGGCTTCTCATTGCACTGGCGGAGGGAGAGGAGCTGGCCAGCGGGTCTCATGTGTGCAACGCTCCCACCCCATGGGAGGTGGAAGGGTGGTGAAAGGAGGCAGGAAGTCATGCAGAATAAACAAAACTACATCCCTCTCCTGCAGCAGACCCTCAGCCTCTGCCTATCACCAGGCAGCTCTGCAATGCTGGCCTGAGTGAAGACTGCTCCATCTCACATGCAACCCCATCTGCCCCTTCCCTGCAGCGCCTCCTGCTGGCTGGGCTAGGCACTGAGCTATCTCATGCACTCTGTCCTCTTTCTATTCCCTGCTTTGTCCTTGGCAAGATAAACAAAAATCCGTGTCAGATGGAGGGCAACGGTCCCTCAGTGCTGGGTGTGGGATACCCCCCCTGGATTTTAAAAGGGGCAGCCAACCCCCTGCTCCTCCCGTCCCTCCCCACATGCTCCTGCTTTTATTTTCCCCAGCCCCAGCTCTGTGCTTTCCCGAATCAGCCATTGCATTGCTCACTGTGGGACTTTGATTCTGGAAGCAGCTCCATCTTGTTCCAGCAGATAAAAGTGATCTCGGGGCTTCATTAATCCTGGAAGGAACTCGATTAGAGACAAGAGCATTTGTTTAAAGCTCCTGGGAGGAGAGCTGTCATGCAGCCCCTCTCGGGCTATCTAGTCAATCATGAAGAATCCATCTCGGCTGGCCGGTTAGTGAAAGTCATGGTCCTTCATTAGTGGCAGTAACTGGGAACATCATTAAAGTCTGATGAGGGAGATTCAAGCAAAAGGACAGAGATAGAGAGAAAGAGAGCGGAGCAGGAGGGAGAAAACAGCCACTTCCGAGATGGATTTTCTCCAGCACAAACCTCAAAGCCTGTGCTACTCTAAGGGGAACTTTCATTTGCTGTCCGTGGAGATTTTTCACCTCCAAACCCCCACTGGGGCCCTGGAGCCTGGTATCTGCCTTTAGCAGCAACTGGAGAGTCAACTGACAGGGAAAGGAAGCGGGGGGGAGTCATAATTCGGCAGGGTCCCTGCCCAATCCTTAGGGCAGAGGGGTCTCAGCAGCCCAGCTGGAGGTCACTGTTCGGACAGGGTGTCCGCTCTTCTAAGGCTGAGGGCTAGGTGAGCCAGACCCTCCCTCCTGATGGCTTGGAAGGCAGGAGCGCACATCCCTGCATCTTCCACCTGGTGATTATTAAAAGCACAGGGTTTGGAATACATCAGACCCAGTTTGTTGTTTAATCACAAGTGGCAGTGGGAGCTGGGACAAACACGAGCTGTCAGGTCAAGGTGCTCACGACAAAGTAGGCTCAATTGGCATTAATCTGAGAAACAGGCTTCTCCCTACAACCACAACTGGCCCACTCCAGCCATTCCCGGCCCCTTACAGCCAGCCACCTGCTCCAGCCATCCCCTACCAGCCCCATCCTCTGTGACCAACCCGCCCACCAGCCTGAGCCTGCTCTTTGCTGGACATCATCCGACTTCCCTTTTGTGACCGGAAAGCCACCAGAACATCTGTTTCACATCAGCGGATAATCAGCAGCTGGTCGTTCAGGGCCAGGTCGCCGCATCGGTCCAGAAGTGACACTGATAAGTAGTAGTATACTCGCACTCCCAAGGCCTCCTCTCTACTCCAGCCCTCTCTCCACTCCGTCACCAGAGCCTACACCCAGCTCATTGACTGACGGGTGGACGGTTCAGGACAATATACCGCCCTTTGTCCTGCATGGCCCTATAGGAAAGAAGGGAGGCTGCGACACATCAGACCTTACAGGTGTCAGGTTTGTTCCCCCCTTCAATTATTGGAATGCATCCATAGCTTATCCCTTCTGAAACCAGGAGACCCAGTACTGGATGAGGACACATACTGAACAAGCCCAACTCTTGTCCCTGGACATAGCCACGCCGCCAAGACCCTGCATAGTTCAAGCTGATCCAAGGTGCTCAGGACAATATCCAGCTAATTCCAAACAGCTGAATTGCCACATCACTCTGGTAGCAGCTTCGCGGGCTGAATGAAGGGCGATGCTGCTGCTCTAAGCCGACTGAGCAGGAGTCTACAGCTTGGGGGCTGATAATTCCAATGAATCAACCTGCCAAGACCAGAAGATACCGGATGTGGATGTTAAATAAATATTTATTCTTGTTAAAGACTGTTAGTACAGGGAAGAGGGAGGGGGTAAGACATGAGGATGCCTGGGCCATTTCTTTAAATCTATGGCAGGAAACCAGGCAAGGGGGATCTGGGAAAGCCTCTTGGTGGAAGCTCTACAATGAAGCAGAGAATGCATAGGTCTGGGGCGAACACCATTTCCCTCATTCAGATAAAGTTCCTTGTTCAGTGCTAGAAGAAAGCGATTCCCTCTGGGGTTTGCTGTCCAGTGGTTTCTGCCTCTGTCATCTCTCCCACACGAGCAATCCACACTCGGGGCAATGACAGCCCAGGGGGGAAGGTCACAGATCCACTCCGGAGTGTGACAAGTCGTCTGTTCAACTCACCAACAAGCTAATGGTTTTTTGGCAGGAGTTGTCTGCTTCTCCAGGCAGCTCTGCCCACCTCCAGCCCCCAGCCTTCCTGGCCCACGGGGCTTTTCTTTCACAGTCAGCACCGTTCTCATCTGCCTCTCTGCCCATCTGCATCCATCTGCCTGTCTCCTCTTTCTATCCCTTTAAACACCCTGGCTCTCTCCTACACTTCCTCTCCATCTCCTCTTCTGTCCTGTCTTCCCCTTTCTCTCGGGCTCATTCACCCCAGTCACTCTCTGCCTTAACTCCAACAGATCTCTCGCTCTCCCCGTCTCTATCCCGCACCCGGTGCATCGAGCGGAGCTAGGAAAACACCAGCCTGGGACAGGTCTGAGCAGGTCTCTTCTTCGCTCTCCCCATGCCATGCCATGTTAGCCACTAGCAGAAGCTGCCAAGCTGCTGAGTGGAAAAGCCTCTGCTCCGTGTGAGCTGAGACGCTGCCTTGGCTCCAGTTCGTACAATCTGAAACACATTCTAACACCGAGAGGCCGACACCTTTCTGCAAAGCAAGGGAGCCAGGACAGACTGTCCGGCAAAGCGCCTGGATGGCTTTAGATGGGTGGCTGCCTGGCAGAAAGAGACATGTTTTGCTGACAGATTATAATGTACAATTTATGGAAGAAAACAGCAATACAGGGGGACAAAACCCCTGGAATGTAACTTAAATTTAAATGACAGCTTTGCGGAGGCTCGTGACTGGAATCCCTTAACCTTGTCTCTAAGCACGCCCCTCTCGTGGCTATCCTGCATGCACAGCCCGTGGATCAGAGCCCAAAGGATGGTGCAACGGGCTGGGACAGGTCAGGACATTTGGAGCTCCAGGCTGAAGGCCCTGCCAGTGAAAGGGGTAGCGTTTGGATAGTGGCCCTGGCTAGACGGCAGAACTCCAGGGTTCTAGTCCCACTTCTACCACTGGCTTCTTGTATAAGCAGGAGCCTCAATATAAACTTATAAATGCCTCAGTTTCCCCATCTGTAAAATGGGGGTGATGCTCTGACCCAGCTCCCAGAGGGCATTGTGGTTGAAGTCCTTAATGTTTGCATGGGGCTTTTTGAGGCACTCAGATGAGAGATGCTAGTGGAAGGTAGAGAGTTATTTGGTAGTGCCCAGGCCACCTGTGCCTGCCTCCTGGGATACAGCTGCACTGGCAGCATAAGCTCTTCAGCTGCGACTGACCTCCAAGTGACCTCACAGCTTTAAGAGAGGACTTGCAGCTAAGACAAACAAATAGTAGGAGCAGCTGCAGAACACGGAGCTAATGCAAGACAGCAAGCAGTGCAGAGGACCTGACACCCATGGGACGGTCCCAATTAAGGCATTCCTCACCCCTTGTTTGCGATGTGCCATGAGGAGTTATTACCAGGCCCCCTTAGAAAATTGCAGTGTTAAGAGAGCTGGTCACCTCCCCGCCCCCAGTCTTCACACTGCATCCTGGCTTCTGGGAGCTGACTCCAGCTATGCCAGGTCCGGTGCAAAGCCAGCGCTCCTCCCCTGAGCAGCATGCACACTCGGGGAGCACCTCAGCACAGAGGAGGCCAACCTTACCCCATACCCTCAGAGGGAGGCTGGGTGTGACCAGGTGCATCTTGAGGAATCACTGGCTGGAGCGGGGAAGGAGAGGGAGAAAGATGAGCAAAGGGGGAGAAAGAGAGAAGGTGGGGGAGGGTGTGGAGAAGTGAGAAGGGAATGAGAAGAAGAGAGAATATTTATACAGCACCTTTTCTCTTAATGAATCCCAAAGCAACCACGTCACTGAAATGCAGCCACCTCTGGGGTGCAACACAGCAGCTGTTTGGGAGCTGCACAGTCACACTGTGTGATGGCCTGAGACAGAAAATGAAGGAGGATAGTGGATCCAGGAGAAAGTGGGGAGGGAATGTTAGTTCCCAGAATGGAATTTGAGCAAACTGGAGCTCTCCCACCCGCCCGTCTCGCTCTTGTGCAAAGTAAGCCAAAGCACTTGGGGAGAACAACCCCATTGCAGTACCTTGCCTTAGGAGTGCCATGAAACACAAAGGCCCTGATTCAGGAACGCACTGCCACACAAGCTTTCCTGAATCAGGGCCTTAACCCTGGGATTCACACAATGCAGAAAGAAGATGAACCCGTCTCAGGAGTTTGCACGCTGTGGGAATGATGGATGGTGCTTGGGGAATAGAGACTGATCCTCTGTGTCTCGTCTCATGCTCCTGTAGCAGAACAGCTCCTGCCCCCTTCCAGCAGGTACAAAGGCAGCTAACAGCGCCCCCTGCAGCCCACATTCAGGAGCATCTAACGGCCCGATGGCTGTCACAAATCGCTGTGCTGCCAGGAAAAACCAGACTGAGCCATGCCAGTGCTTTGCCCCAACAATTCACCTGGAATCGTGCGTCTCTGCAGCTGGTGAACCCTTCTCCCAGGGGCCCTGACCAGAACACACATAATTTTTATAAAGTGGCTTTACTACTCCAAGAGGAAACATTTTTCCTCTTTAAATATTGATGCCTTATATAAGAGGCTGTCTGGAGACTCCGTCTGCAGCTTGGCCAGAAACAGGAGATAAATTGTCTCCTGGGTCTCCGGAGAGCTTCTGGCCCACCTCAGTGAAATCGGTTCAGCACAGAGCCAGAAGGGTTGGACTAGAGAAAGAGGGACCAGTCCAAACCTCAGTCCAGCTCCTGAGCTGAGCCCTCATCTTAATTTTTAGGTGCCGATAAATCCATGCCCAACGCAGACACATACCTTGACCTTGGCTGAGGTCTATCTCAGTCGAACTAGCTACCACCTTCAACTCTCACAGCTCTCCTGGCCCCTTCCCCACTCCACCCCCAGCCTCGGAAAAGCTCCAGAATTTATCAGATTGGCCCAGGCAACCTAGGCCAAGCCCAATAAATAGTGTGTGGACCCATAAGCCCATTCCTCCAGTGGACCACCACCCAAAGGAGGGGGCTTGTTTGGGTATGGCCTGCCGGTTGGTGGGGGTCGGGAGAGGGAGTGGAGGCTTGTTTGGGGTTGGGCTTATGGTATTCAGCTATTCAGGCAAGGATCTGGTTGGTATGGAAGGAGGGAATAGGATGGGAAGTGGAGAAAGGAGTCAGTGTGGATACAGTCAGAGAAGTTCTCCATTTTACAGGATGGATTTTAACTCACCAGGAGTGAGTTCTCCCAGACACTGGCGTGGCCCTGCGGATTGGTTCTCATACGCACTGTGCTGCATATCTGGGTAAGTCCAGGCCTCGGAGACAGGTTGTTGTTTCTTCTTCTGTCTGTTTTTTGAGTAATTATTCTACCTGGAGTTGGAAGGGGAAAAAAAGTCACACGGAGGAAGAGAAAGGTAACGTGTATTCCTGCTAGAGACTGCCACAGCAAATGCGATACAACACACACACACACCCACTTCAGCCTGGACCTAGGAAAAATCCCACCAAGCCGATGCATCAGCTCTGGACCTGCCCCACATGCTTTCTCTGAAAAAGCATCCCGCACAAACGGGGAATTTTTCAGCTACTCAAACAAAGGCTGGTCACAGCATTTTGAATCAATATATTTTCTTACCCAGAAAATAAAAATAAAATAAAAAAAGAGAGGAAATATTTTAAAACATTTTTGCGTGCGGAAAAAAATCATTTTTAACCAGCCCTGTTCAGTACGTCCACTTCTCTCCAGAACCAGCAGACTGCTCCAGCCTAGTCAGATTTCACCCCTTCCTCTCAACTCCTGTCTGATTCCACCAAACCCTGCTCAGGACCCAGTAATTCTGCCCAAACGCTGACGATGAGCTGGTTCCACCGAGGGCTGGGGACAAAAGCTGGGTTCTAATGGGTGTTGAGACACCTTAGCTTGGGCGTACTGGCCAGTCTGCATCCTCCTTATAGTTTGAAGGCTGGGCCTGCCACCGGCAGAGTCAGTGGAAGTTTCACATTTGACTTCAATGAGAGCAGGAATAGGCTCTATGGGAGGGTTTCGTCTTATTAATTAAGGTTGGTAAAATGCTTTGAGACCCTCATTGGAAAGGCACTATAGAGAAGTATTATTAATTAATTATTATTATTATATGGCCTATGCATATAAAGTAAGAATTTAGGCTGATATTATGGCCCCAGTCCAGCAAGGTACATCAGCACATCCCTAACTTTAAGCCAGGGTGGGCAAACTACGGCCCATGGGCTGGATCCGGCCCATCAGGGCTTTGGATCTGTCCCGCAGGACTGCCACCCCCATGGCGCCGCAGGCCCCGGGCTGCTCCTGGAAGCAGCTGGCATCCAGTCCCTGCAGCCCTGGGGGGATGGGGAGTGGGGGAGAGAGCTCCACGCGCACTGCAGACACTTCCCCCGCCCCCGCAGCTCCTATTGGCCGGGAACAGGGAACTGCGGCCAATGGGACCTTCGGGGGAGGTACCTGCCGGTAAGGGCAGCGTGTGGAGCCCTCTGCCCCTCCGTCCCCCAGGGGCCGCAGGGATGTGGTGCCGGCCACTTCCGGGAGCGGCGCAGGGCCAGGGCAGGCAGGGAGCCTGCCTTAGCCCTGCTGTGCGCCGCTGCCACCCTGTTGCTGCTCAAGGTAAGCGGTGCCAGGCCGGAGCCCACACCCCAACCCCCTGCCCTGAGCCTCCTGCCTGCACCCCAACCCCCTGCCACACCCCTCCTGCACCCCAACCCCCTGCCCTGAGCCCCCTGCCTGCACCCCAACCCCCTGCCACACCCCTCCTGCACCTCAACCCCCTGCCCTGAGCCCCCTGCCTGCACCCCAACCCCCTGCCACACCCCTCCTGCACCCCAACCCCCTGCCCTGAGCCTCCTGCCTGCACCCCAACCCCCTGCCACACCCCTCCTGCCTGCACCCCATCCCCTTGCCACAGCCCTCCTGCACCCCAACCCCTTGCCACACCCCTCCTGCACCCCAACCCCGTCCTGAGTCCCCTGCTGAACCCCACACTCCTCCTGCACCCCAACCCCCTGCCCTGAGCCTCCTGCCTGATCTCCAACCCCCTGCCACACCCCTCCTGCACCCCAACCCCCTGCCCTGAGCCTCCTGCCTGCACCCCAACCCCCTGCCACACCCCTCCTGCACCCCAACCCCCTGTTCTGAGCCTCCTGCCTGCACCCCAACCCCCTGCCACACCCCTCCTGCACCCCAACCCCCTGCCCTGAGCCCCCTGCTGCACCCCGCACTCCTCCTGCACCCCAACCCCCTGCCCTGAGCCCCCTGCCTGCACCCCAACCCCCTGTCCTGAGCCCCCTGCTGAACCCCGCACTCCTCCTGCACCCCAACCCCCTGCCCTGAGCCTCCTGCCTGCACTCCAACCCCCTGCCACACCCCTCCTGCACCCCAACCCCCTGTTCTGAGTCCCCTGCTGCACCCCGCACTCCTCCTGCACCCCAACCCCCTGCCCTGAGCCCCCTCCTCTGCCCCAATCTCTTGCCCTGTGCCCCTTCCTGCACACCACACCCCCTCTTACACCCTGCACTCCCTCCCGCACCCCAACCCCCTGCCCCAGCCTTACATTCATGGGCCTGCATACAATTTCCCCACACAGATGTGGCCCTCAGGCCAAAAAGTTTGCCCACCCCTGCTTTAAGCACATGTGTAATCCCAATGGGACATCTCCCATGCTTTGTGTTAGACACCTTACTGAATTGGGAACCAGATGCCGGGTGATCACAGTAACTGCCTGCTTGTATTCGTATTTACAGAGTCTACCTAATCTAGCTATACAGACAGAGATGAAGACACACTCCTGGCCACGCCAGATCTTTGTCCTGTCCTTTGCAGACAGCTTGGGTCACAGTGTAGAGAAAGACACTTATCTTTAGCTACAAGCTGTGGAAAACACTATCACCTCTGATTACCAAACAGCACCTCATCAGTTGCCTAACGCTCCCTGCCACTGTGAACCTAGCGTGCATTGAGTGTTTGAAGGACAAGGGAATTTGAAACATGAAACTTCCAGCAAAGGAGGAAAGGCCGTGCTGTGTGGGGATTTGAAAGAGTCAGTGCTGTTTTAAGATATCTGTGCACGAGAGAGGAAAAGAGAACAAGTGTCTATTGCTAGTGGCTTTACTATAGTCACTGGAGTTAAAAGTCCATTGAAATTAGGGGATACCCCAGATGTTGGCTCCACCTAAGAGCAGAATTCATCTTTGGGTTGGATATGGAACACTGTGCAGGTCATTGGCAGTGGGGAATAAAACCTGAGATCCATGGATCTTAAAGCATACCACTCTACTGCCTGAGCTAAAGAGCCAGCTCTGGTAGCCAAGCTGGTTCATCAATAGAGCTGGTCAAAAATGTTCCATCTGAAAATGCTAATTTGGAAGAATTGAAAGGTTCCAAGACCATTTGCCAGGTGGACTGCCTGGCTCCCCGCACTGGCCAGCTCTCCAGCTAAGCAAGGCATCCAGGCATCTGGAGAGCCAGCTTACCTACCCAGAAATTTTTAAAAAATTCCATTTTATTCTTACAAAAATTGAGTTTTTAAACATTTCCATCCTGCAGAAAATTTCTTATTTCCAACTTTTTGTTCTAGTTTGGAATGAAAAACAACTTGGAAAAGTAAAAGTTTCCAAGGGACCAAAATTCTGGTTCCTGCTCAGCTGTACTCCTCAACCGCTATGCATGGCCCAGTCACCACTAGAGGGTGACAGTGCCACACTGAGGGACTGGGTTACACTTATGCCTGTTTGTCCCAAAAAGGTTAAGTGGCAGAAAGTCTGCGGCTAGCCTGGAAGCCTTAGCAGAAGGTGCTCACTTACAGCATTTCATCACTTCTCTGCCTGACTTAAGGCCACAACCTTGGGAAAAAATTATTAGAGCTGGTTAGAAAATGGTGTTTTCCATGAACATTTTTGAAAGAAAAATATTTCATTACAAAAATGCACAGAAATTTTCCATTTTGCAGTTAGCAACCTCCCACCCCACCCCGCAAAAAACCCTGAAAACGTTTTTTGAAAACTGAAACATTCATTTTTTCAAACAGAAAATAGAACATTTTGAAAGACGCAGAGATTTTCTGCAAAAATTTGTGTTTGAGAAAAAAAGCCATTCCCCGTCACCACCAATTCTATCCCGCTCTAATCATGAGGGAGATAAAAAGTTGTCAAATTTTTGGAGTTTGGGGCAAGAGTTTGGATTGTTGCTTATTCTATCCCAACCGGTTCTCTACTCATCTGTTAACGCTACCAAGTCTGCAGCCAAGGGTGTGTTCTACCCTTCCCCCCACCCCTGCCCGTGTCGGTCTGATCTATATAGATTGTAGTTTTTCAGGGCAGGGACCATCTGCTACTCTGTGTCAGTCCAGTGCCTTGCACCACGAGTAGGGCCCTACCAAATTCACGGCTGTGTAAAACGCAACACAGACCGTGAAATCTGATCTCCCTGTGAAATCTGGCGATTGTAGGGGAGAGCAGATTTCACAGAGCTGGGCAGCTGCAGAGCGGTGGCTGCTGGCCGAGAGCCCAGCTCTGAAGGCAGCGCTGCCGCCAGCAGCAGTGCAGAAGTGAGGGTGGCATGGTAGGGCATTGCCAACCTTACTTCTGCACTGCTCCTGGCGCTACCTTCAGATCTCAGAGCCTGACCAGCAGCTTCCCCCCAGTCGCCCAGCTCTGAAGGCAGCAGCACAGACATAAGGGTGGCAATACCACAACCTCCCTATCCTTGCGACACCCCCCACCCCACGACTCTGTTTTGGTCTGGGACCCCCCACGGTTACAATACCAGGGCATTTCAGATTTAAATCTCTGAAACTGTGAAATTTATGATTCTTAAAATCCGATGACTGTGCAATTGACCAAAATGGACCGTGAATTTGGTAGGGCCCTAGCCACGAGGCCCCATTCTCGGCTGGTCCCTAGACATTACCATAACAAACTAGATCATTAATCATAATGTCAGGATTTCCATTCTGGGCTTCTGTCGCTAGAGGTTAATTATTCAACTGTGACAGTTCACACCAGGCTGAAGTATGTTAAACAAATCTTCAGCCCAGGAACATGCTGATCATTAATCTATTGTGGAATGAAGCCGTGTGGTTGTGTTCAAGTAAGAAGAGGTCGGAAATTGCAGCTCATCAGCGCTGGGTGCTGCTCTCCTTAGAGACACTGTAGCTAAAAGAGTCCACAAGCGCATGATTCAAAATCAATTGTTCAGACAGCAAGCTGGTCTGCGATGCAAAGAAAACCCCAAAGACAGCCCACATGAGAAGGCTTTTTAGGAGGGCCAGGGCTATGTTCTTAGTGCTATGGACGGTCTTGGGGCTCCGATTTTCCCTGCACATTCTGTGTCTGGCCTGGGATGCCTAGGGCCTGCCATGACAAAGGATTTAGAGCTCGGTCCAAAGCCTTCTGAAGCCAATGAGAGTTTTCCCATTGATCGGACCCTAAGGTTCCTCCCCCGTGGCTTTGCACTGCACTAGTCAGTCATCCTAGGAGATGCCTCTCAGCAGTTCACAAAACAATGTGTTTGCCACCAGCAGGGCAAGCCCAGGAGCCATCAAGGGCCAGATTTTCCCAAGAGCTCATTTCCCATTTAGGAGCCTGTAGCGGAGTGGACTCACCACCAGTGCTCCCCTCATGGTGGGGCATTGCGGGATCTCCTTGTCTAGCACCCCCTGCCGACAGCTGCTCCAGCCCTGTTGTGGTGCCTCTTGTCATGACTCATCCCTCCAACCAGGTCACTTTAAAGCCTCCCCCCTGCCGGGGTAACAGAGTCAAACAAACAAGAATCCAGTGGCCTCCCATCAAGTCTTCGATCCAGTCCAGACCTGCTAATACTTTCACCCTTGGTCTCCACGGTCTTCACACCGCTGCGTTCAGTGGGCCAGCAGGGCAACCCAGGCTCCCTTCTCTGCACAGGAATCTTGGAGCGAGCAGGCAAGGCCTGGCTATTCCGGTTCCCCTCGGCTTCTTCCCTGGGCTTCCTCCTCCCTCAGCCAAGCAGCAGGCCTGTCTCCTGGCCCCACTATGTACCTGTATTCTTCTCAGGCACCATCACCCCTACAGGTTCACCCTTCTGTCAGGGCAGGGGGCTCCCCAGGCTCCTGCCTGGAGCTCCCAGACAAACCCCGTATGAAAATACAAACTTCAACTACCGCCTCACCCATTCCCAGCTGTGTCCAATCACTGCAATTAAGCTGGGGGATAATTGCTGCGTCACAGGCCAAGCTGAGCCTGACTCCCCTGAAGGGGCCAGACAGCCTGAGACAGCCCCAAAATAAGTTGCTGGCTCTTCCAGAGAACTCAGCACACTGGGGGGCCCATGGCAGGCTGAGCACTTTGAAAGTCCGGCCTCATTTGTGGGTACGGAGCCCTTTTCTGGCCTAAGTGCTCAGCAGTCGCTGACATCCCACCTGGGAGATTAGGATCCATTTGCACCAAGAGCAAGTGCTAGCCAGGTCTCTGTGGTTATCCCGTACTCCATTTGCAACCTGCCATATCAACTGGGCAACCAGGAACACGCACGAGGGGCCTCAGCTTAATGCTTCATCTGAAGGACAGCATGGCAGGGCACCCAGCATGCCACAGCCTCACCCTGCACCCCAGACCAGGATTGAACCACAGGAGCAGCGTGAAGCCGAGCTTCTTGGAGCACAGATGTTACCACCTGGCCTATAGCTACCAAAGCCAGCGGTTCTCAAATGCCATTGCCCCGTGACCCCCTTCTGATGACAAATATTAGTACACGACCCCAAGAGGGGGGACCACAGCCTGAGACCATCTGAGTCCCACTGCCCCAGGCAGTGAAGCCAAAGCCTGAGTCCCACCACCCTGGGAGAAGGGAAAGGGTGGGGCCCAGAGCTGAAGCCCTCAGGCTTTGGCCCCAGGCCCCAGCAAGTCTAACACCAGCCCTGGCAACCCCATGAAAATGGGCTCGCGACCCACAGTTTGAGAACCGCTGCCCTATACCAACTCCGTAGCACAGGAAGTGGATGGGGGGGGGGAGCATCAAAAGGGGGCAATGAAGTGCACTTCATTCTGGTTACTCTCTGCCACCCCGGGGCCTTTGGAGACCATTGGAAATGGAGCAAGAGTTAGACCAGTCCTTGGGGCTGCTCTAACTTACACCTGGGACCAAGCAGGTCCCTGCACAATCACAGGTGGCTTAAATCCTCCTTTTCCTCCCCTCCTTGCCCCAGATGCAGGCATGGAGTATCTGAGACTCAGGCCTGGTGTGCTGGGCTCCATTAGCTGCAGTGCGTGGATTTGTTCCGTTCTGTCTGAGTTTCTGGAAGGGAAAGAGACTCTGTCTAGCACGTCTCTCCTTTTAAATTAAATTTTGTTTCTCACTCTGCTGTGCCTACCACCCTCTCAGAAGCTCGACAATATTTTTTTCCTCTTTCCTCTCTTAAGAGTTTTGTCCTTTTTTTTCCCTTTCGGCAAACACTGATTTACTTTTTTTGTCTGCCTTCCTCATAAAGCCTGAGACAACATGCCTGCGCCGGGCTCACGCACTTCCAAGCTTATTAAAACCACCGTCAATGTCACGGCAGCCTGGGGAAGCAGATCTGTCAGCTCACTTGTGTTCCTTCTGCTGGCAGGATGGAGAGCTTTGCAGCAGGACAATAGCATTGCATGGACATGCACTAACTAGCTATTGGCTACATTCACTTCTCAGCAACCGAGTTGTGGGTTTTAGAATATAAATCTAGTCGACAGAAGATAGAAGAGAAGAGATGGCGAGAGACGCGATGGGAGACGGATGTAGGGATCCCGCTGTCGGTGTAAACCTGCAAGATCTCCACTGAAGTCAGTGGAGTTACACCAGCATACGTCTGCTGTGTATGAGATCAGACTCTGGTCCTCAGGGAAGAGTTCTACATAGATTAGAATCAGTAGAAATAATGAGGCTCGGAGCGAGGGAGCGACGCTGAGATCCAGATTATGTTTGGGGTTACGTCCAGGATTCAGGCTACGGGACAAATCAGGGGTCAATTTAGCTACACCAAGGTTGCACAAGCCATTCCCATGCGACGTTAACGCCACATGGTGGAAATCTCACATGACTAACAATATCCCCCCCAAAAACAGCACGGAGGAAATGCTGGTGACCTCACTGACAGCAGGAAGTGTCAGAGGGGAGCCCCCCACCCCTGGAGAGCTGGGACCTGATCATTGTTCAGGATGCAGATAGGAATCCTGGGCTATTTGGGGTCTGCGTTTGTACAGCCCCACCTCCCAGCTCATTCGAGGATTTTCTTCTACTTAACCAGAACTCGAAGGAGAAAGGTAGGTGTCCCTACCTCACAGGGAACAAAGGGAAAGGGTGAATTTCTGCTGGGCTCAGACCAGCAGTGAAACCATGCCACATCCCACCCCAGGGCAGCACTAACCATCTGCCAGATCCCTTCTGGGGAGGCAAGGGAAGGTGCGTGGCATGGGAAGAGGCAACATTGTCTAGTTGGCGGAGCAGCGTACGTGGAGCTGGGACTCTTAGGTTCTATTCCCAGCTGTTGGAGGGAGTGTAACCTAGGGGTTAGAGCAAGAGACTGGGAATCAGGACTCCCAAGTGCTTTTTCCTGGCTCGCCCACTTATAATGGTCTCCTAAGCAAGACCAAGAGGGTGACTCCTTGCCAGCCAGATTAAGGTACGACGTACTGAGATTCAGGCTGTGCCGTTAAGCAAGGGGAGGAGGTCTCACTAGAGGTCCTGTGTGTGAGGATGGCAATTCCCCACTCCTGGTTTTATGGAGCTGGGTGGCAGGACTTTCTCTGTGTCGGCGTCTGATTGAAATAAAGCTGCTTCTCCATTTGCCCTGTAATGTCACATGTGAGGTAGCTTTACCTGGGGACCCTGCCTCAGGATCTCTGACTAGGCAACCTTGAGCAAAGCGCTTTCTTGTGAATTTTGCGGGAACAAAATAGACACAAGTTATGGACACGTTGGGCTGCAAAATCAGAGGCAAAAGCATTGGGCCCTTCTACGTAGAGAGGCGTCCTTGTGTTTCGAGAAGATGCTGCTTAATTTGAGGGGATGCATTTAGGTCCAGATGTCTCTACCTAGAGTTGCAAACAGTTCCCGACGGCCACGGCACTTTGGCTAGGGTGTGTGAGAACACACAGGTAGAGGGATGGAGCCAGCCCTGCTTGGCTGGATGAGCCAGAGCCGCTCATAATGAGTAATGAGGGCCAGCACTTCAATCACGCCTTGGCCGCAGCTCCACGCGACCTGGTATATGACAGCAGAACAGGTGGGTGACATCAGTGCCACTGTAATAAGCATCCTGGATCTATCCAGGGCCCCATGACTAATTCTAGATATGGCAGACATTTTTAATATTCCCCCATGAATATTCATGGGCTGTCAGCAATGAAAAAGGACCCTGTCTCTAGCCACTCTCCCCTGCCAGAAGGGATTGGCGGGGGAGCGGGAGGAGAAGGGAAGAAGGAGAGGAAAACTTCACTAGCTGCACAGGGAACGTAGAGATCACTGAAGGCGATGGAGCTTTGCTGATTTACACCAGCTAAAAATCCAGTGTCAAGGAAAGTCAGACTGGTCCAGATCCAGTAACTGACCCAACTCAACCACCCTGAGATGCCAACGGGAACCGGGAACCTTTGCCGCCCTTCAGAAAAGTTTGAAGAACCTCACTGACTAGCTTTCCAATTGGTGAGATGTGCTTCTGGGCCCACGTACAATTTGCTGTCAGCTCCTATATGTGACCGTGCCTTAGAACAACACTGCCTGCAACACAGACGCTCCCCAGGCACCAGCAGACACTCAGCCCCCTCCCTAGCCCAGGTCAAGCAGCAGCCTGGATAAACAGGTAGGTCTGAGGTCAGTCCACTTGGACTGAGTCAGGACTGGAAGGGGCAGGGTGCAGGGGGGAAACCGAATCCTAGAAGGAAGAACCTTCACCCTGAAAACATCCTGCCCCAGCCACACAGAGCGCGGGGCTGACATTGCGAGTGGCCCAACTGATCTCGCCGGTTGGGTTCAAATGCAAGGAGACAGGCAGCCAAGGAGATCATAGGAACTGCAACACACAGGGCTTTACAGAGAAAAGCCAACAGTCTCAAGCTGAATCCATCCCTTAACTATATACCAGGGATGAGGCCGGCTCCTTGAATTCCACACCCCTCCCCCCCGCCGCTATTTTCTATTTACACACAACTTGCTCCTTGGAGCTGGGTTTTTGACCCGAACAGGAAGCATGATGGGAAATCTGGGTATTATCATCCCCACTAGAAATGCTGACATGGGGGTGTTCCAGGAGCAGAAGCAACACGGGGGCCGGGGGACTTCCTGGCTGGAGGAGTCAGCTGCTGTGCCATGGTTCGGTGGTGCTGTTCCATCCCCAGCCTGGAGGAAAATCCAGCATTGCATGTTCATTGGCTCCTCACAATGCTAATGCTCCCTGGAAGGCTATTTTGGTCTGGATAGGTTCCTATACAGTGCTCATCACCGAAGTCTCCGAGCGCCTCACGTCAACAGCCAAACTCCCATTGGCTTCCATGGGAGCAGGGTCAGTCCCACAGAAAGTAAAACTGTTTAAGTACTTGACCGTCAAGCCATTTAGGCCTGGTCCACAGCACATTGAAGACAATGGGAGCCCAAAGAGCTTCAGATCAAGCTCCTAATGAGCAGCGCTCCCAGCAAATCCACAGTCCTCTTGGCCACGGTGTGTTCACTTGATGACGATGAACAAGAGAAAAGGATTTGCTATATTCAGTCAAGTCTAGTATCTTGTACTGGGGATACTGGAGACTGTATCTTTAAGGGCTGAGCTTCCCAGATAGAGAGTCTGGGTGGGATTCTGTGAGCAATCTCTCCCAAGCACCTTAAGCTCTGAGGCCCAGATACTCAAAAATAAATAGGCATCTAAGGACCCCTAAATATCTTTGAGGACCGGGGTCTGAGTGATGACTGGATACCACAGTCAGTAACCGGTGTATCAAGCCCCAGCTCACAGCCAGGCCCTCCCAGCGCCCCAGAACACAGAGCATGCAGACGAAGGGGTGGGGGTTACAAAAGGCCTGTTTATAATTGCTTTTGCTGCCACCGCTTCCTGAATTTCCACCATTTGTTTCAGTTACCTGAGGCCTGGGGACAATCTCCCTGACCCTTGTATCAGGCTGTAAAATCATAGCGTGCCATCAAGAGCTGCTCCCCGGTTATAATCAGGGTGGGATTACCCATGAGCAGTTGCAAGGGTAAGGGGCATACTAACCAGCCCTTTAATTTATTGCTATTTTCTAACTCCTCATGCCTATGGGATAATGTCAAACCGAAGGAGAAAAATCAGCAGGGCCACTATTTAAGCCATCAGCCAAGGAAATGAATGTAAAGGCAGCAATCTGTGCTAAGTACTCTGAACGGAGTGTCGGAGAAAAACTTAGTTCTCACTTTTTGTTTGGGTGCAGCAAAATCAAATACTTTATTATTTCTCCAGTAATTACAATGGAGGGAGAGAGTGCCATAGGACACAGGGTCACCCCAGTCCCGGACAGGTCTCTCAACTGGTAAACAATTACATCAAGCCTTTATACCTTTGTTACAGACAATTTCTAGCAATAATACAGACGGTAAAAAGCATCCACACTTACCCTAACGCCAGATAAACTGCTCTCGTCTGCCTCTAGGCCACACTTTCACCTCCAGTAAGTGCATCTGCAGGTAACCTGGAACTAGCAAGTGCTTGCCTCTCCCACCTTCCTCTGCAGATTTGCTATTCAGGATCACGTCCTTCCCTCTCCAGAGAGATGCATGTGACTGGGGACTCCTTCCCTAGAAGCCTCCTGTGAAGTGCAAGGTTCTCAGCATACAATCCAACCACCAGCCTCTCTGAGCTGACACTTAAAAGAGGCTTTATGATTAATTGCATCTCTGATTTCCTAGCTATCACCCTGGCAAGTGCAGACACACCCAGGGGACATTTCATCACCTTTCCCCCACTCTGAAGCTCTCTGCCCAGCAGCCCTCAAGGCTAGAGGGCCAGGAACTGACCATTGAGTCAAGGTTCTTCCACCTTTCCCATGCACAAAGAAGCCGTGCTTGTCTGCTGCTATGGCTGGCCAGCTCCACTTTGACATGGACCCTGCCTGCACCTTAGGGGCAGCTGAGGATTCACTCGCCTCACCTTGAAACAGTCTTCACCACATTGGCTAATTACACAATACATCTTTTTACTTCTGGAAAGCTATTGATTTCCCTCATATATTTTGCCTCAATCGATTGATTTGACCAGCCTCTGGAACTCCCACTAAATTAGCCGCTATTAGTCTGTCGGTAATTTGCTGCGAACCAGTTATTGGGTGGCCTAGATTTGCAGAAGCGTATGACTGCTGGGGCACTTGCAGGCTCAGAGGGGAGGAAGCCCAGAATGCAGTGTTGAGTTTTCAGAAGGAAAGTGAAGGTTCAAAATCTTAGCAAATCACGTGCTGGTCCTTAAATGCAGGGGAAATCAGGTGTGATAAGAATTGCACCAATCTCAGTGCAATTCACTGCACCAGGCATAACTGATTCCTTGCGGTGGCTTTGCTGAGTAGTGGAGGCACCAAAAATTAGCTCTTTTTCACCTGGTCTGACCCCTTTTTCAGGCACGCACAAGCACAACACATAGCAGTTTCCGCGTTAGCACACTTGTCCTTTGGACTGAGCAGTTAGCCAACATTTGGGGCTTTGCAAGACATGAACGAGCCGCCTCTAAATGCTGTTGTGGCGATAACTGAGGCTTTATGAGGTCCATTGGGCCTTTGGTCCTGGACCCTTCTTCCTTGTCTCTGAAATCAGCCACAATGGGAACTAGGTGCTGCTGCGTGTCTCTCATATTGTCCCTGGCTGGTTTAATGGGGCCAGGCAGAGTAGCTGGGGCTAGATGTCTTTCAGCCTCAGACATAGACCAGCAGTTTCAAAGTATTTGCACCTCACTCATGACCCAGTCTGCTTCTGAGAGCACCACATGGGTATGGGTTACAGGCCACATCCCCAACACTCTCTTTCCTATCTAGTGCAGATTTTAGCACCATTTGTGCCATCTTCTGAAGGTGCCCAAGCAGGCATCAATTCCACTCGCACCTGTTGTCAAGGGTGCAGTGGCATGAGCCCAAACCGTCAGCAAATGTAGCCCCATGGCTCAGTGGAGAGACACTCCTGGAGCATGGTCCAGGAAAGGAGGGGCTGTCGTCGGTGGAAATGACTGCTATTGTGGGGGGATGCACCCGGCAGGTGGGGAAATGCCCTGAACGACAGGGGACTAACCATAGAATAACAGACGTGTGAGATGGAGCGGGCCTTGTCAGGTCCAGCTCGGTGACCGTGTAGGACTGTGCTCTAGGTTGTGCTCTGTAGCCCTGGAACGGGGTTCCCATCTCTCTCTTGGAGACACTACTTCACACTTTAATAGCTGAGGAAGGACAGCCTTGAGATTAAGATATTGGACTGTTAGATCTGGGTCTGCTTCTCCACTGGGCCGTGACCCAGGGCTAGTCACTGCATCTCTCTGTGCCACCGTTCCAGAGGGGAATGGTAAGAATATTCCTGGGGAAGGATGGCCCAGGGGTTAGTGCTAGCCCGGGACTTGGGAGAGTCTCCTGCTCTGCTACAGCCTCGCTCTGCGGTCTTGGACAAGTCATTCAGGGCCAGATTGTTAAAGGGATTTAGGTGCTAAAGATGCAGATAGGTGCCTCGTGGGATTGTTAAACAGGAGTTAGACACCAAGCTGCGCCTTTCAGTGCCTAAATACCTTTGAACATCTGGCCGTTAGTCCCTCAATTTCCCATCTGTAAAATGGGGACAATGGTGCTTCCCATAGGTACACTGAAGCTGGTGAAGGGCTCAGATGCCATGGTGATGGGGCACAAAATCCTTCAATAACCCTCTCCCTGTTAGGAAAGTTTTCCTGATTCTCAGCCTCAATCCATTAATCCAAACTAACCCCCCTAAAATAAAGGGGACGGATCACTTGTCTGGTGAAACACCCTAATCCTTGCTGAACAACTGGCCGTGGCAAATCATTTCATTGCTCTCCTCCACCATGTGTAATATGGGGATAGTCCCGACCCCTGCTATGCAGGGTGGCTGGGAGATGGATTAATGTCTATAAAGAGCTGGGAGATCCTTCGTTGGCAGGAGCTGTAGAACCCCAAAGCAGCAGAAATGCACTTGCCTGCCTTGCAGTGCAGCTTAGCTAATCGTGTGTGAAGTGCTTTGAGATTCTCAGATGAAAGGAGCGAAGCACAAAGTGTGTTAGAGGAAGGACGACACAGGGAGTTTTTAAAAACTCCTGCCATACATCAAACCACTGAAATCCCCTTGCAAAGAAACGATGGCTGAGATTCTCTCTGGCCATGCAAAGGGGCTGAAATACAATTAAGAATCTGGTCCATTAAGTGTCTCCTAAAGCCAGGGGCCCGGATCCCAGCTGGACGAAATCAGTGCAGCTCCATTGACTTGGACAGAACTTGTCCAGTTGACAGCAGCTGGGGATCCGGCCCAGGAAATTCACAAATTTGAGCCCTGATGCTGCTTTCTCTGAACTCAGTGGGAGTTTTGCCCTGGATTTCAATGAAAGCAGAACTAGGAACTAAGCAGCCGTGACACATTTAACCATTTCAGTGCTGCCTAATGGATAAGGCACCGGAGGCATCCTCACCTCTGCATTGGTGCCCCACGTCCTATGCCCCATCTGCAGTGCCGTCATTCCAGCAGCACTGCAATTGAAATACCGTCCCACCGCACAATAGGCCAGGCCAGCACCTATAGAGTTAACCCTTTTCGATTTAAAATCTAGAACGCGGCAGGAGCGAAGGCTTGGTATTGAGTGTAGCATCCCTTCCCCCCTCCCAAGCTGCCAGTCTCAACCACACACCTCGGAGTCTTTCAGATCCTTAAATAAAAGGGAGCCTTTAACAAGAGTCTTCCTGGGAGACTTCACTGCTGTTTGTTCTCTGCCACTGGCTTGTTTAATTTACCGGCCCATAATAGCGGCTAAGAGAATGAAACCGCTCGGCTCCCTGCGGCCCCCTTGGCACACACCTGAGCTTGGAACAAAGCCACCAGCCGCCTTCCCTGAATCCTTCAGGATGTGACATCTCAGAAGATTGGCCTGTCGGAGGCATTTGTGGCAAACCGCATTCTCCACCGGCGCTGTCACAGGTAGGGAGAGAATTGGCCTTCAGAGTAACAAGGGTCGCACCTGCTACTCCCTCCGCTCACTGCGGCCTTTTCATCTCCAGCGCTGTGAGAAATGGATTGTGTGGTTGATTGAGATGGACAAAAATCACAAGCTAGCGGCGTTCACGCAACCGCCCTCTCCCTCCTCCACCCCCGCATGGCTTTATTGCTTCCCTGCCCTTCCCCCACTCCCCGTGAATGCAGGGGCTGGGCTGAGCACAGGAGAGAAAGGGGGATAATTGTACCAGGGTCCCAAGCTCAGGGCCCCCACCAACTTCTGTGACATCTGCGTACATAAAGCGAAATGGGAAGGGGTGAGGCCCCAGCAAACATGATGTGCCAGGGCCCCACACTTCTCTCAATGGGCCAGAGTGGCGATTGGCTCCAAGTGCCTTCACACCGCTGGCACCAGCGGACATCATCTTTCCCTCACAGCGGGGGCTTCATAGGAGCCAGCCCAGCAAGATTTGCCCAGATTTCTTGGACCACCCCAGCACATGGGTACCACGATCACGCTGCCTTCCTGACGGCTTCTGGGCCTGCCTCTGGGCTCCCAAGCAGGGCTGATGCCACGCTCCCCCTCCTGGCAGGCTTTCCCCCACCAGGCATTGAAGCCTGGGGTTTCTCCAGCTGCAGTGACTCAAGGGTCTGTCATTCTGCCTAGTTCTCCCCACTCTCTCCCATCGGCAAAGAGCCCCTTGTTCTCCAGGGGGACTCCTCCACCACTGGCAGCTCTCTGGTCCTTGCCTAGCTGCTTAGCCCCATGTGCTTGGCTTGGCTATTTGCTGGTGCTCTGGAATAGGCTTCCCTCAGAGCCTGGCGGAGCAACTGGTCTCTCGCCTAGCAGTCCAGTCCAGCAGCCACCCGCACTTGTGTCCCACAGCTCCCGGTGCTGGAAAGCCAACTGGGAGTGGCACTGGGCACTGCGAGAGGGAAGGTGCTGAGTCGCCCACAGCCCTAAAATAATGCCACGCGTGGATCCCGCTCAGGCTCCAACCCCGCCCTCTGCCCGCCTCCTGGTGCACGCGATTGAACTCAGCCCACCTGTCCTGTCACCTGCACCATGGATCGAGCACCATTCGCCTCAGAGAGCAGGAGAAACCTTCCCAGAGCAATAATTCATGTGGGACATGAAGGCCAGAGCTGTTCCCATGGATGGCACAGAGCTGCAGACATGGCACTGCCAGTCACCACCCCCACACTCCTGTTTATCACCTTCCCTCCCAGTTCTCGTCCATTCCATCCCTCCTCCCCGTCCTCACATCCTTCCATCCCTTTTCCTTTCTCCTTCTCTCTCCATCCCTTCTCTTCACCCCCTCCCCCAACTCCTCCCTTGCATTCTGCTCCTGGCAGGCGCCCAGCACCATGGAGGGACGTCCACCCCCTCTTAGCTCCCTCTCAGAGACGCTCAGCACCCTGCACTCCTTCCACCTCACTCTTCCCCCGTCCCTGTCCTCCCGCATACACCAACGTCCCCCTCTCCCCCCAGCATAACTCAGCAGCACTGCTAGGAAGTCTCTAAATGGTGCGTTTAATCTGGATTCAATGTGGTAGTTACTCGTAGTTGGTAAACACCAAAAACCTGTTTAAAGGGGATTAATAGCTACGTAATAGCCAAGTGTCTACTGGGTGGCTGCTCCCACAAGGGCCCAGCTCCTCTTCAGCCCACGGCCACCTCCCACCCTGCTCCCTTCTTCTCTGGTTGTCAGGACTTGACCCACCCCTTGCTGTCCTCTTGTGGAACTAACAACTTGCTGGATGCCTTAAGCCGTTGTTTTTCTTTCCATTGAGTGGCAGCCAAAGCTGCCAGTCCCCTGATAAATTAATGAGATTGCCGGGAAGCTCCTGCTCAGGAGATGGAGACCTTAAGTATTAAAACTGGTTAAAAGCATCGACCTGTGCCTGCAAAAAAAGAAAAACCACAGGAGACCAGCCCTGGGAACCACCAAGTGTCAGGTCAAGAGGCAGGGCTCTCACTGCCTCAGTGAGTTAGTGGACGTGCCACTGTCACTCTGCTATCTGCAGGGCTGCCCGTGGCCCTGCTAGCCACCAGCGGCTTGTTATCACTAATGCGCTGGAGCAGGCCCCCCCGCCCAGCTGACACCAGAGACGGAGGGCTGATGTCCCCATTCCCCCTCCCATCTACCTCAGTTTCCCCACCACTGCCCCTCTTTGTGCCTCTGTTTCCTCTCCTGCCCATTATCTATAGCTGTGTGTGTACAATGCCTAATACAGTGGGCCCAGATCCTACTGTATCAGAATATTGAGGGCACAGGGAAGCAGAACAACAACTCTTCAGCTGTGGATCTCAAAGCACTTTACAAAGAAGGTCAGTGTCATGATCCCCATTTTACAGCTGAGGAAGCTGAGGCACAGATGGGTGAAGTCACTTGCCCAAGGTTACCCAGCAGGCCAGTGGCAGAGCCAGGAACAAACCCCAAGTTTCTCGTGTCACAATTCGGTGCTCCATGGAGCGACACTGCTCCATCTCCCCACCAATGTACATATTTAAAGCCTGCCAGGTCACAAGTTCCTGTGCCTGACATACAATCCGGGGGCTGAAGCAATCAAACCAGCACTGCAACACCTTGAAATGTCCTGCCACAGCAAAACGCACACAGTAAACATCTCCGCTCTCCACCATTAGCGGCATTAGCTAGTCGTTGCTTCTCCCCTCCATCAATACACTGATCGCCGGCACAAATCTCCAGCAACACCACAGGAACATCCCAGTCACATGGCATCATGGCTCACATCTAACCCGCATCACAGTTGTTCCAATGCCACTTTCGAGGCACAACACAAGCCTTCCGGAGCTCTCTGGCCAGTCGCCCCTGTAGCCACGAGGAACTCGCCAGCCTGGGCTTCTCGATAAATGCCAGCCAGCCATTGTCCCTTAAGGATCAATGAACGTATGCTACAGTCAATGAACCGGCTAAACTCTTACTGGGTGACAGGGAGAGGCGAAAGGGGAGGGGAGATGAAAGAGGGAGAAAGGGGAACAAATGCAAGTGGAAGGGAACAAGAAGCAACATGTCCTAGTGGATAACGCATCAGCCTGGGAGCCGGAAAACCTTAGTTCAGTTCCCAACTCTGCCAATGCTGTGCTGCGTGACCACTGGCAAAGTACTTTGCCTGTTTCCCTTCCCTCTCGTTGTCTGCTTTGTCTATTTGGATTGTAAACTCTTCAGGGCCCAGATACGGTGGGTTTGTACAGGGCCTATTGCAATGGGACCCGGATCTCAGCTGTGCCCTCCAAGCACTACTGGAATATAAAGACTACTACTAAGTGGTGCGGGAAGTAAAGGAAGCGGAGAGAAGGAATTCCAGCTCATTAAACTGCTTGGCCCTGGCTTCCCGCTCTCCAGTCCTGACCACGTTCTCTCTCTTTGCCTGGCTGATGATTATTGCCGCTTCCTCACACAGCGCCAGCAAACAGTCCCCCGTGCTTGCCACTTTCTGCACAGCTAGGCAAACTGACACAGACCGGGTTAGAAGGGAAGAGCATGTTCGCATGTCTCTTAATGGTTCCCCTGCTCCCCGCACCAGGGAGAGTTGTATTAGAATGTGTTACACTGAATGTGCCACTGCTGTTCCTAACGGCTCCTGCTAATGCATTCGGTTGTCTGCGGCATCACAGTTCACCTCAGACGGAGCCAGGATGATCCACCCCACTCTCACTTTTTCATGGCTTTTAATAAGCTGGGAGGTTGGAGGTTTTTTAAAACTTTGGCTCGCTGCAATCATTGCTCAGGCTTGACATTATTGGGTTCTGGTCTTGACTCTATCACTAACTCACGGCACAAGCTCTGTGCCTCAGTTTCCTCATCTCTGAAACAGGGATGTTGGCTGTCATCCACCTCAGGAGGGCCGGGGTGGGGACCAGATTCTGTGAGGATAAACTAATGACTGCGTGTAAAGCACTTGGAGATCTTTGGGCGAAATCATAATGGTGTGACAGCTGCCATCCTGGTCGACACTGAGGATTAACCGATACTCTCCAGAGCGAGACAGGTGGAAAAGCCAGGCTCTGTAGCTGGGAGTTGTACACCCTCTGTGGATCAGACACAGACGGGATGTGATAGAGAGCTCAGAGGCCCGGGAGGCCTAGTGCCTAGCACACCCAACTTCTGGTCCTTTGCCTCGGTCAGGGCAGTAGAGGTGCCTGTTCCTGATCTTAGGCCAGGACTCTTCAACTTTCCACCCACATCTGGGCCTCACCCTTATGGGCATGAGGTAGGGAGACCTGGGCCCTCCCTCTGCATCTGGTCCCAACCCAGGGCCCTGTGGGAGGTGACACCAGCAGAGTCGTCCCTGCAGCAAGTTCGCTTCCCTGAGCCACTTCCTACCTATAAAGCCCTTCAGTTTGGGGCATCGCCCCTATAGCCCAAACAGACAGTCACTCAGAAAGAAACGAGGGGTCCAAAGGAGCAGAGCCCTGCAAGACCTGCTGGTCTCAAAGGAGGTGGTGATTGGAGAAGGCTCTGCCTGGTGCCATATCTGCTCTGTGGTCTCTCCTCAGGCTCCACCTCCTGTCCAGCTTCCCATAGAAGGGTTCCCCTCTGCTGCAGCACGTCCACCTCCCCTTTACCTGAGCTCCCTTCTAACCCACTACTCCAGTCGTAGCGTACTCGGCAGTCCTGGAGGGGGGGGCTACCTGGGCCCAGTATGATCTTTTAACCCGGTGGGCCAGGGAGGGGTTTGTATAACCCACCACACTGATCAGTGGGTTACACACCTCTGGGCGGAGGAAGCCCAAGCATCTGGGGCCTAATGTAGTCTGAATCCTGGATGAGCCTCCGCTCACATGACAGCCGCCATCTTGGGTTGAAGTGGGGCCCTTCAGAGCTAGAAACACAAGTCTCTCTACATCTTGAATTAAAGATCCAGTCTCTCTAGCCGAGAACTGAGACAGACCCACACCCTCTGTGGGTTAGGGACCCACAACACACCCTGGCTACTGGGTTACACTAGCACGTAGATAGCCCCGTATAGGCACAAAGTGCTCTACCACGAGGCAAAAAACAGCCCTGGAGTTATAGCAGGGCTTGGTAACAAGTCAGTTCTCTCTCTGAGCCAAATGTAGATTATCACCATGCTAGAGAGGGTGAAACTGACGCATGGAGGTGACGTGACATGCAGAGTCTGTGGCCGAGCCAGGAATAGAGCCCAGACCACTAGACCGGCCTCTCTTGGACTGCACAGTATCAAGGCTATTACACAGGAATAATCTCAACCAAAACACTCCCCAGCTCACTGCCCCCTTTTCCACTATCCGAGGCAGGGAATGGGGGCTTTTAAAAAGAGTCAGGAGGACTCACCATTGCTAAGTGGATTCTGGGCTCCTGTGTGTGGCAGGCAGCTACTTGTGTTTGAGGCTGAATCAAGCTGACTGCATACTGAGCCAGTCTGGCTCTTTCCTGTCCAGAATAATGGTATTGGGAGGGGTGGGGGGGGGAAGAGGGGTTAATCCTGGCATTGGCGGGAACACAAAGCAGCAATCTGTACACTCAGCACCGCTGGCCACAAGCAGAGGGTCTAGCCGTGGCAAGGAGACAGAAGGGGACTCCTCCATGTCTCATGGAAATGGCTTTCCTCTAACCAGTTCCCAGGGGAGACTGATGCCCTGCAGCTGACAGCCAGAGGGCTCGAGGGGCAGGGACCATCCTCACTAAATCATGGAATGCAATCTTCACCCTGTGGGAGCCAATTCCGTGCACACTGAAAATTATGATTCAAAGCACTACAAAACCCACCAGTTTAAAGATCCTAATGACACCCCAGAGACTTCACTAGGCATAATATTTGCAATGAGCAGAGTTATAGAAAGGAACAACCTCATCTTGTGTCCTGAGCAAGTCATTTCACCCTGCAGCTTTTCATCAATCAAGTGAAGCTAACCCATCCAAGCACAGCAACGGCCCTAGGCTGCTCTGCCTGGCCCTGCTTATCCACCCTCATCCCCTGCCTCGTGGGGCTCTGTCATTTACACCGAGTCATTTGTCCACTTCTCCTACAGCTATCTACAAGCTCCCTGCCATACCATCCCCTGCAAAGGGCACTTTGGTCTGGAAGCCCATTCCTCATTCAAATATATCCTTAAGATCCAGGTCTATTGCCATGCCTACATGAAATCAGCCAGCCAACAGCGGCCCAGGAGAAGAGCAGTTGGAGTTAATCAATGAATGGTTTATATAACATTTATATATACATATATAAAACTACCAACACGCAGCCACATTGCTTGGGGTTTTCTCCCCATCCCCAGCCGCATCTGTTTGTTCTTCTGATCCTTGATCCCGCAATCAAATACACGTGGGCAAACCTCTGTGCCCACTCAGATTTCATCAAGTTGCAAGATCAGGGTCACAGGGCCTACTTTTCAAGAGATCTCAGTGCCCAGGCAGGAACTGAAATAAATGGCCAGGTTTTCAACTTGCTCAGCCCCATGGTGGCATATTGGGTGCAGAGCTTTTTTGAAAAATCTGGCCCCGCTTATGGGCGCTGGACAATTGTAAATATAGCCCTTCTTTTGTAAGTTCTTCGGGGCATAGACCATGTTTTCTCTCTGCATTGCACATTGCGGGCACCACTCGAATATAAATAATAATAATAAATCATCAGCAATAATTCGTGACACGTTCTAGCTGATGACTGCCACTTCTGATTGGTTGCAAGCAGATAGCAAATAAATCTGTGAAAATGGCCATCTGAAATTATTCAGTAATATTTTTCACAAAGCTTCTCTCCTACTTTATTCACCTTCCACAATCTGAGCCATACTGTGTAGCTGTGAATAGGGGCATATAACAAATAATACAATAATAATAATACTTAGCTCTTACACAGCACTTTTCGTCAGCAGGTCTCCAAGCTCTTTACAATCAAGCCAAGTGTCGTTTTACAGATGGGAAACCAGAGGTACACAGAGGTGCAGCGATTTGCCCAAGACCACCCAGTAGGCCAGTGGCAGAGCCAATAGAACCCAGGCCTCCTGAGTCCCTGTTTAGTGCCCCGCCCACTAGACCATTGCCCATTAGAATGGGAATCATATGGTCTTCTCACTGGGCAGCGCTCTGGCAATAAGTATTGGGGAAAGTGGATTGAAATCATGAGTGATGTGGAGAAAGTGAATAAGGAAAAGTTATTTACTTGTTCCCATAATATAAGAACTGGGGCCACCAAATGAAATTAATGGGCAGCAGGTTTAAAACAAATAAAAGGAAGTTCTTCTTCCCACAGCGCACAGTCAACTTGTGGAACTCCTTGCCTGAGGAGGTTGTGAAGACTAGGACTATAACAGGGTTTAAAAGAGAACTGGATACATTCATGGAGGTTAAGTCCATTAATGGCTATTAGCCAGGATGGGTAAGGAATGGTGTCTCTAGCCTCTGTTTGCCAGAGGGTGGTGATGGATGGCAGAAGAGAGATCACTTGATCATTACCTGTTAGGTTCACTCCCTCTGGGGCACCTGGTATTGGCCACTGTTGGCAGACAGGATACTGGGCTAGATAGACCTTTGGTCTGACCTAGTACGGCCATTCTTATGTAAAAGGTGCTTTCAAGTGGTTGATGTCCTGAGCTGAAAATGTCCTTTGCACAAACAGAGGAGCTAGTAGAGCTTGCGGGTGCAAATGTTGGTGAAAAGTGAATGCAAATGTAGGGCAGGAATAAAGCCAAAACATTAAACAACTGAGCTCAAAAAGTGCCCCCAGATAGCCAGTCAGATTTGTAATCCCAGATGGGAGAGATCATGGCCTGAGAGCACACCTCTGCCTAGGGCTCCAGGCACAGTGAGCACGATGTAAGCCTAGGCTGACGCCACTGACCGGTGGAATTACACCAAGGATGAATGTGCATTATGTATGATTTGTATCACAGTCGCACCTAGGAGCCCCAGCCATGGGCCAGCATCACAATGTGCTCAGGGCTGTACAAACACAGAACGTCGATGGTCCCCACTCCAGACAGGGAGCAGAGAAGAGACAACAGGCAGATCCAACCAGACCGAGGGGAACGGCACAAGGAAGCAATGAGACAATATCCATTGTCAAATGGGTCATGGTCTCAGCACAGCAGCTGCTGAACCGGTGTCAGGTTTTCTGTGGGCGTCGCGGTAAAGGAGCGTTTTAAGGAGGGATTTGAAAGGCGACAGGTGGCTTTGGACTATTTATGGGGCTCTCCCCCAGGCCAGCCTGAGACAGAGCACAGAGATGTTTATTTGAAAGCTGAGCAAGTCGGCGATGAAGGCTAGCATCACGGAAAGAGTGGAGGAAGGCCAACATCTCAACAGCATAGGAGAGATGACAGGCAAGGCAGAGGCAGGCTGTGAAGGGCCTTGAAAGCGAAGCCTCTCTGACGTGGAAGGCGTGGTAAATATATCGATCTTCAAAGCTATTGAGAAACAGGACTAAATCCATCCCTGGTGTAAGTGGTGGTGACTCCAGCCGAGTTAGCGGAGTTCCTCCTGCTTACACCAGGGCTAAATTGGACCCATAGCACGTAGCTTGCATTGTTGGACTCAACAGAGGGGCTCGTTTAGCAGCACAGCTCTAAGTTCTGGTAACCCTTTAATCACAGCCACGAAGGTCCATTAACAGAGTTAATTAAAGCATCAAAAGCCGATCAGCGGTCCAATGAATAGCAGCACAAGCTGGTTTGGAAGCAGTATCGCTCTCTCCCACAATACACCAGGGAAGCATGCAAATTAACATGCTGTTCCAGGGCCTAATGCACTACATGATTGTAAAATCATAGAAAATAATTGTTTGCAAAATAAGCAGCCCTGTTAATGGCTGGTATCACCCATTAGGCAGCATCCGAGATGGCAAACACGGCACGAGAGCAGGGACGGGCACAGTTTTACAGCATGTCCCTCCCTCGATGCAGAGAACTTCCAGCTCCCAAGGGAGCCTTGTAGGAAAGCCCGACAGCCTGGATGAAAAATGAAAGGGGCAGGCGTCGAAGCAGCAGGGCTGGGATCAACAGCACATGGGTGTCCGACGCAAAGGAAGAGTCAACAGAGAAATCTGCTCCATTGCACTCCAACTTCCACCCTCACCCTGCAGCTGGGGAGTCTTGCTCAGCACTGCCAGGCTGTTTAGTCCTGTTGTCTGACATCTAATGCAAGCCTGCGGTGTAGAGAGCAGAGAAGAGCCCACTAAAAGCGAGATGTTGCTGAGGAAATCACTCGCCCCTGCTCCCGCCCCAGCAGAGGGCCTGATGAGTCCAGGATTCTGGATGTGATTTGACATCATACGTTAGGACCACATGCATCTGAGCAAAAGGCGGCCTGCAGGGATGGAGTCTGCATTATAAGCAGCTTTGCACAGCTCCGGCCCGGGGGGGAAAAATCTCCTCTGGCCCCCTGCAGCCCGTAAATGGTCTCCATGTACCGGAGTGGGGATGCGGGGGAAGAGAATAGGCCATTTAGCCTGAACAGCAGTGTCACAGATAAGAGAGGAAGTTTTAAGGGTAGCTAATGCAAGTTGATGTAGGCCAGTAGGAGAACCCCGCTGTGGCTACTCTAGCAAGGGCGGGTTGGTAAGACTGGTGGTGAAGTGGGTTTCTTGTGTATTGCCCTGCCCAACCCGAGGCAGACTCTGCCTTGCCGTGCACCTTGTGCATCTGTGCAAAGCAAGTGCAACCCGGGAGTGAACTGCCAGGGATATGGACACACCCACTTCGCACAGATGGGAGTGACTGCACCAGGGACAAGGCGGGGGAGCGAGGGATCAGTCGCAGATGTACACACACCCAAAATGGCAACAAAAAATGAAGGGGTGGGGGAGAGAGCTTCCAGACAAAGCTCCGCTGTGGTCTTCATTAGAGACAGAAGAACCATCCGCCCCCACCGCTGGAGGAGTGAGCACATCCAAAAACATGCTGGGGCTTTCCAGGCCTGACTAAAACAAGACATGGCCTGACCCCGGCCCTGATGGGCTCAGACTGCCCCTCTCAGTCTCTCAGGGTTCGTTTCCCTCTCAGCTTTGTTTTATTATCTGATTTTTCTCCATCTCTGCTCCTCTTCTCACACTCTCTCCTCAGAGGAACCAGGAGCCCAGGGACAACTGAGTTCAAGTCAAACTGCCCCACATGCTGCAGGGCTGAGCGGGCTCGGAATGAACCCCATGAACTCCCCCAGTCCCTAGCTGCAGCGTAGGACAGCTGGGCTGGTGGAAGGGATGCAGCAGCGAGTGGGTGGAATTCTTGGGCCTAGGTTACACAGGAGTCCGACTACATGATCCCTTCTGGCCTTCAAATCTATGGACCAAGGTCACAGCAGACCTGGGTTCAATTCCTTCCCCATCCTCTGCAATGCTGAGCAAGTCACTTAACCCACCCTGAGCCTCACCTGTCAAGTGGGGCCCCTACTTCCCTGGGGTGCTGTGCGGCCAGATCCATTGGTGACTGGTGAAGCGCTCAGATGTTCTGACGACGCAGGCCATAGAGATAGCTGGATTGCTAGTGGCATCTAGCTGCCATCCCCAATGCATTCACCTATGTAGTCACCCAATAAGGCTTACCCCACATTTACGCCCCCCCCCACTCCTCGCTGTGTCTCACCAGCAGCCTGCTTCCCGCTCTCCTGCTTTGTGGGCTCTCCCCTGCGGCTCCGCCATTGCAAACAACAAACAGATTTCAAAGCCCCCGTCTCACATTGATGTAACATCAATACAACCGGAGATAAAAGCTCAGCGCTCCAGAAACAGCTGCCGATCACACAATGCCGGCTTTGCCATGGAATATTAATTTGGGTATTAAAGGGAAAGTCTCATTAGTGCAGCCTGAAAGGCCAGGTCAGCAGCATGGCTGCTCTGGCTCTGCCGCTGGGGGATGCAGGGAATGGGCCTGGCGTGGCTGGACAGAGGAGAGGGGGATCTGCTATGCCCATCTGAGGGAATCTCCACCCCTCCTCTGCATGGTCCATAGGGCAATGGGGGGAATCATTGGAGGAGAGCAGGTGTGTGGGACCAATCCCCCCATATGCACACCAAGATGCCATCCCTCCTCCCTCTGTGGCTCCTACATGGGAGCTCAGCTAAGGGGAGTGGGGACGACACTCTCCTCTCACCGCAACGTGAGTTACCTCTCCCTGAGCGGCTGTAAAAACCTCTCAGCAACATTTACCCCCAACAGCCGGGCTGAGGGGGCCCACTCAACAGCAGCTGCGGGACCTGGCCTGCAGGGCACCTGGGCCTCCGGGAGCAATGGGAAGTCTCAGCTCTGCAGGATCTCACCCTTTCTGTGGATCCTCACGTTCCAGCTGCACCACTGTCCATTCCGCTCTGCGGTCGCTCCCAGCAAGGGGTGCCTGGGGCACGGTGGGGCTCAGCTGTGGAGGTGACCTGGACACATGGGGCAGGGACTGCAGCCGGCAGATGGACAGGTGTCACTGCAGAGGCCAGATGGCATAGCAAGGCTGGGATCTAGCTCAGCCTGTGCGAACCGTGCTGCTCACCCTGGCCAGGGCAGATGAAGGAAGGTGGAGGAAGGCATAAGAGAAGGAAGCGTGTCCAGCATGCCACATGCCCCATCACATGGACGCCAAGCTATCTCCCCCTCCACTCCATAGCGCTTCATGGCTCAGCTGACCGTTATGTGCTGGATTACTGTGCAGACAGCATTTATCCACCCCAGACAAGGACAACTGCTCCCCTCTGCCTACAACTCAAGGATCCCGCTACATCCCTTGCCCTCCCCATTCTCGTGTCTCAGCCTTCCCTGCACGTCCTTCCCCAGCTCAGCTTTCCCCTCCCTCCCCCACAGTCTGGGCCTCTGCAGTAGAATCTGTGCATAACCAAACCCCTTCCCCAGCCCAAAGTGGGTCACAATGTCCATGTGGTATGGCCTCGAGTTAGCAGGCACTGGGCCAGGTCGTACCTTGCACGACAGACAGGCCTTTGGGCCTCCCTTGGTAGAACTGTGTAGCAGGTGCAGCAGGAGAAGACGACCCACCCCTCCCTTCCCGCCCGCACCTCCCCCGCAGCTGCAGTGAGCAGGTCACACAATAGCTTCACCATTCAGGTCTCCTGGTTTGCATTGATCTCTCTGTCTCTGCACTTGCTGTGCTCTGACATTTATGCTAATGGGGGCAGGATGGCAGCCTTCCCCCGGGGGCTCATTAGCAGACAGCCGACTAAGTGAGGAGGCCTCCGTTTGTGAAGGGTTGTGGAGACCCTTCTTCAGGATAATTGCCTCCCGGGAGCCAGCTCGGCTTCTCTGACATGCACACCGTGGGCACTAGCAGCCTCCTCATACCAGCCGTGGCAAGCTCAGCCCCATGCCTAACAGTGACCCTTCAAGCACCAGCCTCTCATGAACCCTCACCACAGTGCTAGGTCCTCACTTACGTGGCCTCTGGCCTTGGAGCCCCTCTGAGACCTGCCTGTGAGTGCCAGGCCTTTGTTTATAGGGCCTGTGGCCTCCCAGCTCCTCTCACACACTCCCCTCAGTGTTATGGCTGCACTTGGTTATAATGCATCTGGCCTAGGTGGCCATCCTCAATGTGAGGCCTTGATTCACATGAAATCTCATTCTGAATTCTCCATGGCCACGGCTGGCTGCCCTGGGCGAGGAGAACAGATGGGCCTGTTGGAATCAGTGCACACTTGGCCAGGATGGCTCCACTGAGTATTATTTTGTAAAAAACTGTTTGTCTGAATACTTGGGGTTGGTGGGGCAGGGGGTCAAGGCGGGAAATCCCTGTTCTACTTAGCTTCTTATCCCACGTGCCTCGCCATGGCTCACAACTAAATAGAGGGATGGTCTTGGGCTCCCCTCCTCTCCCAGCCATGATGCATGGAGCATCTGCCCTGACATTTGTAACTGTACAGATCACCTCCCTATCACCCACCTCAATCATTCAAAAATCATTGCGTTGGCTTAAAAGTCACGAGATTTTAAAAATAACAATACATTTGGGGTTCTTTTTCTTTGCCTTCTGGGTTTTTGAGTACAAGGGTGCACCGGGGGAACGTTTTCAAGTTTTTCTCTAAAATCAGGGGAGCTAGTAACTTTTTTGTTTTTAAGATAAAAGCTGAGTAGGAAAACTTAGATTCACATGATTCCAGGAGTTGGGGCTTTAAGACAAACCAAAAATATCATAAAACTCACAATAAAATCATGACACTTGACAACACGGTCTCCTCCCCAACTGTTTGCAAGTCCATAACACTCCAGCATTGATGGCAAGGATTGTTTGCAGGGAAAAGTAACATTGAGAGATTATCTAACGCAGTTTTAGTTTCTTTTAACACCATGTAGCAGTTTGAAACAAAGAAAAGGAACTGGCACCATGTGACCTGCCAGTTCTTTGCAAACCACCAGCAAGGAAGGACCCCACTGACAGCAGCCTGAGAACCATTCTTATGGACAAAAAGACAGACCTGGTTCTTTATTTCAGTGTGCAAGCAGCAGTGGGCACCTATTGATCTGAGAGTGATTGACAGGTGAAGGCTGGAAGGACACAAAAATGAAGCCAGTATACTTCAGTATTCCACCCTTACTATGAGACAGAGAGAGAGAGAGAGAAAGAAAGACTACAGAATTCCCCCTTTAGTAAATATGCTATAATGTTTCTCTGATATTAAAAAAATACAATATACTATAGTATGCCACTATTAAAAAAACACCACAATAGTCTACAGAATTCCCCCTGTATTAAAAAAGGCTTCAGAATCCCACAAGTGATCACCCTTATTAAAACATAGCCCGGTACATCGCAGTAGAGGTCTCTGACTTTATAAGTGTCGGTGGTGTTGCTAGACCAGGGGGAGGCAACCTGTGGCACGGGTGCCGAAGGCGGCACGCGAGCTGATTTTCAGTGGCACTCACACTGCCCAGATCCTGACCACCCGTCCGGGGGGCTCTGCATTTTAATTTAATATTAAATGAAGCTTCTTAAACATTTTAAAAACCTTACTTACTTTACATACAAAAATAGTTTAGTTCTATATTATAGACGTATAGAAAGAGACCTTCTAAAAACGTTAAAATGTATGACTGGCACACGAAATCTTAAATCAGAGTGAATAAATGAAGACTCGGCACAGCACTTCTGAAAGGCTGCCGACCCCGGTGCTAGACTATCGTGCAGTCACTGCAGAATACTGTACCTTGACTTATAAGGGACGACAGCGAAGATTTTTAAAGGTATTTAGGTGCCCAAAGATGGAGACAGTTGCCTAGTGGGATTTTCAAAAGTGCCTCGGTGCCTAACTCCCACTGGGAGTTACTTATCTGCATCTTTAAGTGAGTTGGGGGGAGCTACCAGTGAATGGGCGGGGGGGGCAGAGGGATAGAGGGGGGGCTACTGAGACTGGGTGGGGGACGATGAGGGAGGCAGCAGATGCCAGGCTGGGCAGGAACATCCTTTCTGCTGCCAGGCCCATTCCAGCCCACTTCCTGCTCCTTGGCCTGATCCTGGGTGCCATGGCAACCACTCTGGGTCCTGCTCTCACCTCGAACCCCATGCCTGGGCATGAGGGAGTTTACGCATGGGTGGAGCCCCGACAATCTTTCCATGACAGAGGCTTTAGCTTTCCCCTGCTCCTCTGGGTCTGTCACCCCCTGTTTAGCTGCCCAAATACCTTTGAAAATCTGGCCACCAATCCTTTACAGAGGCAAGGCACCCCTTAGTTTCGACAGGCATTTTGAGGGAGGAAGTACTTCAGGATAAACTCTGAAGCTAGTTATTCCGCGATGGCACTCTGCAACAAGGATGAGTTAGATCTACACTCTGTCCCCCCAACCCTGCCCTTTAACACAGACCCCACACGCCACGAGTTATCCCACTGACATCTTCATTAACACCAAAGCTCACAAGCGCCGTATGCCGGAAGCCTGGGCACAGCAGCCCGCATCCCAGAAGGAGACACCACAGGCCCCATTAAACACAGAACACGATCAGCATGGGAGTCACTGAGCAGAAACTTTTCACATCGCTGCTTCTTGTCATGTCTGTGCACTGGGGCTGTCAACAAAACCTTAATGTAATTGTGCAGACAAGCAAGGGGTGGAAAACAACAGTTTCAGCAAATCAACGTAATTTGCAAGGAAATTGGTGAGTTACTGGCAGGAACAGTAATGAGGAAGGAAGCTTCTTGGGGAAAGTTTAACTTTTTGCTTCTTATGCTGCTCTGTCTCTTGGGTCATTGGCTCAGTTGCTCCATGAATTCAGCCGCTGACAGGAGAGGAGCATTTGATGACAGGACAGTTTGACACCTCTTGCCAAGCCCCAGTGGAAAAACAGCTACCCTTCCAGCGGCGCGAGCTTCCTCCCAGCAGTGCCTGGGGAACACCGCCTCATCTTGCAGCCTGCACCACTTCATGGAGCCCCGGGGGACCTCTCCTCACAGCTGTGACCAGGGTGTACCTCCTTCTCCCACAGTGTGTTTGTTCTTGCTGCAAAGCCCTGGAGAATTCCTACTGCTCTAGTGATGCAAAGAGTGCCCCTTCATGCACTGCCATGCTCTATGGCCGCTGTTCTCAAACAGAGGATTGGGGTCTCCAGGCCCAACATTAGATTTGATGTAGTTCCGGGGGGCGGAAACTGAAACCCAAGCTCCACCCCCACTCTGGGGCGGCAGGGCCCGGGCTGCAGACCCCACTCCACACTGGAGGCGGTGGGGCTCGGGCTGCAGACCCACCTCCTCCACACCAGGGGCAGCAGGGCCCGGGCTGCAGACCCCCCCTCCACACTGGAGGCGGTGGGGCTCGGGCTGCAGCCCCTCTGCCCCCCTCCCCCGAAGGGTCGTGTAGTAACTTTGTTGTCAGAAGGGGGTCGCACCGCAATGAAGTTTGAGACCTCTTCCCTATGGGATCTCCCTGGATTTCAGGGCTGTGAATTTAACAACTGTGCCTGGGAAAAGTCCCCCTGTTCCTGCAGTAGCGTCTGGCTCAAGGATTAATCTTACGGGTGCTGACGCTGATGTCTTCATCTGTCAGGAAGAAGCCAAGCCTTTTTAAAGTTTCAGTTGTGTTACAGCAAGAGGCTGCATCCCCAGAGACCAAAGGAACGGGCTGAAGCAGATTGATATTTGCGATTTTGGGGGGAGGGTGTTTTACTTATGTTCAGCTTCACTGAGCAGGTGTCTCTGTGATTTTCCCATCCACTGCCTGTGCTGGGAAGACTCTGGTCTTCTCTCCGTTCTCTTTTTGCATGACAGACCCTCCCCAACTCAGCTCCTGGCCCTTTAAATAGGCGTTTTGCCATGGTGCAGTGGGGATTGTCTCCTGTCTTAACCTACATTCCTTCCTTTTCAACTCTGCATGAGCAATTAAAATTTAAATAAGAGGCTCTGCACTGCAGCAGGGACTGGTGGGGGGGCCGAAGGAGAAGGGAGCAGCGCTCTCAGACAGGCTCCAGTGGTGCCACCGCCCTGGAGGTGAGAATTTATTCCATTCCCAGCTAACAGCTCCAGGCAGGCATCGTCACAAAACACCCTTGGGATGGCAGGGTCAGGTGCTGATGCTGCTCAAAGTTGGAAGGACTATACCATGCTGAGAGCCTGCAGAGAGAAAAGCCAGCCCCAGGATTCTGCTCCCTACCCCCAAACACTCAGTTGGTTTGGCCAGTAGGTCATATCAGAGGGTTCTCAACAACCAATTGGCAGAACGGTATCCTGAATGCCCAGCACTCTCCCCCATTGCCACTAGTGTGTTGTCTACAATGGATGCGCACTGGGGCAGATCAGTTGTGGAAGGGCACCTGACTGACTCTGGTTTGCACCGGGTTGGCAGGTAGGGGGCGCTGAGCTGGAGCTGGGCACCGGGGCATTAATTCTGTGCATAGAGAGAGCAGTGGTGTACCGACCAACGTTTCTGGGATCTGTCTGAACACAATGGGGCCAAGTTAACATTGCCCCAGAAACATTAACATGTGAACATCCGGGCCCTTGTATTGCAACCCTTCCAATTCAAGTTGAGTTCAGTTCACCTTCTGCATTGACATTTCCTTGTGTTTGTAAATATACCGAAGGGAATGCTCTTGCCTGGAGCTAGAGTGGCTGGATTAGCAAACCTGACAGCATAGGTGCTGGAACTATGGGTGCAGGGGGTGCTGCAACACCCCTGGCTTGAAGTGGTTTCCATTATATACAGGGTTTACAGTTTAGTTCAATGGCTCTCAGCACCCCCACTATGCAAATTGTTCCAGCATCCCTGCCTGACGAGTCTTTTCCAGCGCTAACCTCCGTGATCTGAGAAACCAGAAGTGGACACCCAGTCCCACTGTTGCTAAACCCAGGTATTGAAAAATCAGATTGGCTTAAAAATATAAACAAATGGGGGCTTTTTTTCCTGGCCTGCTGGCTTTGGCATCTAGGGGTCACTCAGGTCACCTTTTCCAGCTTTTCTCCACAACAATGAGGGCTAAACCTTTTTTACATGAAAGCAGAGATTCTCATCTAATCACCAGACTCCAGGACCTTAGGCTTTGAGAAAAATACCAAATATCTCAGGGTTTGTGATGATCATGAGAGTTGGTCATGCTGCCATCCTGATGAACTTCCCTTTGTAAGGAGACGCTTGGGATTCAAGACCTTTCCCGTAATAGCTTTTGAAAGTCAGGTAAATTAGAGAGGAGCCCAAGTGGCAAACTTTGCATCCAGTGTTTGCCCTGAACTCCGCCCAAGCTTGGGGGGACTCAGGTGAGATCAGGGAGGTCATCTTGGCGCATAGGAGCCAGCTGTGAAGTTTGGGGGCTTTCAGATTCGAAGGTCTGGGTCACCCCATGATAGAGCTAAGGGCCAGATGTGAAAGTCAGGTCTTTCCCCAAGTTGGAGGGTTTGACCTTCTGTCCAATGGGAACAGAAGTTCCTGGGAGCAATCATTTTGCATGGCCCCACATGCTAATGATTCAAAACAACAAGACAGTGCAGGCTAGAGCAAATCACTGGAAACATTTAAATGTTAAGAGAAAAACACACACACAAATCCAGAGGGTCCACCATTAACCTCCTGGAGTAAGTGAACCATAAAGGCCCTGGCCTCAACACGTGAAAACCGAGTGCAAAGAGTTACAAAGGTGTGACAAACTGGGAATGTTCTTAATGTTTTCTCTGAATACTGTGTGGGTGCCTCAGTTTCCCCTATGCAGTTCTTAAGTATCTAGGTGGTGGGATAAGGGTGTATGATTGCTGCAGAGCAAAGGGCCAGTGTACATAAATGCCCAACACTCTGTCTCCTAGCAACTGATGGCCTGGGCCCCTCCTCTGCAAAGGTGCCAACTGAAGGTGTTGGAGACAAAGAGATCAGGTGACCTCCTGGCCCGGGGAAAGAGACAAAGGCCAGAAAGGAGGGGCTGGAGGGGGTTACAGTTTGGAGCTAGCTGGGGACTAGGAGTGAGGGCAGATGGGGGTGTCTGGCTCACGGGACCCCAGGATGGACCCGGCTGAGGGATCCGGTTCTTTGTACCTACAAGCTCTGTTTTAGACTGAGTTCCTGTCATCTAATAAACCTCTGTTTTACTGGCTGGCTGAGAGTCACGTCTGACTGCGAAGTGGGGGTGCGTGTAGGACCCTCTGGCTTCCCCAGGACCCCAACGGGGTGGACTCACTGTGGGAAGCACACGGAGGAGCATATGCTGAATGCTCCAAGGAGAGACCCAGGAGGTGAAGACGCGTGAGCTTCTTGTCCTGAAGACAGTCTGCTCCGAGGGAGAGGAGGCTCCCCAAAGTCCTGACTGGCTTTGTGGGGAGCAGTTCCAGAGCATCGCCCGGGGACTCCGTGACAAAAGGAATTTCACAAAACTGGGCAACCAAATGGCAGATGAAATTCAGTGTCGATAAATGCAAAGTAATGCACATTGGGAAACAATTCCCGCTACACATACAAAAGGAGGGGATCTAAATAAGCTGTTACCACTCAAGAAAGAAAGATCTTGGAGTCATTGTGGATAGTTCTCTGATAACATCTGCTCAATGCGCAGCAACAGTCAAAAAAGCGGACAATATTAGGAGCCATTAGGAAAGGGATAGATAATAAAACAGAAAATAGCATGACGACACACCTGGAATGGTGCATGCATTTCTGGTCACCTCATCTCCAAAAAGATATATTAGAATTGGAAAAGGTACAGAGAAGGGCAACAAAAATGATTAGGGGTATGGAACAGCTTCCAGAGAAGGAGAGATTAAAAAGACTGGAACTGTTCAGCTTAGAAAAGAGACAATTAAGGGGAGGATCTAATAGAGGTTTATAAAGTCATGAATGTATGGAGAAAGTGAAGGAGGAATTGTTATTTACCCCCTTCATATAACACAAGAACCAGGGGGTCACGCGATGAAATTAATAGGCAGCAGGTTGAAACCAAACAAAAGGAAGTACCTTCTTCACACAACCTGTGTATACGACTACACAGTCAACCTCTGGAACTCACTGCAAGGGGATGTTGTGAAAGCCAAACATATAACTGGGTTAAAAAACAAATAAGATAAATTCATGGAGAATAGGTCCATCAATGGCTATTAGCAAAGATGGTCAGGGACACAACTGGGTGTCCCTACACCTCTAACTGCCAGAAATAGGGACTGGATGACAGGGCATGGATCACTTGATAATTGTCCTGTCCTATTCACTCCCTCTGAACCATCTGGCACTGACCGCAGTCGGAAGACAGGATACTGGGCTAGATGGAACGTTGGTCTGACCCAGTACGGCCGTTTTTATATTCTTATGATAGAGTCCCAAAAACAATTTCACCTTTTTTTTATTATTATTCTCTTTCCCTCTTCCAGGACAGTAAAAAGTACTCACGAGATGAGGTGCAAAATTCCTTCTTGACTTCAAAGACATTTCTCCTGGCCAGTTAATCCTGATTCCTGGCATATTCCATTGGAAAGCTCTTCACGCAACCAATTGGCAACGTACAGTACAAAACTCTTGCTTCCCCTGCGACTCACGCTTCCAGATTACAGCATCTTTTTGTCGAGGTGAAAAGGAAAGCAGGAAGCAGCCTGCATTTCAAAGGGAGCCTGACAATATCAGAGAGACTTTGAAAGTACTGTGCTTCCCTGTTTGCAAACAGAAATGGGGTAGGGGAGAGCACCAAAGTTTATATTCTACTAAAGCAATCTCATGTCATTAAAGATGCCCCATTCTGCCTAGAAGAGATTGTTAAAAAAAAAACTCTCTCTCTAATCTCCATGCAGTAAATAACATGAATGCCTTTAAATGAACACAGAAACTAGGGCTGCCATGATGATGAAACATGTATCTTCCTTCCTCCATGTCATGGAACCATCTGCTCCGACACATGAACTGCATCATGGTACCTACAGCATCTGGGAGACTCAAGCACTGGGACACAACTGCATTGCCTCTGCTAGGGATTGATTCTGCAGCACTGGAGTTTATGGAAGTTTTCCCATTCAACAGGAGCAAGATCAGACCCCCTAGGGCTGGTCAAACCTTTTAGTGATGGGAAAATTGGGGGTTTTGAGTAAATAAATTTTTCTCTAGCAGTGTCTGTTTTCCATGGAACTTTCAACTTTTCATCAAAAAAACCCCCAAACACCCAAAATCTGAAAAACTTTGATTCAGAAATGCCACAGTTGTGTCTTATTGAAGTTGTAGTTCATGTTCCCCCTTACCTGCTTCTCCTCTATGTACTATGCTCCCCAGCTGAACTACATCTTCCATGATGCAACACAGCCAGGACTCCCATGATGCACTGCAGCAGCTCAGCAAGAAGGGAGGCCGTGGTGCACCATGGGCAATGTGGCCCAGCCAGGAGAGAGAAATGGAGCCATGAGGCACCCAGACTGCAATTCTCAAAGCAGCATGGTGCTATTTCTGAATGAAAACTCAAACTTGTGATACACCCACACAAAAAATAATCAAAGCAAACATTTTCAGCAAAAGTTTTTGGGTTTTGATTATTTTTTGTGGGTGTGTCAAAAAGGCAGTTTTCTGAAAAAAACAACCAACCAAGCAACAATTAAATGATTCCTTCTCCCCCCATTTTCATTGAAATTTTCTATAGGGAAAAAAACCAAAACATTTTCCATTGAGACCTGGCCCCACTGTCCCTCCCTCAGCAAAGCATCCAAGAGACTCAAGTACTCCAATACAATTGCATTACTGAGCTATAGCATAGTTTCAGGCAGACTAAAACAGCAAGCTCTGACCTCCTTATTACCTCCCCAATAGCACAGCATGCAGGAAACTACAACAATGACACAGAACTGCATTAGTTCTGCTCTATGATAACATTCTGCAGACTACAGAACCCAATAACCTCTGCTATAGCATATGGACTGGCTCACCTGCATGTCTGCCTGCTACTTGTATACACGCTGACTTATTACACCAAACCCCAGCTTCGCTTCCTACTGCCCATGTAACACAGCGCTGTTAATATCCATCAGTTGCCTCCTGTTTATGTCATTCACCTGTATAACTCTGTGTATTCTCAGTAAATAGAAGACAGGGAAAGCAAGTTGGCTTATTAGAATTTCAACCTCAGTCCAGCATTCACTGTGATTCAAGAGCAAGGCAATGTTTCTATCCCAAAGGACCGCTGTCCCTATTTCACAAAGCCAGGAGAGGGGCAACAAGAGACCCCTTTACACTGCACAACACCCACCCTACTGTGTAAATCTTCCTTCTGAGGGCTGACAACCATCTTGTCTTCCAAAAACGCTGCTTCTGAGCAAAGGGAGCAGTGAGCTGTTGCCTGCTTTTATAACCTACAGCCTGGTGTTTATAGGACGGTTTCAACCAATCAGAATGAGGAATAAATAGGCACATATAATGAATCCTCCCAGGTCTCTCTAGGAAGTTGGAGTATGCCTAGAAGTTAGGTGATTCAAGGCTCTGAGGGGCAGCCTAATGCACTGAAAGTCAAGTGGATGGATGTTATAGTCCAAGCAGCCCCTCCTGGTGCTTCACAGAATGGAACATTTCAAGAACTGCCCCATAGGGGATCTGTGGCGAGGAGCTAGGTCAATAAAACAGCCTATCTCCTACACACAGGTCTGCAGAGTGAAACCCTTGGACTAACAGACTGACCCCAGGATGGGTACTCAGCAATTCTGCTTTGCTGTGTGATCAGGGAGAAGCCATTTGGGCCTCTTTGTGCCTTGGCTTCTCTGTGTCATCCCCATCCACGCCTTGGAAAGGTAAAGTGTTATGCAGCTGTTTGTAGGTGCTAAATGTTGGTTTCATTGCAATAGAGTTTCAGTAGCAATGGCCAGTCGGCAGCCACACTAGATGCACTGCCCACTGTTCCCCCAGCCTGGTACCTGCTGCAGGCTCTCTTGCTGGCTGTTAGTTTGTGGGGGCACATCAGGCTGCTTTAATCTCCTTTTGACTGGCACTTCTCGAAGCAAATTGCTCAGTCACCAGGGTCAGCTGAGCTCCAGGTTTGCAGCATGTAATGCAAACAGCTGCTAGGCGGGGAGTGAGGCTGTTGCCATGGGGTCCAGAAATGTCATTCGCTAGTTCCCTTCCAGGATCAGCAGCGGGGTTCGGAGACCCCGCACCTCTCTCTATCCATCACATTCCCAGCAGAGTCATTGCCTCTTCTCTCCCATGTCACACTGCCCCCCACCCCCTCCCCTTTCTGCCTCCTGTGCAGCCATCAGTTATAGGTGAACATGCTCCTGAGGAGCTGAGCTGGGAGTCCACGGGGCAAGCAGCTGAGTCTGGTATCACCCAGGCGAGAACAGGGCTGACAGGATGATGGTCAAGCCAATGTATCGGGTCCTCATTCTCTTACGGTGGGCCTGATTCTGCTGCACTTAGTTGGGTTCCTTGCTCCCATGAGTAACCCTATCACTGGGCTGTGTCTGTACCTATGGTACCAGCTAGCACAAAGGTAGCAGGTCAGGCCCAATAGGGTTAATTACTAGAGTAGCATCCCTCCACCACAGCCTGTTCCATGGTGACGATTGGAGGCCCCTAAATCGCTCCTATAATTAGGCATATAGCCGGTACAGGAGTAGGAGACACAAAGCAAATGGGAGAGCTACAGAGAAGGGAAAAACAAAGGGGAGATCAAGCAGTGCCACAGCTGGAAGACTGAGTGCTGACTAATTCAGCCCCGGCTTTCCCGACACAGCTGCAGCTCCCAAGAGGGGAAGGGCTTGCCCCAAGAACCCTCCCTGGCTTCATGTCTGCTCACTCAGCCTGCTCTGCTAGCTGCCTTTGGGGTGGGAATGAACTGCCTGCCTGCACCACCGGCGTGATCACAAGGAAGCCTCCACAGCACTGAAGGAAACATCTCCTCTGGCCTGACAATGACTTTGCTTTTAATGGGAGCCAGTGTCCCAGCCCGCTCCTGCCCCAGGCACCACGTACCCAATTAGCCACGCTTCTATTTTCTACCTTATACGGTTTGAGCATGTGTTTAAAGTGACCCACGCTGAATTTTCTGAGCCCAGGGGAGTCAGGGTTTTACTGAGGGATGCTATTAGCCCCAACCAGATACGTACGCTGGTTCCCATTGGTGGCAAGAGGGAAATGGAGCTATCTGCTTGGACCAAAACCAGCAGCCGCTGCAGGCTGCACCACTGACTCTTAAAGACCCCACTGCACATGAGTAAATGCCCCATGACACAGCGAATTAGACCCGGGGTTCCCAAACTGAGGGTTGCAGCACAGTCCCACATGGTCCACCAGCATAACTGTATTCTCCAGTCAAGCTCTTAGTAAATCTTTAACTCCATGTGACTCATGTGAGTAAAAGCTATAGCAGGGAAACGTTTTGAGCTGTATATGCTGGACAGAATATAGAAAAAACTTTAGTTATTTATAAAAACCCAAGCTGCAATATGTCCAGTTTAATTCTCATGAGTACAATGATGCATTTCACTGCAAGATAACCTAGCAATGTCCACACAGTCCGCCGCTTACAACTGTAAAAAATGGCAAGCAGTATTTCTATCTGACCTGGCTGGATTTATTTTTCAGAAGCAAGAAGAATGCGCGGGTGGAGAAGATGATGGAAGTCCTGGACCATCTACAGTGACACAAAATGGGCCAGCCAAAAAAAACTGAAGTGGTAAGAAAATACGATGACGCATGCTTGAAGTTTGGATTCTCTTTTACCGGACAGGTTGAGTACCTGTTACCTTGGTGTGTTATAGCAGAACTATTATTTTATATTTTTATGTAAAATATTTGATTTTTTTTCTAATTAGTAGAGAGTACGGTTCAGTCTTTACTTATACATCACTAAAATCAGATTTTACACTAAAAAATATTGAAAACACAATATAGGGTTCAAAGTTTAAAATCAACAAATAACTGTTTTTTAACAATTCTGTTAACATTGTTGTGTTGCTTATTGTTCAGTTTTATACATGGTACAGTTCCACATTGTTTGCCCTCTTTGAACACCACATTTTGCTCTCAGTGTGTTTTTTTGAAGTGTAGCTTTACTAGAACTGTTTGGTTTCAAAGACCTTCAAGCTTGTCTTTGAGTACATATTGCTAGGGATTTCTAGCTTTACAACTGTGTACATTAAAATGAAAAGGAAACATGGGAATTCTTTATTTACAGTGTTATAGTTTAGCTGTATGTAATAATTACAATTACTAATGACCCAGTTGTTAATAGCGGGCTGCAGTGCCTATTGAAGCTGCACAGGTGGGCCACAGGGAAAAAAGTGTAGGGACCCCCGAATTAGACCACATTGCCTGTGGCCCACGGGAATTAGCCACTGCTGCGCACGACTGTTCACAGCTAGACACTCCTCTGCATCGCCCTTGACACTGGCTAGAGGAGGGCAGTGCTTCGCAGGCTTTTCAGAGGGCAGATCCTTATTTAAGGTAAAAAATTGTTGGGATCGTCCTTGCATTTATGATCAAAGTATGAGTAAAAATGTATTCATGCTAACAGTGCTAATAAGCCTGTTTAATTGATTTGTGCGTGTGTGTTTGGAGAGGCTGACGGAGAATCCTTGACACTGAAAGGGGAGGCTGTGCAGGGAGTGAGACTTTCTTTGTTTTCATTTGTAATAAAGTTTCCAGTGCCCCCTCCTCCCGCCAGCACCCTGGATTGCCTTACACAACACCCACTCCACTCCCAGGGATCGCAACCCACCAGTTGAGAAACATTGAAGTAGGGGGATGGGAAGTCAGGACTCCTGGGTTCTATTCCGGGCTCTTCCTATGTAACCTGGGCAGATGAATCTCGCAGTGCCTCAGTTTCCATAAACAGGGACACTGCCACCTCCCGGGGTGCTGCAAAACCTACATAAGAAAAGGAGCGACCTGATTGGACACTGTTATGATTAGATTCCACTGCGTGTGGACTCTTCATATTTGACTCAACTGCATGGTTCAGATTAGAACTGACTGCACCTGTCCCTGGGGATTTGAAGGCCGGGAACATAATCTGCCCCCAATGGGCAGTGCTCTTGAGAACTGTGGCGTGTGAGTCTTCCTGATGATGAGGAGGAAAGACACTGCTACAACAGAAACACAAGGGCTAAAACCATCTCAGAAGACAGAGCTGCTCACGGATGGGTGGGGGGAGCCAGCAGGGATGGATGGCTGGGACTGCTTGTCAGTTTCACTAAGAACAATCCAGCAGGCGGCTTGGGCAAAAGGTGACTTTATTGCAGAGTTCTGCGCTGCATCCGTGCACAGTCGCCGCCACTTTCTCGTTAGTCTATTTTCTTTCACCTTTGCCAAGACAGCAGGGTGCACGGCGAGGCCACGGGGTGACAGCTCACAGCAGCAGCAGCCTGCGCAGCTCCTGGGAGGAGGTGACGGGCAGGGAACAGGCAAAGTTTTCACAGAGATAAGCAGTGGCTTTTCCGTCTTTCCTCTCCAGGGAGGAGAGGAAGGGCAAGTGGTGGTACAGGAATCCAGCGCTGTCCCCGTCCGCCAGCATCAGCACCTGGGATACACAGAGACGGAGAGGGTCAGGGATGGTGTGAGAGGGAGAACACAGTCAAGACTCAGTCAGCTCCCCTGGCCCACCGCGGGAAGTGCCAGTGCTGACTGCATCCTAGCGCCTATACATGCTAGGAGAGGAGAGGACAGAAGGCGAAGAGAACCAGATACAGAGCTTAGGGTATGTCTCACTGAGCACAGCCCCTTTGATCACATCCCCACACCCTTCACTGCTGCTATTTACTGACTTCTTCGAAGGCTGAAGGGACTGGGTATGTTTAGTTTGGAAGAGAGGAGATGGGGGGGACATGCCAGCTACTTGAAAGGCGGCCATCAAAAAGATGGAGAAAAATTGTTCTCTCTTGCCACAGGGGGCAGGACAAGAGGCGATGGGTTCAAACTCCAGCACAGCAGATTGAGATTAAATCTCAGGAAAAACTTCCCAACTGTAAGAACAGGAGGCCAAGGGCACAGACTGCCTAGGGAGGTCACGGAAACGCCTTCACTGGAGGTTTTCAAAAGGAGGCTGGAGAGCCGCCTGTCTCAGGTGGTTTAGACACAACAAAGCCTGCAGCTTGGGAGGGGGTTAGACTACATGACTCTTGCGGTCCCTTCCAGTCCTATGCTTCTGTTTCAGAGACCTGGGCCCTACAGACCAACCCATGCTGCCAGAAGAATGTGGGACCACTAACTGCCCCCATTTTTAGCTCTACCCCCTTTCCTGCACCCCCCCTACATGGCATATCCTACCTGACCCAGCCTGCTACCCCTCCTCCCCTTGTGCATGTCTCCCCTGAGGCCTAAATGCCCGTTTTCCCCTCTTAGCAACACAAACGTACGACACCCTCCTGACCAGAGCGAGCATCGGTGCATATGGCCAGAGCTCCTCAATGCAGGTCACTCTCCTCTCATTGTATCTGTGGTAATTTAGGGCTCCAGCCTGGAAGGTGCTGATCCCTGCCAACTCCCACTCAAGCCACCCTGCCGGTATATTGAAAGGGCTCAGCGTTCGGTGAAGGGTGTGGTGATGGGTAGGGCCTGAGGAGGGCTGGGCATGCACTGCTGAGTATCACATGAGAGGTTCAGTGTGCAGTGATGGGAGCTGGCATGCAGTGAGGGGTACTGCCTGTGGGCTCAGTGTGCAGGGAGGGGTGGTGCCTGCAGGCTCAGTGTGCAGTGATGGGAGTTGGCATGCAGTGAGGGGTACCGCCTGGGGGCTTGGTGTGCAGGGAGGGGTACCGCCTGAGGGCTCAGTGTGCAGGGAGGGGAGTTGGCATGCAGGGAGGGGTACCGCCTGGGGGCTCGGTGTGCAGGGAGAGGTACCGCCTGAGGGCTCGGTGTGCAGGGAGGGGTACCGCCTGGGGGCTCGGTGTGCAGGGAGGGGTACCGCCTGGGGGCTCGGTGTGCTCTGTGTGTGGGTGCCTGGGCAGGGTTGGCATGCAGGGGGCACTAGCGCCCAGGGCTGTGTGTGCAGTGAGGGGTATTGTGCAAGGGAGCGCTGGCATGCAATGAGGGGTACCGCTAGGGGGTGGTGGGGTGCCCGGCAGGGGGCTCAATGCTTATTCGTATGTGTAGCTGCACAACCCCTCCCTGTCAGTTCCCGGTTGGGAGCGGCCGCACAGGGCCCATCGTGGTGCTGGGCCGTGTGCTGGGGCAGTGACTAACTCTGCCGCAAACCCACCCAAGTCCTGTTTACCCAACGAACAAACTGTGATCAACAGCGCTGCGGCAACACCCCCGCTGCCCAGCAGGCTTCAAACTCGCTTCTCTAATTGAGCTCAAACAGCGTTAATCTCTTTTAAGCCATGCCAGCTTCCTGCGGGCAGGAGTCAGAGCCGACAGACCCAAGCCGGCCTGAGAGTTAACGCTCCCCTCAGATCCCTGCGACACTCGACAAGGAGCCGATTTCCTAAGTGGGGCAGACGCTAAATAACCGAGCCCCCCTCTCAGGCCAGTGGCTGCACGTCCAGCACTGACTCCCTTTCCCACGACACCACCTATGGAGCCCAGAGAGGGAGACAGATCTTCCAGCATGCCAGACAGAGGGGGACGAAGCCAGGGGGCCCGGGGCAGAGCAGTGCTGGTGCAGGATGCAATGACACCGGGAGGCTGTCAAGCAGTCCAACAACCCTGCCACTGGTGGCTCGTGGCTCAAGCTAAGGCTTTGTCACGGATATTTTAAGTAAAAGTCATGGACAGATCACAGGCAATAAAGACCTGTCCCTGGCTTTCAATAGAAATATGCGTGACAAAATGGGGAGCTGCGGGGGCCCCCAACTGCCCATGGGGGCTCGGAGCTCCAGGGTCCCCTGCCACCTAGGCTCAGAGCAGCGGCGTCCTCCCACTGCCTGGCTGCCCGTCCGTGGCTGCTGGGAGCTGCAGGGTACCCCCACAGCTCCAGGCAGCAGGGGTACCGCACAGTTCCCAGCCATCAGGGGCGGCGGGGGACCCTGCAGCGCCTACCAGTGGGGGGCTGAAGTCACGGAGGTCTCTAGCAGTCACAGATTCCATGACTTCCACAACCTCCATGACAAAATCGTAGCCTTCGTCATGGTTCACATGGTACCTGGGCCCTTTTCAAGCCAAAATGCTGATCATCCTTCCCCACCAGAGCCTGCGCTCTCACGCAATGCCCTGGCTCTGCTGTCACTCACCCGCTCATTTGCTGTGGGCCAGCACGTGCTGCCAGGGGGCGGGAGGATGCATGTTTTCCCCAGCCAGCCTGTTCTCTGATGCCAGCAAAGGGCCGCGTTCCTGCACTGTCTGCCCAGCAAGCACCTCATCCCAGCACCCCAGGAGTCAGCACAGACACACTCCTGACACCAACACACGCCTATCGCCCTAACCCAGCAACCACCACACAGATCACACCCACACCCCTGAGCGCAGACACACACCTGATACCAACACACGCCTCCCACCCTAACCCAGCAACCACCACACAGATCACACCCACACCCTTGAGCGCAGACACACACCTGACACCAACACACGCCTCCCACCCTAACCCAGCAACCACCACACAGATCACACCCACACCCCTGAGCGCAGACACACACCTGACACCAACACACGCCTCCCGCTCTAACCCGGCAACCACCACACAAATCATACCCACACCCCTCAGCGCAGACACACACCAATACAACCGTACACATCACACAACAACCATCACACCGATCCCACCACTAACCCCTAAACACACACACACTCCCCAGCAATAGCACACCCCAACCCCCATCACGGATCACATCTGTTCTTAAACACACATATACACAACCACTGACACAACCCTCACACCCTAATGCAGCAGGCACAGCACAGATCATACCAATGCTCCCCGGCACTCACATACAACACCCTAGAGCAGCAACCACTGCACACATCACCCCAACTCGCGCTTCCACACAACACACGTCAGCTCCTCACCCCAGCCACCGCCTACCAACTCCCCTTGCACGCCAGAGGCAGGCAAAAATCCCACCCACTGACACACGCTGCACCCCTCCAGCACAGCCCCACCCACATCGCACTGAGCCTGCCTCAAACCCTGCGACCCACACACCTCTCCTAGCTCCTCTGCTAAAGCCCTGGGCTTGCCCCGGACTCCTCCCCACCAGGCCTCAGCCTGCTCTGCACAGACCCAGCTAGCCTCCCCCACTGTCCTCTCTGACATGCCCAAACTCCCTCTCTCACCCCAACAGCTGTCCTGCCCCATTCCCCTCCATTTGGGCAGCAGGCCCCCTCATCACACAGCGGCCACTGCTGCCCTCTTACGGACCATCTCTCTCTCCCCAGGCACTTTCCATTCAGCCTGCTCCCACCTCCTCCACAGGGGCCTGGAGCTAGCTGCCCCCTCCCTGGCTGGCGGGGCCCCCTCCCCTGTCTCTGGCTCCAGCGCAGGGTGGGCATCCTTTCTCTCCCACCCCCCTCCTGCCTCCCCCCAGTGCCCCACTGGCTTTGTCTGGAATTAATTCCAGGAGTGATTAATTACCAATTCATATCCAATCTGATATTCATTATTCATTTTCTCGCAGCCTCCCTGAGGTCCTCTGGCTGGGCCAGGACAAAGCAGGGCTGGTGCGCTCGCGCTCCGTGGAAGAGGAGATAATGAAATCCTTCATAATTACCCCGCAGGCCATTAGCAGGCCAGGGAATTAACCCAGGAGCAGGCTCAGGCCCCGGCCCGTGCCATGCCTCTGGCAGTAACTGAAATCTGCCTGCCACCGTCAGGACACTGCCCTCGGCCCCTAGCACTGGGCAAGATTAGGAGGAAAAACACCAAGGTCTCTTTCCTCCCCAGTCCACCAGCCCCTGCTGGCACGGAGCAGTGGCGAATCCAGGGCATGTTCTCAGAGGGTCAGTGCAAGGAGGGCTGCAGCTCACAGGTAAAAGGTGGACTCCCCGCTTCTAGCCAATCAGCAAGAGCCCCACAAGCCTAGTCTACCTTCAGAGTCAGAGGAGACTTCAATGAAGGGCTCCTCCACCCCTTTCAGGGAGCACAATACTAGCCACCCAACCACATGGGGCAGCCCGAGACCCCCTGGCCTACTGAATGCAGGGACCCTTGGAAGAGTAACGGCAAGAACTGCACAGACGCAGCTTCCTTTGAGCTCAACGCGTGTTACAGGAGTGGGGGTGACTCTAAGAGCAAGCGTCACAGCGGGTAAAGGACCCACATTCTCCGGGGGGGAAGCTCAGCCACAAAGCAGGGAAATGACCTGCCCAGTGTCACAGTGAATCGGCGGCAGGTCAGGAACAGGGTGCATGACTCCCAGCTCACTACAACCAAGAGGGATAAGCTGTAAACTCTCTCGTGTAACCATAGCCTAAGTTGTATAGGTTTCTGCTTCACTTCTTGTTCCCAAGCCGCCAGGCTGCTAAAGAGAAGCCGTGCTCTGCCCCAGAGTGGGCTGCACTTTGGAGGGGAGGAGAAGTGAGCCTTCAGGCCCCACTTCTTCCATCAGTTGGTGAAGGGTCTAAAGATGGGATGAAGGATGCTATCGCTGTTAACCCCTGGTTATCATGCACCTTGCCCTGAAATGTTACCATATAAAATGACAGGCCTGAGATTCCAGACGTGGGTCCCTGCTACCCCCGCTCAGCACGGCAAAGGGTTAAATGAACACCCTCCTCACAGAGCAATGGCTGCTTCCTTGCCCCGGGTGTCCCCCCGCCGACCCCCAACACTGGTAGCCGATGTAAATTCACCAGCTCTCTCAATCTCGGTGCTGTTTTTTCACTAGGGCAAGGATTTCGCTGTGATGTTTGCAAGGAATTAATTACTGGAACGACCTAGTTAATTACATCAATGCAGCCGAGCCTAGCCCCCAGCAGCCTGCCAGCAATGGGTGGGTGAGCGGGGGCGTCACACTGATGTCTCTTAAACTCCGGACACAGCTGCTCCCCAGAGCTCCGCCGTCTCCAGAGCAAGAGAGGGGTGGAGAAATGGAGAGTGGGGGAAGGGGGCTGGAAAGGGCGGAGGCGCCTGTGATGAGCTCCAGGCAAGCGGCCTCCTGAGGGGCAGGGCCAGCGCAATCCATTAGGCGACCGCGGCACTAACATTTGGGGGGCGGCGGCCGGATCTTCGGCTGCCCCGGTTGTCGGCGGTATTTTGGGGGCAGGACCTTCTGCCGCCTCTGTCAGGGGCGCCATTTTGGGGGCGGGACCTTCTGCCACCTAGGGCGCCAGAAAAGCTGGCAGCGCTCCTGCTGAGGGGGAAAAAGGCAGTTTGGGCCCAGGCTGCCATGCGACTCATTGGACAGGAAAGTTGCTCTGGGGTCCTGGGGTCTGAGCGTGTCCAAATACTGAGCAGTGTGGCTGGAAGGCTTTGCCCCTCCTCTCCTTTAGATGGGGAAAAAGTGCCAGTTAACTGCCAAGACGCATAACGGGCTCCGCACAAAGAGGGCGGGAAGCAGGCAGGAGAGGCAGCAGCGCTGCCCAGCACATCCAGGGATCCCAGGGAGAAGCCCCGCTGAAATCCCCCAGCCAGCGGTGCCCCAGTTCCAGCCCTTCTGGATTTGCCCTCCCCATACTCGACCATGCTCCCCAGTGGGGTTCCACGGGGCTCACGCTCCCTGCTTGCCCTGGGGAGAATGGAGCCCTCCAGCCCACTCCCTGGATGAATCTGGGACTCTGCTCCCACTTCACGGCAAGCCTGTACCCTGGACTAGCTCAATCCTCCCTGCAGGAACTCTCCTGGGGCTGGTTCTCCTTGCCCTGCACTTGGGCAGGCACGGACACTGGTGCGAAGTGGGCACGGACTGCACCCCTTGGTAGCGTTTGCATGGGGGCCAGAGACGGCCTGAGGTGCAAGTGTAACCTGGCGCTCTGTCCCCCTCCAGTGGGCAGGGGAGAGAGAGGCCCCTTGAGTCTGAAACCTGCAGCCAGCGTAACATCCCATCATTAAACCTCTCAGAGCCTTTCACTGCCAAGTCATTCTGCTGAACCCAGCCCCGGCTGGAAGTGGCTGGGAAATGAGTTGATGATCTCAGTCCAGTTTCTGTGGTGACCCGGGACTCACAGGGGCCATGGAGACTGAGTTAGCAGCATTTCTCTTGTCCTCAGAGGTGGGTTTCTGCAGGTCACACCAGAGGCACATGGGCAGGATGGCATGGGGGAGCTTGGAATGCTGCTGCCTGCACTTCGATTCTGGGCACAGAGGACGCCAGCCCTAGGGCTGACAGTCTGGCACCTTTCAGCAGCACAGTGTGTCAAAAGCCCCAGCAGCAGCAAACCCTGTCACATCCATGGGACCCAGCAGCATGGAGGCATCTTTCTTCAGGCTCCTGCCTGGAGTTTCCTCGGCACTTAACCTCTCAGCTGCAGCAAGGACAGAGCTGCCTCTCTCCCTCCAGTGGCAGAAGAGACGCTGTGCCTGGCTCCTGCTCTGGCCACGGCCCCGAGCTAGCAAGTCACAAGAGACTTCAGCTCCGATTCTTCTGCTTTCAGCCCCGTTTTACCAAAATGTGAGGGGGCAGCATGGCACCAGGTAAGCCCTACAACGACAATCCAGGAGGTGCTTGTGTTCAGCAGCAGCTCTGTCTCCTTGCCAGCGTCAATTACATGTGGACGAGACAGGATCTTTCAACCTAGGATGGGTGCAGGCCTCTGACATCCTGTCCATTATAGATAGGCTGAGCAGGGCATGGTACCTTGCTTGCTGAAGACACCAGCACTGGGAGAGTCCTTCATGGACCCTGGTCTGTGTAACTTGAGATGTTCTGATCCAAATTTTCCCAAGCTTCAGGCAGGTTGGAATCCAGGGTTCTGGTTTAGGCCCATGCCTATGGAAAACTGACAAGAGCCACTCTTGCATCCCCAACTAATAGAAATAGCCAGACTGGGTCAGACCCAAGGTCCATCTAGCCCAGTATCCTGTCTTCCGACAGTGGCCAATGCCAGGTGCTTCAGGAGGAATGAACAGAACAGGGAATCATCAAGTGATCCATCCCCTGTCGCCCATTCCCAGCTTCTGGCAAACAGAGGCTAGGGCAGTGGTCCCCAACCTTTTCCGTGTGGTGGGCGCCGGACCGAGGACTGTGGCCGCCAGACAAGCAGCCACCTAAATGCCGCAGAGAAGTGTCGCCACCGAAATGCCGCCAAAAAGCAGCGTCATCAAGAGGCGGCATTTTGGCGGCAGCCCTTCTTGACGTTGCCGCTTCTCGGCGGCATTTTGGCGTCTGCTTATCCGGCGGCCAGTAGGCGGGTGCACATAGATGCCCCAGCGGGTGCCATGGCGCCCACGGGCACCACATTGGGGACCCCTGCGCTAGGGACACCATCTCTGCCCTTGCTGGCTAACAGCCATTGATGGACCTATCCTCCATGAACTTATCTAGTTCTTTTTTGAATCCTGTTCCAGTCTTGGCAGTCAGAAGACCTTGGACAGAACCATTTTCCATTGGAAAATGAAGTTCCATCAAAATCAAAACACTTCACAAAATCATGTTGATTTCATAGAAATTTCATTGTGGAGAATCTGGGAAAAAAAGTTCCGCCAACACCAAAGAATCCTGTTTCAGTGTTCTCAAAACAAAAAGTTTTGTTTACCCACCCAGGAATAACTTTTTGCTTCAAAATTTTTTGATTTTTAATTTTATTAGAGATTATGAAATTCAAATAGAAATAGAAACAAAACGTTTCGACTGATCTGAAATGAAGCTTTTCTTCATGGAGAATTCTGAAATTTTTGCATTTTGTTCTGAGTAGAACTTAAACCAAATTTCAAAATCTTGTAATCCTCCTGAAAGAGTTTCCGTCCTCTGCATAGTGCTACGAATGATGTGATCGACAAGTCAGCACCCCATCCTGATGATGTCACAGTTCACTTCCTGTTCAACAGGCTGTTGTCATTTCCTGTGTGTTCTCCTACATGTCACTGTTTATATCCTGAGTGACACAAGGCTGCTGCCCATTCCTCTGCTTGCATCTCAGCAATGCCATTGTTCTCTTCACTGGCTGTGCTCAGGAACTAGCAACTCATACCTTGCTGTTCTAAAAAGCACTGAAAGTTCATTTCAAAGCACAGCCCTCTCTGCTGAGGCTGTCCTTATCTCCGGTTTATCAGTCAGTCAGTCTCCAGGGCTTCTCTGCTCTTTTTACTGGAATCTTTTATAGACACATGGAAAGACTCCAAAGCAAGTTATTTCTTCCTGCATTCTGCAAAGTGATTCTAGAGACTGGGATGTGATGCAACAACAGGGAAATAACACATCATGTCAGAGGCAACATTTATTTAGAGGGATAGGGAAGGAGCCTTTTAGTGCCACAATTGTCACTAGGACCCAAATGGGAACCATGCAACAGAACACTAGCGTGTAGTTTAATTCAATATCCATCGGCAGGACCGGAGTCGGATGGAACCACGAAGAGGATAACCCAAATCCAACCCTGCTCAGGCTCCTTTCTATAAGGCAGGAAAAGGGAAGGCCCCAGGAGATCAACAGGAGCACAAGAGCAACAGCTGTTGTTAAAGGATCAGGGGAGGGCACCTGCTCTGGTTCTGCTAACCAATCTCCTAAAAACAGAGATGGCTGCTGGGTTCTTCATGCACTAATAGTTGTGGCCGACAAACAATTGGGCAAAAAATTCTCAACCTTCCTCCACTCATCAACCAAAAACCAGCTGTGGTTTCTTACCCTGCTCCCAATCCCACAATCCTTTGAGGTCACAGCCCACAATCCTTTGACAACCCCAGTGACTAGGCCAAACATGGAATGCTTGGGCGGTTGCCAAGGAGCCCGCACTTTGGTATGTTAACTATCTCCACAAGTCCAGGCTCTGACGTGAAACCCATTCAAGGGACCAATGTTCCTCCTGCTCTTTCCTGCCTGGTACTGTGGGGAAGGCAAACCCAGAGGCAGGGGCACTGGAACGGGTGGAGAGGAGCGAGCGGGGGCCAGGGACTTGGGGGGAAGAGGCGGCATGGGAGCAGGGGCGGCGTGGAGGCTGGGCCTCAGAGGGAAGGGGTGGCATGGGGCAGGGCCTTGGGGCCAGGGGTAGGGCAGGTGGGGCCATAGTTCAGGCACAGGTGGCCTCCCACTTTTAGGGAGCTTCCATCGCCCTGTACCAAGAGGAGCAAGAGATATTCCCTCACCTATCTCCGCAGTGCTGGAGTGAATGTCTTGAACAGCTGGGCTTTGGCTTCCAAAGCTCCATGCTGCAGTTGGAGGCAATTGAATTAAACAGCTAGAAAGGAAGTGAATTTCCTTGCCATTTGATTTGCTCGCGCTCCCCGGTCGGTTTGTCGTCCGAGTCTCCCTTGCAGAACCTGCTCAGGTTGCAGAGAACAAAGGCTGGCACAGCTGTTGAACAGGGAGTAATTTATTAACAGTGGCACCAGAGGACTCAGCCTCCCGCTGCCAACACAGTACGTTCAATTCCGGCAAAGTGGGTCACTGGCTTTAATCCTTCCAAGGGAGAGGGGGAGGAATAAAGCTGGAACGGAAAGAGACCCCGCAAGCAGAACAAGGACTGGCCCAGGGCACACTGGAGCCATGGGACAAGACAGCCTGTCATGAAGCCAACACCAGAGAGATGCTGGAGCCAGCAGGAGAACAGGCTCTGGGCAACCAGGAGCCACGTTCCCTTCATTACACCTCCCCACTTCCTGTGCTCCTGTGCACGCTCTGGCGTGCGGCTGGGCGTGTGACTCCTGCTCAGGCATGCAACTGGATGTGCAACACCTGGCACTAGTGCACCGGCGTGGGGCTGGGCGTGCAACTCCTGGCACTACTGCTCTGGTGTGCGACTCCTGGCACTAGCACTTCGGCATGTGGCCGGGCATGCGACTCCTGGCACTAGCATTCTGGAATCCAGATGGGCGTGTGACTCCTGGCACTAGTGCTCCAGCGTGTGACTCCTGGCAGTAGTGTTCCGGTGTGCGGCTGGGCGTGTGACTCCTGGCACTAGTGCTCCAGTGTGCGGCTGGGCGTGTGACTCCTGGCACTAGTGCTCTGGCGTGCAGTTGGGCGTGTGACTCCTGGCACTAGTGCTCCGGCGTGCAGCAGGGCGTGTGACTCCTGGCACTAGTGCTCCGGCGTGCAGCAGGGCGTGTGACTCCTGGCACTAGTGCTCCGGCGTGTGGCTGGGCATGCGACTCCTGGCACTAGTGCTCTGGCGTGTGGCTGGGCATGCGACTCCTGGCACTAGCGCTCCGGCGTGCGGCAGGGCGTGTGACTCCTGGCATTAGGGCTCTGAACTGCTGCTGTCAGAGATGAACCCAGTCCAGCTGTTCACAGCTACAAACTTTCTTCTCCTTTGGCACTGACCCCGTCCCTTCTCTTCTGCCCTGTTTCGTTCAGCTTGACATGTTACCAAGTAAGCAAGCTGTCAATCAAAGGGGCAGAGACACTGCCAGCTGAATGTGACAGCTGCCACGGGGTCCAGCTGTCATGCTGTTCGGAGGGATTTCTGCCTCTTCCATAGCAATCCGACAGCTCCACTCCCATCCCCAGGCAGCAACGCTGCGGCTCCTCCAGCCCCCAGCCGGGGTGCTCAGTGCTCCTTCCCAGCCACGCCGGGGCCGACAGAGCCACACAGCCCTAATCAGGAGTGACGGATCAATTCCGTTCCACTGGGAGAGCAGAACAGGAGGTGAACGATGGGAAGATGTTACACCTCGTGCTCACCCTCCACAGGGGAATGCCTTAAAATACAGTCACTGCTAACTGCAAGGAACAGCCGCGCGCCAGGGGCTTGTTTAACATCTAAAGGGATTGCAGCCAACATGTGAGTGAATGACAAACCCCCTGCCCAAGGCAACTGCTCCGCGCAGAGCTGACTGCCCTCAGCCCATAGCATGGACAGCACAGGGCACTTGGGGGCGAGGAAAACGGGGGCAGCACTGGGCTCATGGGAATGCCTGGACCTTAGAGTGGATGCATGGATCTTGGTCTCAGGGGCTGGGGCTGAGGGAGGATCTAAGGGAGGTTTGGGGATTCGAATGGCTGGAAGAGGACATTAGGCTCGGGGGAAAGGGGGGTTCCTGGCACAGGAACTGAGGGATCAGAGGAGCTTCTGGGGGAGTTTGCAGGGTTCCAGTTGAGGGCGTTGGGCTGGGAGCGAAGATGTTGCATTTCCAGGCCGAAGTTGTGTTGCTGAGTTCAGTAACCTAGATACATGTGCAATTCAGTGCTGACAGCCGGGCCGGGTACGTCCGCCCTGGAACAAGTGTCTCTCTCTGGGAGCCCCGTGTAAACACACACGCTGCATTGTAACAATTCATTTCCCGGGAACGGGCTGACAGAAAGAGCCTCTGCGGCCATTTCTCTGTGTCAGGAGAGGCGCCCGGGGAGTGGTATTCATGGTCCCTGCCTCCCAAGCTGATAAACAAGGCACAGCAGCTGGAGGGAGTGTGGGGAAAGTAGGGCACCCCTTTAAAAGAGAGGCAGGGATGGAGGGGGGAGAAGAGTGGGTGGGGGAGAAAGAGCATCAGGAATCCAGCAGGCTGCAGAGAGCCAGCACCAGGTGTGAAGAGAGGCGGGAAGCAGAACCAGCCTGTGTGCCCGGAGGCTGTCTGGCAGGTTGTGGAGAGGGTACCTTGTTTGGAGCGAAGACGGAGTGGACACAGCGGAGCAGATCTTTAGTATCTTCTCCTTCTGGGGCGCCGCAGATAACAACCTGTCCGCAGAGAAAGGAATGCCAAGGTAAATGGAACCAGACTGTTAAGCCCACCCACGTCAGGCTGGCTCCCCAAGTCTGTTTACACCAGCTGCAGATCTGCTCCACTGGCTCTTCCCTCTCACTCACAGGATCCCAAAGCGCTTCGCCTAGGAACCAACAGACAAACTATTCAGGGATCGCTTCCCCCACCACTGAAATGCAGCCACTTTGGGGGCGGACCGAAGCAGCTGTTTAACATCACTCAGCAAGGCTACCGCAAACATTTCGGGCCAGCCACGAAAAACATCTCGTTCAACTGAACCTGCAGGAGGAATCTGGGTCACAGAATATAATTCCAAGATAGAATCTGGCCAGGAAACTGGAGCCACCACCCACAAAGAGCCCTGGGGGCATCACTGAGCACAAGAGATCAGGGCTCCCATTGTACGTCTCACCTGACAGACAGCACCCTCAGTAGCAAAGAGCCTCTTAGCCTGGGGCTGTGGGGACACTGGTTCAGTATTGACTCAAGGGGACGGCATCCACTACTGAATCATCAACACAGAATCATAGAATCTCAGGGTTGGAAGGGACCTCAGGAGGTCATCTAGTCCAACCCCCTGCTCAAAGCTGAACCTTGGGTTCCCACATGCTAGCATTGGCTTGGCTTAGCCAGGCAGGATCACACCGTAAGGTGGGGTAGGGTGTGCAGGCCAGATGGAGATGGGAGAAAATAACATAAGAACAGCCATACTGGGTCAGACCAAAAGTCCATCTAACCCAGTATCCTGTCTACCAACAGTGGCCAATGCCAGGTGCTCCAAGGGAAATGAACAGAACAGGTAATCATCAAGTGATCCATCCCCTGTCGCCCATTCCCAGGTTCTGGCAAACAGACGCTAGGGACACCATCCCTGCCCATCCTGGCTAATAGCCATTGATGGACCTATCCTCCATGAATTTATCTTGTTCTTTTTTGAACTCTGTTAGTGTCTTTGCCTTCACAACATCCTCTGGCAAGGAGTTCCACCGGTTGACTGTGCATTGTGTGAAGAAATACTTCCTTTTGTTTGTTTTAAACCTGCTGCCTATTAACTTCTTTTGATGGCCCCTTGTTCTTGTGTTATGAGAAGGAGTAAACAACACTTCCTTATTTACTTTCTCCACACCAGTCATGATTTTAAAGACCTTTATCATATCCCCTTTAGTTGTCTCTTTTTCCAAGCTGAAAAATCCCACTTATTAATCTCTCCTCACATGGAAGCTGTTCCATATCCCTAATCATTTTTGTTGCCCTTTTCTGAACCTTTTCCAATTCCAATATATCTTTTTTGAGATGGGGCAACCACACCTGCATGCAATATTCAAGATGTGGGCGTACCATGGATTTATACAGAGGCAACATGATATCTTCTGTCTTATTATTTATCCCTGTCCTAATGATTCCCAACATTCTGTTTGCTTTTCTGACGGCCCTGCCCGCTGAGTGGATGTTTTCGGAGAACTATCCACAATGACTCCAAGATCTCTTTTGTGAGTGGCAACAGCTAATTTAGACCCCATCATTTTCTATGGATAGTTGGGATTATGTTTTCCAAAGTGCATTACTCTGCATTTATCAACACTGAATTTCATCTGCCTGTAGTGGGGCAGTAACCCCGCTCCTGCCCTGAAGGGCCTTAAACCAGCTCTGCGAGCGGGCTGTGGTAGGGAACCAGTAAGAACAGGCTGACTGGGGGAAGTAGCCCAAGGCTGGGCATTGAACTACATCTGCACAGAGCAGGCAGGAATCCAAGGCACTGTCATTAAGAAAGGCAGGATACCCTGGAGCGAGTGACTCTGCCTTTTGCTCGCCTCTCCTGTGTGCTTGCTGCCGGGTCAGTGTGGACCCACGAGCGCCGGCTCCCCCTGCTCCCACCCTGCGGCTGCGGGAGAAGGCTCTCTCCCTACAGTGAATTAGCAGCCCCAGGTTCTTCTAAGCATTACAAACGAGCCAAGCAGGGGTGGCAGACAGACTGGGGCTGGGGTCAGCCAAGACTGACTTGATGCCCGTGTACACAGGCATGCGCTCTCTGCTTTCAGCCTGCTCAGCAAGGAGGAGTCTCCTGCACACTAACCTGGGGCATGACACGAGCATATCAGAGCTCAGCAGCCTGCTCTGCCCTTTGGAAGGAACGTCCTGGATAGCAATGCTCAGCCCTCACCCAGCCCTCAGCACCACCACAGGGTCTTCTGCTTCCTAGCTAGCCCACCTGTCTGCCCTGCCCCTTGTCAGAGATCTCAGGGAGAGGACGGGTGAGGGGAGGGCAGGGTATCAGAGAGACCAGGGGAGGGGAGTGGTGGGCAGGGGGTATGACAGAACCAGGGGAGAGGCAGACCGGGGAGGGGCGGGACGGGGGTATGACAGAACCAGGGGGAGAGGCAGACCAGGGGAGGGGAGGGGCGGGACGGGGGTATGACAGAACCGGGGGAGAGGCAGACCGGGGAGGGGAGGGGCGGGCAGGGGGTATGACAGAAACCAGGGGAGAGGCAGACCGGGGAGGGGAAGGGCAGGAAGGGGGTATCAGAGACCAAGGGGTATCAGACTGGCCATGGCAAGGGGCAGGTCTAGGTGAGGCCTACGTATCAGAAAGCAGAGGGCCACAAGGAACTGTGGCGAGAGGAAGGCATCTAAGTCGGTGACTGGATTCATGCTGTTTCAATTGTTCTTCACTTCCTGTCCCAAACTGCTTTGTAGTGCTGCTGAGTGCTGTCTCCCTGCTGTCGTGTGGTACCCCAGAGGTGGCTGCATGTCAGTGATGGGGAAATGACCCTTTCCTTCCCCTGCGGTAAGCAGCATTTTGGGATCCCCGTGCTATGGGCTCGCTCATCCTTGTGATTCATTCATCTCCGCCTCACCCCACCCCTCTCACCCATCTAGTCTGCCCGCAGGCAGAGAGTAGAAAGCCTGCAAAGGACCAAACCAACCAGAAACAGGTGGAGAAGCACAGGAGTTCATGGAATGGTCACGGGGCGATTTCAGAGTCACCCCATGTCAGTCACTTACGGTACCAGCCTAATCCGACTCCTGGGGATACACACAGCAGAATTGCCACCAGCTGTTCCCGAATGGGGAAGCCGTGGCCAGTGGCTGCACACACGCTCCAGCCAGCTAGGGGCTCCGAAGGGCACTGCTCTCTCTCCCCTCCCTCCCCGGGGGCTCTCTGCGGGATGCAAGGGTATGTCCTACAGCCCTATACACCCTAATATCCCCACAGGAGCTGCCAGGCAGAGAACCCCATCCCTTCCCCAGGGCACATGCCACCAGCCACAAACCAACGTGCCTCCGCCGGGGAGTGGCCGCCTCGCCACCCAGCCGGCCCAGCGCAAGAAGGGCACCAGCAATTCAGACTAAGCCTGCACAGCTTCTCGCACAAGCCCCCAGCCATTCAGACGCTGCCCTCCCTCACCCGTGGCGATCTGACAGAGTGGAGAGGGATGCCTAAGGACCCGTCTGCACAGAGGGGCTCGGTACGTAGGCTGCATAACTGAAGAGAGGAAGCCTGGCTCGTGTTTAGAGGGTAGGATTCCTGGTTTGTGGTGACTTCACCACTCTGGGACTCAATGTTCCCCTGCTGTGGACTGGGGATGGTGGTCCCTTGCGTGGGAGCAGTGGGATTTCACAACTGCTTGTATGGTGCTCTGGAATCTGCAGACAGACGGCACAGTGCATGGGTAATACTCCTCTAGCGGGGCTTCAAACCCAGCCATCCTCCCGAATCCTAACCACTCCACAGGGCAGCAGTGCCCAGAAATCGCCTGGAAGAGGGCAGGAACAATGGGCCCAGACACACAGCCAGCCCTTCACAAGCCAAGTCCGGGCAGAGCTCAGCCCCTCTGCCTTGTGCTGTCACTTCCCAGCACTGCGGGATTCTCCCTTGTAAGAGCTGGCGTGGAACAAAGCAACTCAGCAGCACAGAGACACAATTAAAGCAAGGGAAAGCAGGAGGGAGGGACGCTGCCCCTGATCTGCCCATGACCTGCATTCGATCCTAAAGCCGGTTAAGGACAAGGATGACAGGCATGTTCTCACCACCCACCCGGAGCGCTTTCATCTGACTCTGCCATACACCAGGACTGGGACAGCGCTCCAAAGAGGGCTATCTCCGTTCCGGCATCTCCCCTCCCAAATACACACACGTGCACAGGAACACTCGGGCATGCACATGCACAAACGCACACCGCAAAACCACCAGATACAGAGGCACACATGTGCAGGCGTTCGTGCCCAAACACACAGGCCCATGGATACCCAAGCGCACACATATGCACAAATACACACAACCGTGCATACACACACACACAAATCCAGATGCACACCCAGACACAAGGACATGTGCCTATGGGCAAGAGCAAACTCGCACAGACACCCGCCATCCCCTCTCTCAGATCCGCCGGCGCCCCCAACATATGAGGGAGGGGTCTCTACGCTAGGACCGAGCAGGATGTGCCGGGGGAGCAGCAGGTGAGTCTCTGACCACACAGATCCACTGGCCAAACTCCCTACCTGTTTGAGAGTGCGGTGAAAGGCCACAGTGGCTCGGGCCATCTCTGGCAGGGCCACAGGGATCTTCAGCAGCCTCTCCGAGAAGGCAGCCAGGATCTGCCCAGCTTTCTCCACCCACTCCATATTGCCAGAGTAACAGGCTGCCCTGAGCAGGTTAGCAACGGCCACGGAGTTGGCGCTGGGCTCCACGCCATCTTGATCTACAGGGAGACAAGAGCCTGTCAGCCAAGCCACCCAGTGCCCCCCGGGCGCAGCACTCGCCATGGGGATACGGCTGCCTGGCATGCCAGCAGGACGTTGCCAAAGGAGCCTGTCAGCGTGCTGGGTGTCAGGGCCGGGCACCGCTCAGCCTCTCCAGGGCTGCTGCTCTGAGATGCACCCAGGGCAGATGTCTGCGAAGGCTGCTGCCTTGAGACCTAGGCCACAGACAAAGCATGAAAGATCCAGGGGCTGGGAAATCTTTCCCTGGGCCCTGTTTCAACTTCACCCTGGAGAGGTCAAACCCGGGCTGTTTGTTAAAAGACATTACCAAGGCCCCCAGCAACTCACGGCAGCAGGGAAGTGGCCTGCACTGCCACGCTGGAGACCCAGGCTCCTGGGACGGTCACTGTCTAGGCTGGGAAAGCTATAGAGAATTCCCATGCTAGCCTGCAAGGACCTCTGCAACCAAGCAATGACTAGCGCGACGCTCTGCATATCAGCTCCCCATTGTGAGCCAATGCCCGGCACCACCAGACAAAGCACTGCTGAGGTGGCACTCTGCTGCTTTTGGGGTATCCCACTCTCCGCTTCTTGATGAAACGACGACTACAACTAAAGAAAACGACAGCCCAGCTTCTTGTAGGTCCTACACATAAACACCACTGTGCCCAGCATGACCTTATGATGAGTTCTCATGACTTCCTCGTTCTCAACTTGAGTCTGGGGGCCCAGCCCGGCTCCACGGGGCACTTACCATCCTTCAAGCGGAGGAGCAGAGAGGAGTCCCCGGCCTCGCTGGAGAAATACGCAAAGCCTTTGGCGTCCCAGAAGAGCTCGTCTTGTTTGCGCTGGAGCTGCACGGCCCACTCCAGCCAGCCCTGGTTCAGCGAGGCCTCGTAAAGGTCAAAGAGCGCCTGGATCACAAAGACATAATCCTCCAGGAAGCCCTGAATGGGAACAGCGCTGCAAAGACAGTCAGGGAAGGGAGGGACAGAAAAACGTGAGATCCACCACACCGGAATGGGTCTGTGGTCCCTGTAAATACTGGAAGGCAGATGACCCCTCCTCCCGTGGGGCTCGTCGCTGGGGAACACTGCCCCATGCAGTGGGGGGGTCTTCCTGAGCCCAGCCTGTGGTCAGCTTATGACCTGAAGGATATTGGGCCAGATCCTCAGCTAGTGCAGACTGACTTTACTGGAGCTAAGCCAGTTTACACCAGCTGGATCTGGCCCGTTATTTGTAACCTGATACCCTCTTGCCGGCACATGGCCCCCAGCCATCTCCCACATGACTAGTAAAGTACCAACCCGGATATGGAAACAGATACAAAGGGCCGGATCCTCTGCCTTCACCAGGTCAGAGCCCCTCAATTCCCACTGAACTCAGTGAGAAAGGAGGGTGCTCAGCACCGCTGAGGATCAGACCCTGTCTCCCAAAACAGATGCCCCAGTGCTGGGGAGGGTGAACGGAACACAGTTAGGGACCCATCTCTCTGGCCTCACATTCGCACTCCAAACCGCCCCCAAGCCCGGAGCCCTGCCAGGCAAACAACAGGGTCCACAAAGACATGTGCAGCCTGTCCCACGCTGCAGCCAGTCGTTAGCCAGGCAAATAACCTTCCATTCAAACTGTCTTCATCCCTGTTGACACACGCCTAATTTGTGTTTGCCCAGGAGAGCGCAGTGGCAGGGAAGGAAGAAGTGAAGGGGCGGGGGGTAAGGGGGTTCATCCAGATTGTGGAGCTACTGGCGTCTGTTGTCACAGTTGTCCCATTGTTTCATCGGCGCTGCTGGCAAATATTAAGAAAGTGCCCATCGCTGGGGTGCTGTGCAGCTCCGAGCGTGCAGCAGCTCCCTTGTGCCTGGACTCCAAGGGGGCCTGCGTGTGCATCGTGAGGGTCTGTGCAGCTGTATCTGATGTGCATGGTCCTTGCACGCGTGTGCACCATATGCACTGATGTGTGTGGGTGTGCTCGTAGGCATGGGCACACGTGTGTGTGTGTGTGTGTTCACGTCTGGGCCTGCCCCTGCCTACACTCTCTGTATGTCTACACCATGTGTTGGGGGGGGTGTAACAAACACACCAAGGCCTCCTAGATGCCAGCAGGGGTCGCCAATGGGATGGTCTGTCACAAAAGCACGCGCCCCTCCTGCATAAGCTAAACTGGAACCTTTCGCCACCAGTGGGAGGCTGAGAGGGGCCAGCCACTAGAGGGAGACGTAGTCAAAGGCACGGCACACGGCGCGGGAGGCTAGCGGGGTAGGGGGGGCTTAGCAGAAGCTGTTTGGAGCAGGGCCTTTGAGTGTTTCCCTCTGGGGAGCAGCTAGCACTGGCCCTTGATAAATGGAGCTTTGTTACCGATCCTGTCCAATCTCGATTACCGTGCTCAGCCCCAGCTGTCATTCTGCAGGCAGCAGGGGAAGAAGGTGTCTTCAAATGGTAAAGATAAGAAAGAGCCAGGAGAGGATTTGACCTTAATTCCTCTGAGCTCTCTTGGGAGCCCATCCACCCTGAGCTGAATTACGCTAACCTCAAACACAGACACGGGAAACAGACCCGCCCCAGGCTGTAGCAGCATCCGCCCCTCTGAGCAGAAGCCCAGCCCCGAGGGGGCAGGCGGACTGAGAGCTGAACGGACCCACAGGCAGAGGGCTGCATGGCCATACGGACAATGGTCCAGACAGACCTCCGGACAGAGGGTCCCTCCAGCTGTGCAGAGTTGTCTGGACTTGCCACGCCAGCGTGGCCTGGCTGGGACCCTGCTTCTCAGTCTCTCCCCTGCTCTCTCGTTCCAAGGCTGAAGCCGACCGGCCAGTCCGCTAGACCAGTGGCAACGTCCTGCAGCACCAGCCAACGTCAGCCTCTCCCTCTCCAGCCTGGCAGCGGGGCGGGAGCGCCAGAAGGGCAGTGAGTGCAGTCCACGAGGCGTGTAGTCACGGCGACCCCTTTGGCAGCCAGCAGGCTGGGCAGCATGAGGGCTCCCAAGGGGAAGGCTGGGGGCTGTCAACGGGGTGGAGGACACTCAAAGGGACGCAGAAAACCTGCTCCTCATAGAAACCGGAGCCCAGACAGCACAGCAATGGCCACCTTTGAAATGCAGCAGAACAGATGAGGCAAATTAAAGAGACAGACAGACTGATTGGACAGACAATCGGCCTCCTTAGTTCTGTGCCGTTACCCCCTCCCACCCAATGCCGTGCTGAGCGACTTCTCCCGCACTCACCTCTGCTCCACCGAGCTGCCTTTGCCCCGGTAGCAGCTCCGCAGCAGCCTGCCGCTGCTGACATCGAACAGGTGGCCTCGCAGGAAGTCAGCTGCCCGCCCGGCCCGGCTGACGTACTCCTCCTTGCCGAGGATCGCCCCGCTCTGAGCGAAGCCCGAGATCATCAGGCCTGCACGGGTCAGAGAGAGAACAGAGCCTCACTCAGGCTGCAACGAGGACCGTTTACTGACCAGCCAGCTCCACTCCTTTGTTTAAAGAGCCCGCCTGGCGCTTCGCTTTGCTGAGGTCGAAGCTAGGCTGAAAGCAGGACAGACCACAGCCCCTGACAACCAGCGTAAGCCACTGAGAACATCACGTCTCACCAGAGTGGCACCTGACAGGAAAAAAGCTCCAAAATGCCCCTTTGGTGGAATATGGAGTCTCTCCCACCTGCAGTACCCCAGCCAGGCCGTGCGGTCACGACAGACAAGCACAGCAGCCCTCTGACTCCAGGAGAGCTCACACGCAGCCTGATTCATTGGGAGGGAACGCCGGTCAGGACAGAGGTTATTACCTACCATGGGACCCCTGGGCTTGTACCAGCGATACACAGACACCTGGCCCCTCCACCCCCATGCCAGCCAGCACTCAGTGCTGGCCATGGGCTCTGATCCTAGCCTGGGACTTGAACCCGTGACATCTCAGCCCCACTGCGCCACACAGACACTTTTGACAGTTTACATGCGTTAAGGAGCCTCTACAACGGCTGCCCTGAAAACCAGAGAAAGGTTCTGCTGCCCCCTGCTGGCAAATGGGAGAAGTGTCTTGGCAAGCAGTCCTGAGTGCCCCCTCCCTGGGTTTGCTCCGTTATAACCCTGCCACTGGCAGAGAAACACCCAGGGCCGGGAGGCGGAGAGCCTCAGAGAGGGAGTATCTCCGCAGCACCTGGGAACAAAGCCGATGCCTGCATCAGACTTGCAGGAGAGGCGGGGCACTGTCCTGCCAGATGCCTTCCCAGGAGGGAGGCTGCACCTTGCCCATGCTCCCGGGGGGCCTCTCAGCTTGACCCAGGGTGCTGGAGATGCCCCGGAGGTGAAGGAAGGTCACAGTCCAACAGACGGAGAGCAGAGCCCAGCAGGAACCGTCAGCAGGAGAAGGGGCCTGAGGGGTGGGTGGAGGGGAAGCCATGGACAGTCAGGGAGGGGATGCAAGGGGCTGGGAAGGCGGGCTGGGGGCTAGAGGGAAGGAAAGGGAACAAAGGGCCGGCCAGCCGTAGCCCTGCCTGGAATGGAGCCGCCCTGCTGCTGAGCGCCCAGCCCAGGACGTCTTGGCAGGGCCGGCTCTCGGCTGTGAAGTAACCAAGGCAGGGACCCCTCGAGCAATCGCCCGTCACCTGTGTGCGCCCAGGATGCCCCAGCAGCCTGACATACCTCCCCACCCCCACACTGGAAGGCTCTGCAGGCCCCCGGACCATCCCCTGCAGGGACTGGCAGGCCAGGAGGCAGAGCTGTCCTGGTGTCTGGGATAATTCATTCAAAGAGCCCTCCCTCAAACCACTCTCTCAGCTGATCTCAGTGTCTGGATGGGCTGCCCGCTCCTGGGCAGATGAGACTATGGCAGCGCAGGGTTAGAGCACAAGGCCCCTGCTCCTGGAGTCACGTGATAACAGCCAAATCTCAGCTTTCATTTTAAAAAAAAAAAAGTAAGCTCCTAGCCCTTAGGGTTGTGGAGAAAAGCTTGACCATGTGACCCAAGTGTGGCTGACGCTTGCCTGAGTCTGCACCCAGCCTGAAACAACAGCTCGGAGAGGTGTAAGCTTGCCCAAGCCCTCCGAGTGAAGCATGGAGCCATGTCGTGGGGGCAGTGCCCCAGTGCAGTGGGGGGCAAGGGAGGTCCCATGTCATGGGGTGGGCCTAGGACCCCAGATTCTGTAATCCAGCCCTGGACTGTGGTTACGCTCCAGAGATTCAGACAAGGCCTCTTGGCTGCTTCTGTAGCCAGAGCATTTGGGGACGCGAGCCCAGCACTGGCTGCACGTGACTCCCCGCGAGTCGTGCGCACCTTTCATGCCCAGCGATTCCCCTGAGCCCGAGGGACCCTTCTCACCGTTCCAGGACGCCAGCATCTTGGTGTCCAGATGCGGGCGCGGTCGGTGACCCCGGGCTTCGCAGAGACGCTCTCTGCTCTTCGCCAGCGTCGTCTTGAGCTGTTCCAGGCCCAGCCCGAACCTGGCTGCCGTCAGCTCCAGGGAATACTGCACAATCAGCACGTTCTGCCCCCTCAGCTCCTTGTGTGGGTCCTGAAACGAGGAGCCAGCAGCATCACACCTCTCACCTCAGGAACCAGATGAGGCTGCACCACTGGCCAGGCCTACACTCGTCCTCTCCAGGAAACTTCCTCTCACACGGAGGAACAGCCAGGACGGCCTCCCATCACAAACTCAAGTAGGTGACTGTGTCCTACCCCCAGGGTGCCTCTCCCCAGGGACCCCTAGCTAGCAGTACCTCCCTCCCCAGGCCCCAGCAGCCAGCACCACTCCTCCCCCAGTATCCCCTGCCGCCAGTGCGGCTTCCTCCCAATAACCACAGCTATCAGTGTGACTAACAGCCAATATTTCCACATGGTGTCTTCCCAGTATCCCCAGCTGCTAGAGTCACTTCCTCCCAGTACCCCCAGTTGCCACGTATCATCCCCTCCCAGTCTGGCTAACTGCCGATATCTCCATACACCTTCGCAGAATCCCCCTGCCAATACAGTTACTTTGGAATCCTTCTCCCTTCACTACGCCTGTCCGCACAGTTCAGAGGCCAGTGTCTCCTGTGTCCCCTCCCCTCCTCCATTTCCCTCCCCATAGCCTGAGGCCCCCTCTCCCAGCTCACCTTCGCTGGGCTCACGTTCCCACCTTCCTTCACCCCATAGTGATGCATGAACACATCTGCCACAGTCTTCCTCTCTGAGGCCCCCTCCACAGGCTCTGGAAGGAGGCGCCGTATTTCCTCCGCCGTCCACACGCAGAACGCCCCCTCCCGCTTCTCTTTGGACTTGGCTGTCGGGTAGGAGTCTGCGTCCTCTGCGCTGTAGAATCCTCCAGCCTGAAACGACCAGCAGCACCATTAACACAGACACGCCGGCTGGTAAGAGCTGCCACCCCCTCACCACACATGCATTAGCGATGTACGATCAAGCCTCTGTAACGGATCACCCCGGCCAACGGGTGGCGCTGCAGGGAACAGGGCAGAGGGGGATACATCAGACATAGAGAAATTTCCACCCCAGCCAGCAGAAGGCGCTGCAGGGAACAGGGCAGAGGGGGATACTCCAGGTGCAGCGTACTGATATATCAGTATGGTCTGGGGATGCAAGAGATCTGGGTTCTGTTCGTGTCTCAGCTTCTTGTCTGACCTTGGGCAAATCCCTAAATCTCCCCGTGCCTCCGTTCCCCCTCCATAAAATGGGGATGGCACTTCCTTCCCTACCAGGGTGTTGTGAGGCTAAAATCCATTACTGATTGTGAGGCGCTCAGGTAGGACAGTCGTGAGGATCATGGAAACACCTACATAGGTCAGGCATAGACCTGTCTCTGTCCCAGACAGCTGGAAGCGCTGCAGGGGACAAGACAGAAGGAGACAGAACTGGCATAGACCAGTCTGTTGCAGCCAGCAGAGGTGGGGATACACAGGCACGAAGGAGCCTGGGCACCGGGAGTGGAGGAGCGGGTTGCCCTCGTGCCAGTGACTTTGATCGCTGGCGAAGCACGGGAGCTGCCGGATGTGAAGGCAGCAATGAGGCAAGTGATTCCCGCACCCGTGCAAAGGTGCTGACTTACCCTGTCACTCAGATCTCGGGAGACATAGAGCAGAACGTCCGCAGCAACATCTGCAAAGAAGTCATCGCCAGAAATCTGTTAAAGACACAACGAGGATTCCATTCCAGTGATAACAAAGGGAGAAACAGCGACGCTAACAAGATCGAGCAGGGGCTCCTGATTTAAAGGCTCACGCAGGAAACAGCAGATCTGTTGGTTCAAGGATTGCACGCCCAGGACTGGATTGGAGGGTCGCCGTCACACCAGGGAAATCTGCTGGTGTCTGTGAGTTTCCCCAGATCTACACCAGGGTTGCTGAGAGCAGACGTCCTTTGGACACTTACACAAAGTCAAGCTCAGAACGTCCCACCCAAAGCTCCACTCTTGCTTGTGTTTGAAACCTTGGCAGCAAAACCCTTTGGAGGCTAGCAGGGTGAGGCAGGAATCCCGTCTGGCCAGAGACTGGCAGAGCATGGCCAGAGTCCCCGGCTTCAGACAAGCTGAATTTCCTGGGATGATCTCAAGACAACAGATGGGCCAGTAATTTCATTTGCCTCCATTGCAGGCGACAGGTGACAAGGGTCCTCAGATCCATCATACTTGGGCCCTACACTTAGTCCCGGTATTGCTCTGGTGTGGCCACGCACAGCCTCTCTCTTGCTGATTCACACCCGCTGCTCTGGGAAGCAGGATCCCCGTGCCGGGGGAGCCGAGCTCCCAGTGGGGTCTGTGTCCACCCTCTGCCCTGTCCCACACGGATGCTCAGCTGAGGGATCTTCCCACCTGTGCCGTGCTTTTGGCTGATGGCTCACAGGTTCGATAGCTTTCCTTTTCCCCCTCTGCGTAACGGGGAGAGGAGCCTCAACCTGCAGGCAGCTCGTGAAGCCAAGCTAACGCCAGCACCTTCCTCTGGGCTCCTCACTCCAGGCAGGTTGGGGGCATGAGGAATGCAGGGGCATCCTTCATGCCCGCAGCCCAAATGCATGACTCCGATGGTCCTGAGACTTTCCTGCCCCGTGCTCCTGGCAGAGGAGTTGGAGCACAAGGGGGTCCTTCCTAGGTCACATCCCAAACATGAAGTTCCCCATCCCAGCTGCAGCTCTCTGCCCCCTGCCAACCCCTGTACAGTTCTCCGGCTCTCTGAGACCAGGGGTTCACACCTCTCCCACACGCTCCCCTCCCCAACCTGTCAGCAGAGAGAAGGAAGAGCCTGAGCCTGGCAGAGAAAGGGTTAAGACCAAGGAAAGAGTGTTGAGATGGGACAGAGAGCCACTGGGGGGCTGGTGCGAGGAACTTGACACACCGGAGCGGAGATGCTGAGACACCCACGTATGTCTAAACTAGAGGTTGTGGCCCTGCTGTAACTCCAGTTCACTGATTGCCGGTTAACCTGAGGTGGCTAACAGCTGTGTACATCCTGATCTACACACTCCCCCAGCATGCATCAACAACCCGTGATTGTGCCCTGAGACACACACTGGTGGAGCGTCTAAGTGAGCGTTTCCGAAGGCGTTCGCTAACGGGAGTTCAGAGGGGACCGATTAACTCTCAAACACTGTTGAGACATGTGGGGAGGGTGGAGGGACCCTGACACACAGGAGTGGAGTAGGGAGGCACCCTAAGAAACCCCGTCGGGTCTCAGAGTGAGCAGCTTCTGTATCTGAAGTATTCTGTATTCAGAGCTTCTGTATCTGAAGCTGCTGCCAGATTCCCTCGGCTTGTCTTCGGTGGGAAAGGGCTGAGGACAGGCGAAGGGCTCAGGCTGGCTGGGAGGACCCAGTTCTTCCCGTCTGCTCTCCGCTCAGCGGTCTGTGGGGAACGAGTCCGCGGTTCCTGGGTGAGATGCTAGTGGATCAATGTTGCCATCACAACAATGCCCGTTGCTGACAGTGTCCGGTGAGGGCTGGGGCACGTTGGCAGGGCTGCACGGGGGAGGGATGCGCTGCCCTTGCCGGTGCTGTACCAGTGCTGGGGACGGGACGCCGACTAGCTGCCAATTTGACACAAGTGCTGCTCTTGCTCTGCAACATGCTGGGATTCTCCAGAGCCACAAGGAGCAGGGATCCCAAATATCACTGAAATGAACTGGCACCCAACTGCCTTCGGCGCCTGTCAACGGCCTGGCCCAGAGCTCCCTCTCATCCTGCCAGTGCTTGTGCAGCAGCTTCTGTGCCTGGCCGGCACAAAGCTCAGACAAACTTCCCCTCAGTGCTACGGACAGGGACCGCCAGAGGGTCGGGTGGAGTTTTTCACTGGAGCCAGTTGTCCTGGGGGTAGAGGTCTGGGGGCTAGTCCTGGCTCTGTCACTGACTTGATGTGTGACCTTGGCCAAGTCACTTCACCTTGTTGTGCCTTAGCTACCCCAGCTGTAAAATGGGGGCAGTGTTACTTCCTCACCCCCTCCTCCCCCGCTTTGTAAAGCTCTCAGAGGCCCCTGAGTGCGGCATTCACAAAGTCACAGCGTTACTCTAACCAGGTAGGGTTAGGTAGCTCAGGGGCTAAGCCTGGGATCTCAGTGGGGAGACAGCGAATGGGGCCAGGGAAGAGGATGTTGGCAGAGCCTGCCAGGAGGGGGAAGGTGGTGGGTGTGTCCCAAGATGCCAGGAAGACGTTGCCTGCTGGCTTGGTTGGAATTCCCTCTGCCTCAGGCAGCCCGTGTCACCAGGCTTTGCTCTGGCAAGCCAGCTCTTGTTCTCCTTCCCCTGTGGAAATCCCCAGCCCCGGATAATGCCATGTGAATCCATCTGCTCAGCAATGTGCTCTCATTGCCGCCCTAGGCGCTCCTATCAGCTCTCCTCACGCTCCTGTGGAACCAAACAGCCGGCTAGTGCCAGGGGAGCCTCTCACCAGGGATTCCCCGCTGCACTGCTGCTGCTCCCCATCACCACCGACATTTTGTCAGGGACAAGCCTGTCAACAGCCCCTTTCCATCCCAGCCTCCCCTCACCTGAGCAGGAGTCTTGGGACAGGACATGGAACCGGGCTGAGGCTACCCATGCGTATGGTATCTGTCTCTCTCTTGGCACCAGAGGACAGCTGGCAAGTTTTCCAGTCCTCCCCACAGCAAGCACACTCTCCAGTCTAGACTGTCCGAAATGAGCTGCTTCTTGCTGAGATCAGACCTCTGCTCAGGGCGAGACCGGGGAAGGGCGGCGCGAGCGGCGCGGTGCGCCGCCCTGCTTGGGGCGGCGGAATTTCTAGAGCCGCCCCTGCTCAGGGGCCAATTCTTCTGAGTCTTGATTCAGAGCTTTAAGTTATCATTAGAGCTAAGAGTTATAGTGGGCCTACCTGAAACGCCCTGGCATAGGCCACGGCTAGCTGCCCCTGATCATACAGCATCTTCTCAAAGTGAGGAACGTGCCATCTCTGGTCGGTGGAGTAGCGGTGGAATCCCTGCAGAGACAGAAACAGTACACGTGCACCAGGGCCCAGCACACCCCTGGTCAGCAATGCGATTATACCGCCAGGGTTTTCTTTCATGCTACCCAAGCAAGATGCCCCCACGAGCCATCGCTCCAGGCCATCTAACACCCAGCCCCCCTTACCTGACCAATGTGATCATGAATCCCACCATAGGCCATCATCTTGAGAGTGTGCAGCGCCATCTGCAAGGCCCGTGCACCGTCAGGGGATGCCCGGTGTAGGGCCCAGTATGTGAACAGGAAATTTAAATTGACTGCAATACAATAACAAAGCCGCGCACCTGAGGTCAGTTCCATGCCCCGCGCTGCTCCCTTCTGCTGCGATGGCTCAGCTAGGAGTCAATGGACTGACCTGGCGTGGGGAACTTTGGAAACTCTGAAAAGCCGCCGTATTCCTCATCATATGATTCAGACAGCTGCTGGAAACACCTGGCCATCACCTCTGGAAAAGGTGGGGGGGAATCTTCCCCTTTGATGCCGATCTCAGCCCTGGCCAGCAGCGCTGACATAATCCTCTGGCTATTCTCCAAAAGGGCATTTTTGTTCCGCTTCCACTAGGAAGGAGACCATGAAAGAGCCGGAAGGTCAGTCTTGCCCCATCAGCTGTTCATGGCCTTTGCCCCTCTTGATGAGGTTCCCTGTGTTAGTCAAATCCAGATTCTGTCTTCAGGCCCCAGTCCAGTTCTTTGGTCCAGCACCCAATGATTCCTCTCCCCAGATAAATTCTAATCAATCTCTAACCCATCCAGAGCTCTGTGCCTCTCCCCTATGCAGAGTCCATCAGCCGGTGTTTTTTCTCACTAACTGGCCACTCTCTTTTCCCCACATCCAGTTCGCTTGTCCCCCAAACACACGTCCCCACTATCCCAACTCCAAATCCAATTTTCCCCATCAACCCTCCAAATCAAACAATAAGTGCTAATAGCAAAGGCTAGTCCACTTCCCTGTCCCAGGTTTCTGTGCTGTATTTTTCTGATGAGGACCCAAAAACCTACCACAAAATCTCAGGCAGCAAAAATGTATACCTGATCGGCAATTCGGAGCAGCACTGTTCGAAAGCCGACTTGGTAAATTCCGTCTTCAGGAGGGAAATACGTCCCACCTATGAAGGGTTTGAGGTCAGGCGTCAGCCACACACTCATTGGCCAGCCCCCTCCACTGCTGGTAGCCTACAAGAAAAACCATGGATAAGTGATCATCTCTCGGCCATCCCTTGGTATCATAATGTGTGTGTCTAACCCAGGGATGGTGGAGAGGTTCTCTCCACACCTCTTGTCATGCATTTCCCCTTTCTTGTCATTGTCCCACGTCAGACCCACCTCCTCACCTGCACAAAGGTCATGTAAACTTTATCCACATCTGGCCTCTCTTCACGATCCACTTTTATGCACACAAAGTTGTCGTTCAGAATCTTGCCGATCTCTTTGTTCTTGAAGGACTCCTGCTCCATCACGTGGCACCAGTGGCAGGTGGAATAGCCGACTGAAAACAAACACTGTCAATTAAAGAAAGGTTCCAAGCTGAATACTGGGACAAATGTCCTACTGATGAAATCTATTCACTGTGGAATACTCTCCCAAGGGGATCCCCATTGAATGGGACAGTTACAAATCGGATTGCAGAGTAAACTGCAGGGAATGAGTCTGCATTGGGGAATGCAGGTTAGGTCACTGTGTCATTTCCATCTCTAACCCCTATGATTTTGCCCCATAGACTCTTGTAAACAAGAAGGAGCCTACTGGATAATAACATAAGAATGGCCATAATGGATCACATCAAAGGTCCATCTTGCTTAGGTATCCCATCTTCCGACAGTGGCCAACGCCTGGTGCTTCAGAGGGAATGAACAGAACAGGGAATCATCAAGCGATCCGTCCCCTGTCGCCCATTCCCAGCTTCTGGCAAACAGTGGCTAGGGACTCTTCAGAGCATAGTTTTGCCCAACTTAAACTAGTGTCCATTTAAGGACTAGTCTATATGTGGGAATTAACCAGAATTGATCATGCTTAATCCATTTTGGAGGTGGATTAAGCAAAACCTGAAAACAGCACTCTTGTTCTGGATTAAGAGTGTCCACACAAAATGGTATTCAGGAACAGCTATAGTTATTTAAATTCAGATCCTATCTTATTCTGGAATAACCTCTGTGTAGACAAACCCTAAAACTATCTGATCCTCTCATGCTGATAAGTAGTACAAGGTTATCAGGCAATCGTCTCAAAGAATCTCCATGCCATTCACACACCGGCTTGGCCTAGGGTGTAATTTACATAACCATGCATGGGAAAGCTCAGTGCATTTGCTCTTGGGTTACCTGACAGAAATATCAGCTTGTTTTCTTTCTTTGCTTTATCAAAGGCTTCCTGGCCCCATGGGTACCTGGGAGGAAAGAAAGAAAGGGGCTTCTGCCATGAGGGCTGCTGGGTTTTATAATGATGTATTTTACACTGGCTGAGGACCTGTTATAAGATGGGAGGCAATCAGTGTGCTCGTTGTGGACAATCAAGTCCTATTCAGGGCTCTGGCCTGTAACACATGGTCACCTCCTGCCCCACAAATCTGAGCAAACACGACACGAAGGGAAGAACTCCATAGCCTCAGGGTGACACACACAACCCCATAGCATCAGGGTGATCCCCCCCCCCACACACACACACAAAGAAGTCCCTAATAGAAAACTCTGGCTATCAGCTTATCAAGCAGGTGCTTGGGGCGGCAACTCGGGAGTGGGGCGGCACTTTCAGGGATTCGGCGGAGGGTCCCTCACTCCCGCTCGGAGCGAAGGACCTCCTGCTGAATTGCCGCAGATCGCGATCGCGGCTTTTTTTTTTTTTTTTTTGGCTGCTTGGGGCGGCAAAACCCCTGGAGCCGGCCCTGCTGGCTATACATTTAAGCCAGTGGTGGGCAACCTGTGGCTCGCAGGCCATACGGTGCCCACCACTGATCTAAACTGTGCTGCCGCCCATCCCAGATCCCATGGACCCTACCCAGCGTCACTGTTGGTAAAAATGAAAGGGAAGAGGGGAAGGCTCTCTCTCACCAGTCCACCGGATTGTGGGCATGCTGGAGGAGGTAGGGAGACTTCTCGTTAATCAGACGGTTGGTGTAACGATGGATGCTAGGTCGGCTGCTTTTCCCTCCTGTGGCCATGGCCGGGCCCCCTCTCAGAAACACAGTCCTGTGACAAGGAACACAAAGGTTTGTTAGCATCACTCATCCCTGAAGTCGAGTAAGACACCAAAGTCCCAAGAACTGCTAAGGACTGGATCAGCATGTGGCCCAGGCTTCTTGAGGTCCCTGTACCCGCCCGGAGTGATCCCCGGTGGGCTGGCTGCGGCAGCGTGGTCAGTCTGTATCTGGGAATGCTGCCGGTTCCTCACCGCAAACCCAAGGCTGGAATCATGAGCTGTGCCACTAACCTCTTGGGTTACCTCAGGGGTCTGGGTGGAGGTGACTTAGGCCCCGCCAGCACAAAGCTAGCTCAAGCACGCCCCCAGTGGGCAGGGGAAGGAGTGTTAATGCTGCCATTGTGATGCGGGAGCTGTGTCATAGCCCAGCTGAGAGCGGCTCCTACAGCCTAAGTGCACAGCTGCAGCAGGGGAGGGCTGTGTCCTCTCCCTCCAGCCAAACACCACCTCCTTAGCCATACCCCAGAAGGCTACCTGCTCAGCATACACCCGGCTCTTCTCCCTGCAGCCCCCAGCCCGACAGGTATGCTGCTCCTTTGAGCACACTCCAAAACGCTTCCCTTTCAGTCCAACACAGACCATCCACCTATATAACGCTCAGAACTGCCACCTCATTCTGCCGCAGGTACCTGTACTCATTCCCACAGTATGTGAGTGCCTCACAACACCCCTGCGAGGTAGGGAACAGTTATCTTCCCCACTCTTCCAGCTGGGGAACCAAGGCACAGAAAGGCAAAGTGACTCACCCCAAGTTACACACGGGGGGGTAGGCAACTGAACCCAGGTCTCCAAAGTCTCCAGCCAGTGTCCCAACCTGGACCGACCACACACACAACCTCCTAGCACCCCAAGGAAACTCAGCCCTCAGGATCCTCTGTGCTGAACCCCTCCCCCCAAAAAATAACTCTCCTTTTACCTCCTAACTGTACCCACAGACCTTAAAAGGCCTCACAGCCACAGCCTTGACTCACTTCACAAGGAGACCAGCAACAGAGACTTTACATTTACACAGCTCCAAAACATGCCAGATGTTCCTCACACTGATCCAGAGACAAGGTCTCTCCTCCGAGTTCCCAACCTAAATAGGCTTGAAGCCAACAAAGGATAGGAAGTAACATACACAAGTAATTCAGTGAGCCGGGTGGGGTCACCTTGTCTCTTGGGTCCCACACTTTTTGTGGGGCTCATCTTTTCTCACTCACTTGCCATCATTTTGGAGGAGACCAAGGACCTGGTGGGCCTTGTGAATGGAGTAACTCCTAAAATGGGACATGAAGGAGGAGGAGAGGATGGAGACAGGGTGGAGCAGGTCCAGAAGGGGGTTCCAGGTGGAGGGGGGGGGGGATGTGGGAGACAGAGCAAAGACAAGAGCGAGCGAAGGGAATGAAGGGGAAGGTTGACTACAAAGCTTGGGCCAAGAGAAGACAAACAGGTAGAGTAGACCCTTATCCGGGAGATTAGTATGGAGTGATCCTGACATTACACAGCTTCTGGGATCAGCTCCAAAGACTGCAACCCACAAAAAATCAATGCTGCAGCAGACAGATGTACAGGCATCAGCACGGCATCGAACATCCTAACAGGGAGGAATGGGGCTCAGATTCAGGGACAGGCAGCTGATCTCTCCCTGGTCATTACCAATCTGAACAGGGATCAGTGGCAGGCTGAACAAACACATCACCCCCAGGAGCAATATTGGGTCAGATCTAGCTGTAGAGAACACTTACTCTCATACTGCGATGAAGGGAACGTCTCAGTCCTAGGGGTGGCCAAGGGGAATAGGGCTATACTGGGGCTGGTGATTTTTCTTGACTGGCAGTAGGACAGATAAGGAACCTTGTATAACCTCCACCCATTCCGTTTGTTGAATCCCCCAGTTGTCTCTTGTCATGCACTTAACGTGTAGCGTTTACACGACAGGCCTCCTAGGGGCTGCCAGATTCAGAATACAAATCATGCCTCATAATAGCAGCAGCAGACAGGACAACACTCTTGGGTGTGGCAGAAATTCTCTCTGGGCCAGACTAGGGGGAGCAAAGAGATCATAAACTGTCAGCGTCAGGGACAGACAGAGGAGGCTGCCGGGCTGGACAGATGACTTCCCCCAATGGATCAATACCAATAACAGACAAGGGGCTCCTCCGCCTGGGGCAGACAACATCTCCCTGGGCTCAGTATCCTGGACAGAGAGTGGGTCAGACAGAACCAGCCAAGTGTCAGTAGCAGCAGCAACCCACCAAAACACAGAGCCACACCTTCTCCCCGCCTTTCTTCGGGGCTGGATCAAAGACAAGCCAGGGCATCTCACTGGGCCAGAGAACCACACGCCCCCTTGGGACAGCGCCAGACCGGGGGGCGGATCCCATGAGGGTCAGACAGAGCAGCCTCCCTCCCCCAATCCTGGGGGATCCCCCTGGGGCTGACAGAACCACCCCCTTCCCTTGGCTCAGTCCCGGGAGGGCTGCTCCCCTCGGGGCTCCTGTGGGGCTGTGACATGTCAGCGGTGTCTCCGGTTCCCGGACCGGCTCCGACCGGGCTGTTCCCTGGGCTCGGCCCCGGTACCTGCGAGTCCAGGCGGCTCGGTTCGGCCCGGCCCGGCGGGACAGCAGGCAGCAGCAGCGGCGGAGGAGTGGGGCGGAGATCATGGCCGCCGCCAGCGACCCACTCCCGGGCTCGGGCTGCGGGGAGCAGGGGAGGCCGGCAGGGGGCGGCAGCGGCTGCCCAGCAAGAGGAGCGGCCGGACAGCCCCGGGCCCACGGGGCGGGACAGGCGCGCTGCGCCGGGGAGGAGGAGCCGAGGCGTGGCTAAGGCTTCCGCCTGCCCGCGCTCCGGGGGTGGCCCTGGCTCTGAGTCCCCAGGACGGGGGTGACGCTGGCTCAGGCTTGGGGGGTGACTGGGGCTGAGTCCCCAGGACAGGGGTGACCCTGACTCAGGCTTGGGGGGTGACTGGGGCTGAGTCCCCAGGACAGGGGTGACCCTGGCTCAGGCTCTGGGGGTGACTGTTTCTGAGTCCCCAGGACGGGGCTAACCCTGGCTCTGGGTCTGAGTCCTGGGCCGAGGCCGCTGCAGGCCTGAATCCCACAAGACCCTGCTAGGCTTTGGGATTTGTGCCCCTCTTTGCAGTCCTGTATTCAGGTTGGGCCAGGGCCCCCGCCTTTGCTCCCGGGAAGAGTCAGATCCCCCGTTACAGGACTACATGCCAACACCCCTGTCTCTGAAACTGGTCTCTCAGTGAAATTAATAGGCACCAGGTTTAAAACAAACAAAAGGAAGTACTTCATGCAACACAAAGTCAACCTGTGGAACTCATTGCCAGGGGATGTTGTGAAGACAAAAGTATATTTGGGTTCAAAAAAGAATTAGATAAGTCCATGAAGGTTAAGTCCATCATAGGCTGATAGTCAAAGTGATACAACCCCATGCTCTGGGTGTCCCTAAACCTCTGACTGCTACAAGCTGGGACTGGGTGACAGGTGATGGGTCACTAGATAAATTGCCATTCTTAGGTCATCCCTGCTGGAATACAGGGCACAGCAAAGCCTACACTGGATACCGCTCTTGGGACATTAGGCATCAAATAAGGGAACGGTGATCATCCTGCACTGCACACAGTCAAAGTCCCTGCCAGTATTGCCAACACCAGGCATTCAAAAAGCATGAGTCAGAGCTCCCCAAACCAGGAGATTAAAAACAATAATAAAACTGGGGGCTCTTTATTCGCCTTCTGGGCTTTGAACCTTTAAGGAGGGGTGTCACATTTTCCAGTTTTTCTCTGTATCCATGAGAGAGAGAAGCATCCATTTTTTAAGAATGAAAGCTGAGATTCATGTGACTCCAGGAGCTGGGGCTTTCAGAAAAATGCCAAATATCATGAGATGATAAAAATCATGAGAGTTGGTGATAGTCCACAATGTCTATTCTAGCCACCACCTCTCCTCACCTGAGTGGGGGAAAAGGTGTGTCCTAATCACATGCTAGCTAACATGGAGTAACTAACATCAGGTGAAAACCTAGAGAAGACAAGGCAGTGTGTAGTTTTCACATGTTAGCAACTCAAAGTAAACACTGGGGGAGCATGGGTTTATCACTGGTGTTAACATGGTGTTAACACTACAACTGCCTTGTCTTCCTAGGATTTTACCTCGTGTTAGTTACCTCTTGTGAGCCAGCACGAGGTAAGTACACACCTTTTTTCCTGGTGAAAAAAAGGCCACATTATCCCCCAATAGGATTTTTTTCCCTTTTCCTCTATCCTTCCCCAAGTCCCTAGTGCCTCTGTGCCCTTATGCTGGTGGTTGTAGCCAAAAAGAGCTGCCACCACCACCATCTGCTACCCCCCCTCTCCCCCAGTGTAGATGGCTGCCTGCCCATATGTGAGTGGAGCCAATTTCCCCATTCCTGCACAAGCCGCATAAAACACCACTGATCCTTCAACACGGCTTGATCAGGTTAGGCCAACGTGTCAGAATGACTGTAGGCGACTCCCCCTGCTCCTCCTTAGTGACTCTGAAATCATCAGGATCTGTCTGTGCCAGATCACTTCAAAATAGCCTGTTCTTGATCTGTGGCATTCCAGTGACTGAAACCTTCTGCAGAAGGCTAAGTGGTTTTATCATCTACCATAAGCAACGGAGGCCAATTTCATCCTTTGTGTAACTCCAGTGTAGTCTGATCAGATGGAGAACAACCATTAACTCAATGGAGCTAAACACCAGGGATACATTTGTCCTGGAGGCTGCAGTGTCGTAGGATGTTTCCTTTCAGAGTGAATATTCGGCCCCTATCAGTTTATATTCACCCACACGGTACATTTTGACTGAAGAGAACAGAGTAGCCCTTGTCTATGTAATTTCTTTACTTTTCCTGTGGGCAGCGAACTCTAATGGATCTCTTGTGTGAGCCCTTCTGCCTTTGCTGTTTCCTTCCTTGGTGGAGCAGCAGATTCTAGTTTTAGACAACTGAAGTGGGGATTTTCAAAAGGACCTTAAGCCTTGGTGCTACTACAGCATCACCCCATGGTGTAGCTTGATTGTTCCTGTTAACTCAACTCCCAGTCACACACAAATCCCTCACCCATGTGCAGTAGTGCCAGTAACGTGACTAGGCCATCACAACTGGAGGTATGGGACAGCCCTCACAAGCTTGTCTTCACTCCAAAGTTAACTCCTGTTATAACTCAAGTGTTGCCCCCTAATTTGCGTCACTTTAACACACAGAAGCCCTTGAGGCAATGGTACCACTGCATTTGAGCTAAGTTGGATGGGCCCATCGCGGGTATAGGCTAAAGCTGGAGCCAGCACCTACGTGTCAGCGCTAACACAACCATTCTAGGGTGGTTGCTGACTAGCTCCATTAAAGTGCCACTAGTCCTCCAATGCCTTCCCACAATTCCCACCCCCACCCCACCCCGTACGCAGAGAGGACAGATGACTTCTCCCACAGTTCACTGGGAAAGAAGCCACAGAGTGGCTCCGCTTTCTGCAGGCCAAAGAACTGTGGGCTATGACCCCAGAAGTCTTAATGACTCACATAAGCGAGTGCAGCGCCAGCAGGGACATAGTGTTAATTCAAAAGAAATAAGAATGGTTATACTGGGTCAGACCAAAGGTCCATCTAGCCCAATATCCTGTCTTCTGTAGTGCCAGGTGCTTCAGAGGGAATGAACAGAACAGATAATCAAGTGATCCATCCCCCGTCGTAGCATGGCTGCTCTCGCTCAAGTTCAGCTAACTCGACAGAAGTAACCTGAGCGTTGATAACTCAAGATAACTTGATATCAGTGGGAGTCAGGCATGTAGGTGCCTTTGAAAATCCCATAAGGTGCCTAGCTGCCTCTTTAGGTGCCTAAATAGCTTTAAACAGCTGGCCCTTAACTTCTCTGATTCATTTATAAAATGGGGATCATGATGGTGACCCACCTTTGTGCAGTGCTTTGAGATCTATGGATGAAAAACCACTCAATAAATACTAAGTATTATTATTTATGAGTCCTTCATTGTCCTGAAGGCCAGGGAGCAATGAACAGTCTGACCTAGTCCCTCTTAGGTTTGGTATCCAGATCAGGATGCCCTGGAATCCAAGGTCTTTTGGGAAACCAATGGAGAACTATGTTCTTGTCTATGAGTTCACAGTACGGCCCAAGATATGTATTTGCCTCCTCTGGATGCTCATAATGGACTGCAACATGAATTATGCACATGCAGAACAGCTCCCAACCATTTGCACTTACTCCTCAGTTACAATAATTTGGTGTTTCACCCAGAGAAAAAATGAGGATATATTAATAAAATTCATCCAGGACGTGAGAGAGGACAATCTGCCAGAAACTGGAGTGCAGCAGTATAGAGCATTTCACACCCTACATCACATCACATGCCAGTTGCGTGTGGCTGGTTCCTCGTCATTTGTAGTTCCACGCTGGACGGAGGCCCAGCACTCGCTTGTCATCACGCCTAGAAAAATAACAAGGCTTGATGGGTTTGTTGTGCCTTTTTTCCCTGGCCAGTATCAGCTTTTCTGAACCAAGGAGGTTGCTCCACTCCAGGCTCTTTCTGCAGCTGCCTTACTATTCAATTAACTGCTCGGCATTGATCTGCTTTTACGTGCCACTGGGTAACCTGCACACCTGCACACCCCCTTGCCCACTCACACCAAAGAGAAGGACTGGGCCACATTAACCTCCCCCTGCCTTGTTAGCTCTTGAGCATCGATTTCCTATTTGTGCAGCGGTGAGGAGAAAAAAGACGCCTGCGAAAGCACAATGCTGTCCTTTTACTGGCGTTTATTAATGATACTGTGGGAGGCAAAGCACATTTTTGCTAAGGGGGTTGATTCAGTGCTGCGATGGATTGGCTTCCCTCCCCCCCGCCGAGTCCATGTTTGTTTGCTGCAGGATGTGAAGAGAAGATGGTCTTAAATATTTGTTGTCATGAAGGTATGAAACAAGCAGCGTTGCTTGGTAATTGCCAGATGAGTGATCATTCCCCCAAACCCCAGCGTCAGCGCCTTGGTGAGCTGATTTGAATTTCCAAATGCTTGGAGTCTGACAGGTACGATGTAGCTGCAGGGCCCGGAGCACAGGAAGCCTGACTAAATTGATTACCTGCTAAACCCAGGTAGATTGTTTCTGTTTTGTTCCTGCTGTGCCTTTTGAAGTGGGGAGGGAGGGGTGTTATGTAACGTACAGGAAAAGCTTTTGCAGCAAAAAAGATCCACATGCAAAGCAGATTTCAGGACTGCAAAGGCAGGCCCCTTTGAGAGCTGGAAGAATATATGACATTCACTTCTTCCCCACGGGATGGCTTTTTTTTTTTTTTGCTTTATGTCTTGGCTTGATTGTTACTAAAAGATCAGCTATAACAACTTGTTGCACTGACTTCTTTTCTCTGAAGCCATGTCAGCTTTCCCCCTCACCCCTCCATCTTGACCCCTTAAGAGAGGAGACTTCAGGATCTGTGTTCATTCATGGTTAGCAGTCCACCACCGCTTGCTGTGCTCTGCCCCCCTGCCATGGAGGGCCCATTCCAGCCTTGGGTAACAAGGGAGGTCAGGGTCTGTGTTGGTTCAAATCTGCCCTAGAAGAAGCCTTTGCGCGGAGCCCCCTGGCCACCCCTGTGCCTAGGACCTGGACATGCTGGCCGCTTCCAAGAGCCGTGCAGACCCAGGGCAGGCAGGGAGCCTGCCTTAGCCTCGCTGCGCCGCCAACCAGGAACTGCCTGAGGTAAGCGCCGCCTGACTGAAGCCTGAACCCCGAACCTCCTCCCATACTCCAACCCCATGCCCCAGGTTGGAGACCCATCCTGCACCCCAATCCCCTGCTCCAGCTCGAGTCCCTCCTGCACCCTAATGCCCTCCCAGAGCCCGCACCCCATACCTCCTCCTGCACCCCAAATCCCTGTCCCAGCACTGAGCCCCCTCCTACACTCCAAACCTCTCATCCCCAGCCCCACCCCAGAGCCAGCACCCCCTCCTGCACCCCAACCCCCTGCCTTAGTCCTGAGCCCCTCTCCTGCACTCCAAACCCCTCATCCCCAGCTCCACCCCGGAGCCTGCACCCCCTCCTGCACCCCCAAACCCCTGCCCTCCCCTCAGCCCGCAGCCCCCCTCCCGCATTCCAAACCCCTCATCTCCGGCCCAGCCCCACCCCAGAGCCCACACGCCCAGTCAGAGCCCTCACCCCCTCCTACACCCCAACCTCCTACCCCAGCCCAGAGCCCCCTCCTGCATCCTGAACCCCTCATTTCTGGCCCCACCCAGAGCCTGCACCCCCAGCTGGACCCCTCAGCCCCTTCCACCCCCCAACCCACTGCCCAAGCCCAGTGAAAGTGAATGAGGGTGGGGAAGAGTGAGCGATGGAGGGAGGGGGGATGGAGTGAGTGGGGGCAGGGCCTCAGAGAAGGGGTGGGGCAGGGCAAGGGGGTTCGGTTTTGTGCAATTAGAAAGTTGGCAACCCTATAAGGTAACTATATTGAACGTCTGCTTTATGGACTGGAAGTAAAAGTTGATCACCAGGGGATAATGGATCTCAGTGGTAGCCCATTCAAGCAGGAGGGAGTTGTCTCCCTGCCCTGGTTAGCCACTGATGTAATACCAGGCTCAATTGTCTAGTCTTGTTCCACCCTAAGACTTTCAATAAAAAACCATCAGAGACAACCGCAAACAATGAAAATCGCTTGGAGGTAAAAAAAGGAACATTACAACAGATGGGGGATCAGCCTGGCTCTGGAAAAAGACAAAAGACTGTATCAGTATAACACAGGGTGGGGAAAGGCCTCTGGATCCATTCACTGAGCAGACATTGGGAGTGGGGGGCAGCGTGCTGGATTGGATACTAGTTCCCGGGAAGCCAGCTAGCCAGCCCTGCAACAGCCTGAACTTTGAGGGGAAAGCCTAATGTATGAGCTAGGAAAGGTAACTGTTAGTAAGTGTAGACCCAGTTTGCGTTCGGTGATTTTGTTTTGTATTGTAACCATTTGTTTCCATCCGTCACACTTGTTTCTAGGAGAATCGCTATCCTTCCGCAAATCAACCTTCTTTTGTTTTATTACAAGGGCTGTGTGTTGGGGGTGGGGGGTGGTAAGGTAAAACTGGCTCACTGAGAGACACTGCTCCTTTGGGGCAGGGGATGTGGGATTTCTGTGAGTAGCCAGTGGTAGGGACTAGCTATCTCAGGGACTGGGCTGCAGGTATTGTTAACCTGCAAGGCGAACTCACGGCTGGCGTAACCCGGAGGAGAGTGGTCGAGGGGCTGACAGGCTTAGGGAGCGGATTCCCTCTAGCTGGAGGCAGGGGGTGACAAGGTGACTCGGGCCTGGGGACCCCATGAAATGTCACACACACAAGTGGGATCTGATTTCGTCTTGGAAGGAATATTGTGCTTTCCATCTAGATGACATTAAACAGCCCCTCATGCTACCCAGTCGCTTTTGCCCCTCTCGCGCGCTATCACTGCCTTCGAGATGGGGGAGCCCAGTCTGGGCCTGCTTCCAGGCCGTACATGGTGGCCTCTCTGGCTCAATGTAAAGGCCGCCTGGTCAGACGGCTGTAGCTGAGACTGCCTGTGAGCTGACAGCTGTTAGCCATGTTTATTGTTCCATCGGAATAGATGGAGTTGACATGCCCACGTCCCCCATGCAGGCAAACAACAAACCATCTCCAAAGAGCTGCCAAGGGAACGTAGCTCGGCAAGACAGCGAATGGCAGAAATACACCCCGAGCGAAGCCAGATCTGAAATCCCCTGTCTGCTCCACGAGCAGAGGATCTGCAGGCCAGCAGTGAGCAGGATGCTCCTCGTAAGGACCTCGCAGAGGCCTGGCTCAGTCAGAAACAATTCTTGTCCTTCAGAGCTCAAGGCAGCAAGTCCCTGGCTCATTCTTTTAAAGAGGCAGTCTCCTTTGCTTTGACACTGGAACTTCTCAGACTCACCGAGAAGGCCTAGCAAAAGATTCCAGGGGGGTGCAAGCAGCAGCTGAGCACTGCTGAGAGGTCAGGCAGACTGGGAGTAATGCCGTGCTGGAGAGAGCTCCAGGGTGGGAGGAGGATGTTCACAACTGGAGGGGAGAAGCAGAAGGGCATTTCTCAGGAATGGGGAGTAGAAAGCCCACAGCTCTGGTAAAAGAAAAGATCAGCAGTGAGATTCTCCTCCCTGCTCCAGACTCTATGTGCCTCTGCACTGCTATGCATGAGCCAGAAACAGCCCTGCAAATGGCTGGGGAGAAATGTCCCTGGTACAGCCACTGTAAGCATCTCTACGCGCTGGTTCCCTTCCCAGGCCTGGTGCAGGGGATATCCCAGGAACATGGGGTGTTGCTCATTGCACCAGGGAGTCTAGGTTGCAGCAGCCCAGAGGCTGCCCAAGGTGGAACCCCAACTGCTCTAATTTACACCAAGGACCATTTTGTCCCTTGTAGCAGGTCAGAATGGGGAGGGTGCAAAAGTGGCTGAAAGCCTCCTGGAGGCACAGCAGAGACTCTCATCCCAGATATGGGGAGCAAGATGCAGGAGTTCTGGGAGGAAACCAACATCTCAGTGACAGATGCTTTATAAATCCATCCAGGCACATGCATGGCTCCCATCACCATAGTGTCAACGGGCCTGATTCCCCACTGCCCTGCCCTTCGTGTGGCATTTACACTAGCATGAAGTGGGTGAGAAATGCTGGCAAATCAGAATGGCAGCATTGTAAACCCACTTGGCAATGGTGTAAATGATGACCCAAGGTGCAAGGCAAGTGTGAATGCCAGAGATAGGGCAGCTATCAAGATAGGGATGGGTCTGGATCCAGAGGCCAGGCATTGCTGTGACGGGCAGACAGTAAAAGACACAAAAGGGGGAAGCAAAGCCTTCTTCAAACTTAGGAAGGGAAATAAAGGGTAAAGCCCAGACCAATTTTCTTGGAAGTCAGAAGCCCCACAGCGAAATACACTAGAATGTTTTATTGTTTTATAGTCAGTTCATGTTTTCCTAAGTTCGGTTATAGCCACGAAGTCTCCATTACTGTGCTGCTACTGCTGCCGCTTTAGAGAAGTGTTAACCGTATGCACTAAAGAGCTAACAATTGCATGGCAACTCCCCCTTCCTTGTCCGGTCACCCCTCCCTCTGCTGTGTTAGTGCCTCAGAGTCATCCCCTCCCTCTGCACCGGGGTCTAAGGGAGTTGGCATGGAGTCCTCAAAGTAACGACACAGCTGGATATTAACCTCACCCTGTCCCCACCCTACAATCCCAGGTCATTAGCCCCTCCTCCCCCATTCCACTGTATTTCCCACCCAGCACAGCAGTCCTGGCTTTGACTGGCTGAACTGGGATCCAGTAGCTGAAGCTATCCAGGCCAGTGTGGGTTGTCTCAGAAGGATTTTGTCTCTTGCTGAGTTTAAGGGAGATGGGGTCAGGCTGTGAGGATCTGCACCAAGGCCAATGAACACATGGGGAACATCCACAAAGGATCAGCATTCCAGAGGTCAGCACCCGCTGGAGAACAGTACAGATGACGGCATCAGCAGAAAAGGTTTCCAAAGACCAGCACCCAAGCAGAGTAACATCCAGGTGACAGCAGCAGAGAAACAGGGTTCCCAAGAGTGACACCCAGATGTGGGGGAGGAAGACATCTGGATAAGGCAGGCAGAGAAGAGGGTCCCAAACATTAGCATCCAAACAGAGGAACATATGGGTGACAGCAGGAGAGGAAGAGGATTCTTGGGATCAGAGTTCAATCGTCCCTAGGTCCATGGGGAAAAACATACAGGTGAATAGCAGAGGAAACAACGAGGAGTCTAGTGGCAACTTAAAGACTAACAGATTTATCTGGGCATAAGCTTTTGGGGGTAAAAAAACTTCTTCAGATGCATGGAGTGAAAATTACAGATGCAGGCAGAAATATACTGACACATGAAGAGAAGGGAGTTACCTCACAAGAGGAGAACCAGTGTTGACAAGGCCAATTCAATCAGGGTGGATATGGGCCACTCCCAATAATTGATGAATGTGTCAATACCAAGAGAGGGAAAATTGCTTTTGTAATGAGCCAGCCACTACAATGTCCCTATTCTAGCCCAAATTAATGGTGTTAAGTTTGCAAAAGAATTGTAGCTCTGCAGGTTCTCTTTATGAAGTTTTTTCGTTGAAGGATGGCTACTTTTCAATCTGTTCTAGAATGTCCAGGGAAATTGAAGTGTTCTCCTACTGGCTTTTGTATGTTACCATTCCTGATTGCTGATTTATGTCCATTTATTCTTTTACGTAAAGACTGTCCAGTCTGGGCAATGTACATGGCAGAGGGGCAGTGCTGGCATATATCACATTAGTAGATGTGCAGGTGAATGAGCCCCTGATGATGTGGCTCATGTGGTTGGGTCCTCTGATGGTGTCGCTAGAGTAGATATAGGGACAGAGTAGGCACTGGTGTTTGTTCCAGGGATTGGTTCCTGAGTTAGTGTTTCTGTGGTGCGTAGTTGCTGGTGAGTATTTGTTTCAGGTCGGGAGGCTGTCTGTAAGCAAGGGCTGGCCTACCTCTCAAGGTCTGTGAGAGTGAGTCAACACTGGTTCTCCACTTGTAAGGTAACTCCCTTCTCTTCATGTGTCAGTATATTTATGCCTGTATCTGTAATTTTCACTCCATGCATCTGAAGAAGTGGTTTTTTTGCCCAAATAAATCTGTTAGTCTTTAAGGTGCCACCGGACTCCTCGTTGCTTTTGTGGATACAGACTAACGGGGCTACCCCTCTGATACTTGGCAGAGGAAAGGGATTCTAAGGAGTACTCCTCCTGTGCCTGGGAACATCCTGACCTCCAGCAAGCGTTGGGGCTGCAAGTCTCAGCAAGTGATTGCACCTTCCATGCAGATTACAGAAGGATTCCTCTATCCCACTGACAGGCCCACGATGATCTCTAAGAGATCTATGGTGACTCGAAAACGTCTGTTAAGATGCTTCCTACTGGGCTCTCTATGTAACAGCATACCGTGCCGGAGAATGGAGGGCCCTAGATAATTAAAGCCCTTTCTTAGGGACCCTCCATCTACTCTGCAGATCATGGGAATGCCAGCTGATGACAAGAGTGTCCTTATTGCCGGCAGAGGCAGATCTAGCCATCCTTTACCCACCATACTGGAGCAGGTACTTCTATAGCACTTCAAGCAAGGAGATTCATGCTAACTGTGTCTCTGTGACCTGGGCAGGTGTTGGGTTAGGAGTTTCGGGTGAATGGTTTCCTCCATCACAACTAATGAACTTGTGCCCACAAGGCCTTTGCATGAGAACATGCAAAGATTTCCATAATAGCTGGGCGCGGGACAAGAAAGACTACACGTAACACAGATCCAGAGACTTCAGAGGAAAGGGTTCATCACCCCCTGTGAGGCAGGGGGAAGAGCAGAGCCAGTCAGTGGCAACAAAGGCTGAGGCAGGTTACTGGGTAGCTGTGGAAACGGCCCTGCTCCGGCCTGCGGGAAGGCACTCATGGAGACGGGGAGGGTCATTGGGACACTGCTGAGCGGAAGAGGGAGTGAAGCACTGTAGGTCATGGAGTTCATGGTCATCCCCATGGCCATGCCTGGCACTGGGGAGCTGGTCCTCATCTGATTGAGTGTTGGTTTGATCTGGTCATTGGTGCTGAATGGGTTTGTGGGAGAAGGTGCACTGAGACCTGTCAGGAGAAAGTACACAGCATCATCAGGGATACAGTCTACTAGACAGGAAGTTAGGGGCTAGGGTTAAAGGTCAAGGCTAGTCACTGGCCTCAAAACATATTGCTATTAAATTCAACTGCTAAACTGATGATTCAGGAACATTCAGGCTTTGACTCAACCCCAGAAATTCAGACAGAAGACTGAAAAAAATAGCTTGAGAAGTTAAGTTCAAACCAAAGCCTCTGTCATGAGTTTCAGGCTGACCTCTGTTTCCTGGCCAGGATCAGAACTTCAGTGTGGTTTTGTTTTTCACTATGACACTAAGGGCAGAGCTCAGTCACTGTAGGTGCTGCATGTTAAACCAAGTCATTGTGAAAACATTCCCATGGGTCCGCACACCATCCTTTTGTGGCCTTCTGATTCACATCAGCTCATGAGCCACCCGAAGGTCCCACCTGTCATCCTTACATAGCCCACCAAGAGCCTCAGGGTACATCTACACTGCAACATAAGCCTGGGGTTAGTAGAACTCAAGTTAATAGACCCTGGGTTTGTTAACTTAGGGCTTGAGCATCTACACTCATTTATAACCCCATGTCAGGAATTACTGAACCTGGGGCTCCGGCATCCACACTGCATTATGCAGGCCCAAGTTCAACCACCCATATCTCAGACTTCCTAGCACCCTCCCAATATGTGGCTGCTCTAGCCTTTTGTTCGTGGTGCAGTGTGGGAAAATCTGACTGTCCACCAAACTTGGACAAAGAAAGCTGGCCCATGGGGCTGTGGGATACTTTTTGCAGATTCCCAGAGCACAAGTTCAGTGGGGCTGCATTTACACTGCAAAGCAACAGGGCTTGAACCCTGGGTCCTGGGTTGACTCAGGCTCGGACCCTTCACCCCTGTGGGGTCCTGGGACCCTGGGTTAGTGCAATTTGTGTGTAGACAGAATGGGGATTAGGCTTGAGCCTGAGTTTGAACCCTAGGCTTACGCTGCAGCATAGACATACCCTCTGAAACTGCACAACATCCTTCAGTGCCCCATGACCTACCTGACAAAAATGGATTATGAGTCTTCAGGGTTGCGGGGGCAACTACCAAGGAGTCCAAATTCACCAAGGAGGAGGCAGTTGGGCCAAGAAAGGACTCTGGAGTTTTACAATCTTTCCTCTCTTTGTTGGAGTCAGTAAGAGAGTCGCCTAAGCCCGCAAGATCAAAAACATCTGTGTTCTTAACTCCATTCTGCTTGGTGCTGGGAATCGGGTCGCCAAACAGGTCCAAATCTAGAACAAACAGCAGAGACTTAATAGCATAACAAAGATGGGATAATAAATGTCAAGAGAACAACAAGCAGAAGTGTGGACTGTCACATGAGAGAGAAGCAGAACAGTGCATCCTGCAGGCTGAATGCCCCATAAGCCAAGTGACGTTGCCTCTCTCTGCTGACTGTTGTGTCTTGAAGAATCACAAAGCACATGCTTGGATTGCCTTCACAAACGCTTCTCTGATCTGGGACCAGGGGCGGCTCCAGGCACCAGCGCTCCAAGCGCGTGCCTGGGGCGGCAAGCTGCGGGGGGCGCTCTGCCGGTCGCCGCTAGGGCGGCAGGCAGGTGCCTTTGGTGGCTTGCCTGCGGAGGGTCCGCTGGTCCCGCGGCTTCAGCGGACCTCCCGCAAGCACGCCTGCAGGAGGTCCGCCGAAGCCGTGGGACCAGCAGACCCTCCGTGCTTGGGGCGGCAAAATGTCTAGAGCTGCCCCTGTCTGGGACAAACTCTCCTTAAAACTGAAAGTTGTTGCAGGGAGTCTAGCTCAGAAGTAGCAGTCTCCGCTTCGAGAAGCTGCGTCCTCTGTCTGCTCAGCAGCAGGTCGCAGCATGCATTGTTGCCAGACTCAGAAGACAAATGTCAATGGAAGTTTGCCCCAGCTGTTCCCAAGTATTTCTAGCTAATGGAAAAACAGTAGCTTGCATGGACTCCATCTTCGCCCATATGCAAACACTTTAGGATAGTTAACCCTTTCGTCAGATGTCTAACACAGAGATGAAATTGTACGACGCTATGACAGTGAGAGACTTTGGGGCCAGTAGCCATATGCCATGGTGAGTTATAATCACGCAGATGCATGCCACAATATGAAACAAATACACCCTCCCACAGAGCCCCAAGGAAGCTCTCACCCTCACTTGCAGACACACCCATCGACTTCCCCCCTGTTCCACAATGCCCTATTTACCCTTGAAGCAGCAAAGAATCCTGTGGCACCTTATAGACTAACAGACGTTTTGCAGCATGAGCTTTCGTGGGTGAATACCCACTTCTTCTTGCATCCGAAGAAGTGGGTATTCACCCATGAAAGCTCATGCTGAAAAACGTCTGTTAGTCTATAAGGTGCCACAGGATTCTTTGCTGCTTCTACAGAACCAGACTAACACGGCTACCCCTCTGATACTATTTACCCTTCCGGCCCCAGCACCCTTGATCTGTTCAGACTCTCTTACCAACGGGGCTGTTAGGCTTGACAGAGGATGGGGCCTGTGAGCTCTCATGTTCCAGCTGCTCTGTCGGCTGTGGCGGTTTTGCAAACAAGTCAAAAGTGACATCACCTGAAGCTGAGAGGAAGAAAGGAGACAGACAGACCCAGAAGGGAAGCGAGGGGAAGGAAAACAACAGAGGAAGGACAGAGGGAATCAATTTTTAAAAGGGACAAAAACGAGGCAAGACAAGCAGAGATGGGGAGTTAGGGGTTAAGGAGAACATAGAACACCAGAGAGAGGGAGAAAGGAATGAAATAGGTCAGTGAGTCCTGAAGCTACCTGTATGAATGAGCCACCGAGTCCAAATCAGTGACCCACTGACCAACCAATGCCAGTGGACGAGACAGAGAAACTAAGCACGCAAGGGAGGGCCCGCTTCATGCATGCCATCCTCTGCACCCCGGCAGGCTTCCCCGACTGTTAGTGCCTCAGAGGGCAACAGGAAGGTGCGTTCAGACCAATCCCAGACCTGCAGGGACAGGCACGCCCCATGACTCCAGAAACCCGGCACCCTTCAGCTCTATCCTAAGGCCTGCACAGACCGAGAAAAGCTAGCAACCCAAAGAAGTGCCAGTGACCTGAATTCCTTTCTCTAAAGGAAAGAATCATTGTTGAGAAATACTTAAACTCTGAGCTCAGTTGGGCAGGGGCCATCTTTTGTTGTTTTTGTACAGCACCTCGCACGGGGGGGGCCTGGTACCGTAGCTCCAAGGCACAATGGCAATACAAATAATACATAAATAACAATAATTAATTAGTAACTAAGGCAAGGAAAAGTTATTCACTAGGGGCCAGACTCTGATTTCATTCACATGCATTTAAATTCAGAGACATTTCACTATGAATGTAAGTAAGATCAGAATCTGGCTTCTTTTAAATATCCATTCCTCCTCTGATTTCAGCCGAGTTACTGCAAGTTTGCACCACTGTAACTCAGATCAGAGTCTAGCCCTAAGAAATTTGTTCCCTCAAGTATTCTTTGTCTGCAAATTTGTGCTTCTACACATTGTGGCTCTGTTTCCCCCATGTGGGCCTTACCAGCACTGGTATCACACTGTGTAGTCCAACTCTTGTAGCTTTTTTTCCCCCCAGTGGGACTAATGTAAATTCCTCCATCACACACTACTGTCCTCCTGGGGGTTTCCCCTTTGGGCGTTGCAAGGGCTTTCACCATACACTGGACAGACCTGATCTGTGGTTTTGTTATTCTTCTCCCAGGGGGCTATACCGTTTTCACTACAACTCTCTTTTGTGTATAGTCATGGCTAAGAGTGGGTCGAGGTCTCCCAGTGTGCTCAAGATTTAGGCAAAAAATCTGCTACAATCTCCTCCTCGGGAGAGGGGATCAGAGTGGAGCTGGCAAAGTGGACCATCAAAGACATTCCCTGGTAAGGAAAGACAAGACGCAGGTATTGCCTGAGATTTTTTAGAGGATCAGAGGAAACTGGATCCCAAAAGAAGGGATGTGATGGTAAGTATCATGAGGACGTCAGGAAGAATAATCCCGAGCTTCAAGCAGCAATGGAAACTGACAAAAAAAAAAAAAGAGCTTCTCTTACCTGCCCTGGGAGGATTGTCAACGACACCTCCCCAAGGATCAGCAGCAGATGTAGCATCAGCAGAAGCTTTAGAAGGTGGGGATGCCTTTACCCAGGCATCTGCTGATGACAGACTTGAAGAGAGGGGGGTCTTCTCCCAAGGGTCAGAGGAGGAGGAGGAGACTATGGGAGGAAGATCCCAAGGCCCTGTGGAGGTCTGGTTGACCGATGCTGCCATCTGGTTTAGAGGATCCCCGGAAGCAGCAGGGATTGGAGCCCAGGGGTCTGCAGAGGGGACCCAAGAGGCTCCTGCTGGTTCCACATTGGACTTTAGACCTGAAAGACACACAGGAAGTTGTGGAACCCAGGCAGGGAACCATTCAAAGGCAGTGCAGAGAGAACTGAAACACAGCCAGGGGTGGGGCAAAGGGGCAAACAGGTTAGAGAGGAGCAGGAGAAAGAAAGAAAAGAAAAGAGCAGGTAATCGGGAAAGAAACGCATAAAGCAAAATGAGGCCAGAAGGCAGGACACATTTAGTAATCTGCCCATGTTTACCATTTGTCACCCTTCTTCCTTCATTTCTCGTTTCTGTTCAATAGCCCGGGTGTGGTTAAAAGCTGCTATGAGAATGCAGTGAGTGAGCAGAGGATAAGGGGAAAGGGCAGACGGAGAGAACACAAGCAAAGATTCTTACTGTTAGGCTCCCCAGAATTGGACAAGGACAGAGCTGGAGGGGAGAAGGTTCTGCCATTCTCCCAAGCATCAGCAGATTGAGAGTTGCCCCCACCTGGAATATCCCATGGGTCAGCTGAAACATGGGTTGAAGTTACTGGCACTGGTCCAAAAATGTCTGCCAGCTCCGCAATAGAGGACTAGAATTGTAAGGAGAAAAAGAAACAAGTTAAGGATCAGGGATACCTGCAAGGCCTCGTCCGATATTGCTCCTGGAGTGAAAGGGGCTACTAGAGGGGTTTTTCCGAGGTCACCCCAGACATCACCCTATACAGATGCTCCCCGCTTATGCAAGCATTCCATTCCAGAACCCTCACGTAACTCGAATTTTGCATAAGTCGGAAACGTATACCCGACCATTACGCAAAAAATAAAAAACAAACCAACAAAAAACCCCTATTTCTAGCTTACGGAACTTTTTCCATAAGTGCGGATTTGTGTAAGTCGGGTTTGTGTAACACGGGGGGCGTCTGTACTTCCTGCAGAGAAGCAACCTAACCTTAGATCTTAGAACTGGGCAGGAATGGTCTGATCTGGCTTCTCTCTGTAGTCAAGAAATATGTCATTTAAAATCTATTCCAGCTAAAGCTTTAAGTGAATGCAGTGCTCATGCACAAAGCCAGGGGGACAGCAAGGCCAGCTGAACTCTTCTACTTATGCACAAAACAAATACAGCAGAGCAGAAACAGGGCAAGTGTCTCCCAGCCGTTCAAGCCCATCCTGGAGAGACAATCCGGGGTAATTCAGTTTCCCTGGTTAGGCTGCTAATGAGGTGTGAACTGTTATGGAGAGTCTTTTTTTTTTTAAATCATGCAGACATGAAGAATTACACTGAGTTCACCAGATCAAGTCACATACACCACTGAACAGCCATCAAGTAATAATCCCTTTGCTCACTACCAGTCTAGGATAGATTTGAACCAGAGATCAAGAGATGGAATGTTCTGTACCCCATTATATATCTCCCCAGCCATCCAGACCACCAACTAAAGCTTTTCACCTGACTCTTCTTCAACTTATCCTCTTCTTCCTCCTCCTCGATACCCATGTGGGTCTCTTCCAGTGCTCTCTGTAGCAGTGAGTTCTCTCCTTGGCATGCCCTCACTTCCTGCAGTCAAAATGGACAGTGCATATGTCTGGGATGTGAACAGTAAAGACACAGGATAAATGATCACCGATGTGCACTGACTCTCTGCAGAGAGACCAAGGGCAGGGGTTGCTGTGCCCAAAACTGTAATGCATTAGCCAGCAGCAGCCTTGTTTTATTTTACTGATGTATTTGCACATTTCATGAGAAATCCACTGTTAGGAATGTGCAGCAAACAGCTTTAAGAGCAGTGAAAGTAAGTTTACAGCCAAGCAAGCACCAGAAGCAGAAGGACTGGGGTACACCACTTCCCTGGAAGACACCAAGCAAGGCAGAAAGTTGCACAATGTTTAATACTCCAAAGGTCCGTTTAGAAACTCATGAAGTTAGAATCCAAGAAGAGGAAAGTGCCCTTTCATCTGCTGGGTGTGGGGTACCTTCTCATGCTCCTTTTTGCTCAGGCTGAGCGCTATCTGCAATTGCAATTCTTCATCTGTGCTGGTGACTGGAGGAAGCGGCTGCTGCCAATGAAGGAGAACTGAATGAAATTGCTTCTTTGACCCTAGGTCTCTGTATTTGCTACCAAATTATCCCTTTCCTTGTAACCATCTTTCTTTCAATCCCTTGCCTGTTATACAGTAAGTCTTTTTATTCAGCCATTTATCCATTCATCTGTTGCTACTCTTTCTTCCATTTAGTCAACCACCGATCTTAATGTCTATTCTTTCATCCATCCATCATCCATGCACCAATCCGTCTGATCTTTCCCCCATATACTCATCAATCGGTCTCTCTTTCCTTTTCCATCCAGCCATTCACCCACCCACTGTTTTGTTTGTCTGTTCATCCACTTTTCTAGCACTCTGCCTGTCAATCCATTGCTGGAGGGGCTGGTTTAGAAGCTTCTGGGTTGAAACACCACCACCTTGAAACCACAGGTTTGAATCCTGGCACAGTTGACTTCGCCCGTCACATTTTTTAGATATATATATGTAGCTTCTTATGCAAAGACTTTGAGGTGAGGCCCTAACACCAACATCCCATCTGTACTACGTGAACATAAAAGATCCCATAGCACTTTTCTTAAGTCCTCCCACTGTGGTGCCATAAGCTGGCTGCTGCACTCCACCTCAGAGGTGGCTGCACTTCAGTGACATTGCCTTGTAAAGCACTGTGGGATCCTTCAGGATGAAAGGTGGTATATTAATGTAAGATGTTGTGTATCCGCTATTATTTGACATACAAACACCTTGCCACTTCAGGCTCATCTGTGCCCTATAAGATTCTATCTTGCATTGTGTTTGTGGTTATAACTTTTGTTTAGACTTTTAGCTGCCTGGCTTGTCAGGCCTCTAACCGTACAGCTTCCCAGTGACACTTCTTCCCCTTGCTGAGGTCAGAGCATATCAAGGGCAGCCTTTGCAAAAGCTAAACACTTTGCAAACTGCTCAGGAGTTCAGTGGATGTTTCTGCTCTTTTATCTCCATGGGAACATCATTAGCAGATCTTCCATTAATAACACTGATAAAGAATAACACCAGCTCCTAGCATTGCTATAGCTGTTTCTGAGAATCAGAGAGCTCTACAGGTGTTACCCGTTAATCCTCAACCCCCTTGTGATGACAGCATTATCCCCACTTTTCAGATGGGAAAACTGAAGTACAGATAGGTTAAGCAAAGATCTTATAGTGCAGGGGTGGCCAAATTTACCGATCCCCTGAGCCGCATACAACCATCTTCAGAAGTTCGAGAGCCAGGGCACACCTGCCAAGGCTCCAGGCTTCAGCCCTGCGGTAGGTTCCTGACGGGGCTCGGGGCTTCAGTCCCACTCCTGCTGAAGTCCTGAGCCCTGGCAGGTGCGCCCCGCAGGGCTGAAGCCCTGAGCCCCGCCTCCCCACTGGGCAGAAGCCCCTATCCCACCACCCTGCTGCAGACAGACGTCCTGAGCTTCCCCCTCTTCCTCAGTCTGGTAGGCGGAGAATGGGGGGAGGGACATGGGGGGGCTCCGCGAATGGCACTTTGACGGTAAAAGAGCAGCATGTGGCTCATGAGCCACAGTTTGGCCACCCTTTTATAGCGTATTAGTGGTACAGCCCATAGGACAACCCAAGACCTTACTCCCAGTCGACTATGGACCATGTTTCTTCTCTCACCCAATGATAAAACTAAACAGATTTATGTGCTACAACAAACTCCGTCCCTCCTTCCATCTCATCACTCACTGCTGGACCAGCAGGGGTGCCAACTTCATCCAACAGGCACACAAACAGCCCAGTGAATACTGCTACATCGCATGTTGGAAAATATTCAGATCTTGTCTTCAGTGTAAAACGCTACCACATTGCGGGCCCCATTATACCACGGATCAGTGGGAGCAGGACCAGGCTGCATTTTGACCATGTCCCTTCATGCTGACAATGTCGATTTGGTGGATGTACAGTTTGGGCCCTTCTCCACTAAAAGGTCAAACATGCAGATGGGACCACAACGACCAGCCGCAACAATTCACATCCCTACAGGATCCTTCAGCAAGGCCTGATGGTCTGTGAGAACCCAGGAGTGCTAGAGGAGCCAGGAACAGTGGAAGAGGGCTATTCTGCATGAAGCAGTGTGACCTAGACACAGGGGGTGGCTCTAGAGTCCCATTACTTGGAGTGTGGGGCAAGTAGTTTGGGACTCTGGGAGGTCACTATTTTAGAAACAAAATAACCTTCCAGGAGTCCGAGGGCTAGTTAGACCCCTGGAAACTCTTGGGTTTTAAGAGTTTAAAAAGGAAAACTTGGCTGATGTGTCAACGGTTACCTGTGAAAAGGTGAAGACTCACCAGTCTGCTGCTGTTCCATTGTTTAACATTGGATAACTTTGTACATATTTGTACATATTTTGGCCTTTCTGACCATTATGTGGGGCCCCTTGAAGACTGTTGGGCGGGGGGGGGGGGGGAGAAATGTCCCCTTTGCCTCCCCCATTCCCCGGTTGTGCCTGGCCTGCCTAGATGGGTGGCTCTAATGGGCTTCTCTTTGACTAGAACGTTCCTTCAGCACTAACCACAGCAGCTTCCCTGATAAGGTCTGGGAAGCTACAAAGAGCCACATTTCTGGGACAAAAATAGGGACACGAGTTCTTTGGAGTCCATCGAAGCGCTTCCAGGAAAGGAAGGGTGGGAAATGGTGACTATTTTGCTCAGAAACAGGGATGGTGGCCTTGTAGGTAGCAATCCTATAACTAGCCAGGCCCCCAGCAACTGTGGGTACGTCTACACTACCTGCCGGATCAGCGGGTAGCGATCAATCTATCGGGGATCAATTTATTGCGTGTAGTGTAGATATGATAAATCGATCCCCGCTCGCTCTCCCGTCGACTGCTGAACTCCAGCAGTGCGAGTGGCAGAAGCAAAGTCGATGGGGGAGCTGTGGCCGTCGATCCAGCACTGCGAGGATGCGAAGTACATAATTTTAATTAGATCGAGGATACGTCGACTTCAGCTACGCTATTCTCGTAGCTGAAGTTGCATATCTTAGATCGATCCCCCACAGTGTAGACCAGGCCTGTTTGTGGCTGCAGAACAAAGAGGAATGCTAAGGCCTAGAGCCAATCCTGGCACAGGGACAACCTCAACCACCAGAGGCTAAGCCAGGAGAAGGCGTTTGAGAGACATTTTGGTCCAAGCTTCATTTAAATATAGACTACAGTGAGGCAGGAAAGTCCTGACCCTAGAGGTGTCACCCAAAGGGTGGTGGTGTCCCTCAGTGGCTTTGTCCTCCTCAAATATCATCAGTATCGGTAGAGAGAGGCAGTGCCAGTTGGTGTTAATCTCAAACTGTGTGTGTGTAAACAAACAGTCTCTGCCTGGAAAGGGGGAAGCAGGTCAGCTGATAAGAGAGCTGGGGAAAGTACATGAAGGACACAGGCTCTAGGCTGGGATTTTGGGGCTGACTCTAAAACGATGAATATAACAGCGAGATGGGAAAGACCCATTAAGTTATCTTGTCTACCCTCCCCTCCACTCCCCCTGGCCAAGGCAGACTTGCTTTCTACGATGTCTTCCAGACCTTTGTCTAGCCTCATTTCAAATGATCCAGAGTGACTTAATTAAACACAGTCATGTGAAATGAACTTAGTGATCCGATGCACACACACTAGCACAACCGCATTCAAATCACAGCTAAAGTCACAAGTACACGGACCAGTTCTCCAGGATGTTTGCAATTCCTGGTACAGAACCCATTCTCCCCGGGGGACACAGGTTCTCCCTGGTATCTGTCAAGGAAATAACAGAATCATTCTGGGCACATCAGCATAAAACCTTCATGGTTAAAGTAATAGAATCAGCGTAATTTATACATGAAAGACAATGGGTGAAATCTGGGCCCCATTGAAGTCAATGGCAAAACCTCCATTAACTTCAATATCATCAGAATTTCGCCCAATGTATTTAGAGCAGCTGGATTATATATGAACTGTAGGGAGTCCTGATTCCACATCTCCAGACTGGACTCTATTTACCTTCTTTGAAACCACCTGATGGCACATGGAAAAGAACCATTCATCTTCAAGGCAACCACACAGAAGAAAGGATTTAGATGCACCACATCTATCTTTCTGAGACCGTTTGGAATTGATTTAAGATGTACTGGTACAGTGCACGCACCAAGTCATAGTCTCACTTGTATGCACAGGATATGAAATGGGCAACAACTGTGCAATAAATCCTCATCATGCCACGAGATGCTGACGTGCTGTGTCTGCATGGAGCAGCCAGTGAGAAAACAATACTGTGCACACTAGCATGGGGGTTGACAGAGCCTAGAAATCTCTCTCTCATGCCTTACTACCACGATCCCATAGACTCATAGACTTTAAGGCCAGAAAGGACCATCATGCTCATGTAGTCTGTCCTGCACATTGCAGGCCACAGGTCCTCACCCACCCATTCCTATAATAGACCCATAACCTCTGGCAGAGCTACTGATGTCCTCAAAACTTGATTTAAAGACTTTAAGTTACAGTCTCATACAGTTACATTTACTCCAGTTCAAACCAGCAAGTGACCCTTGCCCCACACTGCAGAGGAAGGGAAAAAATATTCAGGGTCTCTGCCACTCTGACCTGGGGGAAAATTCCATCCTGACCCCAAATAAGGCAATCAGTTAGACCCTGAGCATGTGAGTAAGATCCATCAGCCAGATCCCTGAGAAAGAATTCTCTGTAGTGACCCAGAGCCCTCCCCTGCATGCGTCCCATCTCCAGCCGCTGGAAATATTTGCTCACAGCAGTCCTGGATGGGCCATGTGACATTGCAGGCAATCACCTCCCCCCACAGGAGGCGGCTGCAAACATTACCTTCTCAGCCTCCTCTCGACTCATGGCTAGTGCAAGCTGTAACTGCAGCTCCTCCTCTCCAGTCGTCTGGGGTCTTGCCTGTTCCAGGTCTGAGGTGTGCTGAGGGGACGAGGAAGAGGCTGAGATAAAAAAAGAGGAAGAGTTCAGATTGAAGGAGGAGGAAGAAAAACGGAATCTCTGGAGTTGGGATGTTTCCAGGCGTCAGTCCACAATGATCACCCACCTTCCCCGCCTCGACGGGCTTCTCTGCTCTCCCCTCATTCCCACCACCCAGCTCAAGCTACAGGACCTTCATACTTAGCAACTGCCCTAAATGCTTGGGAAGCTGCTCCTAATGTCATGGACATCACAGAGCACTCAGAGAGACAGTCTGCCTTTAAAGAGCTGGAGTTCGACCACAGGCCTGACTAAGGAGAAGAGTGGGGATTGGGGTCAGAATGCAAGTGGAACAATTACCCCTCAGTGTGCTAGGAATAAAATTGTGTTTGTCGGCAGGGACCCTGCTAGCACAAGAATCTCTACACAATGGCAGGGGGACTCCACCAAATCAGGCAGCTTGGTGGGAGGATAGGAAACTATCGGAAAGTAGTTGAGGCTAATATTAAAAGAAGCAGCAGCTAGAGAAACATTTTAGAGTTGCAACCTCCTAAACAAGCTCCCGGTGTTCAAGATTGCATCTGTGTGGTGCTTCCTTCACTTCTGTGTCCTGAGTGCCTTGTTTACCCATTAATTAATAATGCCTTGAAGACAGGGAGAAATTCAGACTGTGAGATGTAGAGTCACAGCCTTAGCTTTTACTCTCCAGAATGCCAGCTGCACGTGAGGGTGGCCCAGAGGAAGACCAAAGGTCACCTACCCCATGATATTAAAACAGAAAGAAAACTGTCTGCCTCACAGTGGAGACTATTGGCGATGTGGCTAGAAAGTAACTGATATGGGTTTTGAGCCACTGCCCTAAAAGACAATGTTCTGGACAGGGCTGCCAAGATAGATAAGAGCAATACCCAAAATGTTCCTTCTGAACTTCAGACACCCAGTGATCCACTTCCCTTGGGTCAGAAACACCCACGCTCTCCATACCACGCACGGTCTGTAGCACTGCAGCACTTACAATTAAATGATGATGGAGACCCCCTCGGCCTGCCATAGTCTTCTCCATACTGCGATGTCCGCCTGCCATAAGAGAGCTGCTGGCTGCTGCTGATGCCTGTGCCCTCAGTGGACATGCGCTCTTTGGTTTTCAGGGCATGAGCCCTTTCCTGCTTCAGCTTCTCCTCATCCTTCAGCAGACCCGTGACCTGCTTGACTTTCTCCCGCACATTTATGCCTTGGTCCTTGCCGTCGCGGTCTGTGTACTGGAAGTCTTTCAGAGTCTGAATGGTGTAAAGGTTCTCCCGGCACTGATGGGCCACCTTCTCCGATCCGGTTTTGATGAGGTAGTCCAGCAGGGTCAGTGCCTTGTACACATGGCGCCAATTCTTGCCACTGTCGTTCAGCCGCCTCCAGATCATCCCCATGATCTCTGCGAAAGCCACTGTGTTGAAGGTCAGATCTGCAATCTCAGACATCAGGGAGCTGGGTGGACCCCAGGAGTCATTGGAGGTCGCCTCACGCACCTTGATCTCTGCCTCCGAATAATTGTGCACAATGTTTTTTACCTGCCGGCGCAAGGCAGAGGTAGTCATGGCTGAACCTTGCATAAAGTCCACAATGGGCAATGAAGAACTGAGGAATAAACAAACAGTCTGGGACCCAGTGGGAAAGTCACCGTTCCAGCTTCACCAGTGAAAGAGCTCTAGCTCACTAGGTTTTACGCTGATCTGGAAAACAGACAGAAAGTGTTAAATACAATCACCAGTGAAAAAGGGACCCAGTTTGCATTCCCAAAGCACTTCTGTTGCTCTCTGGCAGCACCTGCAGTAATTTTCACCTTTAATGCATATCATCAAGACATAGTAAATGTAACATGAAAAATTATAATAGTTCTATTTCAAACATCCTTGTATTTTGTGACTTAACCTTGCTACTTACTGCAGCTAAAGGCAAACAAGTTAAATTTTTATTTGATCGAGATGAATCCAAAGGAAAAATCATATAGAAAATAAATAGTCAGTCCTTATAGTTTCTCCAGATATCTCCTCTTGTATTCTACAGAAATAGTTGGATCAGATTTTACCGTGTGGTTCTGCTCCTAAAAGTAGCTGTCTAAAAATGGCACCTTATTCCCCCAAAGATCTGCTTCCTCTATGTACTGAGCCTCACATAGTGGCAAAAATAGGTGTATACTGTTTTCTCAATGGAAACACACTATGGGAGAGGGAAATGGATTCCATTCTGTCGATTCTATGCATCATCAGAATTGTTAACTAAGTTCCAGATGCATCTGCCTTTAGTCAACAGGGATTTTTATACTGGTGCTGATGTCACAGAAGGAAAAGAAAACAAGTGTGACTAAGATCCCAGCCACCTTTTTACAAGTAAACTCAGCAAATGAGCTTCTTTGAGAGGCAATAAATATGGAATCCCCTGCTGTTGTTTTCCCAGTCACTTGTCGAACTGTGAGTCTTCTCCTGGAAATTATCCACGGCCTTCTCCTGTTAGAGAACAATTGGCTCAAGGCTGAGGATTAGTGCATCAGTTTGGCTAAAATAAGAAACTTTCCCCCCAACAAACCTCTACCCCCACACTCAAACTGACCATTCTCTGAGCTTGTAAGCTGGTTCTGGATCCCAGCAAGAGAAGCAGGTGCTGCAATGCACAAGAGAGCCTATTCTCATGATATTTCCTATCAGAAACAAAGGTGCTAGAGATGACAAGATTTCTGACCCAGTTCCGTGCACCCAGCCATTTTGGGTAAGCATCCCAAACTCTGGAGTGCTTAGGCAAGCCAAACTGATCCTGAGAATGTTGAGGTTTGAGAATGCTGAGATTTTCAGAGACTCTTTATGCACCAGAGGCCAAATCATGGCTCCACTGAAGTCAACAGGAGCTTTGCTATTGCCTTCAATAGAGCCAGGGTTTCACCCCAGACTTTGGGTTCAGTTACAGTGTGATGCAGGAATTTTGTTCAGGGTGTATCTCCATCCTGCATCTCTGTAGAGAAATGACCGGCAGGGTCACCACACCTCTTCCTCTCTTTCCTAGTTTCTCTCACGGCATTATTGAGGTAACCCCTTATTCTTGGAATGGACACTGATGGGGGCCAGTAAATCTGAAGGTGGGATACCCCAAGCAATGCTCCCCCTCAGGGTCTGAGAACAGGCATTTCACAGAGCCCCTGTTGCCTGAAGCACAGGAAGATAAAGCCTGGACTTAGTATTTAGTGGTGTATCAGAAACAAGTGTGGTGGTTTCAGTCCAGTTCCTGGGTGTCCACATCTCACCCGGTGCTAACTGACCCCACTGTTATCAGTTTCAGCGGAGAAGCTGAATGCAGATTGGGTCATGGAGACTGGGTTACTGTCCAGCTGCCCTGGTGGCTTCTCCCAGACAGGCTCGGGTCATTTGGTACAGGAAATGTGCACTACTCTTGCCTCTCCTGTAACAATAACCTCGAGCACTTCACACACATTAACTCAATTAGTCCTGGCTGCAGCAGGGAAGGGCTGCGATCCTCCTCCGTTGACAGAAGGGATGAGTGAGACACAGAGGTCAAGTGACACCCCGCAAGCCAACGCGGCAGATCAAGATGAGAACACACAAGGCTCTGGCGCTGGCCTTGGGCTCAGCCCACCAGACCACCTGGCCTCCTGCTGCCACTGTGCCTGTCCTGCAGATAGAACAGAAGCCTGCAGCACCTTTCAAGAGCACGACACTCGCTACAAGATCTTTTTTAAACAAGTGCATTCCCCGTGCGGGGTCTCTGTCATGTTCCTGCCACGCTGCAGCCCACCTGACTGCTAATGTTATATCCAAGCAGAGGTAGCAGGAGAGAGGCGGGTGGAGGGAGAAATTAATTTGATAGAGGGTGGAGGTGGTGGGTGCGGAAAGATGAGAACATTTTACTTTGAATTTTCTTTCAAATGAGCACAAAGTATCTCTCTCTCTCACACGCACACCTCCCCCAGCCCCACACACACACACACAGCGGTGCAGAGCAGCTAAGCCATCCTCCAGAGTCCCAGGGACAGGATTTGCATGTGTAGAAAGTAACCCTCAGCCCAGTTGCGATGAAAAGACGATGCATGTTACAATGAGGTTTTCAAAGATGTGTCAACAGAAAGGAAATTGGGACCCATGACTCTCCACCAACGGTAGTGACGATGACGGCTGCAGTGTGGACAGGGCACTGATGTTTTAACCTGCGGGTTAAAGGGAGGGGAACAATCAGGGCAGGAGTTTCCCCCACTCCAGTTCTCTGGTGATGGAGGGAGCGTAAGGATCCTGTGAGTTGTTTCCTCCTTCCTCGGGAGAAGGGCAAACCATGAGTTGCAGAGCTACCCCAATGACCTCTTGGATTGCTTGTGCTCAAGGCCAACCTTGGCTTTCTAAGCCCAGCCCCTTCACTTCCCTGCTTCCCTTCTTGTGCTCCAGCTAACGTACGCTTGGAGATCACCGCACAGCACTGCCCCAAGGAGGAGGCACAAGTCTGACCTGTGCTGGCGATCCTCTCCCAGTTCCACACTCTGACTGGCTTTGTCCCTGACCCTGCGCTCCCAAGAGTGCAGCGACACAGTGGTTTCAGTCCTCACCTCCTGGCTTGAGAGGCAACTGTGGGGAGGTGACCGCTCCCTGGAATTCAGTTGCTACATCTTGTTTTCATCCTTACCCTTCCTGAGTGACTCAGCTATAACCTCCATTAGGGAACCTCATTTTCTCCATGATGGAGACGGGGCTGAAAATAGCTTCACGTGATCACACCCACGAAGAGCACGCATCTCCCACCACCTTCCATTAAACCAGTCATGTCCTAGAATTGCTTACAGAACACCTCAGATGAACAGGCCCTGCCTCTGCCTAGGTATGGCCTGGTTAACCCCATGGCCATCGATGAAGAACAGGCCACCCACCCACCCCACCCCCAGCCAGTGTAGGCATCACACTCACTGAGGCAGAGAGAGAGAGGAATCCGCAGAGATGGCTATGGGACTAAAGAAGTTTCTTTCAAGACATTTCCCTGTATTGATTTCCTTTCACAGTGCAGCCCAGCTCAACCCGCTTACTGTCTTTAGATCTTAGTGCGGCTAAATGCCAGTAAAATGACTGCAACCAGAGACAGCAGTACCCGACGGGGGTGTGGGGGGGAGACATTCACTCCTTACTGCTTAAAAACAACTGAGCTGATCAAGTTAAGTCCTTCAGGATCAAGATCAGCATTTTCCCTTCTGACTGCAACAAGGTTATTGACGAAGTTCCACCTTCCCTGCTGGCGAACACTAGGCTTTTGCTGATTAAATTCTCCCTTGTATCAAAGCCTCAGCTTGGGACATTCCCTTCTAGCTCCCAGCAGGTTCCCTCTTCAGTAGAAGCCCCAGATCCGGACATTCCCAATGTGCCAACTGGCACCAGGATTGTCTCCAGCCGGCAATGTGAGCTGTCCATGCAATTATTCACCTGCTTGCAAAACTTCCCAGAAAGTTTTCAGTTTTTATGATGTCCAGAGACACAGGAACGAAAGAAGGAGAAAAAATAAAAGTTGGACATGGGTGGCAGCATGGAGGAGGCAGAGTGTTTGTGCCTGGAGCCCTGCCAATGGTGTTAAAAGCAGTGAGTTTTATCGAACACAATATCCCCAGGAATATAAAGGGAGTGAAACAGAAACCGTGTGGTAGATAAGGCAGCACCAGGCAGCCTCATATGGAATTACTGCAGTGACCTTGAGCAAAAAGCAGTCAGGTGGGGAGAAGGACACAGTGGCTCGGCACTGAACCAAATTGCAGGGTCTCCACCAACCAGGGAGCTTTAGTGATCCCAGCAAAGGGGAAAAGAAAGGGCCTCGGGAGGCAACGAGAGAGAGACCAGAGCAAGAGGAGACAGGGAGAGAAAGGCAGGGAAGGGAGAGGAAGAGAGACAAGTAATGATTGGGGTAGAGGGGGGGGAGCAGACTGATAGGTGAGAGAGATGAGGAAACAGAGGGAAAGACTCAGGGTGACAGACAGGGAAAGGGAAGATGTCAGCAAGATGAGGATGGGAGAAGAAGGAGAGACAGACGGGGAAGAGAAGAGAAAGAAGGGAAAAGCCTTGTTAACTTTAGCAATGTGCACGGCCCTCCCTCTTGGAGAGAACGTTGCCCAAAGCAAAGAGAAGAAGCAGGTGAAATCCAAACAGCCATCAGAACAACAGTGCGAGGAGTCAGCCTTCGGCAAAGGCCCCATCCGTAGCTGCTTTCCCCTGTGCCAGAGATGCTCCTAATAAACCCGCAGCCAGGTTCCAAAAGGCCATTGCCTGCCCCGTCTCAGTACGCCTCACTGGGCACCAGGCTCACAGGGAAGTACCCAGTGCTGAGGGAGGGGGATAAGTTACAGGAACTAGGAAGGGGTTGGACTCTTCTGACAGCTGACAAAGATAGAAAGGGAGGAAAAGACAGAGCGAGAGACAGGGAGGGAGGGAGTCTGGCTGTGAGACCAAGGGTGAAACTTGCCAAGAGCCCAACCAAACACTCAGGTTCTAAGGAAAATCCTACCCAGCATCAAATCAAAGACAGGGGCCCACCCTGACATGTTCAGGTAACTACATGCAAGCACACGCAAAGCACACACTTACCCCCTCGGCTGCATATGCCTCCATTCAGATCTGCAATAGCTTGGGGGAATTACATAATCCCCGGGGATCTTCTTTTCCCTTCCCAGATGTCTGGAACTCCAGGCCCTTCTCCTGTGTGGAGGGTGTTTCACAGGCAGAGGGGCGCCACCACTTCAAGAGACCAAGGGACGTCCCAGGGCAGGTGTCTGGACGGGGAGGCCTGAGCTGAAGTCGGCCAGCCAGCCCGGGGAAGTCCGTTGTACTGAGTGGAAGTGGCCACAATGCTCAGATGACCAGTGCGACACCGGGGAGGGTGGGGGAGGAGACACCAAGGGAAAGGGTTGGGTTTAGGAGCTGGGGCTACACTTCAAGCCAGCCCCTGACCCTGGGAAGGCTCCCCTGTGCTGTTCTATCCATATGGCGCTGCACCCCGAGTGAGTGAACATCCCCCAGTCGCCACCATCCAGTACCCTGGGGAGGTTGGGGGGAGTAGGGGAGGCTTTGCCCTACCTCAGTCATCCTGAAGCAGCCTCATCTCAGAAACTTCCTTCCTGCAGGGGGCTGCCCGAGCTCTGTTGGGAAAAAAAAATCCTACAGCTTTGCCAAACTAGTGATGAAAATCAAAATGTGCTTCACTGCAGTCTGAGATACTCCAGCGTCCAGAACCTTCCTCCCCACCCCCACCCTCCTCCAACCTGCCTCCCCTGCTATCCAGTCACCTTCCTGCTTCCCAGGGTAGCTCCTGTCCCTGGCGATGGTCCCCAGACATCCCAGCTCAGCCATGCACAGGGAGAAAGGAGTCTTACCTCTGGCACTGGCTTCCTCTCTTGTCACTGTGCCTCTGAGCAGCTCCCCCGCTCTGCAGAGTGCGATCAGCAGACGGGGCTCCGATCAGCCCTGCCGATGACTGTCCAGGCTTGGTGCAGGTTCAGTCCCAGAGCTCCTAAATCCAGCCCATGCAGCAAGGGCTCGATCCCCTCCTCGCTGCTCCCCCCGGGGACCAGGCAGCGTGTGCTCGGAGGTGGATGGGGAGAGCTACGCTGTGGTTATTCCCTGAGACTGTCAGAAATCGCTCTGCTCCTTGCGCACTGCACGCACGGTGTGAAAGTTGCTAAGCTGGCTGGGCAGGTCTGTCTCAGCTCTGGCAGGACACAGGCAGGATTGGCTGCTCTCATTAACCCCTTCAGGTCCACAGACGTCACAAAAGCTCCCAGTTCTTATTGCCCCAGCAATGATATGCCCCTGTGAAGCCTGGGGGGCTCGCAGAGGAGGCCCAGATCTCTTTAACCCTTCAGTCGCTGTATGCAAGAGGGAAATGATGGAGGGACCCCTTTGCTGAGACATGCAGACTGGGTACAGAGGGTGGAGGATGTTTAAACGCTCAGTCACTGTCCCTTTTGGCTTCCAGCCAGTCACTTTTTTCTACTGTAGTCCAGAGCTGCAGCTTCCTCCGGACTCTGCCGGCTGATCACAATGCACCCCCAATGGCATCATCCCGGCCCCTTTGCAGTTGCATCTGTTAAGATTCTACAGGCTCTAAGTTTGGAACAGCTTCGCCCAAAGGAGCAGCTCTTCGCTCTCAGCGTGTCCCCCAGCCTCTCCTCGGTTGTGGGAGCGAGATTTTCGGCTTCCAGCTGTAGTGTGGTGGCCCTTCCCTGAAGAACTACCAGACTCTGGCTCAGGGAGTGAAGCACTGAATGACATTCAAGAATAAGTCAGATCTCTTGCTGTCATATCACCACCCACACTCTCCCCCAGCCTTGGCCTATTATTTTAATCACTGACAGGATTTCAGGTTTTTTTTTTTTTAATATTAGAAATCCCTGACATCTTCTTCATAAAGAATACCTCTTCTGTGCAGAGATATTCTTGTGGGTAATCAGTAATTAATTCCCTCCCACGCCCCCTCTATATGATGCACAGAGAGAGGGAGCTTTGAAAGCAGTCCCACCTATGCCCACGCCAAAGCCAGGTCAAGACACATGTAAGCAGGTTACTCATGCTGAACTGAGGCATGGAGCCAAAGGTTCTGCCTCAGGCTACACCAGAGAAGGTAATCTGGGAAGATACCTAACAGCCACCTCCTGGGCCACTCTGAGTCTCCTCAGGATGACCCTCAACTCAGAGTTCGTTGCTGTCTGAAAGACGGCCTACCAGGGGAAAGGGAGGAAAGATGTATGCCACATCATGCTCCTGCCTGGGAATTAGAGCGTCCACTCCCAGCGCGCGTGGAAAAGACCACCACCAGAATCTGCTCGCACGAGCTGGCCAACAGAATCCCCCAGTGGAGATAAATCAAGAGGAATACCATCTGGCCAGTCTAAGGCACTGTCTTTTCTTTATCTTCACTTTCTGTTTATGAGGATGTCTGTGTTCTGATGTTATATGGGATACAGTCATATGCCACCTATAAATTATTTTTCATATACCATGCTATAAATTATTAAATACTTAAAAATAAATGCCAAAGCATGGAGGAAAGGGATCCTTCCTGCCTGGCCTGTATGGCTTGGCAGCTTGGGATCTAGATCACCCATTATCCCTTTGGCTAAATAAATGACCCTCTCTTGAGGGCTTATATTCCAATGGAAAGGGCACGCATTGGGGCTCTTAATAGATTTTGTCATCTGAACTCAGCCAGGCCCTACAAGGGTGTTTTCCCCTGAAAGAAAGAAGTACCAAGCTACTCTGGACATCAACCAAGTCTCCAACTGTAGAGCCAGGTAGGATGAAATGGACACCACCACCCGGCAACTGGAAGCCAAAAATCTAGTTCCCACGCCTGTTAGGAGAAAATGGGACACAATGAAAATGAAGGGCTGCTCCTTGCCCTGCCTGCTCAGCAAAGGACACACACCTTCAGTTCAGTGCTGTAAGGAAATATAAATTCCTCCTTGAGACAACATGCTACTCAAACTACTAGCAAATGCTGATAGACACCAAAGGTTGGAGGAAAACAACTCAGCACAAAGAACGGCTACTTACCCTGCATTCACTGTGGTTCTTTGAGATGGTGTTGGCAGTGAAGATCCCACTGTGGGCATGCATGGGGCCCAAATGTGCAAGATCCAAGTGTTTGCACAGTGGTCACCTCATGCTCCCATGCAAGGGCGTATAGGGCAGAATGGCCATGACCCTGCCTCACAATGCAAAGCCTAGAGTTGCCGAGGACTCTGAAAAGTGAGGGATGGAGGATGGGTCATGGGATCTGCACCAACTACATCTCAAAGAGCCACAATGACTGCACAATGGATAATTGTTCCTTCTTTGAGCATATGTCCATGGGAATCCCACTGTAGGTCACTGGCAAACAGTGTCCCCTTAAGATGGTGGGAATGAGGAGTCTCAGCTGCATTAGTTGAATAGTGATTGTAGCACTGTTCTCCTGAGGTTGGCATCCAACCTAGCAGCTAAGTCCAATGTGTAATGTCTGACAAAGGTCAGTGAGTTACTCCATGCTGTTGCCATACAGATTTAGGATACTGCCACATTCCTGGAGTAGGTGGAAGATGTCACTTGAGCTCTAGTGGAGTGAACCTTAACATCCAAAAGGAGAGATACTAGCCAACTAGTAACATATTGAGATGGCATGTATTCTGCTCTGGTATATTCTCTGTGATGAATCACCTGATTTTATGAGTGGCTGGCTATGGCTCCAGATAAACAAAGAGCCAGTCTGGATGGATTTGTTCTGTCAGTGTAATAAAGTAAGACTCTGGCGACATGCAAGTTCTTTTTTGGTACAGAATGGGGTTTCAGGAAGAAGATAGGTTGATTAACTGATTGGTTCAAATGGAATTCCAAGACCATCTTCTGGATGAACATAGGATGAGATTTCAACCCACCTTGTCTCTGAGTAAGGTCATAGGGAAGTTCAGCCATGAATGCTTGCAACTGACTAACTCTCCCAGCCAGAATTAGGAAAATTAGAAAGACTGCCTGGAGAGTGAGACAGTGTAATGAGTTCTGAAAGAGCCTCAGAGGGAGGCTCCATGAGATTCCAGAGGACAATATTGATTTCCCATGTAAGGTTCTCTGACCCATGGGTAAACATGTAACAGGCTTTTGAGACACTTTGATCCTGTTGGGTGCAAGATGACTGAGCACGACTGTAAAGGAGGATGGCAAGCTACAATTGCTGCCAGGTGGAGCTTAACAGAGCTGAACAAAAGGCAAAGTGTTTTAAACGCAATAAGTAGTCAAGGATCTTCAACATCAGAACCTGCTCTAGGTCCAGGTTGTGTTGGGTTATCACATTGAGATTCTTTCCCATTTCAAGGGGGGAAAGTCTTTCTTGTAGCCTTCTTCGTACTCTGTATCAGGATCACCCGAACCTACAAGGAACAGTCTTTTTCAGTAGTACTCAGCCAGCCAACATCCAGTGACTAGGGGTCTGGATGAAATATCTGACCATGGTTCTGGGATACTGGGACCAGGCAGTCTGGGAGCTGGTTAGGAGGCCAGATGGGCATCTGTAGTTGGTCTGTCAGCCACAACTGTCTCGACCAGTAAGGAGCTACAAGAATGAGTGCGGCTCTATCCATCCTGATCTTGGATATCACCCTATGAATCAGTGGGAAGGCATGTAAGAGGCCTTGATTCTATGGCAGAAGGAAGGCATCTCTTAATGATTCAGGGTTCATGCTCCATCTGCAGCAAAAGTTCTGACTCTTGGCACGATCCTTGATCTGCGATCGGAGTCCCCCATCGATAGAACACTGGCTCTGTGATGAACCTTGGCAGTGATTACTCATGGTTGGTGACAGACTGTCTGCTTAGGTAGTCTATTAGATTGCTGCTGACTCCCAGGAGATGAAGAACAACTAGAGTTATCCCGGGCTGGTGACACCACGTTCCGAGCTTGGTAGCTTCCTGGCAGAGGGGTGATGAGCTGGCACCTCCTTGCTTGTTTACTTAGTACATTACAGTCGTGTTGTCTGGCAGGATCTGCACTGTTGGATTTTATAGAACACCTAGGGATGCCACATAAGGTAGCCGTATGACTCTGATTTCCAGGATGTTTATGCCCAGTGGAAAGGGGCAAGGCAGCTTCTGAAGGTCATGGTAGGCTCAAACATGGCTCTGGTGTGGCTCCTAACATTCCCATCAAACCTGCTGCCGCTAGGAGGATGCTGGGTGTATGATGGAGGAGGATGGATGCCTCCTGAAGCAACAGAGTCTCTTTCTAAGTAGGCAGTCAGCTCTTACCACTTGTTAAGCTCTGCAGATAGAAGGGTGTTCTCTGCCTCTGTTGAGGCTAGCACTTGTAAGGGCTTATGTCAGAAAAGGAATTTATTCAAATACAATGAATCATCTCAGATAATACAGGTGTTACTGTGTGCGCGCATATATAATATTAGCAACACTGCATTTAACCTTTCACCCAAGAATCTCAAGGCATGTTGCAAATGTAAATTAATATAGATAGATACTGATATAATTTTCTTCATAATGCCAAAGCTTTTTCTAGTGCACAGAGTCCAGCTGCTTTAATGTTTCTGAAACAAGGTGCCAAGCTGAGATAGACTACATCCCAGCTTCCTCTGGATTTGAAAAATGTCCTGAAGCCAAGGCTAAATGGTGTGGGTGTGGCATTAAGAATCGATAAGTTTCCACAAAAAGATGCCATGGTAACTGACAGACACACCAGGAAATCCAGACAGAGGAGGCAGCAGGGGAAACACAGGCAGACACCCGTGGAGAACAAACCAACACACCAGGAGAGGGGATGATCAGATAGAGGCTAACAGGGCTAACTCCTGCTCTCTTCACTCACAGGGTCAATTCCATTGATTCTGATTCCAATGGGACTAGCTCTGGGAGTAAGGGGAATAAGAGTTGCCCCCCAGTGAGACACTGATACATTGAGATAGCCAAAGAGAGAGAGATATGCGAAGATCAACAAAAGGGAGAACACTATATAAACAGGAGAAAGAAAGGGGAGAAGGCAGGTGACTGAATTGTAGCACTTTTACATTGGAATCCTGTCTCACTCCCGTGTGGGATGATGATTTCATACCCAGGGAGGGGAGTGCTGCTTTTATCTCCACTGGCAATGTACTACTCCACTGAGGTGGGGAACAGTATTATAAAAGGGGTCCACTTCTGCTCCTTGGCTGGAGAATTCTAATTACAGCCAGGCCGATGCTGCAGGGAAGGATGCTCCTGCTTAATCGTGAAGTTTTAGGACAGGTCAGGTAGGAAGGCCAGATACAAGAAAGAGGATGATCTTTCCACAGGAGGCCATGTTCTGACAATTTGACCAAATCCCTGGCAGGGATAACACAGGAGAAAAGGCCAACCCAAATCAGAAGATTAAAGTCTCACTATGTAAGCCCTGGATTCCAAATCCTAACCTGTTCAAGCTACTCCTGAAGAGCTCCACTGTTGAGAAGTCATAGGAGGAGGCATGACAAGCAGCAGTGTAGAGGCCTCATGGTGGAAAAAATGTGACCCCCAACTCACACATAAAAAAAAATTAGAGAGACACCCCCCCCCAAACTGAAATAGTTACAGAAAAATAAAAAGAAGGGAGCAAACTCATCCCTTTTAACTCTACCAATTTCAATTCAGCTCCATCAGATAGAAATCTGACATAAGGAGACAGATGAAATTTAAAAAAAAAAAAGATGGATTTCTAATGATTTTTCTCTGTGTTGGTGTCATGATGGTTGGGTTCAGGAACACTTGGTGCACTCTCTCTCTCTCTCTCCTCGTTGGCTTCAGAGACAGGAGACTGAGAAACAAAGACCGGCAATGTGCCTTGAGCTATTGGAACTTTTCAGCTCTCTTCCATAGGCAGAATTTCTTTTAGTCTCAACCATTTCTGAGTCTGTGACACCCCCATACCCTGAACTCTCCCGATTCAAATTTTTTTGGTCAAAATAACAGATGGCCTAGGAATGTCTCCCTGGATGGATCTCCAATAGCAAAATGTGAGAAGGGGGCCACCCTGGTCAGGTTTTTTTAGTCACTTTTGCCAGGTTCATACAGAAAAGGAGACTACACTGGATCTGTAAAAACATGAATATTTATTTCTTTAAAAAGAACAGCAACAATGCATTTTTAGACAGAAAATGCTTCACTCTCCCGCTCTTGGGCATCCCTCTTTAGCTCTTCAAACAGAAAAACCATATTGTCCACCATTGACTCCAGAAGGCCATAGACCTAGAACAGAAAACAATACAAAGACCCTTTTAATGATCACATGATCACAAATGTTGGTGAAAGGGACTGATTGAAGCAAAAGCATCTCGATTATATACACCCCCGCCCCCAACACGATGCTTGTAATGCTCAAAGAAATATCTGGATTTTACATATTTTTATCCCTAACGAGAGCTGTCTGAACTAAAGGAAAGTGTGTTTAACATTATCTGACATAGCATTAAGAATGATGATCCCTCAAGAATCTGTAAGCATGCTGAAGAAATTCCAGGTCACAACTGGGGCATGCAGCTGAATATATGATGGAATCATTCCAGCTTGGGGATCTGTTGACACAGCAGCCCATGCGAACATTTGCTGACAATTTGTTCATTAGGTTTTCTTAATCTGATAAAATGCTCAGCTGTGCACCTAGCTTCATGCTAAACTTAAAAGCAAAGAAGAGGAGACAGCAGAGAACAAAAGCAGCTGAGAAAAGGTGACAAAAAACACAGGAGAACGAGAAACATGGAAAGATAAGACCAGACTTACTTCAACATAAAGTTTTTCACGGTATTTCTCAAGTACAATGGGATCTACTGGTTCCTGGCGAGATTCTACTTGGTCTGAATCTATGCCTTCCAGTGGTGTGAATTCTTTCACCTCCCGTGTGAAACTTGGAGTTCTTACTCTTTTCTCATCTTTCCCTTTTGTCTTCCTGCTGTTTGAACGTTCCTGATCATACACAGAAAGACAGACAAAGGTAGGACCATAGCATCCTTCAAATTGCAGAGCATGCTGCACATCAGAGACAGCAGTTCATTCAAAAGAGAGGAAATCAACTCTTCCACAGGAAGATGGAGGTTTAGAAGCCCAATATACACACCCTTGTTATCTGTCACATACTCTCTCAAAAACCAGTTAATCATTTTCCATCTTCTAGATTGCCACCACATACCTCTCTATCTTTTCCTGTTGACTTTATTGCTCCTTTTTTGTCCTCTTTTTCCTTTCCCCCAGCTGTCTTCTTCTCTTCTTTCTGCAAGGCTTTCCGGTCCTCCTTTCCTCCTTTTACAATCTGCTTCAGATCCACTGCAAACAAAAAATTCCAGTGATCCCAGAGCATTGTTTCAAGATCAAGTACAGAGCTGCAAATCCAATGCCTCTGTGCATTATAAATACATTATATTATAATGTATTTTCCTCTTTCTATCTATCTGATGTTTATGGAAGCATACTGCAAATTAGCATTTGTACAATACACTGACTTCTCAGGTATAGTCTTGTTTAAGGATGGACATAAGAAGCAATAAATATACAGTAGGGCTAGCATGTAAAGGAGCAATAATGGTCATGTTTTTATTAGTATGGGTGAGAAATAGGCCTAAATGCTAATAGAAATACAAATACTAATGCTAAGCCAACAGGTTTCTGTGCCTTTAAGAAACCACACTACAAAGCAGGGTGAGTACTATATTCTGGGCTACTTTTTCTGATACGTTGCCTCACAAAGGGCTCAGTGGGGGAAGTGCTCAAGCAGTCATCTCAGTTGAAGCTCAGTAAATTACCAGAAATTAAATGGAACTGAAATCCCCTTAAAAGGCCCAGGAAAACCTGCTTAAATGGCTTACAGGCTGGTGTACTCAGACAAAAATTTACCTATTTCTTCTGGAACAATTTCTACAGAAGTGTCCTTCTCAGGCATGCCGAGCAGGGATCTCAGCATTAGGGAGCAGCTCACCAGACCATCAACTGCTTCACGCCACAGCTGGAGGCTGAGAAACAAACCCGTCAGTATTTGCCATGGCCAGAAGCTGTGCAGGAGAGGATTCATATGCACATGGGGGAGGAGGGGCAGGACAAGGCAGGGTTTTTGCTTCTCCCAGCATCTTGTTCTACCCTTTGCCCATGAACAAAAACACCTTAACCAGTAAGAGCTATTGCTGCTTCCAACTAACTCAATGTGCTAACATCCAAGGTCTGACAATTGTGCATAGATGGCTTCAGGAGAAATTATTTTATGAAGTTATAGCCCCCATGGCTCTCAATAGTTTGGGAAACAGAGGTCCGCTGGATGCATAAATATTGTGAAATAAGATTTCTTCCTCTTCAACATAAGTCAATGTGGATCAGACTCCCATCTGCATCTTGGAGTTCCTGTGTCCTTCTGATTTACAGGTGAACAGAAACTTTCAGTGTGTTTACAGCCCTAAAGTAAGAGTGAATGACAGAATATGGGAAACAACAACTTTTTCAAATACAGTGTTAGAGAAAACTGCCTGCCAGGTAAGGCCTTCATAAAGGTAGCAGAATATTCTGCCAGATAACAATCTCGGAGAATGAAAAGATCTCAAGTATTCTCCAAAGCAGCAAGAGATCAATATTCTGACGTATCTCCAGAGTAAAATGGGATCTACGACTTGGACAGCTGCTATCCCTAAGGTGTAGAAAACCTTGCATGTAGAGGACTGATAGAACTCATATTGCTGGACACACTTGTCTGCTCTGTGCTGGAGTTTGCCAGTGCTACTAAGCAAAGGTATTTGTATGAAAGGGCTTTTCTCTGCAATGGTAACGTACCATGTTTGGTACAGGAGGTCTGACTGACTTGGCCTCTGTTCCACACAAAGTGCCAATGCTGCCTTATTGAGCTGGGTCAGGGCTGCTTCTCGTTTTTCCTCCTCAGGGATTAACTGCAAAGCCTGATGGGATAGAAAGCCCAGTGAGCAACTCCTCAGCTTCAGAGCTAGAATGAGGTCCCTGGGGATCCAAAACGGCAGGGAATGGAGAATATAGCTATAAAAGCAACAGACAGGTTTCCAACAGTGTGCTGCAGCAAAACTTGCACTGATAAGTTAGGCCAGTCTGGACTCTTAAGTCCAAACTAACACTGCAGTGAGGGAGAGAATTGGAAAATACCTCATCTGCACCCAGTTGTGAGCACTAGGCCCCCAAGTCCTCTGATGGATAAGGAGAACTTTTCAAGCACAAGGATCTGTAAGGGAAACAGAAGGGGCTGGACCATGACCCCACCCCTCACATTCTAAATACTGGGATAAACAACAAGCGCTTCTCCGCCATACTAAAAGCTTTAGCTTTCCAACAGCTAAATACTACTAAACACAGAACATGTACAATGTTACCCAATTCTTTTTCCTTCATCACACAGGAGCCGCAAAGTCTCCCTCAGGAATCTCTTCACAAGAGCACCCAGGACACGGTCAGCAGTACTGAGGGATAATTCATTCCCTGCTAGGCTTTCGCTGACACACTCAGTGAATCACCCCTCTCATCTCATTGCAGTGATTTACTCAAACTTCTGATACACACACAACTTCATTTGTTTGGGAGCTGGAACATACCAGACTATTCCCAAGCAAGCAAATCTCAAAATGGTTACACCTCCATTCCTTGCCAACCCATCACAATTTTAACAGGGACAGAGGGGTAGAACCTGTTTAAAATCCTCAAAGGAAAGGTTCCACTCTGTCTGGCTCACTTCCTCCTCCTCCACATTAATCATCTGGTTTAGGATCTCCTCCACAATACTCTTCTGGCATGGAATCTCCTCCCTAGTGCTCTTCAGCTGTGAGATCTCCCCGGGAATGCTCTTCTGAAATGCAATGTCCATAGCACTCTTCCGGCACCAAATTTCCTGTACAGTGCTCTTCTGGCCTGAGACTGGCTGCACGATGCTCTTCCGGCGCGAAATCTCCTCTTCCTCTGAAGTTGAGGAAAAATTCATGTGTTGCCTCCACAATTCATGAAGCTCCTTCACCACTTGGTGCTGATAGTGCAACTGTGACAACAGAAAAGGAAAAGATAAATAGAGAGGTGAAAAAAGTCTTACTTTGCAAATATCTAGAACACCATCTAGCGATTAAACCGACAAGCTAGACTATTCTATCTTCCCGCTTAGAACTTGCACTGATAAGAGTCCAGACTGGCCTATCTTAAGTCTGGGATGCACCACGTAGGCCACGGCATCATCATTCCCGAGTACTTATGCTCAGTTCAGTGTAGAATATCTAGTGGCAAACTGTACCTCTGGATTCTTTCTGTGGAATAACTCTTCCTCTGTGATGTAAGCATCAACAGGAGATGGGATTCGCTCCGGTGTCCGAATTCGATCAAGCAGCTCCTTCAGATTCTCCTTCACTATGACAGCAACTTCTCGTGCAGCCAGCTCACTCTGGGGCACCACAGTAACCAAAAGAGATTTGATTCCTTGATACACACACACACACACACACACACACACACTACTATAGACATACATTAACATATATGCTCAGTCGCATGGACACAAATACACAGATGTATTTACATCCAGTATGGTGGTCATTAAAATTATCACATAAACATCTATATTTTACAGGATGTTGGCATAATTTTAAAATTATTATTTAATTTGACTTTACTTAGTAGGTCATTAAACTCTAAACATACCAGTAACTAAAACTTAAAGGAAAAAAGGTAGAAGGATTTTTTTCAAAAAAAGGAAAAAAGTAAGTATTTCAGGACAGACATCATTAGATTTTATACAAGAGGCATGAAAATAGATTGAGGTGATGTGGAGTGCTGATGCCACTTCATTTGGAAAACCTGTATAACTACCTAATTAACTAAAACTAGAAAAGATAACAAAAAACAAGTGCTATATCAGTAACTGATAATCTTACCCTTAGTCCCAATTTTATGGCAATAAGAACATTGCAGCACCCACATCATACTATATTTACACATTGAGTCTGAAGCTTATATTCACACAGCTAACCACTTGGTTACCTCCAATTCTTCTCTGAGGCCAGCCAACTTATCCTCATACACAGCAATACCCCACAGGGATACTTGCAGGACAGCCCCTCCTAATAACATGGGGTGAGTACCAAACTCCCAGGACTCACTGAAGATTCCTGCCTTCCCTGACTTGAAAAAGAAGGAAAAGTTTCTAGTTTCTCCAGGCAGAATGACACCTAAGAATAACAGAGAGAGCACATCAGTCACCTGAGTACAAGAGTTCTCTTGTCCCGTTGAATCCTCTTCCAAATACTTCACAACTCTGCTTATTTTCTGGTATCAATGTCTGTTTTTCAGCCAGATATCACAGCTAATATCGCCATCCATCTTCCAGGTTTACTCCCATCCATCAGATTGCTGAATGCGTTTTTTCTCTTCACCCTTCCAATCCCTAATTTTACCTTGATCTCAACACTCTCAGTACATGTTCTGCCCCAATTTTTCCAATAGAAAACCATGCGGTTTTAGATATTCTACCCATACAAATTCTGGCTAGGACTCATCCTTTTTCCTCCAACTACCCTTGAAAGGGATCTTTCTCGCACATCTCCTCTGGCATTAGTCTGCTCTGGGAACCCCAAGTAGCTTCTTAAGGAGAATCACCACATGTGTTTGCTTTGGCAGTGGCCTGACTCAGATAACCCCCTGAACATGTCCACCTCACATGTTTGCTTTGGCATGGGTATTAAGCCTATAGGGTAATCTTTAAGAGATCCACATCTCACCTGGTCTGGTGTTAAAGTAAAAATACTGCATCCCTTTCTCCTTAGTTTCTTCAAAGGTAACTGGCTGGGCTTGCCTCCGCCAATCATACCATATGGCAGCTGTGCCATCATTGCTTACGGTCAGGCAGGATTCAGCTTTCTCACCCGCCAAAACTTCAAAGGTGACCCGGGCAGCAATGCCAATTTCATCCTGTGTGGGAGGAAGAAAGAAAGGTAACCACAGGATTTGCCTTCCCATGACCAAATTAAGTGATACTACAGCTGGCTGTTTAAACTATTAGATCCAGCTTGACAGAACGTGGTACAAGGCACCCACCAAGTTGCCACCATCAGGAGGTGGACTGAGGCTGAACAGAAACACAAACAAAAACTTCCTGTCTCTGTTTCTAGATCCCTCCAAAACAAGTACAAGTTTAGCAACCACTCTATGATGTCCAGAATAACCCTGCTGGTTACACTCAATATACAGTTATGACTTGGGAAAGAAAGAAAACTTAGCCTTATCATATTTCAAAACAATTGCAATTTTACCCTATGAGAAGTGGTGCTGTTGATCCAACGAGCTGGCTGTCCACAAAACTGCAAAGATGGACCCAATACTGGTTCTGGAACCACATCTGGATAATCTTCTAAGGGATCACTGCTAAACAGAGCAATGGCCAATATTCTCTTGGGACTGTTCAAGCAAGTTATTATCAAGCACTGAGGAACAGAGTGGTTGTTCAGAACAGCCGCATTAACCAAGAAACAGAGGGTTCATTTCTCATTAACCATTGGGTTCCACTGTAGCCAACAGACTGAAAACTCATCAAATCACAGAGTCTTCTGATTATAGACAGTGCCATGGGACTGCAGCTTCGAGGGTCCAAACTTGAAGGAACTCCAAACATAGACTGATATTGTCACCACCAAGAATGGGCAGGATGGAACTCACGCTTGATGAAATGGACAAAGACACCTGACTAAGGAAGGCTGGGGACAGAGTACTAAATGAAGAGGCAGTACCCACCAAAGAACGGACCAAAGGTAATGCCTACCAGGGGCAGAAAAAGATATCTGAGGAAGACGGAAGACTGAAGACACCTGAAGGAGATGCAGAGTCTGGAATAACTAGGGGAAGATTCTCCACCCTGCTTAACCTAGGGCACAGTGAGTGGAAAAGGGGTGGGTCACAAGAAGTTGGTTTCAGCTCCTTGATCCTCAGCCATGAGGCCCCAGTGCTAGTTCAGAGTCACACAGGAGCACCTCTAACTTTGCCAATGGGGAACTGACCATAGCAGTGCTTCACTCTGCCATACCTCCTCCTCTTTCCACCTATGCTGCACCTTAGAGCACTCTCAACAGGGCCCCTTACGTTGGGATGAGGAGGGTAGTTGGTATTGGAGGCACTGGAGCTACCTCCATCAGGTTTCCAACAGTGGAGAATTCCCCCTGCACAGGGGGAGTTCTCTACTAGCTATCTCTGGCTTTCTTAAGGCCACTTCCCTATCCTCTGTAGAGAATCTGGCCCATTCTGGAGAAGGACAAGTGAGAAATCCTCAGAGACTGTTGGTCAGTATCCATTATCACTATCATCAAACATAACTTACAGGCTCACTCTCTCTTCAGTGGTGCCTTCCTTATTTTCCTGGCACAGCTGGAAATACTGTGCTGAGACAGAAGTGAAAGATTGCCCTTTACCAATCACTTCCAGGCCATCTAGGTCCTTCACAAAAGGTAATAGACATAAAAAAAAGAAAAAGGATATCTGTTAGTTTTTCTTCTTATACAGAAGTCAGACGTAGTCAAGTTAGGCTATAGTATATCCTTTGATAAGGAAGGAAAGAAGCACAGTATGCTGCCTTAAAAAACAGTGTCTTGTGCTTAGGAGAGAGTCCACTAGTCTTACAGGGTGATTAAAATCCAGCTCCTCTAGGACAGATTTTAGCTCCTGTCGTCGATACCTCAGGAAGAGACTCTTATCCCAGGTGAGACGGAAAGGGGACTCCTTTGCAGATCTGGAACCTGTGGAATTAATCACATGTGAGTTCAGGGTTTACACACCACACGCCTATTGGTTTCACTTTCTCCCCGACAGTTTATCTTGCAACAGTCGAAATATCCCCAACTGTATCTCTGAGAAACACAGTTCCATCAGTGTGAACTTAATCTTAGGAGTGCCCTGGCAGTGTCACCTAGGACTATAGTAGTGCAGCCTTCAACTTGGCAGGTCCCTCCATGTGATGACTAGATGCCTGACAGTGTAAGCTGCTTCACATCAATGCCCTTCCACTGCCAGAAGGGATCCTAGCAATATGAGCCTCCTCACAGAAATTTAAAACTACTGGCTAGTTAATCTTTGCTGTTCCACACGCCTCCCCATTAATGTTGTGCCTCCACCCATTTCCTCACCCATCTCCATCCTGACACTCTGAGGTTTCCCTACATGAGTGATAGGCTCTGGGTAGCCTCGCTCCCTCTGGGTCAAGGTCATCATCAGACCAGTGAGTTCATCTCCGATACACTCAGGCTGGCTCCAGAACTCACTTCCTACATGGTAGCCCTAGGGAGGAAAAAGAAGGTTGCCACCATGCAATGATAACCTGTCTCTCAGTCTCACAGGAACTAAGCAGAAGGCATCACATATTGTTTATAAGAAGATTTAACCAATTATAATGTCTCCTCAATCCAAATGGACACTCTGACTGAAAGAAAGATCAAATGATATTAACACAATATATTCCCATTGATGTGAATCCTTTTTTAGTGCTGTAAATACACAGTAAATGATTCCCTTGTTTTAGCCCAGGAACATTTCCCGTCAGAGCACCTTCCAAATGGGAACCTCTGCCATCTAGCCCTGATGCCATTAGATCTTTGTTGTCTGGTAATAGTAATTTCTGGCACACGACCATGCCATCTCCCCAGCCTGTGCTGGTCCTTAGTAGGAGGCTCACTGCATGGCAGTGCCCCATGCACTAAAGCTCTTTAGCAAGGAGCCCACAAGAGCAGCATCAGTTAGATCTAACCAATACTTGTTACACCACCACCATTTTTAAATCAAATGATGTTTCTCTTTGAAATAACTGAAAGCTCCGTAATTCATTTCGGACCTGCAGTGGATGTGGTAGATGCCTAAAGATGGCTCCTCGATGCCAGTCCCAACAGTATTATTCATGACTCTAACATCTTAGCCCAAATGACCCCCTTCCACAAGACCAGATTAATCAGGACTCTGAAGAAGTGGGGCTCTCACCTTCCCATAGTGCAGAGCAGGGAGGCTCCGGTCGATAAGATACCGCTCTTCCTGGACTCGTCTGTAATCCTCTGAGAGATTCATCAGCAGTTCATTTTCTGGTTTCTGAAGAAACTCTAAAAAGAAGCAAAACAGAATCACCTCTTTTACCAACCAGAGTCTCCAGAAAATCAGCCTCACTCCTTCTAGCTACCTCCCTCTCCAGCACGGTAATTCTCTTCCAGTCACACTCCCCCCTCAATCTGCCTCACTGCTACTTCCAACCACTGCCATACAAGCCACCAAGGCCATCCTCACAGCCTGAATGTGCTGAACCACCTCACTCAGCACAATTGAGGTCTGGGCACCACCAAAAATGTGTGGATAATTGCGCAGCAATACAATTTCCCAAATCAGCCAGGCCTTGGTTTGCCTGGGGCAGTAATAACTTACTGTGATGATGTTTGGTTCACACAGTCTTACATGGCGTTCCACACAATGAAGTTGTCCCAGCTTTACTCACTACTCAGAACTCTCTGCTGATTCTTCCTGAGTGCCACATTATGATGCCAGTTCTGGAGGGCTCTGTGCTGTGATGGTGGGGCCCAGAGACACTTTCTCCTCTTCCCTTCCCCATGTTTCTCTCTGTACTTCTCTAAAGCTGCCACTGTACCATCCAGATGTGAGTCTGCAATCAGCTCAGCTAACTGAACAGAAATTAAAATGTTTCAGAGTGGCGGCCGTGTTAGTCTGTATCAGAAAAAACAACCAGGAGTCCTTGTGGCACCTTAGAAACTAACAAATGTATTTGGACATAAGCTTTCGTGGTCTACAGCCCACTTCATCAGATGCATGCAGTGGAAAATACAGTAGGAAGATATATATACACAGAGAACATGACAAAATGGGTGTTGCCATACCAGCTATAACCAGACTAATCAATTAAGGTGGGTTATTATTATTAAATTAAAATGTTAGATTAACCTATCCATCCATGCACAGGCACCACAAAAACAAATGGAGCAAAGGGGTAAAGAAAAGAGCATTCTGGATTGGCACTGTCTCTATGCAACCACTTCTGTATCAACAGAGTTTCTGGCATTCACAGCATCACTCACAGACTGTTTAAGACTATACTACATTGAGTAGTCAGACATAAGGAAAGGCACTATCTCATCACCTCGCTTCTCTTCGTGCTACTCAGTACCGCTGCTCTCAGCAAAACTGCTGATGGAACTGGACCCTGGAATTGTCCAATTTCTCTTACTGTGGGACTCTTCTCCAGACAGGACCTACTAGGCCTGGCATTGCAGCTACTCTGCAAGCAATTTCCTCCCATATGGGCAAACCATGTCTCAGGCCAGAGAATTTTCTGAAGCATTTTCAATTAAACCTAAGTCTACTGCACTCATCGCTAGAACTGTGTGAATAATAGATTTTTCGGTTCACTAGCCAAACAAAAAAACACAACATTTTGGACTGATCCAAAACTATTTTTTTTTCCAGTTTCCGTGGTGGTGGTGCCCCTAATAACCCCGTGGCGGTACTCACCTGGGATGCAGGAAACCCAGATTCCAATCCCTCCTCTGGACTAGGGACCTGAACCAAGGAGTTCCCGCTCCTAGGTGAGTGCCCTAACCACCAGGCTATAGAATCTTACTTCTCTCTCTTTGTGACCCAATGAATATGTCAATATTTCATGAAAAGTGGAAAGCTTCAACAGAAAAGCCAGAGACTTCCCGAGAATACCCAACAGCTTGGTGGTTAGAGCACTCACCTGGGAGGGCAGACACTTGAGTTCAAGTTTCTGCACCAAAGGAGGAATTTGAACCTGAGTCTTCCACATCCATACTGAGTGCCCCAATCAGTGGACTATTGGGCATAAGGGGGACACCATCATCACCTCCTCCTCAGTTTTGTGAATGCCACACAAATCCCCTTGTGAAATTAGCCAGAAAGAAATTTGGAGTTGAAAATGCTAAGTTTGCAAATAGCTTTGGCTCAGCTGGAAGTCTGTTTTTCAGTGAATAAACTATTCATGCAAAAAATTCATCCAACTCTACTCACACTCTACTTCTAGGACAGCATTTGATGGCAGCCATTTCACAACTTCATAAACCAACCTCAGCATTTCCTCTAGCTAAGGCTTCTTTCTTGAATTCCTGGAGACTTCCTAAGATACTGTGGGGGAGAATCTGTTCACAGTTATCAACAAATGGTCCTTCTGGCCCTGCAATAAAGCAAGACAGACTCTGAGATCACAGAGCGCCCCATATCAAACATAGTGGACAGAAACAGTAACAGACTACAAGAATTTCAGGTTCATTTCTGGACTCTGAAAGGTCTAGCCACAGGTAGTTCTAGCAAAACCAAGAGTAACAGGTAAGAGCTGAAGTTTAACCCTACCAGAATAACTCAGTGGTCTCTTGGATGCATCAGTATCAGCAGGATATGCTACCAGGAGCTGTGCCTTCTTCCCAGCCTCTTGGGGTTTGTGACTTCGAATGATGAACTTCCTGGTAATAGGAGTTTTCTCCCCTTCTTGGGGAAGGCGTGGAGTATGGAGCTACAGAAACAGAATACACAGGCCCAGTGAGGTTAGGTACAGCACTGCCTCATCTCCACCCTTCTGATCTTGCTGGGGAGGGCCTGGAAGTAAAGAACTCACCAAGGTCTGTCTCCACACTTCTGGTCCTTCTCAGGAAGGTGTGGTGTATAGAGCTACAGTTATCAAATTAAGTAACATCCTGACTATTTTGACGCTGCTGCTTTGATGGGGCAGGGGAATGAACTCTGAGTAGCCTCCCCAAGAATTTTCTGCACCATAGCTTAGTGGCAGATGCTACCTTTAAGTAGTTTAGTTTGGGTTTCATAAAGGTGCTATTTTTTTTTCAAAACCACAGAAATCTTAAAAGAAAAAAAAAGTTGGAAGTGTGATTCTGAACACACCAGATGGTTCATCCTGACATTTAAGATCTTAGTATAAAATTAATCTTCCACTTTCGGCAGCTTTTTCACAAAGACTAGCTAAAAATTCTGATGATTTGACAGGCCATCAGAAGTAGGACAGTGACAAGTGGAACAAGAGCAAAGCTCCTATAGTTTGTTTTGATGAGACCCCCACCCCCCAAAACCCCATTCAGGATAAAGAGAAAGTTTCAGTGAAGGCAGCTACTCCCTGTGACAAGGGACACAAGATTTTATACCCACCTTCTCTAGATCTTCCACCTTGATTGCCAGAGCCTGGATTTCATCTCCTTGCAGAACAGAGCTGACAGGCTCAGGCTCCTCTTGAATTGGTGGGGAGGGCTGCTCAAATGTCTTCACTCTCTTCTTATCTGAAACACAAGCACAGAAGTAAAAACACTTAGTCTTCCTCTCCCAGGGAAACCCCTTCTTTCTTTCGGACAACTGAGAAAGCCTTAAAGGCAGTACTAGTCTTCAAGGTGTAGACCTGAAAACTAGAACTCAGTATCATCCGTGCTCAGCACATCATGGTATCCACATGATTTGAACATGGACAGTGGGTTTCCCTTCACCCTGGCCTAGACACAATGCAATACATTTTCAAGTAGTACATTTCCAGCAGGCAACAACCCAGAATGGAAACAAAGAACTTTTACAAAAGTTTCCTACTTCAAATGGAAATAGAGAACTTTAACACACAGTTATACACTCAACTGCATGATAGTCCTTAAACAAAAACTCTTATCATGTGTGCATAAATATCAGATTTGTATATTCAGGGAGACATTTTTGCTGCTCATAAATGCATATTGATCATCACGGCTTTGATAATTTGATCTGCTTATGTCCTGAGTTGTGGCATTCTCCTCATTACCTTATGATGTTATATCTTCCTTGTCTCTCCTTTTGGTCTTGGACTATAAATTTTTCAGGGTAAGAACTATCTTTTTGTTAGGTGCTTGAGAGCACCTAACACAATAGACCCTGGTTGGGGCCCCTCAGTGTTACCACTATTCAATAAGAAATAATCCTAGCTTTAAAAGGCTTTCCCCACCTTTCACTCAAAGCAACAAAAGTTTCTCCAACCAGAAAGAAAATTAGTAGTAAGAATCTGTCTTTTTTTTGAGACAGGTATGTTAACATAATTAGTAATATGCAGTATTATATTTCAATCTCTTCCAAACATTAAAAAGAATATCAGGGTGAAACCTCCTAATTTTATGTAATACGTATTTTGAAAACATATGAGATCACTGCACTTCTCAGAGGCAGATTTAGCAGTCTCCTCACTGACTATAATTGCTATTTGGAAATCATTCTCCCTAGGACTCCAATATTTATCTGGGTAAGTGGATTAGATATGGATATGATGTGCGTCAGTGATAAATCACTTGAATGTATACTGAGGGTAGGGCTAGCCAAGCCATCCAGACCTGCCCAGTTATTTCTGCAATCTCATTGGAGGCATATATGTTCCTTTTCTGTCACCTGCTGAAAATATTAAAGCACATCTTACCATGCACCCAATTAGACATACTGGAGCTGCTGCTACCTCTCCAACATAGGTGCAGCTTTTGGAAAATTTAACCTGCTGGGTCCTGCCTCCCTCTAAAAAAAAAAACCACCTCGTAAAAGTCTAGATAAGGGCAGGCGGGGATGAGATTTTCTTTTATAAAGTTAATGCACAGTAGGCAGTTGGTAACAGTATCAGAACCACTGACTATCCCTGTTCAGCGTGTGGCCCTCACAAGCTGTTAAAGCAAGGTCAGTTTCACTTGGATACTCCCAGGCCTATGTCCCATCAGGTCCAAGGCAGGATTGTCAAGGAAATGCAAGGTCCACTCAGACACTCCATCACCATTTCATGCATGGCTGGCGGTGGTGACAGCGGGCAATGGGAACATTGCCAGGGCTCCCAGATTGTCCCAGTGGATCTCTGGCTACACTACCTGGGCGATGGCAGGATGTGCAGCCTCTCAATGCGTTAGGGACCCCGAGGTGGTGCCAGAGCCGTGCCCCAGTGACTGCCTGGCAGTGATACCAATACCTCTTAGCTGTATGCCAGCATGGCAGGGCTCTGGAGCTGGTGCCAGTGCTGTGCCCTGTCAGGGCCTTCCCCTGTCACTGTGCCTGGGAGGGTGGGGTCCCTGCAGAGGTGCCTGGACTGTGTCTCTGTGCCTGGGGGGGGGGGGAGTCCCTGGGCCCCCTCACTGTGCCCGGGGGGGGTCTCTGTGCCTGGGGGAGTCCCTGGGCCCCCTCACTGTGCCCAGAGCGGGGGGTGTCTCTGTGCCTGGGGGGAGTCCCCGGACCCCCACACTGTGCCCAGAGCGGGGGGTGTCTCTGTGCCTGGGGGGAGTCCCCGGACCCCCACACTGTGCCCGGAGGGGGGGGTCCCTGCAGCCATGCCGGGGGGGGCGCTCTGCTGCCGGTCCCAGCGCCCCGCCCCTACCCTGGGGGGTTTTGGTCCGGGCGTCCTTCTTGCTCGACTTGTTCATGGTCTCGGACACGGCGACGAGCGAGGGGACCCTGCGGCCGCCCCGAGGCTCCTTCTTCAAGCTCTGAGCCGGCGCTGCCGGCGGCTGCATCCCGCAGGGCCCGGGCAGGCAAGAGGCTTGGGCCGGTCTCCCTGGCAACCTCTCCGCCTCCAGCACCGCCCCCGCCACAGCGCCTGCGCGAGTTCCTCGGGAGACAAGCTCCGCCTCCCGCACTCTATGGTCCGGGGAAGCGGACTCCCCGCACGCTGGGATGCGATTGTGCGCATGCGCGATCCATTCAGGTGGGAGAGCGCGCATGCCTCAGCAAGCCGGTTGAGTCTGCGCGTGCGCAGTATCAGTCTCAGACCTGCTTGCAGCTGGCCAAGCCCTGCTTAGCCCATAGGTCACAAGAAGGGCAATGGGGTCCTGGTGGGGGGGCAAGGGGACGTTGCTCCGAGGACTGGGGCAATTAGAGGCAGCGGTGCACTGTGAGGGGTGGTGCCCGTGATTTGCCCCATGTCTTTCAGCAGCCACCAGCAGTGCCTGCCTCTTCTCCTCCCCTGCCCTGCTGGGCTCGGGGGCTTGCCCGTCCACGCCCCAGCCTCCCGCTGGCGCCTCCAGCCCACTGGGCCTTTCTGCCGCCTTGTGATTCCTTCCCTCCAGGGCAAATGCCTCTCAGCAAGGCGGCTTCCCTGCCCTACACGAGGCTGAACCTCCCCCAAAGCGGGTTATTAGAGTGATGGAAAAGCAGCACAAAACAGAGTCGGGTCTAAACCAGGCCCAGTCACTGGGGAGATTGGGCCCACAGCCCTCATGCCTGTCAATCTTCGCATCCCCTTTGACTCTGCAGTAGCTTCACAGCCCCTCGACAGTCCACCCAAGGTTTCTTCTGGGCCACAGAGGAACGTTCTGGTTCTTGGCAGCTCATCTGCGCTCTTGTGTGTGTTCCAAAAGGAGCATTCTGCTCGCTCCCATTTCAAAAGGAACTTCCCTCTCCTCTCGCCTTCTTTGCCCTTCAAACAGGAAGGCAGCGTCTGGTCACAGGAACTCCAAGCACAGAATGCTCTGTCCCTGCTTGGCAAGCTCTATGCGGAGGCCTTCTCAGCAGACACTTTCTTACCAGGGTTGCACACATCCTTTCTTATAGCAGCAACGTGATGCAGCCACCACTCTTCAGTTAGCTGAAACACGGTCAATAGCATTCCCTCTCTCCACACGTCAGCTATCGGAACCATGACTACTACTCTGTGGCCTTAGGGCTACTATCAAACATCTGAGGGCAAGCTAAGAAACTAGAGAAAACACCTGCAACACATCTTATTTCTATGGGAGGGAGGGACAAAAAAATGTCCAGGGAGGGGGCAGTCCACCTCATGTCCTCCCTTAGCTATAGGGCTGGATCCCAACATGCAATGCTTTTTGCTTTCCTCAAGATGGTGCAGTGCATGCTGGGACTTATCCTTGCTGTGGGCTGCCCTCCCAAAGTCTGCCCCTTCCCCCCACATTAAAGATGGGGCATTGTATTCTGGGACCTGTCATTTCCCTGGTTTTAAAGTGCTGCTTGGCTCATAACTGATCATTGCATGCTGGGATCTTCCAGAACTGTGGGATGCACAGCATCCTCCATAATAAAGTGTCACCTGGCTCACACTGAAGCATTGCGTGCTTGACCCAATGATTTCCCTGGGCCCAACCCTATATTTAATGAGGAGGGCTACCAGCAGAGCAGATTGCAGAATTCCTGTGAGCTGGATTTGATTCACCTCTTCTTCATAGCACCATAGTTCTTGACCACACAAAAGAATGTAGCTCTTTTGTGCTCATTTTCATCCATTTTAGGCCATGCTTTAGCTCCAAATTTACCTCTCCTCAACCCATGATAACAAGGCGCTATTAGTGCATTATGTTAAGAGATAAGAAATACTGATTTTTCAAACCAAGGTGATATCAAACTTCACACCAATTAAATGAATGGCACATTGTTTCTTTTCCTGCTTCCTCCACTGCTATTTATTGCTGTGCCTTTTTATTACTTCCACCTTCTTCATCGTACATTTTAAAGGCCTGTGTCACAGAGTTGGCTTTGGAGAGCTTTGCATTATACCTTACTTCCAGCACCATTTGGTGACCCAAAATATAATTGCTTTAGTTTGTCTCATCACAGTCTCTTGCAACATGGTGCTTTCCAATATTGAGAAACAGATTTAAGATAAAGCAAGAGGATTACAGCAAATTCTTGGCAGGTATCAATCATGTATCCTGGGGTTCTCTGACTAATTAGTTTGGCTATGAGCATCCCATCAAGAGGCATCATTTCTGACAAATTAAAGGAGAATTCAAAGCCCAATCCTGTAAGGTGTTGAACACTGTAGTCTCCCCAATTCCCGCTGAAGTCAACAACATACGGTGCTTAGCAACCCACATGAGCCAGGCCTTAGTTCATAAAACCTTTCCTGTTGAAAAACCTGTCTTCACCACGGCAGGTTTTGACACTGTCACTCCATGTTAATTTCATTTGAGAGGATGTGAGTAATAATGAGGCGTTCCTAGACTGAATGCCTTCAGGATATTTGCAAAAAGAATGAGGAGTATTTGTGGCACCTTACAGACTAACAAATGTATTTGGGCATAAGCTTTCGTGGGCTAAAACCCACTTCATCGGATGCATGCAGTGGAAAATACAGTAGGAAGATATATATACACAGAGAACATGAAAAAATGGGTGTTGCCATACCAACTCTAACAAGAGTAATCAATTAAGGTGGGATATTATCAGAAGGAGAAAAAAAACCCATTTCAAACTGGTGACAAGAAGGTGTGAGTAACAGTAGGGGAAAAATTAGCATGGGGAAATAGTTTTTATTTTGTGTAATGACCCATCCACTCCCAGTCTTTATTCAAGCCTAATTTAATGGTGTCCAATTTTCAAATTAATTCCAGTTCTGCAGTTTCTCGTTGGAGTTTGTTTTTGAATTTTTTTTGTTGAAGAACTGCAACTTTTGGGTCTGTAATTGAGTGACCAGGGAGGCTGAGGTGTTCTCTGACTGGTTTTTGAATGTTATAATTCTTGATGTCTGATTTGTGTCCATTTATTCTTTTGCGTAGAGATTGTCCAGTTTGGCCAATGTACATGGTAGAGGGGCATTGCTGGCACATGATAGCATATATCACATTGGTAGATGTGCTGGTGAACGAACCTCTGATGGTGTGGCTGATGTGATTAGGTCCTATGATGGTGTCCCTTTAATAGCTATGTGGACACAGTTGGCAACGGGCTTTGTTGCAAGGATAGGTTCCTGGATTAGTGTTTTTGTTGTGTAGTGTGTGGTTGCTGGTGAGTATTTGCTTCAGGTTGGGAGGCTATCTGTAAGTGAGGACTGGCCTGTCTCCCAAGATCTGTGAGAGTGAGGGATCATCCTTCAGGATAGGTTGTAGATCCTTGATGATGCGCTGAAGAGGTTTTAATTGGGGGCTGAAGGTGATGGCTAGTGCTGTTCTGTTACTTTTTTTGTTGGGCCTGTCCTGGAATAGGTGACTGGAGTCGGATATTTGGATCTTCTGCTTCTCCTCAAAGAAATCCCAATTCTAATGCAAAAGGGCACACTGTCTGGCTACTTGGCTGATGAGCATGAACAGAAGACCAAATACTTGATATTCTCAAAATGGTGGGTACAAACCCCCAACCCATGACAACAGCTCAAGAACATGGCTGGAGGAAATGTCCCCTTCTGAATATTTATTTGCAATTTATTGCATGAAACAGAGCTGCTGGTGTGGATTACTCCACTATCCACAAAGCAGGGAATGCCACCAGAGATCAATGCAAAATGCCCTTTCAAGCATTTATGTGCTACCAGGTCATGGCCAAAGCAAGTTACAACAGGAAGCTTGCTGCTCATTCCAAAGATATTTGTTTTCTGCACAAGGCACCTAAACTGCCCAAAGAGGGACTACGTTGGCAGCTTGCTGGAAGCCCAAGGGCCCACCAATGAAGGAGATGGCATCGACCCTTCTTTATAATTTAGCAGTGCAGCCGAGAGTGATTAAAGGTCCCAGCATGCACTACGTGCTTCTCAGACAGAAGGTTCCGCTCACCTGCGCTGCTCAGCAGCAGCATGATAGACAGTTATTGTAAAAGATTCTCCAGGCAAGTACATTCATCTGTGTCAAGGGCCCATCCCTGTTTTGCTCATCCGGATGTGGAGCAAACACCTGGAGGAAAAGAGCAGGCTGAGGCTTAGGCTCAATTTCCAGTGATGAGCACAGTGTGGTTGTGATTGACCTTATGTGACTGATCTGCTTGGTCAAGTGAAGCTGTCTTCAGCTGAGAACAATGGGACAAATGTGGCATGTTTGCCTTCCAATAGGCACCGATGCTAATTTCTGATCTGTTCAAAATTTCCTAAGGTAACAGCTGTAGTGCACCAGTTACAGCCCTTGAATGAAACTAGGAATGTCTTCAGGGGATTCACGCCTCTCAGTGCCATCACTACCACACACTTGTATGTGCAAATTGAGGCCTTGCATCTCCCTACACCCAGAGCTTCCTCATGTCAAAGGCACAGAGCACTGCAAAACTACTTCTCTGCAGCCCAGGCTGAGGGAGAGTCCATGTTCCCGCTTTAAAAATGCCCAGTAACAAATCTTCAGCAACTAACCCAAATGGGAATTTCCTGGATTAGACTAAAAAGGGAAAGGGAAGATTTATATTAGGGAAACAGAAGCAAGTCCCCCTATATTTACCTTAGAAACCTTGTATTGGCTCAGGCTAGAGGCTTTTCAGCTCAAGGCACCTGGGTTTATGTAGCGTTTGAAGGTCTTGGGTGACATGAGTTTGGGTGGCCTTATCTTAGTCCCAGATATGCACTGTAGCTTGGGAAACCACTTCCTCTGACACTCTCTCCCTCAAAAAGAGTTGGGGCTGGCGGACTCAGGTTTTTTACTCTTTCTAGCAAAGCACCCACCCTTTAATTCCAGCATACGTCACCCTCTACTGTCACCTTGGTTGTTCCCAGAACCACACAGAGCACATACTGAAGGACAAATTCAAGGATTGCTCTTATCAGCACTGATGGAAGCTTGCCAGCCCCGAGCGCATTCCTTACCACTTCACAGAGCAGCGCGTAGGTAACTGGCCCCTTTGCCTAAAGCAAAGACCAAATGGCATCCAGCAGGCTGATAATGAGGGGAACGTGTCAGAGACTGTTACCATGAGTCATTGCTTCTTAGGCTCAGTGAGACTGACTTGGGGAAGGCTTACTCATGCATCTCACCTGGATGGCGAACTCCTCCTCACTTCAGGAAGCACCAGTGGGGATTCATTCGAATCGGTGGAAGTGGGTGAAATTACTAGTTCAGCCTGTTAGGCCACTAATTAATGACAATCAAGGTGTCAACGAGGAATAATTGGGCCCTTGCACCTCATCACCTCACTGCATTCCTTTCAGGTGTCTTATTTCCCCTTCCTTAGTGAGACTGTGCTAATGCTATGTGCTTCCACTGCACCTGTCAGTTGGGGATCGCAAAGCACTTTGGGTATTATCTCCATTGTGCAGCTGGTAAAACTGAGGCACACCATGGTTAAGTGTCTTACTCAAGGTCAAGCAATTCATCAGTGACAGCACCTGGAACAAACCCAGCTCTCTTGGTTTCCAGTTTCCTTCTCTGACAAGCAGACGACGTCGCCTCCCATAACAACAACTGTAATGATCTGAAACATGTTTGACTGATTGTGAATTATATTAAAAGACTTTAAAAATAATGTGCCCTCGTGTCAACGACTTCTTCTTCTGTGCCATCTCCATTACTGGAGGTTTGCAACAATGGTAGTCCGTTCTGTATGGTCCTCTTCTAACCTCTTTGTGGATGAGCAGTCATTTTAATCCACCCAGGATATCATCTCACAACCCAAAATCTTCTTTCTCTGCCTCATGTTCTGCCATCAACTTTCCCTTCCAGTGCTCATAAACATGCACTGCTGCTTGAACCTCTTAAAATATGCTCTGCAAATCAAATCTTCCTTTTAATAAGATCTCTAACTAGTGTTTGTGGAGTTCTAGTCATCTGCAATACTTTTTCATTGCTTACAGTCTATCTGTGATAAGTTTCAGAATTCTATAACACCATAATGTGAAGGATTGTAGTTTCTTTATTGTCAATTATTTGAATGTCCATATTTCACAGCTGTAATTTAACACAGACCAAATGTAAGTTTTTAAGAGCTGGAATTTAGTCTTCATATTTATGTCCCTTCTCATCAGATGTTTATTCTTCCGCAGTGTCTGCTCTCACTGACTCTGGTGTAAATCAGGAATATACTGGGATGAGTGAGAACAGCATCACTCGATGCATGCTTTTGTTTCTCATCTGCCAACAAAGGGCTCTCTTGCCCTTTTCAATCCTTATCTACAACCCACTGACATCGATGAGTTTTTCTATTGTCTTCTTTGGGCTTTGGATCAGGCCCTGAATGTGGATGTAGAATAGTTATTGGTATCAGGAATTTTCTGTGCCCATAGTATGGTAGATCTGAATGTGAATATATTGAAATTGGCTATGATGGATTTCACAAAAAAAATAATAGCAACCCATACAGTGTGCTTTCCTCAAAGGGACACGGTTCAAATATTGGTGTACTGATTTTAGTACTCCTTTGCATATAGATTTCTTCTCAAAGGCTCAACATTTCTTTCCCTACCAATTCTGGACGCATCTGGATTCATTTACGCCCATTAAAGTCAAGAGGATGGTGGAGGTGTAACTTAATGTACAATATTTATCCAGTTGCATTTGGCAAACTTTGTTCCCATTTCTCCCACCCATACTCCTACTGGAGGGGAGGGGAGCTTGCCTGATTTTGGTACTGTCCGTATTTGTTCATTAGCATAATCAATTACATCAACAGCCTTGGAAATCATCTGGAAGAACACTATTTTCTCTGGATCTCACCGCCATCGTAGGGCGAAATGTTAACTAAGTCACTTCTTTGCCACAGCATGGTGAGGGCTGATCTAGCCTTAGCCAACTGATTGTTCTTTTAAAAAAAACTTTCTGCCTCCTACAGAATCCATTCAGAGGTGCCATACACCAGCTGATCAGCAAATGTGGAAAATGGCATTGGTTTTCCAAATCAGTCAAAACCAGGCCATCTGACAAGATCAACAGGCCATGCAAATTTCTTATGGGGAAGACAGTTTAACTTTGCCTAACTCACATGGGCGGGAGACTCCTCAGCAAAAGCCACAGATGGCAGCAAATGGAATTTCCTATTAATTACACCGGACCCTCGCTAGAACATGGGATTTGGGATCCATGCACGGGGACTGCGTTAACGTGGGGATCGTATTAAAATGAATTGCAATGAAAGTAATTAAATTTGGGATCCATGGCCACGACCGCGTTATATGCGAATTCACGCTATATAGATGTGCGTTCTAGCGATCTCCCACTCTTTATCTGTCACATCTATTTAGCTTATAAATTCTTTGAGGCAGGGTCCATCTCTTACTCAGTGTCTAAACAACATCTAGCATAATGGGGCTCTGATGCCAGGCATGCCCCTAAGCACTTGTGTAATAAAAACAAATAAATAATAATAAATTCCTTATTTCTGCAGTATCACTCCAAATTTTACTTTCTAGGCTATGTCTACACGACTCACCTTTTAGCAACACAGCCGTGCTGCTACAGCCGTGCCACTAAAAGGCGCGCAGTATAGCTGCTGTCTCTCCCGCCGACAAAAAACTTCCACCCCCGAATGAGCAGCCGTAGCTTTGCCGGCAGAGAGCAATCCTGCCGACAAACCGCGGTTCAAACCGGTGCTTTTCGTCGGTAAAACTTTTGTTGTTCGGGGAGGGGGAGGAGGTGTTTCACACCCCTGAACAACAAAAGTTTTACTGACTAAAGTCCACTGTAGCCAAAGCCTTAGTCACTCTGAGCTAAGAATAGCAGTGGAGGATGGGAAAAGGCAAAACAAAAACATCTGAAACATAGACCTAGAATTCACAATGCAAAATAATTACAGCTGTTCTGGCGCGTCTTACTCATAATCCCTGACACAGGACAGGCCGTCATCTTGTATGGATGCAGAGAGATTTTCCCCATCGATTATAACAATGAAGGTGTCAGGCAAACTTTGGACCTAAATTTCTTTAGTATCTTTAATAACACCTATAAAAAATCTAAATACAGTGCATGCAACCACGTATCTAGGGCAGAGCCCCAGGATTTAATCTGATTTTGGAACCGCCGAATACACAACATAAACTTTTGTTGACACTGTAGCATTCTTGTCTGTGGGCCAGAAGGTCATTCAAAATGTTCCACGGCCACACAAGGACTTCTCCTTCCCAAGGCTGACGATAACCGACACTGCAGAATGAAAGGGGCGGTAAATTCAAACTGTATAAGCTTTCTATAAGCTACGATCCCTTCTACCCATCTCTGGTGGCACAGAACGATCACATTTAACCGGAGCCTCTCAGCTTTCACATCCTCTCTATCGAAAGCAGGTTCTATGATCCAGGACTATGTACGCGCTATTGCTCATTGCAGAACGGCTGGTGCTTTTGCCCACAGAGTTGCTGCCCAGCCAATATGGAACTGAATCCATTATAAAGCACTCAGAGAACCCTTGTTTGGTCTTGAGTCTTGTCTGCCAGGTAATCTGCTTTTCTGTTGACCTCTTCATCTTCCAGGAGTTCATGACAAATTGCAAATAAAATCAAGTTAATATTTTAAAATGATTATTCTCTATTTGAACAACTGCCGCCAGGTCTTGAAAACTGCATGAGTAATCTATCACGGGCTCCAAATATTGACCTTATAGCTAAACTGCAATTACCAGACTAAGTCAGAGACAAACTATTGCAGGCTGGTTTATTAAAAAAAAAACAACTTCTTACTCAAGAATGTAGCAATCAGAACACCCGATTAGATCAGGAAGTGCGCCCGAGCTCTTCACTCTGCATTCGACAGAGACCAGAGGAACGTGCAATAGCTGCACGGCTCTTCACCAAAGCTAGGCATAATATACTGGGCCTGAATCTGATCCAAGACATGTGGCACTCACCTCTGTGTCTCCTCTACACGGGGAATGCAAGGATCACAATGAAGCACAAGTTTCTGTGCAATAATATCTGTATTTGCTTTGGTGTAAAAGGGAAGTGATGTCTAGGCTGGACACATGTCCTGCAGCCAGGACTAAGACTCGGCAGACTCAAGTTCTACTCCTGGCTCTGCCGCTGACCTGCTGTGTGACCTCTGTTTCCCCTCCCACTTTTTGTCTGTCTGGTCTGATTAGACTGCAAGCTCTTCAGGGCAGGCACTGTCTCTTATTATGTGTATGTACAGCACCTGGCACAATGGGGCCTTGATCCTGATGGGAGCCTTTAGGTGCTACTGTCATATTAATTGTCCTCTAAAGACAGGTCTCTAGCAGTGAGGCCAAGGGGTGAAAGGGCCACTGAAGACAAACTCTCCTCTTAGCACGAAGTCAGGGCTATGGCGTGTTAGCGGGATGGGGTAGGAGGGAACTTGGCCTGCCAGTGCCTGTGCTGTGACTGTTCGGCGGGCAAAAGGCACTTCATTCCCCAGCGCTGTCACGGCAGCACTGAATTCCCTCCAGAAGTGAACTGATACCCCAGGCGCTAATGCACCTGGTAGAAAATGGGGCCCAATAATGTCTTATTCTTGGCTGCATAATCTGCACCTTCCCAGCTCTCCGGCATTGGGGGAAGTGTGTCTCTGTGATACCCCCTCTGCTTGTGGCTCCGGGATCCAGGCCAGTAAGGGAAAGACGGAGTTAGACTTGGGGTGCCCTGCTTCTGTACTGAGTGGCAGCTGCCGAGCCCAGCAAGCTACTCAGCAGAGTACAAGGGAAAGGCAAAGAGAATAACCAACAGCCTTTGCAAGGGAGCCCTGAGCTCACCTGTCCATCTTACTAAAGAACTACAGAGCTAGGCCAGGGGGACAGGGCGCAAGGCGCACCCACATACGTTATTAGTGGGCATGAGGCAGAGGGATTCTGAAAACTCAGCCAGAAGGAGAGGTAGCTCTAGCTGGTCCTGGTCACCTGCGCTGACCATGGGGAGTTCAGTCTAGAGCCTCGGGCAGGAAATGATCTGCTCGCCCTTCCACGGGGTTTGACATTGCAGTATTTTTGCTTCACTCCTCTCCATCTGCTGGACGGAGATAGTATCGCATGCTGACTGCAGAGAAGAGACTGACTTTCCTCACTGAAGTAGTTTAAGTCACTGAAACCCACACTATTATGTATCTTTCCATTCAGTCTAAAATTAAAATGCTTTTACCCTATTTTCTGCAGCAGCCACTGAGCAAATATTGTGCACATAAAAAAAAATACCAGCTTCCTCTCTGCTATAAGCAGATGCAAAAACCACCAATTTATTCCAAGCCTGGCTTCGGCCCTCGTCCTGGATTTTGCAAACCGAGGGCTCCAAACTGCCTTCAGCCAAGAGCCAAGTTGTTCCTTTGGACACTTAGGATCGGCCTCCCCTGCTGAAAGGCTTTCCAGATTGGATGCAAGATCTGTCCGTCTTCGGGTCTGCCCTGTCCATCCAGGACTGCTGGAGTTTGCTGGGAAGGCTGCTGCTTCTTGGTTGACAGCTGCGTAGCTTCAGGTCCGATGGGCTGTTCTGTCTGCCCAGGACTGCTGGAGCTGGTTGAGAAGGGTCAGCAGGAGAGAGTCCAGCACCGCCAAACCTTTCCAAGAGCACCTGAGCCCCCTGGAAAAAAGCAGGACATGGATCACCCTGCCCATCAGAGAACAGGGCCCTTCCCACAACCACAGTCCGTCCCTTACCTATTGTCCAAAAGCAGCAAGCCCTGATCCTCCAGCTCTTTCACTTCCTCTGAACTTCCAAACATGTCCCACAGGCTCAGGCTGGCGGCAAACTGCTGCCAGTGCTGGTAGGGAAGCGAGGGAGAGACTCATTGCAAATACTGACTTGACACACTTTATTGGGGCTTTGATCTTTTAATTTTGTGGGTTAGTTTCACCTGCCTAATAACAAATTCCACCCAAAGCTCTAGAGGGAAGGGTGTGAGCCTCTCGGAGAGGCCCAGCCTTTCTCAGGGCTGCCTGCCTTTCTGCATCTGCACTGCTCCTGCAAAAAGGCTCTCACATGGCTTTGCACTCTTAATTTAGACGGTTCAATCCCTGACCGCGCCTGATGCTGCAGTGATGGGGGCCGTGTGAAAGCTACGATCGCACAGCGAGAAATCAGGTGCCAGCTGCCTAAATGACAAGATTTGCATCTCCAGGTGCCCATTAAAGAAGGAGGCTGAACAGCAGCCCCTTTAAATCTCTGGCTGTGGCATGCAGTCCAAGGAGCCGTTCGCATGGCCCAGTGGGTAATATACCTGCCTCTAACGGACCAGGGCTGACTGGTCAGTAGAGACTGAACTCCTCTCTCACCCCTAGAAGTCAGGGCTAAAGGGTGGGAGAACTTGTCTGCCAATTCCCATGCACTGGGACTCAGGCTCCTAGCCAGGGCTGATGCTGCACTCCCTGGTGGTAGGGATGCAGTATTGACTGCACTGCCCTTCTGGGGGAGATGTTAAACAGAGATACCTTCTGTCTGTCTTTGCTGGGAGTTCAAGAGCTCAGGATAGTTCATGACAAAGAGTAGAGACAGAGACAACTCATGAGTCCTGGCCAATGAACAGTTTCTACCATCCGACTGTGTGAGAGCGGCTGCTAAGCACTCGATGGTTCACAATCACTGCACTGTCAGCGTCTATTATTGTAAACTGCATTTCCAGTCGAACCTCAGACTTACGAACCCCTCCAGAATGGAGGTTGTTCATAGCTCTGAAATGTTCATAACTCTGAGCAAAATGTTCTGGTTGTTCTTTCAAAAGTTTACAGCTGAAGATTGACTTAATATAGCTTTGAAACTTTACTATCCAGAAGAAAAATGCTGCTTTCCCTTATTATTTTAGTAGTTTATGTTTAAACACAGTGCTGAACTGTTTTTTGTCTCTGCTGCTGCCTGGCTGCATACTTCCGGTTCCAAATGCGGTGTGTGGTTGGCCAGTCAGTTCGTAACTCTGGTGTTTGTATCTCTGAGGTTCTACTGGACTTTGTATACTGTGCCCAGCAGTGTGTGATCCAAGCATGAGATTGGAATATCAAAGGTGCCACATACAATCAAATCCTGTCCTACTGCATGTGACTGGGACTTGATGCCCTTGGGCCAAACTTTCAAAGGCATTGAGGCACTTAGTGGGATTTTCAAAAGCTACCAGGTACATAACTCCCTTTGATTTCAAATGCCCACCTGCATCTGTAGGCACCTAAATACTTCTAAACATCTGCCCCTTGGGGCCTTCAGCCAAGAGCAGCTGTACTGGGCCAGGGGGTGACACCTTGGCAATTCAGACTAAGGGAATCCCTGGGAGAGTTCCAGAGCTGCTCAGAATCCCAACAGAGAACAGACCACTCTTTGCCGAGCCAGTCCACACGCAGCACTTGACCAGAACTCTCCTTGGAAATGGTTCCTCTTACTGGCCTTGTCCGCTGCCAGCTGCAAACACCATGCTCAGAGAGTTCAAACCCCCACAGGGCAGGCTGCTTCAACAAAGAGCCAGCTCTCACCTGGTGTGTGATTCCAGTGTCCGTGCGGAGCCCCAGGACCAACACCTCCTCCAACCTACAACACAAAGAGTGATGCTGGAGGGCTGCAGGGTCTCTAGGGGGCTCCAGAAGGCAGTCCTGCCCCTGGGGCTGAAGGTGCCAGGGAGGCAAAGGGGAGCACCTGAGTGCAGGTGGGAAACGGCTGTCCACACTGTTCTCCTTCAAGGGCCTGAGACTGCAGCCCTGCTGGCAAAGCTCCCATCGTCTTTCATACTTTAGCCAGCAGGAGAATGGCAGGATCGGGCTCCCGCTTGGTTAGAATCATAGAGTTTAAGGCCAGAAGGGAGCACCAGATCATCTAGCCTGATCTCCTGCATGTCACAGGCCACCACTAGCACACAGGGCTGGCTTTAGGCCGATTCCCCCGAATCGGGCCCCGCGCCCTAAGGAAGAGCACCTAACTTTTTTATTTTTACTCACCCGGTGGCGGTCCAGGTCTTCAGCAGCACTTTGGCAGTGGGTCCTTCACTCGCTCTGGGTCTTTGGTGGCATTTCAGTGGCAGGTCCTTCAGTGCTGCCAAAGACCCGGACCGCTGCCAGGTATTCGAATCGGGCCCCACAGTTCCTAAAGCCGGCCCTGCCGGCACCCAGCAGCCACACACTAAACCCAACAACCAAAACTAGCCCAAAGTCTCCCAGTCCACAGGAGCCCCAATATGTGCCACAGGCAGAGAATGGGCAGGACCGAGGTGCATCAATGCTCGAGGCCCTGCAAAGGCAGGGAAGTGATGGTGAGATATACCCAGACAGTCCCGGCAAGTGACCCACACCCAGGTTATTGTATCTCAGTAGCTTGCAGGAAAGGCCACATGCAATAAGGAGGAGGAGGAGTCAGACACCACCTGGGCTGAGCCGACTGTTGGCCCTGCCCCAATACTCACACCTCCAGCGGGCTCAGCACAGTCCGCTTCCGGGTCCCGTGTCCAAAGGCCAGCACCTCCTTCATCCAGCTGTCCGGCTCCAGGGTCTGTATCCTGGCTTCCCGAAGGCTCTCGCCATGTGCTCGCGGCACAAACCTCCCATGAGCTCCTAGGATAAAGACAGGCATTTCTGCAGCATCCTTTCCCTGCTGGAGTTCATCACCCCCAGAGCAGCACTGGCCCCTTGGGTCAGAGCCATGGGGCTGCTAGGGGGGCGAGAGGTGGTGCCTGCAAGGGTCAGTCATCACGCAGAACCCTGGGAGGATGAGCTTCCTCACAGCAGCTCCTTGTAGAGGTCAACTGGACCCCAGCAGAGAGGCGGCTTTGTAGCCTTGTACACAGCCCCATCTGGTGAGATCCCGTGTGCCTCTGACTTTCCCAGGGGACTAGGGTGACCAGATCACACAGGTGAAATATTGGGACTGGAGAAGGGTGGGGGGGAGGCGGGCGTGGAACAACAACAACAAAAAACCGGAGCGCCACGCACCGCCCCCCCCCCGCACCAACTTGCCTCTGCTCCGTCTCCACCTCCTCCTCCCTCCAGCACTTGCGCCGCCATCCAGCTGATCAGCACAAACCTGGGAGGGAGGTGGAGGAGGAGGAATGCGGCAAGCTTGGGGAAGAGGCGGGGCCAGGGTGGGGATTTGGGGAGGGATCCTATGGGGCAGTGAGGGGCGGGGCCAGGGCAGGGATTTGGGGAGGGATCCAATGGGGGAAGGAGGGGGCGGAGTCAGGGTGGGGCGGGGCACGAGCCCATGCACAGGCCCAGAGCGGAGGCAAAATATCGGGACAATTCGTGTCCCGACTGAAGGTAGGTCAGGACGCGGGACAAATAAGCAAATATCGGGACAGTCCCGATAAAATCGGGACATCTGGTCACCCTACAGGGGACTCACCTGGCCCAATCCCTATGTACTGGCTGCCTTGCCAATAGGACAGGTTGTGGGTACTGAGCGCCCCCTGCAGGAGAAAACGACACACAGTAAGCCAGGAAAAGGAATCAAATATCTTTGGACCCATTCCTGCAAGATGCTCAAGGCTTCCAGCACGGTGACTCCCTATTGGACTGAACAGGACTCGCAGGTGCTCAGCACCTAGCAGGATCAGGCCCATCATGTGAGGTTCTGGGTTTATCTTCCTCACAGCGTGCAGCGTAAGCAGGGCTTTCCCTTTCAGGGCTGGGCTTCCCATCTCTCTCCCGGGCTGAGAAGACAGTGCAGTTTCCTTGCCCACCCCGGCTCCCTGCTGAGAGGGAATCTCCGCACACATTGCTAGCAGAGGGCATGCTCAGCACTTGTCCCCACTCTCAACATCCAGAGAGAGTTCCCTTGGGCCCGCATTTGCTCCCCCACATCTCACCCCAGAACACGTCCCCTGCTTGGGGAGCTCAGATCCTCTCACCAGTTGAATTATTTGGGTTTATCCTCCCCCACTTAGATCTGGGACACACTGCAAAAGGGACAGGCTGAGGGGAGGGACTCACATTCCTGGCAAAATTGGAGACCTCGTACTGCCGGAATCCCACGTCCCGCAGCATCTCCCGGGCAGATTCGTACATCTCCGCCACCACCTCCTGCTTGGGCACGGGCAGAGAGCCCCGCTGGACCTGCTTGAAGAGGGAGGTGCCCCTCTCCAGTGTCAGCTGGTACAGAGACACATGGTCATCACACAGCTGAAGCAGCTCTTCTAATCCCCCGGCCCACGAGGCAACACTTTGATCAGGGAGGCCAAAGATGAGGTCAACGGACGTGCGGCCGGGAAACAGCTTCTTTGCCTCTTCCAAGGTCCCCAGAGCCTCATCAGCCGTGTGGTTCCTCCCAAGGAGCCTCAGCTCCGCATCGTCCAAGGACTGCAGAGAACGAGAATGACCAGCGGCGAGGTGCTTTAGGCTGCCTGGTATAGAGAGGATGGGGGGGGGGAGGGGAAAGAGGGAGCACAGGGAAGCCCCAGAGAGGGATGAGAAGGGCACGTGAGAGGGAGAAAGAGAGTGAAGGAGGGAGTGCAGCAGGGGGTGAAGGAAGGAGCAAGATAGAGCAGGAGTCTGTGGGAGAAGGTAGAGTGTCCCTGAGAGAGGAGCATGGGAGGCAGGAGGGGAAACGTGCCTGAGGGATAAGGAGGGGAAATCTGCTCTCTCACCTGGATGCCGATGGAGAGGCGATTGACGCCCGACGCCCGGAATCCAGCCAGCCGTGAGGCACCTGCCGAGGTGGGATTGGCTTCCAGAGTGACCTCGGCGTCTGCTGCCAAGTGGGCGCAGCGGGAGACGGTCTCCAGGACAGCAGCGATGGTGAGCGGGCTGGCCAGGCTCGGGGTGCCCCCACCGAAGAACACCGAGCTGATCCTGCCGAGCAGAGGGGAGACAGGCCCGGAGTCTCACAGGGCGAATGGGCTGCTGTGCAGGCTACCGCCAGACTCACTGCAGCGGAGGAATCCTCCTCCCACGCCCCAGGGGACACCTGCTTTCAGGCAGGACGTCCCCACCCTCGTACCTCAATGGACCCCTAGTGCAATGACCCAGCTTCAGCTCCTGCCACAGCAGGAAAGGGGAACAGTGTCAAAGAAGCCACGCCCAGCCCCCCGGCAGCTCTGGGTCGGGTTCAAAGCTAGAGGCCAGCGCAGCCTTTGTGGACTACAGCCGGGCGGATTTCACAACCTCTGCCTCCCACATGCCCCTTTCCCTGGCTGCTGTTCGGGCTCTGGTGTAAAGCCACAAAGAAGCACATTACCTCCCCTTCCCCCAACCGCCGCTCTCCCCTTTCCTGCCCAGGACCCACCTCTGGACTTGGCTGAGGCGGATCAGGGTCTGGGCTTCCCGAGTGAGACAGCTCCTCACGGACTCCTCGTCCTGGCCCCGGGGGATGTACTTGTTGAAGTTGCAGTAGCTGCAGCGTTTCTGGCAGTACGGCCACTAAGAGACACGGGGAGCAGGGGTCATAGACTCTAAGGCCAGAAGGGACCACTGTGATCATCTAGTCTGACCTCCCGCACGACACTGGTCACAGGGCTCCTTGAACTCATTCTTCTTTGTATGATTAATATGTTTACAGTAGAACCCCCGAGTTCCAAACACCTCGGGAATGGAGGTTGTTCGTAACTCTGAACAAAATGTTCTGGCTGTTCTTTCAAAAGCTACAACTGAACACTGACTTCTTACAGCCTTGAAACTTTACTAAGAAGAAGAAAAATGCTGCTTTCCCTTCATTTTTTTAGTAGTTTACATTGAACACAGCATGGTACTGTACTGGCTTTTATTTGTTTGTGCTGCTGCTTGATTGCACACTTCCAGTTCCCAATGAGGTGTGTGGTTGACAGGGGTCTAGGGTTGCCAACTTTCTGACTGCAGAAAACCCGAACACCCTTGCCCTGCCCCCTGCCCTGAGCCCCTGCCCCTTCTCCAAGGCCCTGCCCCTGCTCACTCCATCCCCCCTCTCGCCGTCACTCGCTCTCCCCCACCCTCGCTCACTTTCACTGGGCTGGGGCAGGAAGGGACCGACCCTGAACCTAGGAGCTGGAGTAGGAACATGCCGCTGTATCTGGGAGCCACGTGGAGCCAGGGCAGGCAGGGAGCCTGCCTTACCCTGCTGTGCCACTGACCAGACTTTTAATGGCCCAGTCAGCGGTGTTGACCGGATGTTCTGGTCGAAAATTGGATGCCTGGCAACCCTACTGGGGTCGTAACTCTGGCGTTCATAATTCTGAGATTCTACTGGGTTATGGCAGTGCCCAGGGACCAGCCAAGATCAGGCCTCACCGGGAGCTAGAGGAGAACTTCTAGAAAAACACCCGGTCTTGATTTAAAAGTATCCAGTGATGGAGAATCCACCCTTGGTACGTTGTTCCAACCGTTAACTACCCTCACTGCTAAATAACGTGTGCCTTATTTCTAGTCTGACTTTGTCTAGCTTCGACTGCCAGCTATTGGATCTAGGCCATAGATTATATCAGAGACCTCGCTGCAAATCCAGGGGAAGTTACCTTCCCAGTAAAGATGGCACCATCTTACATTCCTAATAGTACGGAAGTTCAGACCCAGAGGCTCACACAGGTCAAAGCCTTGTCCTGACTAAGGATACGTCTACACTACAACCGGGAGGTGTAATTCCCAGCTTGGGTAAGCGGAGCTGTGCTAGCTGTGCTCCAGTTAGCACCTAAAAATAGCTGGGTGATTGTGTTGGCAGGGGCGGCTTGGTCTCGGCACGTGCCCTAGGACCTTGGCTTGCATGGGGGTGCTGGCTGAGCCTGCATGGCTATTTGAGCACACTAACTTGACCAATGTTAGTGCATGCACACCTGAGCTGGGCATTACCCTACAGCTGGTCACTTGGAGGCTTGCAGTGCCCAGGCATCAGTCACACGCCCCTCCTCACACCTTCTAAAACTCTAGTGCGGACACGGCCGCGCAGCCCTCACCGCCTGCTGCACAGGGCTCGGGCCAACCCAGCTGCACGCCCGGACTCCAGCCCAGGTGGCCAAACGATACACAGCAGGATGGGAGCAGGAGAAACGAGCTAGAGCCGCACCGCCCAGCCCCGTCCCACTCCCTAGGGTGATCGGCCACATTCAGAGGGGCCATCCCTCCCCCTGCCCTGTGCCTCAGCTCCCGTCCACACACATCCCGCCACGCACACGGTGGCAGGAGCCCCCCCGGCCCACACACGGGCACACGCTGCACGGGCACACACACGGCATAGCATGCACCCGGGGGGAGCGCACACGTGTGCCACGGGCATGGGCACGCGCACTCACACGGGATCGGGCACGGGGCGCGCGCATCCGGGGGCGCACTCACGTGCACGTACAGGGCCGCCTGGGCCGGCTCCGCGCGGGGCGGCTGCTGCGCCCGAGGCTTCCAGTTGCGCGGCGCTGGGACGCAGCGCAGGGCCGCGGCCAGCCGGGCCCCACGGCGCAGCCAGCCCGGCGCCGCCATGAGCCGCCCCGCCCCGCCCGTCAGGGGGAGGGACCGGCCGGCTCCGCGGCTGCCCCCGAGCGGGAACCCCCCGGTACCGCGCTCAGGCCGCTCTCCTCCCGCACAACCGGAACCAGCCCCCCCCTGCTCCTGTCTCCCCGTTCCCACCCCCCATCCCGATCCCAGCCCTAACCAGCCCCGTCCCCCTGTTCGTGCTGGGCCTGCTTGGAGCAGGGGGTGGGACTAGATGACCTCTTGAGATCTCTTCCAACCCTGAGAGTCTGTGATTCTAACCCGCCAGCCCTTTGTCCCCCTCCAACCCTAACCAGCCCCCCCTTGTGTCTCTGTTCCTGTCCCACAGCCCCCCCTTGTGTCTCCGTTCCTGTCCCACAGCCCCCCACCAGCCCCCCTGCAACCCTAACCAGCCACCACTTCCTCCCCCTGTCCCTACCCCCCGCTTCCCACCCCTGATCTCAGCCCTAACCAGCCACCCCTTAGTCTCCCATTCCTAACCCACAGCTCCCCCCCGCCACCACTTCCTCCCCCCGTTCCTGCCCCCCCAGCCACCCCTTCCTCCCGCCATTCTTACCCCACATCTCCCCCATTCCTGACCAACCCTTTCACCCCATTGCCACCAGTCTTAACCTCAGCCACACACCCCCTCCCGTTCCTACCCCCACTCTTGTAGCCTTCCCCGTTCACACACAGCGAAAACGGACAACTAACCGAAAGAGCCTTTTCACAGTGTGACGGTTGAGGCTGGTTGGGGTGCAGGAGGGCTGGGTGCTCGGCTGAGCTTTAGAAGGGGCCTTTGGGATAGAATTAAGTCCCAATCTCTGAAACAGCCCTGCTGGAGGTTGCTCCACACTCTGTGTGCAGCACAGACTCTGTTGAACGGCAGCACACAAAGGCAGCAGGCTCGTAGCTAGTAGTGTATGGTGCCATGTGCCCATAATCCTGTGCATGACATTGGTCAGGGTGTGATAAAGTTCCTGACTGAAAACACAGCTCAGTCTAGCGAAGGCAACTGCATTTTGGCCCGGGCACGTGGGATGGACTTTTCACTCTCCCATTTTTCAGGCAACTCTCACTTCCCCAACATTTAGTACTAAAACCCAAGCTGTTTCCTTAACAATAAGTGTTTCCAGGTATAACTAAATGACTGGAACATTCCCAAGAGGATATTGTGGCTCATTAATTTATACCCTCTAGGCCTGGACTTTCTAATCAGGAAACTATCAAAGAATATGGTACTTATAAAGTATGTACGCAGGCCCTTATCCTGCAAACACGCCGGTGAGTAGCTTAATTACCAGGGCAACTTTCCCTCTTGGCAGCAGCAAGTCAGTGAGTGCATTTTTCAAGCTCTGTTGGGAGGCCTGGCTGGTCACGTCCTTTTCATTAACTCCTCAGGTGGTATTCCTCTGGTATGCCCAGGGTGTTTAATTAGTAATACCTACTTCTCAGTCCTTGCCTTTCAACTACAGAGTTCAAAGTATTTCCCCAATTTACAGATGGGGAAACTGAGGCACGGGGGGGGGGGAATGACTTGTCTGAGGTCAAAGCTTGTCTCCCTCACCAACAGAAGCTGGTCCAGTAAAAGATATTGCCTCACCCACCTTGTCTCGCTAATATCCTGGGACCAACATGGCTACACCACCACTGTATAGCTTTTACACAGTGCTTTTCATTGGTAGATCTCAAAGCATGTTACAAAGGAGGTCTGTACCATTGTCCGTATGGGAAAACTGAGGTACAGGCAGGTGATGTGACTTGCCCAAGGTTACCCCAGTGGACCCGTGGCAGAGCCAGGAACAGAATCTAGGCCTTGTACCCAGATTCCCAGTCAGTTGCTATCCATTAGGCCACACTACCTCCCCACATGGCATTGCTAAGCCCATGGAGCGTGTTATATCTGTTCTCCAAAGCTCACATTAGCTTCCAGCTGCAGTTCAAGGAGGTTGCATTGAGCTCCACATATGGTTTGGGGCCTTTCTGGTTCCTCACAGACTTTTTGCCATGGCTGGGATCTGCTGGGCTGCTTTTGCTAACAGCACGGGGAGTGACAGCGCCTGGTTTTCTTGACCTTCAGGGCAGGAGGCAAAGCTCAGCTGTTTACTCGGAATGTTGCCTGTTGCGGGGGACTGCCGAGTGCTTTGGGGACCAGTGTTGGTGTAGACAGCGTACTGAGCTTTTCATCATGGGCGCGCTTTGATAGATCTCTACATAACATTAAAAGGCCAATCCTACCAGGCCTGCCAGTAATTCCCACAGCCAAACAGCAGGTGGCACGTTTGTAGCAACTGGCTAAACTAATGACATGTCGTTATGCACTAGTGAAGAGGGAGAGATGGGCCTGCCTTGCTGAACTCTTAGTTCCCACCTCTAGGAGGGGTTCTCAGTGCTGTTTTGGGCTTACACGTCTCCTGCTCGGCCTTGGGCTAAAGGCAGGGCCGGCTCCAGAGCCCAGCGGGGCAAGCACCCGCCTGGGGCGGCCCTTTCCCGGGGGGGCGGCAGGCTGGGCCGGCGGACCTGCCGCAGTCATGCCTGCGGGAGGTCCACCAGAGCCCCGGGAGCAGCGGACCTGCCGCAGGCATGACTGCGGAGGGGACGCTCGGCCCGCGGCTCCAGTGGACCTCCCGCAGGCATGACTGCGGAGGGGACGCTCGGCCCGCGGCTCGGCTGGACCTCCCGCAGGCATGCCTGCGGCAGCTCAACCGGAGCCACCGGACCAGCGAACCGCCCGCAGCTGCGGGAGGTCCAGCTGAGCCGCGCTACCAGCGGACCCTCCGCAGTCATGCCCGCGGGAGGTCCGCTGCTCCCGCGGCTCCGGGGCGCCTCCCGGGCATGACTGCTTGGGGCGGCCAAATTTGTAGAGCCGCCCCTGGCTAAAGGTGAAGTTGGAAAGTCTCACCTGCCAGGAAAGTGCATTAATATCTGCCAGGTGTGCACAGCAAAGTGAAGGCAGCAGTTGCTACTTTTGGTGCCCAGAAGAGCAGGGAGCTGGAGCATCCTTTGTGAGGCGCTGCGGGGAGGCAGCACCTGCTGTGTTGTCCTGGGTTTCTTTTGCCAGCAAAGTCTCTTTTCAGTGTGGTTTCAAGTTAATTTAGCACTGGAGCCGCTCCAACGTGTCAGCAGTAAGAACAAGGTTCATTTATACCGGGTCTTTCAGCTCGGTGGAGCCCAAAGTGCTTTGCAAGCGTCTGAACCACTCCATCCACCATTGAAAAGCCGCTCGCCACAGGCAGCTGCCTTAACAGAGCCCTTCAGCATCATACAGCCATCTGGGGCAGGAAATGAAGAACAGGGTAGCCAGCTAAAACAGCAGAAGGAGTTGGCTCGGGAAGAAGGAACGATCCCAACCCTGGACACTGGAGCTAATTCCCTCTCTCTTACTTAAAGTGCCATGTGATCTTTAATGCCCCCGGTCTCTATGACTACAGCTGCTAGTAGCTCCTTTTTACATCTCATTTGAAAGATGGCACCAGCTGCAGCGTAGCACTGCCGCAGCCCATGCAGGGAATCTGGTTTCGTGTTGGCTGAGCGAGACCAGCGCCACCAGCCAAGTTGCCAACGCCAGTTCCTGCAGCAGCCTGGTCTTACTAATGGTGTTTATTGCGCTAGTGCCTACAGGCCGGCTAAGCTATCGTGCTAGGCACTCCACAGGGTACTAGCCAGTCCCTGCCCCAATGAGCTCGCAAGCAAACAGACCAGACAGACGCAGAGCGAGAGGTAGCGCATACAAGCGGAGTGACCAGTGGGATGGCAGCAAACATTGTGGTGTTTGTTTTTGGTGGGGTTACTTGCGAGGGAACGAGCTACATGGAAAGAAAAGGGAAGGGTGGGGGCACAAGGGCAGGGGTGGAGAAGGGTCGAGGGGCAGAGGTGGAATAAAGCAGAGGGGAAGAGATTGGGGGTGAGTAATGGTTGGAGCAATCGGCAGAGAAAGTCCATTCGAAAGGTCTCTGAATGTCGGAAGGACCCTCCTTGCTCTGGCTGGTTCTGCAGCTGCTCATAGTGGGGCTGGGCCCTGGATGGCTCCTTTCTGCAGTTTTTCCAAGGCCAAGTGGGGAGGGAGGTATCACATGGGTCCTAATGCCCCCAGAGTACATGTGTGAGTCTCCCCTGCACAGTCACGGGGATGCTGGGATGAAGAGTGGCCCCATCTGGGCCCTATTTGACCCCCTGTTCCAAGTGCAGCAGGTCCCTACTCTGGCTGGTTCTGGCTCCTACCATCCCTCTCGTCCCAGAGCTGACCAGAACCAAACACACTTTGCTGATGCAAGTTGATGAAAGCAAGGCTGCGGCCCTCTCCCCTGAACTCAGGCACATAGCACAGGCAATAGCAGTGAAGGCTTCCCCCAGTTACTCTGCTAAGGTCCACGCCCTTCTTGTGGGAGAAGATAAGTCACTCAGTGCCAGTGTAATCATACAGAAAAGCCCAGTGTGTTGGAACAGGAGGCAGAACGCTGCTGGCGCACCAGGGCTTGTTCCTGAACCTTTAGGGAATTTACCAGGCTTTGGGTTTGTTGCTCCTGCTCTTCCCAGCTCGCTCCACGGCTAGAGCAGCAGCACAGCCTTTGCTATGGCTGAGAGTCCACCAATGCCACTGCCTTCAGTCCACCCTATCCTCCCACTTCTAACGGCTACAGCCCCAGGCTGTGCGTGGTCACATCGCTGAGCCGGTCCCCGAGAGCGGCTGTGTGCTCATCTATGCCGCAAGACCGATCAGGCTGTTGTGCAACACCGATGCTGCTGGGCCAGGGCCAGAGGGCAGGGCTTTCCCCACATCCGCCCCAGCAGGGGCCTTTTCCGGCCCTGGTTTCTAGAGACACACAAATGATGAAATTCCAGTCTTTCAGTCCATGGGATTCTGTGCTGCGTCCTGCCCAGTGCCTGAGGGTCACTCGATTAGGAGGAAGGTGTCTCAGTGAAGAGGAGTGTGATGCTGGAAGGTGTTAATGGCAGCCATCAATCTAGTCTTTGATTTATAAACATCACAGACACGGTTAAAGCCAATGGGGCATCAACCAGCTAGCTCAGGCTAAATGGAATGAGCAATTAAGTCCTGGCTGGGGTGAGAGAGCGGGAGACACTTGAAGCTACTGCAAGACAATTGGCTGCACCATGAAGCTTGAGTGGGGCTAAGAGTGTCCTGAGGGATTTCCCTGGGACTGGGTGCAAAGGCAGGAGCCAAGATGCATGTGTGTTAGAGGAGAAACCCAGCAGAAAGAGAGAGAGGAAGGCATGAGAGAGCCCCAAGGGACAGAGCTCCTTGGGCACAGGACTGGCTGGAGGGAGGGGCAGACTTAGAAACTGAGAGCAAGAAAACTGCCTAGTGCTGTTTGTTCCCACTGTGCTCAGGCAAACAGGGCTCTGGGCACCTTCTTGGGACATTACCAAGATTGGATCAGAGAGATACTGGCTTTGTATCAATATAATCCACGTCTCCTGATGGAAACCAGCCCGCAAGGCTTGGACAGGGGCTAAGCACGTGGGCCGAAGCGGCAAGAGCAGATCCTGTTTGCTGGAGGAGAAGGGAGTAGGATGGGCAGACACAGGGCCGGCTCCAGGCACCAGCGAAGGAAGCAGGGGCCTGGGGCGGCCAATAGAAAGGGGTGGCACTCCGTCCGGTATTGGGGCGGCACATCCGCGCCTGCGGTGGCAATTTGGCAGTGGGTCCTTCACTCCCTCTCTTCCTCTTTGGTGGCACTTCGGCGGCAGCTCAATCACGTTTTTCTTTTTTCTTTGCCGCTTGGGGTGGCAAAAAAGCTGGAGCCGGCCCTGGGCAGACACACACAACACCCCCGCCCCGGACACTGTCTATAAAGGAGTCATGCACTGGAACGGCTGCCTCCTGCCCGCCTCACACCCTCAGCTCGTGTGTGCCTTCAGCTCCAACAGCAGAGCTGGGAAGGGGTTAAGAAACATGAATTCAGGCCGTGCCATCTTGGGCACGTGCACATTCTTAAGCACTGCCTAGCAGCCTTGGTGTTTGCGCTCACACCAGCAGCAGGATCGGTGCCCTGCACTGCCCAGCCTCCTCGGGGGCTCCGGGCAGCATCACTGGAGACACTTATGTGTGCGGCACCGGAGGTGGCTCTTGGCAGTGGAAACAGCTGTGACCTTCGTTCGCTGAGGCACTCCCCTGAGCAGCTGGCCGGGGCACAGGGACCCTGGGACTTTGCAGGCAGTCGGTGACTTCCCGACCCACCTTCCCCGAGGCAGGCTCTGGCTGAAGGGCCATGGCAGTGAGACGGGTTTGTCAGAGCAGCTGCCAGCAAGAGTTGTTTAGCCACACTAAGAGGCCACCAAAAATGTGTTGTGAGAACCCCGGCCTCAGCTCCTGTTGTGCCTTGCCTACCTCAGCCCTTCTTTTGGCAAGGGCCAGCCTCCCTATGGTCAGTTAACAGGGCATCACCTCTTCCTCTGTCTCCTTTCCCTCGCCCCCACTTCCCCCATCACCCACTGGTAATGCCTCCCTCAGGCAGTGGAGTATCTCACTGGTGCCCATCCATGGGGTGCTGCTAATCCCTTTAGCTCACTTCCCACCCCTCACCATCCACCGGGGTAGCACTAGCATGACCCGACGTCCCGATATTGGGGGCTTTGTGTTACAGACGCAACTATACCCCCCTCCCATGAAAAAAGGGTCCAGAATTTTCACACTTGCTATCTGGTCACGCGAGGTAGCCCCAGCCCCTGACCCCTGCTCCACAAGTCACTGAGTATCTCGGCTTCCGCCCTCAGTTGCACCCAGGACATTTCACTCTGACTCAAGGGAGCCTGGTGTGAGGAAGTTTCCCAGCCCCCATGGCAGCTGCGTCATATCCTTTCCTCAGCGCCAGCTCAAGTAGTTGTGCGGTTGTTTTTCGGGCTTGTTCTCTTAATGGCTCTGGAGAAATTAATTATTTCTGTGGGAGAGGGGAAAAAACCCTTGAAAAAGAGAAGTTGCAGCAGGATCAGATCCGGATGCCTTCCAGCCTATCTGTGATGTGACACGTCCCTCTTTGACTCAGCCTGAAACTGCTGAGGTCAGCTTGGAATTTCCTCCTGCGGGGTTCGCTCTATAAAAAGAAAAGATGCACCCAACAGCTGGCGAGGGCAAGAGAGAGGAGACGGCAATGCTTCAGCCTGAGGTCTTTGCTGCTTCCCGCCAGGTGAGTGTATGCTGAGAACTGGGCTCTGACCCTCGGGGAGAGAGGGAGAGTGCAGGAGAGGACAGGGCCCAGTGCACTCTCCTGGCATTTGTGGTAATCTCAGTGTGCTCACTCAGACGGGCAGCTGCTGGATGGGGAGGGGATCTGGAGATGGGTAACAGCACTCACAGCCTTCAGCTCTAGGCCCTGGGTTCAGATCCAGCTCAGAGAATTAGTGACAAAATGCCACTCCCTTGTGGTGGCTGGTGGGAGGCCTATGAGGAAGGAGCGAGTGGTCTCTGTCCGGTTCCCAGGGGACAGGTGTCCACTTCAAAGGAAACAGCTTCACAACTGGCAATGACAGCTGCTGTTGAGTTCCTGATGGCGTGAGGATCTGTGTCCCGAGCCCGGGCGGCTGCTGCATCCGCCCCACTGCCCAATAACTCTGCTAGTGACTGGAGAACTGGGCGCCCTGAGGCCTTATGCTCCGCTAACGATCCCCCCGTCCCCAGAAGCTGAGTGGAGGATTGGGCCGGGTGCGCTAGTTAAGCCAGAAAGAGACAGAGCAAGTTGCTGTGCAACTGGGAGAATTCCTAGCTGGCTGCTACATGGGACCCTGCCTACGGTGCCTGACTCCTGAGCTCTGCCTTCCCAACTTGTCCCTGGTTCCCTGCCATGCTCCTGGTTCTTGCCTTCCTGCCCTGTCCCTGGTCTCTGAGTAGCTGAGCCCACCTCTGACCTTTGCCTTGCCTCCGGCCTCTGACTCCTGCCCTGACTGCACCAGTCGTGGTCAAGGGTCAGGGACTAGGAGCTAGAGGTGGGCAGAGAGTGGCCCATTGGGAAGATGCTCTGGGAGGGCAGGCATTGCTGCTGCCCACTCTGCAGATGGTCTGTAGGTAAAGAGAACTTCCATGTCTGGGTCTACCAGGCTGGCACTGCAGCCTCAGAAACGCTGAGGTCCCTTGCTGGCACCATCTCTTGGGAGAAGAACAGTGTGCCAGTGAGGGGGGGTGTTGCTAGATGTTGGCTTCAGATATAATTCACGCAAACTGGCACCATGTTAATGAGGCTCCTGGCAATGCCATTCTGCTGCATAAATATGAAGGTCTGTTTGAGATGTCCCAGGCTATGGGGAGAGAAGTGTGTGTGTGTGTGTGTGTGTGGCAGGATAGCGGGTTTTACAGGTTGCTGGTTTGCCGATTGTAATCAATTATTGATGTATTTATTGCAGGGTAACACAATGGTTCCTGGTTTTCCTTCTTACCAATGCCGTGACAATCGTTTGTACCCTTTTGTTCTGTCAATCAGCGGGGCCCCTACTACCCTAGTGAGTATACAGCGCGCTTCCATCAAACACGAGAACTGTGCCAAATGCACTGCTATGAAACGGGCGCTGGGGAGCACTCCTCTCATGAGCTACCTCCTTCCCCACCACCGTGTTCACACTGGGAGAAGGGAGTTAAAATGTGTTTCCTTTGACTGTTTGAACTGTTGGTGTCATCGTGTTGGGGCCAGGGTATTCAAGAGACAAGGTGGGTGAGGGAATATCTTTTGCTGGACCAACTTCTCAACAGTTTGTCTCTTTCACCTACAGAAATTGGCCCAGTGAAAGACATTAGCTCACTTCCCTTCTCTCTGTTTCCTTTGATGGCAGAACTGTAGATCTGCCCTATCTTTGCTAGGATGTTATTGATTTTGAGTCATTACCATCCTGGGTTATACTCAGCCCCCTTTGTGTAACACACACCCAGGGCAATGAGTTCTGTGCACCTACCACGGGAACGGTCTGACTTAGGAACTAGGGATAAAGGAGAAGTGAATCTCCGCATCCAACGCCACTGTCACAGATTCAGTGGGGGAGACTATTCAAATCTCCTTGCCCCACAGGTGACACGCTACAGAGCAAAGTGAAGCGAGTGTATGCTGCACGTCAGCGCTCCCCACTGGCCAAGGAATACAGCAACAACAGCAGGCTGGAAATGGCACGTTCCACCTCCAGTTAAATGGGTAGAAACACCCACAAATAAATAGTGTTTATTTATTTGTGGGTGTCTCCACCCATATATACATATCACACACTCACACACACTGCTAGTCCCAGAGCACTGCCAGTCCAAAGCTTCTGGGTTTGAAACAAACTGTCATATTTGTTTTCTTTCAGATAAAAAGCAAGAACCTCGGATATTTAATTCTGGGGATCTGCTTCCATGGGTAGAGCCCACCCTACAGCTGTGAGACTTAAGACCTCTGGGAAACAAACAAAGGATCCACTGACCCATCTCCCTTCTCCTGCTCTCGCTGCTCCGCCCTGTGTGTGTGTTTCTGACACTGGACTGTGGAGAAAGAAGAGGTTAAACTATCCTTGCCCCCTAGCAGAGTGTTTGGGCTTTGGCTAGGCCAGTTCCAACAAGCATTAGCTTTGCCCCATCAATCCCTGCAGTCAGAGCAAGAGACTGCACCTTACAACCAGTAGCGACTCTGGATTTCTACACATTCTGTAAGAAATGGGAACTGTGAAGGGCTGACCCAGAGGCTCCCTCCTGTGACCAAATCCAGCAGTTCCGCTCTCTCTTCCACTGCAGAAATGCCTCAACCTTAACATCAAAAAGAACTCGGGGTCCTTTCTGGAGCATGTTTTTCTCCACTCTACATTTCAGGGCACTCCAAATCCAGGGTGGGAGGAGTTCAAGGATGGCCCTAGCAGGGCTCTTTAGAAAGTGTTATGAATCCATACGGCTCTACCACAGCAGACGCCCAGCAAGCAGCAGGGAGACGGGAAGGTCAGTGGTGCAGGATCATCGTCATCAGTCGTCTATCTGATCTCCAGCTCGAGTGGGACATTGTGAACGGAGCGGAAGAGGAGCTTCAGCCCGCTGCCCCTCTGCTCAGTGTTTCATGGTTGGGAGGTGCCAAATAACTCCCGTAAAACCACCGTCCCGGGCACGCTCTGTCTCGTGCTTCCGACGGGACGGATCTTTTGGCATTTCTGTACCGTGTCTAATGAGCTTCCTTTCCAGGCAGAAATAAACGGTTGTGAGATTGAAGAGAGTTTCATGTCATTTCAAAACACCCAAGGGAGGGCTGGGAACAGAACCAGTCCTCAGACTCCATCAGCTGCAGGGAACGAGGCCCTAATCCTCACACGTAGCTCAGCTCCTAACCCCCACTGAGTTCAATGGAGGTTAGGAGCCTAAATACCTGGGAGGCTCTGGGCCCCGTTTGCTGTTCATGAGGACATCCCCTGAGCGCCGAGGAACGGCAGACGGAGGCAGAGCTTGGCTGGTTCTTCCTAAAGCCCTTTCTCCTGATTCAGATCCTCACTCTTTGGACAGCGGCAGGTTCAGGGCAGCATCATATCACAGGAAATCTAGTCCCACCTTCCTTTCGAGTGACACAGCTACGCTGGGGTTTTCTTTGCCAGCGAATTGAAGCATAGGTGGCCTACAACAGCCTCAGGCCCTTATGGGACAGAACCTTTTACATATTTAAACATGAATCATTTGTATTTCTCTAGCCCCGCCCATCGCAGGATCTCAAAGCACTTTGCAGCTCCCTGGAAGATAGGGAAGGCGTATCGTGAGACATACACAGATTAGAGACCTGCAGAGGCCATAACAAAGGAGTGGCAGTCAGGAGTGGAACCTAGTCGTCTGGATGCCCCCTCCTGTGCTCTACCCTCCATCCTTCCTCCCCGCACTGTTCTGATTCTTTATGAAAAGATCTCAGTTGGGAAAAGAAGGGTTTTCTTTGTTTTAATTGACAGCATCACCAGGCTGACTTCAGGTAGCCAGCGGTATAATGGGGTGGTGGGGGCAGGGATCCAGCTCCCAGCTGCTGTCCTGGGCTTGGTGTGGATGGAGAGACACCAGACTGGCTGAGGTGGATCCATTCATGCTTCTCTTCGATCCTCCACCTTTGTGTTCAGAACAGAAGTTGCTTCTCCATCTGCTCTCTCAACTTGTATTTCTGAATCTGGAGTTGGAGCATGGAGGAGAGAGAGTCAGAGGAGAGATAGCCAGGGGAAGCTAGTCCCCAGCACCCCAGCATCCTGGCCCATGGGCTGTCCCTTACCTTCCCTGAGACGGTGAGTGGATATTTCTTCATGAACACTATGTACCGAGGGATCTTGAAGTGAGAGATCTGAAAAGAGAGAGACAACAGCTACAGCCTGCAAGTAACAGCAGGCAGGGCATCGTCTATCACCCCTGGTTACAAAGGGCCGCGTTATGGCCGTCACTGCTCATGTCAGGAATACGTGGGACCGGTTTCAGGCCTGATCCCCAGCGGGTGTAGAGGACTTCACTGACTTCCATGGAGCTGTGGCGATTTACACCAACTGGGGATCAGGCCCTTAATGTGCTGAGTTACTGAGAAAAGCAATGCAAACGTGGGCACAGCCTGGGAATGGATGGGGAGATCCTACCTTCCCTTTGCAGAAGGCTTTAATTTCCTCCGCCGTGCACTCCTGCCCGGCCTTCACTCTGATGCAGGCACAGATCTCTTCTCCCATTCGCTGGTCCTTCACGCCAATCACCTGGTTGGGAGAGAGGGAGGAACACATCAGTTCTAGGAAGTGCTCGTCTCCCAAGAGTCATCTGGTCCCTTCCCTTCCCTAATGGAAGCTCCTTATCCCTCCCTCGGGTCAGTGCTCTGTCACCACCCTCGGCCCTCACTTTGTTCTCCTGGCTGAGGCACTGTGCTCCAGACATTAGAAAAGTGGGCTCAGAGCAAGGCCTTCTGAGTTCTATTCCCAGGCCTTGGGCAACCTTCTCTGTACCCCCATTTCCCCACGTGTAAAATGGGTTCCCTGCCTCAGAGGGAGAGCTGTGAGGCTTAATGAATTGGGGTGCTTTGAGAGCCTCAGATAAAAGGGGTTACGGAAGGGCAAAGCTTATTAATATTGTAAACTCTGTTCCCTACACAATCCCCAACAAAACCCTACCATGGCTAAGGTTACAGGCCTACTCCGTACCGAGCTAGGAAGGTCAGATCATTCCACGTAGGAGCTGGATTTCCCCTAAGTGATTCCCCTCGAGTTGGGTTGCACAATTTCCCTGTCTCCCCTCCCACCATTCACCATCCCAAGCCAACATCCTGAAATTCCAGACACACAGAGATCGTGCTGACTCCCAAGGCAGTGACCCAAAACCCCGGAAAGTGCAGCCCTTCCGTACTGGGGTCACTGCACTGAGATGCTGGAGCAAATGCAGCAGTCATTAAAGAACTGGATTATTTATGGGTTAAACAACAACAACCGGTCGTGCAGCCAGCACACCCAGGTGTGGTTTGTCATGAGAACTGGATGATGTTCCCGGCAGATTGGGAGCAGCTGGCCAGAGCTGCATCCTACTTCTTACTGGCTAGACAATGGAACCTTCAGTGCAACTCCTCCCCCGCAGTGACTCAGCACAGGAAGAGAGTCCGTTCTGATTTCTAGGTTCATAATTTGTGGTTAATGATCATGTGCCCTTCCATAAGGCCTTCCCTCGGCGGATCTCACAGCACTTTGCAGATGGCTGTGAGTTTAGAATGTGAGGAACGGAAGAGTTACTCTCCGGCTTGGCAGACAGGAAATTGGAGTGCAGGGATTTTGCCCAAGCTTCCAATGAGTATGTGACAAAGACAGGAACAGAGCTCAGGAGTCCTACTTTCACTCTTGGATTTTAAGCACAAAGTCATCCTCCCCCTGTATATGAGATCGCCAGCTAGGTGAAAAGCTGAGCATGGATGACAGCAAACAGGCTCCTGACAAATGTCCTGGATGGCAGCATGCCTGTTACCCCCACCCCACCATGCCTATCCATCCTACTCACCTGCACCTCCTCAATCTTGGGGTGGGTGTGTAGAAACTGCTCGAGTTCTGCTGGGTAAATGTTCTCCCCTCCACGGATAATCATGTCCTTGCAACGACCTACAATTTTGCAGTAGCCGTACTTGTCCAGGACAGCAATGTCCCTGAAACAACACCTGAGTCAACTCCATAGCCCTCGGTCCAGATCTCCCAGCTGGCTGGAGAATGGCTCATCCATCCAATCAGCCCAGAGGGAATCTTCCCACTGTCATGTTCAGAGCCTACAGCTCTTAATCCTGACCAGCAGGAGGTTAGACTTTCCACCATCGAGTTCGTAGAGGATGCACCACTCTTTCTGCAACCCCAAGAGGAGACTCCCATGCAGGGATCAAAGGGTTCCCAATAACTCTTACTTCCAGGAACCTGCATCAGAACTCAATCTAAACTGGAATTGCTTTCATTCCCCTCCCCACCCGCATCCGCATCTGGTTATTCCATGGAGACAGCGCAAAGATCCATCTAGCGCAGTGTCCTGTCTCCAGTAGTGGTTTGTACTAAATGCTATGGGCCAATTTCTGCCCAGGTGTAAACTGGTCCGACTCCACTGAAGTTCATGGATTTGGCCATGCTGCCACGAGGACTGATTCTGGCCTGTTACTAGAAGTTACTGCTTCCCACTCGGCCCCAGCCAATGCCATATACCTGCACCCTCCCTCCAGAACCGAGGTAAAAGGGGAAAGAGCAGATTCTAGGTAGTTCCCAAACTCACCCAGTCTTGTACCATCTGTCATCAGTGATTACTTCATTGGTTTTGAGGGGGTCTTCCCAGTAGCCCAGCATGACACAGTAGCCTCGAATCTGGAGTTCCCCGGGGCTGTCCAGAGTGGCAATCTCCCCGGTTTCAGGATCCTCAATCTTTGCCTGCAACACAAGAGAGCCAGGCTCTTCAGGCACAGTGCAAGCCCCATGGAGTGAGGAAGGGCAGCAGCAGCGGTGCTCTGCTGGGGACTGTAAAACTAGGGTAGGTGGGGTAGATAAAGTTCACCTCTGTGTGGGGGAAGATGCACCCCACCGTCTCCGTTCTCTGGGAGATGCTGTCCTGTGGGAATCCCATGAAGGTGACAGGGCTGTTCTCTGTGGTCCCGTAGGCAACCTGCAAACACAAAGGTGGGGGGATATGCATCAGGGACTCTGCTGGGAAACAGAAACAGCCAAGTTCTACTGCGAAGGTGGAGGAAACTAGCAGTCAGTACAGGGGAGGACATCGGGGATGCGAGAGTTCTTCACCAGTCATGGGTCACCCCGCGAACGCTCCCATCTTCAGGTGTACGTCAGGGCAGCTCCAGATATTACTACCACCAAAGACACTACTGAAAAGCTCCCCCCCAGGAGACAGGAGGGCAAAGAACAATGAGACTGGATGCACCTGCCATGGTCCTGCCTCTGCTCCACCACGGCAAGCCAGTTTGGTATCATCTGCAAACTTAATAAGTGTACTTTCTATGCCAATATCTAAGTCGTTGATGAAGATATTGAACAGAGCCGGTCCCAAAACAGACCCCTGTGGAACCCCACTTTTATACCTTTCCAGCAGGATTGGGAACCATTAATAACTACTCTCTGAGTATGGTTATCCAGCCAGTTATGCACCCATCTTATTATCGCCCCATCTAAGTTGTATTTGCCTAGTTTATTGATAAGAATATCATGCGAGACCATATCAAATGCCTTACTAAAGTCTAGGTATACTACATCCACCGCTTCTCCCTTATCCACAAGACTCGTTATCCTATCAAAGAAAGCTATCAGATTGGTTTGACATGATTTGTTCTTTACAAGTCCATGTTGGCTATTACCTATCACCTTACCACCTTCCAAGTGTTTGCAGATGATTTCCTTAATTACTTGCTCCATTATCTTCCCTGGCACAGAAGTTAAACTAACTGGTCTGTAGTTTCCTGGGTTGTTTTTATTTCCCTTTTTATAGATGGGCACTATGTTTGCTCTTTGCCTGCATCAAGCCCATAACTTCTGTTTGAGCTAGAGCAAATCTAATCTTGACTGAAAGACTTCATGCAATACAGAAGTCACCATGTCCCTAGGAACCTTTGCCTTGAAGGGAGCTATAGCGAATACAATAATATAGCTGATTGTAAACCCTGCTAGGGCAGCATGGGACCCGTCAGTCTTCAGCAACCTGATCACCCCGGGATTAGCTCAGAAATGCTAAGTGTCATTTTAAATTACAGCTTCGCAGTTTGTTGGGTGACAAATGCTGCTTTCTCTGTGAATTCTGAGTCTTTGTCTAAACTGGGAATGAAAACTCCTGTACCTTAGCAGAACGGTGCAGTGTTTTGTTTTAAACAGGGTTTACAAACATTTCCAGCTAACACTCTATAAATATTAGCCAGTGTGGATCAGGCAACACTGTTTAAAAAATAACAAACCCTGCTCCAGTCTCAGCAGTGAACATTTGAGAGGCAGAGTGGTCCAGTGCATAGAACTGGGAGTCAGGATGCCTGGGTTCTTTTCCCAGCTGGGCAACATTGGGCACATCAAGTTACCTATTTGTGCCTCAGTTTGCCCATCTGTACAATGGGGATAAAAACACTCACTCCCTTTTGCCATCAAATGATGCTGATAGGTTGCAAGTACAGGGCCTGATTCATCACTGTGTTACTCAAAATGGAGTTCCATTGGGGTAGGACTGGAGTAGAGATCAGGGCCTAGAGCACCATGGGGGGTCCTCAGATAACAGTATTCTATTGGTTGGGGGCAAGTGGAGGGACAAAGCATTGTGCTCCCCCTGCTGGCTCTGCAGCAGTTACACAATGGTGCTGGGGCTGCACGATGATATTGGCACACCAACAGAACTCCAAAGACATGCTCGTTTCAGTTCCCTTAGCAACACAGGGAGAAACCACCATCTTGGCCCCAGAGAGAAGGGAGGAACTGGCTGGGAAAAGTAGTGATTTTCAGGCGTCAAAGAGGGTGTAACAAACAACAGAAAGTCAAAGAACAAACCAAAGGAAGTGCTGAAGGCTCTCACACTGGCTCTGCCAGTCCAGCCCCCTGTGACCCAGAGGATGGATTTCATTATCCTAAACCAATGCCGGATGTTTTGTCTAGCTCTGAAGATCTGAACTGAAGTCGATTCCAGACCCTCCCTTGGCAGCTAGCTCCAAACTGTCCTTAACTCATCATCCTTCTTGTCTCATTCAAATGTTCACTGGGGAGATGGGGCCTAGCTCTGCTGGCCTCGGCAGCTCTCTGGAGTTGACCCTCCATCCCAAATTTTATGGGACCGACCTGGATTTTCCAGGTCGATTTTACTGTCCCACAACGACTTCTGGATATGTTCCAACTTGCATTACACTGTGATGTCGTTAGCTGCCAGAGCGACAGCGACATCTCTATGCCGCAACATCAGGCAGCAAACAAGTTTGCCTTGTAGGACAATTCTCCAAAGGTGGCCATATTCCTGGAGATCCCACCCATCCAGATAGTCACAACATAGTCCCAGTCTGAGCCGGCTTAAAGAATCCCCCAAATAGCCAATGCAATGTCCTCGCTGTGGCATAACGGCTTTGCCCCAGAGCAGCCGTTTAGACTCAACGCAGGCGATTGCTGCTTTCCTGCATTGCTGAAAATCAACCTCCTGTTATTTTACTGTAGGACAAATTGCTCCTGGTGGTTTGGAGTTCAAGCTGTTTCTCTTCTTTCCAGGCCAATTAGCATTCTTGAGGGTCGTAAGAATTTCTCCAGCCTGGCTAGAGTTTCAGAAACTCCCGCTCACTGGCCAGCAATGAGGCATGTGACAGTTACTTGGTATTTTATCGAGACCTTGAAAAATGCCTTCACTATGCAACTAACCCATTGACCTGACAGGGGGAGAGGACAACCCGGGGTGGGAGAATACAACACACATCGAGAGAGAGAAAGCGCAGAGAGACTGAGGAGGACAGAAAAGACCACGAGAAACCCCTTGGCTTGGAGGGTATCTGAAGGCTCCCAGCTGCTGGCATCCCACAAAGAAGTAAAATTGAGGACAAACTGGGCAAAATCCTGCCCCTGCTGAAGTCCATGGCAGCATCCCCATGGACTTCACCTACTGCAGGTGTCACTTTATTAGTCCAGTACCTTGATGATTAGATGCTCTATTAATAATCACTGTCCTGAATGCACTCGGCCCCTGGGACCTCAGGAACAGAGCTGCCTGTATAGCCTGAAGGCCACCCACCATTCGGATCCATCTCTCCTTCCCCCTTCTGCACAGCTCAGCGAAGAGGGCTGGGGGCGGGGCAGGGGAAGAGGAGATTTTGGTCCAGGACACTCAGTTAGATCCCTGCTCTCGAGAGCTTTAACCCCACTCCCATTCCTGGGCACCTGTGGGTCACATTCAGGAATGGAAAGGGGAGGATTTGGGCCATCAGAGGATAGAGGGGGTTGAGGGTTGTGGCAAGGGGACAACGGGGCACTCAGGGTGGGGAGAGCAGGACGGGGGAAGACAGAAGTGGGAGATGCCCCACAACATCTGTGAGGTCCAGGCTGACTAGCACGCAGGCGCATGGTGGGGTGAAGGATGGAGCAAGAGCTGGGTGGGGGGAGGGGGGGGTCCATGGGCGAGGCAGGTAGCATCAGGGAGCTGTGGAGAAGAGAAGCCGGAGAGGTGGCCGGGGATTAGAGAGGAAGGCAGCTGGGCGGGTGGAAGATGCCAGCAGGAAGCTGAGCTGGCAGAGTGTGGGTGGTTGGGGTGTGGGAAGGAAGCTGCCTTGCCTACAGCTACCAAAAAGCAGCAGTCTCATGGTGGCTGGCCACTGACTGCGGGGTGGGGAGCTCTCTGTGGCAGGAAACAGGCATTTGAGGGTGCCCGATGCGGGCCCCGAGCCCTAGGCACCGCCGTGAGGGGTGCCCGACGCGGGCCCCGAGCCCTAGGCACCGCCGTGAGGGGTGCCCGACGCGGGCCCCGAGCCCTAGGCACTGCAGTGAAGGGTACTTGGTTTTGGGTTCTAGATGCGGTGGTGGCGGGCGCCCACAAACACCCAGACAAACCCCCTTCGGGATTCTGAACCTGTGAGTGCTGAAGGCCCCTGGAGCCGAAGCTCAATCATGACTAAGGGCAAGGTTCTTCCCCAGGCCGGCGGGGGGCTCCGCAGCACCTGGGTTACTAAGCAGAATTGTGGCTGATGGAGCCAGAACTGCCCCAAGGAGCTCCAAGACAGCACACGCTGTACTGCCCTGCAGCAGGTGCAGCATTCGCCCTGCTCCATCGCTTGCCCATTCTCCTGGCCTCCCCCACTTTACATCCCGGCTCTCTCTCACCACTGTGCAGGGGTGTAAAGTGGGGGAGGAACCCCCTGTGCAGCAACACAGAGGCTGGCAAGAATCTGGCCCTATGCTATTCCCCCCAGCTAGAGACAGAGGGCCTCTTACACCAGAGTAATCCTACTGGTGTCAGCAGAGTTATTCCTGATTTACACCAGCGTGAACGCGGACTCAGAGCCTAATTCACACAGGGGACACTGGCTTACGGGACAATCAGCTCTTTTAGTGTGGGGTGTTTCAAGTGCATCAAGTTCTACGCAGGAGGATACGCTAATAAAAATAAATCACTGGGGGCGGGGGGGGGGGGGGAGACGGACATGACTGTCTCCTTGAGCTAAAACAAGACACCAGAACAGCCCTGCCCTGAGACACCACAGAAAACCCCTAAATCTATATTTATGTTGTTTTTAAAAGCTGTGTATTTACTGGCGTAGCCCACAAAGGCCTCTGCGGAGAAGCAGAGGAGAGTCACACATCTGTAAATTACTAGGCACCGGATTCACGCTCTTTGTAGAACAGCAAATGTTTGCAGAACTGTTAATCAATTAAGAAAGAGGGGAGTGCGGGATAATCCCTCCTCTTCTGAGTTGTCCCAGCAGCGCCAGTCCTGGGGGATCTCCGAGGGCCAGGGCTGACCAGGGGCCCCAGCAAAAGGAACACGAACACTAGACCCGTTGTCACCACCACACCACATGCCACCCATGAGACACTGGCATGCACCAGGCAAGCTGTGACCTTCTGTGGCTCATTGCCCACTTGCTGCCCAGTCCTTACTCATCCCCGGTCAAGGCCTGTGAAATTCAAAGAGTAAATACCAGCTCCTGCCTGCCTGGCAGCAAGACACTCAAATACAAACAGCTGGGAGCCCATGGGCCCCTCCCAGCAGCTGGGCCCGGTGCCAGCTTGTGCAGGACGCCAACCTGCTCCCAGTCTCCCGCAGGAATCTGCTCACTGAAGCAGGGGAGTCAAAAACATTAGCAGAAAGAATTTTCCTTTTATTAAATTTTTCTATCCATTGAAGTGGAACGTGAGACCAGACTGTTCCCCTGACGGTGGCGTCCAGGCCCCGTCCCGCAGTAGGTGTGTTCCAACTGGAAGGCACGCGGCATCCATTTAACCTCTGCTGGGCCAAATGGGCTGTCTGAGGTGTGCCCAGCACCGCGAGCCCCTCCCTGGGGATGAAATAAACCCTGCTACCCAGCCCCCTTGCATCTGCATTACTGCCTGGCCCACTGCGTTCAGGGCCCCATTGTGCTAAGCCAGTGGTCCTCAAACCTTTGTCCTGGTGACCCCTTTCACATAGCAAGCCTCTGAGTGCGACCCCCCTTCTACATTAAAAACACTTTTTAATATATCTAACACCATTATAAATGCTGGAGGCAAAGCGGGGTTTGGAGTGAAGGCTGACAGCTCACAACCCCCCATGTAATAAACTTGTGACCCGCTGAGGGGTCCCGACCCCCAGTTTGAGAACCCCTGTGCTAGGTCCTGTACACATACAGAGGGAGAGGCAGTCCCTGCCTCAAAGAGACAAGAGGGACACTGGGTATGTCTACACTGCAAAGAGAAGTGGGTGTTCTTGATTCGGGTTAAAACAGCAGCGAAGACACAGTGACTCGGCCCTGAACTCAGGTCGGCAGCTCGAGTTCAAACCTAGAGAGCTACTAACCTGAGTTAAACGACGAGCTGCCAGGTCTTTGCTGCTATTTTAACCCAAGTTAGCTAACCTGAGTTAAGAACTCGCCTTCATTTGCAGTGTAGACACACCCACGGGGTGCGAGACAGGAGGGACTAGCCCAGTGGTACAGATGGGGAACTGAGGCACAGGGATAACGAGTGTCTTGCCTGAGGTCACACAGGGAGTCTGTGGCAGAGCCAGGAATTGAACCCGGGTCTCCTGAGTCCCAGTCCAGTGCCTGAACCCCATAATTATTTATTTCCATCTATGCATTCAACCCCTGCTCTGGGCGTCTCTCACGAGACATTAAACAATATAAAGCACATAAATAGCTGCAAATCCAGCAGGCAATCTTCATCCCATCCAAAGTACCCCATCCCCCCCCCCAACACTGTCACCACCCCCTCCCAGAAGACAGTGGAAACAGATGGCGCTTTGCAGTGTCCCCTAGACTGAGGAACAGAGATTCAGGCTCACTGGGACAGGGATGTGAGCATATTCCAAAGCAGAGGCCCCACATGAAGAACATCCTCCCAGCCGCTCAAAAGCAGCACCTCAAACTCCCCTGGAAGTGGGTGCAGGAGGTGCAGGGAGGGGTGAAAGAGCAGGGAGCACAGCTACTGTAGTCGTGCTCCTGATGAGATAGAGCCTCTTAGCAAGCAGGCTGCTGCACTCCGTGCTAGCATCCATTTCTGAAAGGACTGACGGTGCAGCTCCATGCACTGCGGGAATCTAATCTTGCAGTGACAAAGGCCTGGATGATGGTAGCAGGGTGAGCATCCAAAGAACAGCTGCAATCTCTTGGCCAGATGGAGATGGAAAAATGCTGTTCTGGCAACTGCTGCTACCTGATCATCTAACAGCAGCTGGAGGTCTGAGCAGGCTCCAGCTGGCGAACCTGGGATGCGCACTCTTTGCTCAAGGGGCATATATACGCTCTTGGCTCTAGCGTCTCAGCCCGTGCTCTTTCACTCTCCCAGTTAACTAATTCCTTGCCTAGTGGTGTCAGACAGGTGTCTGGCCAATGGGTACCCACCGGCCTTCATCTGGGGACAAAGGTTCCCATCAGCACACGCAGCGAATTTTGGAATTTCTTCCTGTTCCTTCACACCATCATGTAGAGCTGGGTCAGGCCATGCAACACGTGCATCATTTCAACTGGGGTTTGCGATGGGGCGGGGGTCAAAGTAAAGGCTCTGTCCCTGTTTGGGAGCTCCTTAAATCCAAGCATTGAGACAGGACAACAGGGAACAAATCTCAGAGGAGAGCTGGGTAAGAACAGTAAAATAACCACGAAAAATCCTTTGAATTCTGAAGTAAACTCGCTTAGATGGCGGCTGTGGCCCTTTTGCGTTTGCTTTTGATGACTGTCCTCGTGAACAGTCAAGCTCACTGGCAGGAAAAGCTCAAAAGCAGCCAGTCTGCACCAATACGCCAAGCTGGCACCGCTCTGAGCCCACTATCTCATTCTATAAACCCTCAGCCTTCATCTGAACACAGCTCTAGCTGTTGTGGTTGTGAAGAGACCCTCCAAAATGTCAGGGATGCAGGGATAAGGCTGCAGGGAGCCTGGAACAGGGAGCTCCTGCAGGGAGCTCCGAAAGGTGTAAGCTGCCCCATTCATCTCAGGGAGGGGTTAACCCAGAGGTCCAGTGATGATCAGTTAAGTATCACCACTGTTAACTATTTTATCGCTGGTGAGAAAGGAGAGGGAGGGTGACAGCTACATGATTTAAGTGTGGGCAAGGCCTCATTTTGGTGCAGACAGCACCATTTGGGAGGTAGCACCCCTTTATTTTTTCCCAGCTAGGGAGCAGCCAGGCCCCAGGAGCCTAGCAGAGCCCAGGGGATATGCTCAAGCCTCACTGAGGGGGATCATACTCAGTGAGCCCACTGGAGCCCACAGAGCTGCTGGAGCCAGAACATTTCAAAGAAACAAGCCTGAGTGGTCTAACAAAGCCACCCAAAAGCAGGGGGTAGGTGGGGGGGTTAGAAGGCAGCGTGGGGGAAGGGTTTGCATCATCATGGTGGGCATGGGGCCAGGGTTTGCATTGCATCATCACATGTGGTCCCCCCCCAAAAAAATGCACAGGAAAAATAGCAGCCCCAGAGCTAAGCGGAAAAACCATGGGCCACAAGTGGGTAAAACACCCCATCCCATCTTTAAAGGGTAAACCCAAGTCTCCCTTACTTTAAACCACTTGGCAACCCACAGGCGACACATATGGGAGGAGCTTATTTTATGGGTGGAGTTTGGAAGAATATCACTATCTTTATTCTCAATCTGACCCCTGCTGGCAGGCATGTCCATGGAAACCAAACTGTTAGTTAACATTGTTTGTGGGGAAGAGGGGGAAGTGAATGTTGAAAGGTATAATGCCAACTATTTACACAGGAAACCTAACTCTGAGAGCTACGTTTATCCAACCAAGGAACAGAGATATACCATGTGACCTAGGTGTTCAAACAAACAGCTGCATTTCAAATGCTGACAATGAACTGTTCGTACACAAGATACAGCTTAGGTATTATTTACAGAAATTATTCAGTAAATAACTTGGAGTAAGTCTGAGAAAGCCACAGTCTGTTCACAGATAGAAAGAGAAATATGTAATTTTTGGAACTGCTTTACTAATCATTCCCGTGCTGTATGGGGGTTCTCACAGCACGATGGAGCTCCCAGCCTGCACTGGGCCAGCTCAGTGGAAAGCCCGGGAAAGAATTTCTGGGGTGCCACTTCTTTAGTTGCGCCAAAGTCCTGATCAGGAATCTCAGAGAGACATTAAATCCAGTGGACAAGGTGGGTGAGGTAATATCTTTTATCAGACCAACATCTGTTGCCTCACCTATCTTGTCTCTGTAATATCCTGGGACCAACCTGGCTACAACAACACTGCATTAAACTAGGTGTCAGAGTGGTCAATGCACTCGCCGTTCAGTTCTGGAGACCCCGGTTCCAGTTCTTATTAGGCCGCAAACAAACACGTTTTGTGGCATCCGTTTAACAGATGTTTGACCACAGAACAGCTAGCTCGAAAACCCAGGGTTTCTCTATTGTTCCATCTCAGGAGGCAAGTCAGTGAAAACGCCTCACATACTGAGGATGGAGAAGAGGATCCAGGCTTTGAATGGCAGCATGTGGCCTGGCAGGACTGAGGAGTACTGGAAGAGCTGCATGGCTCTGCATGGATTGTCTATATTACATCTCCATTCAGCCAATGTTAGCTGTCTCTAAGGTTCAAGAAAAACAAAGTTCACCCCCAAAATGAAAACATAAAGTAAACAGCCTCATTAAAATGTACATCTGCAAAACAGCAGCTTGGATGCTGTCAGCCAGTTTGCATAACACCCTCTGGAGCATGCTCAGGAGGGATGGCTAATTCCACATCTCAACAATGGAAAAACCCAGAGATCCCTGTGAATAAGCCAGTCTCTGTGTCCTAAGTCAGCCCTTGGATTTCCTCCCTTTCTTGAGACCGTCTCACCTCCATAAACACTCCGTCGGGGCTTTGTAGCCAGCTTCAGAGGTGGAAGCCTCAACAAGCTCCCAGTTATGTGCTCGGCTCTCAGTTGTTTGCTACAGCCAGGAACTGGCTAGAAACCAGCTCAAAATGTTCCATTTACCACCTCCACACCACAATTCCTCCCCTGAGCTCTCCCTCTCACACTCAGAAAGGGAGAGAAACCTAGGGATCCTCCTACCTTCTCCCCTTAATTCCCCTCCAAGAGGACAGCAAGGGGCACCCTCCGGATCTTTAATTCACCTCCTTGTTGCTATTCTTTGTAACCCCTTAACCTGACCAAAGCACCCAGCCCCATTTCCTGAGATGCCATTAGCCTGATGTGACATGAGCCCCTTCACCAAAGTCCGAGCCATCATGACCTCCCCTCTCCCCCATCTCTGTCTCAGAAGCCCCAGGTGCTACCTGAAAACCACACCGCACCTTAGCCACTGCTCCCCAGGGTATCACATCAGCTGGGTCACAACCCCATTATTCCATTCTGGCTACAGTTCTCCCTACCGGGGCTTCAGGCAGTCTCAGCCCCCACCACACCATGGAGGTCTCATCACCAAACGGCAGGGTGTGGTAGTGTGCCAGCCACTGTCCCCTGTAGCTCACTCAGACAGATATCACCATGGGGCTAGCTCCCCTTCAGTCTCAGGCCGGTCAGGAGGAACTAGGTTTCTCCCCACCTCATCTTTCTCTGACCACAACACATCCTGAAGTCCTCATCCATTATCAGCATTGCAGCAGCACCCACAATACACTCGGTGCTGTCCACACACTGAACCTACCCCCAACTGTTCCCAATCTCACTCAATCCTCGCCCAGGAAATAAGCGGGAGATGGACAGAATAAGGATGCCAGGGTTTGTCCCTATACAACAACAGGGAAAGGTGCCTCCCTGTCTTTAAAGCCTCTGAAAATAGTTCAAGATTCCGCCCATGTTAAAATGTCACCACTAAACACTTGGAAAACATCAGTACAGGAGAGGTGGGCCCTGTACCAGTTAGCCTGGCACTGAAGGGGGACAGGTTCTGTGTTCCTGTCGATGGCGTTGTGCACCCCTATCCCTGGACTTGGTTCTCCACCTCTGAGTCACCGAGGGTTTTATCACCATCTGTTTCAGTGGAGAGCGAAGAGATCCCCCCAAAAGACAGATGTGCACACTGTTTTCTCTGCCCATTTACCTCCCTGCCCCGTGGGGAAAACTGCTCCAGCCTGGTGTCTGCAGCAGAGCAGTGGAGATTTGGAGAAGCCCAAAGGGGTTAAAGTCACACTGAGCTCCCAAAGTCAGTCGCTTCCAAGTCAGAGTCTGGCTGCTGCCTGTGGTTTGTGGGAAGGGATTTCGTTCTTTAATAACAGCATTATAAATAGGGCTGTGTTCAGTTTGCTGCAGACTCTCACTCACTCGTCTCCCTCCTCCTCCTGCCACTGCTGCTGCTCTTCCCTCCCACACAGACCCCAGTGCTGGCCATGGACCGGTCAGCCTTCTTCCTCAGCCTCCTCAGCTTGCTGGTGTGCCTCCTCCCCATCCTCCAGGCATGCCCCTCGAACTGCCACTGCCACGGGGGAGAGCTCCAGCACGTCATCTGCGACAACGTCGGGCTGAGGAAGATCCCCAAGGTGTCCGAGCAAACACGGCTCCTCAACCTGCAGAGGAACAACTTCCCCGTCCTGCCGACCAACGCCTTCAGGGAGATGAAAGGGCTTGTGTCCCTCCACCTCCAGCATTCCCAGATCAAGGAGATCTCCAGCGGCGCCTTCCGGGGGCTGAAGCAGCTCGTCTACCTTTACCTGTCCAATAACGATATCAGCGTCATCAAGATGGGCGCCTTCGATGACCTGTCGGAGCTCACTTACCTGTACTTGGACCACAACAAGATCTCGGACCTGCCCAAGGGGCTCCTCTCCCCGCTCATTAACCTCTTCATCCTGCAGCTGGGCAGCAACAAGATCCGAGAGCTGAGATCAGGGGCCTTCAGCGGTGCTAAGGACCTGCGCTGGCTCTACCTCTCGGACAACTCCCTCTCCTCCGTCCAGCCCGGGGCCCTGGACGACGTGGAAAACCTCGCTGTCTTCCATTTGGATAAGAACCAGCTGAGCACTTACCCAGTGGCTGCAATGAGCAAGCTGAGGGTGGTGGAGGACCTGAAGCTATCTCACAACCCCATGAAGGTCATTCCCGACTATGCTTTCCAGTCTTTCGGGCGCTACATGGAGACACTCAGTCTGGACAACATGGGCCTGGAAAAGGTAGGCTCCTCTCCAGCCTCCCTCCCCTTTCAAATCGAAAGGTGGGGCCTGGTTCTCTTCTCACTTACAGTGCTATCATGTCATGCTTCTGTCCTGATCCGCACGGGTGTGAGGGAAAAGGAGAATCAGGGTCACAGTTTTGGCAGAAGGGTGAAGGCTTCACTAGCAATAAAAAAAGGCACCTGAATCTTTGAACATCCATGTGATGAATAAAAACGAGAGGACCCCTCCTCTTGTGCTATGAGACGCTAAGCTCTCCTGGGCTCACTGCGCCCATCGGAAGGGTGGTGGGCCCCGCTCCAGCAGTTGGTTGCAGCGCTCCAATGGGAAATGTATTCTGGTGCTTTAAAATAAAGGAGCAAAGAGCTCCCAGCCTTGGGAGGTGGGGTGGGGGAAAGGAGAGGCAAGGGGCTGCCCCATGCTCAAACGGGCAGGGCACAGCGGACTGGTAGAACTTAACTGCCCTGTCTCCTGAGCTGCAGCCTGGGTACCTGCTGTCGGTTCGAAGTGTGTGTGTGTGGAGGGGGGAGATTCCTCCAGAGGCGTTATGAATAGCAGCAGTTTCTTCCTAGTGCAGCGCAGACAGGTACCCAATCCACACATGTCCATCTTCTACCTTTTTTTTTTTTAACTTCCAACTTTACACTCTATAAAGAAAGGTTTGTCTATTGATGAGCTCTCAAGAGAAACTCTTGCAGCCTTTTACAAAGAAGCCCTGTTTCTGCCCAGAGAGCAGGAGGGACATTCAGGTAACCCAGCAAAATACCCCTCTTCTTCTCATGGAAAAAGTCAGGACCATGGGTAGGAGCATCACGCTGAAGGAGCTACTTGCAACAGGACCCCTGGAATACCAGGCAGGGGTGCAAGTAAAGGAGCATATCCAGCTCAGGAAGGACAGCACCTCAAAGCAGCAGTGTCCCACAATGCTTTGTTGGGATGCAACAGGATGATGAAAGAGCAGCTCACAGCATCCCAGGATGTCGTGCCAAGAAGCACAGGGATGCAGCATATCCAGGGGAAATAGGATAGCACCTTACAGCAAGGCAGTACCCCATCATGTGGTGCAGAGGGATGGAGAACATCCCAGTGAAAACGATGAGTGCCTTGTAGCAACACAGAGCCAGCATCAAACTGTGCTGGTGGTGTGCAGAGCATCTGCATTCAGAAGGACACAACCCAATAGCAGCAGAGAGCTGCCAAACGGTGGTGGGAGTTAAAGCACATCCACGTTTCAAAGGCAATACAGCATCTCAGAATGCCAGGCTAGGAAGCTGGAATTTATCCAGGTTGAGAATGACAGTATCTATAGCAGCACAGTGTCCCTTCGTCAATATCTCAGCTCGAGATTACAGTCCCCGTAAGGATTGGTGTAATCAAGCTCATTCACCTGGAAATTATCTGCTGAAACATCCGTGGAAGGACTCCACAGATGACGAGCACGTCGTCCTTCAGTGATGCTGCCATGTCACTACTGGGGGCATCAACTCAGATTCTATCTAGTCTCATCATGCACAAATCAAAAGATACAGGTTACATGTGATACTAGAACTAGATGGAGAGACACCAGAGACAAGATGAGATTTAACTAGTCCAAGATGTTGGGATGCTCTACAGATGCAAGTGCTCTTTGTACCATCACGGAATTAGCTGAACAAACTGGAAGTCTATGAATTCAGTCTAGCTATGCAGTGACCTGACCTTGTTAATCTGGAGAACAGCATCTTGGGCATAAGAATGGAATTTGACAACAAACAGATGTGGAGTCAGTTCTCTCATCTGTTTGATCAACAGGTTGCTAGCTAGAGATGAAGTGTTTAGTCACTGCTGACTTACGTGTGTGTGTTGCCTGAAGTCCTTAGAGTTATGTTCATTCTCACCAGTGGTGAACTTGCTCAATGGATCAATGGTAGTTCTTTGTTATGTATATTATCTCATGCTGCACTGCTTTTTTAATATGGTTGTCTTGGTATAATTCTGTGCACTGACTGTCCGTCATCTTTCATACTTTTTGACATCATTTTAACAACATTCCAGTATAAAAAAAACTACCTCTGATATCATCTCACATCTCCTGTAGCTTCTTTCAGATTGGAGGATCCAACCACATGTTACTGGTAGACAAGCTACATAGAGGAACCGTTTCATCCACCAATGCAGTCCCTTCTGGGGTAGAACACAGCAGCTCTTTAACAGTGCACACACCACTTCCTTTGCATGCAAAAGTGGAAAAGTATACCAGAGCCAACCTAAATGGCAGGTGTTTAGCTAGGCACAGCAGAATTATAGTATCAGAGGGGTAGCCGTGTTAGTCTGGTTCTGCAGAAGCAGCAAAGAATCCTGTGGCACCTTATAGACTAACAGACGTTTTGCAGCATGAGTTTTCGTGGGTGAATACCCACTTCTTCGGATGCTCATGCAGCAGAATTATACAAATTAGCCAAAACACGAGGGTTAACACTCCTGCTTTGCAAAAAAATGCTCTGGACTCTTTAATGACCTACTAGTGGTCAGTAATAGACAGAAACTTTGTTTGAGGTCTCATATGAAACATGGCACTTCCTGCAGCCAAGTGCCCTCATAACAAAGTCTGGACCATTTGATTAGTACAAACAAGAGAGACGTGCCACCAGATGATCATTCCTATTTCCCTATGAACACGGTCCGCCATTGGTTGCTCCAGGGTTTTCATTTTTTCACTCTAAAGGTATGTCTACACTGCAGTCAGAGGAGTGACTGCACCCATGTGTAGACACACCCGAGCTAGCTTTGATCTAGCTAACTTTAACAGTAGCAGGGAAGCCATAGCAACACATGCTGTATGAGCCCACCTGGGACCCTGGGTAATTATTTGAGCAGCCAGCCCATGCTGCTATGGCTTGATTGCTATTGGTTTTGAGCTAGCTAGATCAAAGCTAGCTTGGGTATGTCTACACGTGCTGCAGCTCTTGTGTATGCAGACGTGTACGTCTACACGTGCTCTGATTGCAGCCTAGAGACACCCAAATGCGTTTTCTCCTCACACTTGCCAGAAGCCTTGTATCCATGTGATCCATATGTATGTATGTGAGTCTCCCTAGACACAATGGCCATCTGATGGCGGTATTTAAAGTATGCAATGGTGATAATATCTGGGTTGCAGCCACGCACACCCCCAAATACCATTCTCAGCTCCTCTTCTCTGATAGAGTTGGATTCTTCTGTGCGGTTTCAAAACTCTATAGCCACTCGGATGTGTGAAACTGTTCCAGATGAGAATCCCTGTCACTGTTGCAACGAACATCACCATTGTCACACCAGAAAAGAAAGAGATCTTAAACAATTTTGCAACTGCAGTATTGGGAAGTCCTCTCACACGCGAGGAAACAAAGAGACCGGACTCTTCTCCAAAGCTTTAACCAAAGATATTACGATAGCCATTTCTAACAGGGCTCAGGACCATATTAGCTACGTGCCACAATAAAGTGAACAATAAACATCTTGCATCTACATAACGACCTTCATTCTGGAGGACCCCAAAGTGCTTGAAGCTGGAGGATAAAGCACAGCAGCTGTTTAACAGCACACAACCAATTGGAACAGGAAGTGAAATAGAATACCATATTAGATTGAAACCGCAGGGGGAATTTAGGTGGTCAGAACAGAATTCCCCAAACTGGAATTTGTCCAGGACACTGGCGTCAAACACCCCTGCTGCACAAAGCACCAGAAGTGGTCAGGACCTTGGTTTCACATCTCATTGGAGAGACAGCACTGGCAGCAGCACAGCAGAACCCGCTGGGATTTATTCAGTGCCGAACCACAAGGGACTGTCCCCTGCTGACTTCCCAACACTATTTGCTGCAGGACTTTGGAGGTCTCTTACACAAGCACTAATCCAACCCAACACTGCTTGGCTTGTGAGATCTCACAGGTTTGCAGCCCGAGATGGCATTGCTGCAGGAGCTGGGACTCACGCTGAGGGGACGTGTCTGGGGAATGATCAGTGACATGAAAATACACAGATGAGTATTTGACACAGAGCTTTCTGGTGGACCCATGGAGATAACAAATCTGTTTTCTCCCCTCCCCAGGGTTCTGAAAAGAACAGGAAAGTGGGAAGAAAACAGGTGTGTTCTTGCTAAGAGAAGCACGCATGCAGTCAACAGTTTCCTCTGTAACTAACGGGCTCAGGGGAAGTTTGCACGGATGGGTTTGCATTTTACACAAATTCTTCCAAACTAAGTAGGACTGGGGTGGGGAGAAGGGGAGACGGCTAACAGGAGGTGCACAATTGCCAGTTTTATCTCTCCAGCACACCGCGTTTTATTCTCAGGTGCATGAAGGGGGCTATATTTTAAAGCCTGCCCATAGGCCATGAACACACAGACTTGCAAACAGCCCATCAGGGAGGGGAGGGAGAGAGGTGAGGAGACCAAGGCACTGGACGCCTGCCCTGCTGCATCTACAGTGCTCTGAAGCCAAGTGTAACTTTCCACTCAGAGTCCACGGGGCACTGCCAAAGCCTACAGGCCCTTCAGACTCCACAAACACTCCCTCCAGCAACAGTTCCATGAGCGGGAACGCAACAGGCCCTGGAAAGGTTTGTACCCAGGGAACGTCTCGGCTCACTTAGAGAGGAGGCGCGTGCTTTAGAAACAAAGGGCACTGGCCAGACCTCAGCTTTTCTTTGGGCTGTATGGAGGCGCCTGGGGAAGGCAAGGAGCAAATGGGGAGGGGCTTGGGCTTTAGCCACCCTGAGGTGGGAGGAATTAAAATCGGTCACTCAAGAAGGAAAACACCTTCCATGCGTCTGCCTCCTGAATCCCTCCAGGGGGTCATGGGGGAGATTCCTTGCCCCTTACCCTCTCCCACTCTCTCCAGCCCCACTGCTGTCACTAAGGGCCATGAACACAGGCGGCCTGGAAAAGAAGGGAATGGAGACCATCCCCCACTCGCCCGAGGCACAGCAATCAGCATCTCCCCTTGTGCTTTAGTTTTCAGATAAAGCATTTGCTGGAGTGACCACACTGAAGACTGTTCACATCGAGAACAACAGACTTAACCTGCTACCTGGGAACTTCCCCTTCAGCGGCCTGGAGAACCTCACCCTGTCCAACAACCCTTGGCTCTGCTCCTGTCAGCTAGCAGCTCTGCGCAAGTAAGAGCCACTCACTTCTGCCTCTCTCTTACTCAGTCTGCTGCCCACTGACCAGGCACAGGGGGAAGGTCCCGGTTAGTTGTTCCGGGGGCTCTACTGACCAGGCACAGGGGGAAGGTCCCGGTTAGTTGTGCCGGGGGCTCTACTGACCAGGCACAGGGGGAAGGTCCCGGTTAGTTGTTCCGGGGGCTCTACTGACCAGGCACAGGGGGAAGGTCCCGGTTAGTTGTGCCGGGGGCTCTACTGACCAGGCACAGGGGGAAGGTCCCCGTTAGTTGTGCCGGGGGCTCTACTGACCAGGCACAGGGGGAAGGTCCCCGTTAGTTGTGCCTGGCGAGGAGGAAGAGGCAATACCAATAACCTGACACTTGGTCAGTAATGCAGTTTCCAGTCTCCCCTGGCAACTCTGCCCAGGTGAGCAGTCATCTGTCCGCCTCTGGAGCTTAGGGATTTTCTGTTTCCCTTCCCCAGGTGGTTGGAGTCCAGCCGCTCCCGCCCTGATGCAGTTTGTGCCTCACCATCTCAGTACCGAGGGCAGCAGATAAGAGACACCGCCGCACTCCGCAACTGCAAACCCTCCACCAGGAGGCCCAGGAAAGGAAACCGCCATTAAACAGGTAAGAAACTTTTCACAACCACACCCTGTTCTTCTTCTTTCTCCTTCCGTCTCACACAGACTTAAGCCAAGTCCTGGTTCCCCTGAAGTCAATGGGAGTTTTACCATGGACTTGAGATCGTTTCCAAACCAGTTAATCCATTTACCTGCCCTGACCTAAATGTATAGGTCATAAAGCCAGAAGGGATCATTTTAATCAGCTAGTCTGACCTCCTGTATAACAGGCCAGAGAACTCTCCTGGGCTAATTCCTGTTGGAACTAGAGAAAATCTTTTAGAAAAATGTCCAGCCTTGGTTCAAAACATTTCCAGTGATGGAGAATCTCCCACAACCATGTTCCAATGGTTAATTACCGACATTGTTAACAAATTGTGCCTCATTTCTAGTTTGAATTTGACAAGCTTCAACGTCCAGCCACAGGATCTTGTTGTACCTTTGTGAGCTAGATTGAAGAGCCCTTTACTGCCAAAGTTTTGTTCCGCACGTAGGTACTTACAGACAGATCCAGTCACCCCTTAATCTTCCCTCTGGTAAGATACATAGAATACATGCCTTAGTCTTTCGCTACAGTAGAACCTCAGAGTTACGAACACCTCAGGAATGGAGATTGATTGTAACTGCTGGAGTTGTGTAGCGTAGGTTGACTTACCGCAGTAGTGTAGACATAGCCACAGACTTACTATGACCTCCTTACTCCCACTCCATATTCCTTTTATACATGCAAAGATCACAGTTGCTCTTTTGGCTACAGCACCACAAGTTCAGCTCATTATCCACCATGACCCCCAAGTCCTTTTCAGAGACACTGCTTCCCAGGATAGAGTCCCCCATCCTGTAAGTGTGGCCTACATTCTTTGTTCCTAGATGTATGACCTTATGTTTGGCCACATTAAAACACATATTGTTTGCTTGCACCCCACTTACCAATCAATGCAGAGTGCTCTGTATCAGTGATCTATCCTTCATTATTTACCAATCCCCCAATCTGTGTGCAATCATCTGCAAACATAAAATTATTGCTGATGAAGTTTTCTTCCAGCTCATTGATAAAAACGTTAGCACAGAGCCAAGGACTGATCCCTGCAGGATTCCACTACAAACACATCCACTTGAAAATTATTTCCTCATTTATATTTACATTTTGAGATCTATTATTTGGCCAGTTTTTAATCTATTGTGTGCCGTATTAATTTTGTATCCTTCTAGGTTTTTTTTAATCAAATGTCACGCGGTACACCAATTCGCATGCCTTACAAAAGTTTTAAGCCTATTACCTCAATACCATGACTTCTATCAATCAAACTTGTGATCTCAAAAAAGATATCAAGTCAGTTTGATGGGATCTATTTTCCATAAATCCATAATTCCATTGATTGGCATTAATTACTTTCCTTTAATTATTTATTGATCAAGTCCCATATCTGCCATTCCATTACTTTGCTTTGGATTGATGTCAAGCTGACGTGCCTAGAATTACCCGGGTCATCCCGTTTACCCTTTTTAAATATTGGCACAACTTTAGCTTTCTTCCAATCCTTTGGAACTTTCCCTGTGTTCCAAGACTTACTGTTAATCAACATACATGGTCTAGAGAGCACCACAACCAGCTGTCTGAGAACTTTGGATGAAAGTTATCTGGACCAGCTGATTCCAAAATGTCTAGCTTCAGTAGCTGCTTTTTAACATTCTCCCAAATTACCGTTGGAATGGAAATTGTTTCATCATCTATATCATCTAGCTTTTCCCCAAATGTGGAACAAATATTTGTTGAACAGTTCTGTCTTTTCTGCATGATCACTGACAATTTACCATTTCCATTTAGAAACTGGCTAATCTCTCTGCTAGGATTCTTTTGCTCTTAATATACTGTGACAAAGTTCCTGCTCTACCTTGGTGGGTCCTGCGCTTATTGGCAGATTTGCTCACCTCAGTGATCTTCCCCACAGTCTGGGTCAACTTCTCCTGTGTCTGATCAGGAGTTGAGAGGTTTAGGGGGAACCCGGGCCCGCCCTCTACTCCGGGTTCCAGCCCAGGGCCCTGTGGATTGCAGCTGTCTAGAGTGCCTCCTGTAACAGCTGCATGACAGCTACACCTCCCTGGACTACTTCCCCATGGCCTCCTCCAAACACCTTATTTATCCTCATCACAGGACCTTCCTCCTGGTGTCTGATAATGCTTGTACTCCTTAGTCCTCCAGCCACACACCCTCTCACTCTCAGCTCCTTGCGCCTCTTGCTCCCAGCTCCTCACACGCACTTCCTCTCCTCTGGCTCCCCCTCACCTGACTGGAGTGAGCTCCTTTTTAAACCCAGGTGCCCTGATTAGCCTGCCTTGATTGGCTGCAGGTGTTCTAATCAGCCTGGCTGCCTTAATTGGTTCTAGCAGGTTCCTGATTACTCTAGTGCAGCCCCTGCTCTGGTCACTCAGGGAACAGAAAACTACTCATCCAGTGACCAGTATATTTGCCCTCTACCAGACTCCTGTACCCCACTGATTTGGATCTGTTACAATACTTAAATTCCTTAACTCTGCTGGCCATAGAGTTTGCCTTCTGTCCTTTAGCTTGCCTTATCAATTTTCTACAATTCCTATCTTTTGATTTATATTCATAACTATCAACTTCCATTTTCTTCCATTTGGCTTGGGTGTACAGAATTATTTTATAGCTGCTTTCATTTCCCCTCTAAGCCAGTCTAGTTTTTTAACCAGTGTAGCCTTCTTTATTGAATGTGGCTTTTGAGGTATCTTGTAAAATGGTCTCAAACAATTCCTAATGATCATTCACATTTTTCTGTTCAAATTCTCTCTTTCAGCTGATTTGGCTCATAATTGTTTTATGAAACTGGTCCTTTTGAAGAACCAAGTATAAGGGTTTGGACTTTATTCTATTTGCACATAACAAATGTGAACAAATCATGATCATTTGTGCCTAAGCTACCATTAATTTTTAGTTATATGATCAAGTCCTCTTTGTCTGTCAAGACGAAGTCGAATATAGAACTCCCCCTGGTTGGATGCAACACTTTTTGAGACAGAAAACTGTCATCTGTAATATTTAGAAATTCTGAGGATATTTTAGTTCTGTCAGATCTCCAACAGGTCATCAGATTGAGGACCCCCTCGATAATGCAGTTTCCACACCATATAAAATACAGATAAGTGCTTACGGAGCCTTTGTTTTCTTCATCCATGGATAAAGAGATGGTGAAAACAAAGTTTTATGTAGGGTGACCAGACATCCCGATAAAATCGGGACTATCCCGATATTTAGGCATTTGTCCCGACCGACCTTTGGTCGGGACGCAATTTGTCCCGATATTTCGCGGCACTCTTTTTTTTTTTTCTTTCTCTGCCGGCAGCACTCGGCGCTTTTTTTTTTTTTTTTGCTCCGCCGGCGACCCCCTCACCATGTATCCCGATATTTTCTTCCTCTCATCTGGTCACCCTAGTTGTATGTCCTGAGTGCCAGAGGAGATACCAGCTCTTCTACCCCTTCCCAGAGTGATGCTATTTCTCCTGGACGGCTGGCAGATGTTATGGATTACAGATGGAAATACCAGCCGTTCCCAGCAGGGCTGGTAGACTTCCGCACTGGAAGTGGAAACTTTACTTTTCTAAACCACAGGGCTTAATTTAGTGTATGTAGGAGACTCTCCCTTCTCAGGCAGGAAGAGGAGAAAGCCAAACCCCCATTCCAGAGCCCTCCTCCAGGAGGGAGGAATAACAAAACAATGACGACGATGATAATACTTTGCCTTGAGATCCTCACATGGAGGGTGCACTAGAAAAGCAATTTCCGAACATCAGTGAACTGATCCGCACAACTCGTGAGTCGGAGAATTTATCCCTGTTGTACAGATGTGAAAAGTAAATACCTTCAAGCTAGACACATAGATCCATTCTAAGGCACCTAAGTAAGTGACCTGATCTTTACAAAGGTCAAATACCTTCAGCTTCCCGTGCTTGCACTGAGAGTTGTGGGTGCTCAGCACCTCTGAGAGGCAAGTCACTTATTGAGATGCCCATATATGCTGATTTAAGGTGTAATCTCTTGTGCCTTTTAGGTGCCCGACTTGAAATGTTTTAAGGGGGTCTGATTTCCAGAGGGAAGGTGCTCTGAGAATCAGGCTTCTTTGCAGTGTCTCAGCCCGGGCACCCAAAATCGATGTTGCTTTTGAAAATCTAGGCCTCAGGTGTCTGTGTTCTGGCAGCCAAAGTTTAAAATTGTAGGTAAGTTACTTAAGAGTCACACGGCAAAACAGTGGAAGAGCCAAGATCACAGAACCCATTGGCCTGGTGTCCAGTGGAAACTGGGGTTGTTTGGCACCTCTGAAAAGGAGGTGAGGTGTCTCCTGACTCACAGTTGTGTATGCCATTCATGAGACCATGAAAAAGCCTCAAGTCCCTGGATCTTGCTTGAAAAACTTTTAAATGTAGATTTATTTTCCCCCTCCCCCGCCCTAACAGGCCCTGGTATGGCTTGTCCAGGTGACCGGCCGATTCAACCAATCAGAAAACTACTGACTCCATCCAAGTCCACCCGTAAGCTTCTACCATCTGTCAAGAGACATTTCTGATGCATCTGATCCCCTCCAGCCTCCTCACAATCCTCGCCTATCTGCTGACTGCAGGATGGAATCCAACTTTTCAATCTTTTCTGACATCTATGTATTTTAAAAGAGGCATTTTTTAAACTAAACTATGCATGACAATGCTAAGACAAGCTAACCTAGATCCTGCCAGTAAAACACAGTCATCTTCCCAGAGGCATCCTAAACCCATGTCCCCTGGTGTTTGTTTCCATCCTTCTCCTTCCAGTGGGATGCAAGTGAATAGAAAGCCATAAGGGTTCCTCCCTCGCCCAGCCCCCGACTGCTCCAGCAGGAAAGCCATCCCGTCTCAACTCATGCAGACAGAAACCTCCTCCCAACTGAAGAGGTGATCCCTGCAGGTCAGGGCAGAGGACCACAGGTGAAGCAATGTCCAGGGTTCAGTGGACCTGGAGAGTGAGTTTCCCTTACAGTCCAGCAGGGGGCGATCTCTCTAGGTCAGGCTGAGGTCTGCTAGTGTTGGGGAACCTCAACACTGAAATAGCTTGGAGATTGGATTCTCTTCTCACCCCGCAGGCAAGTGGTCTCACAAAGTATCTACACATGCAAGGGGAGAGGTTTGCACCATATCAGCCTATATCTGGGGAGCGATCTTGCTCTCAAGTCCTCCTCCTCCTCCTCTCCCTGCCCCTAACCCAGAAAGCCTAGCGGGACAACAAGATGACTGTGGTTTATCATCATGGATTTTACAATACCACAATTTCAACTTAACTGCATTTTTTTATCTAAAGATTTATATAAATATATATTTATTCCTCTGTAACTGAGTGTAAATGACTCTTAGGGGGATGAAAACTCCTCTTACTCTTATATAGAAAACAAATTGTATATTTTCTTATGTACATCTTCTGTATAAAGCTCTCGCTGCAAAGATGAACTCAGCAGGTTTCCAAGTTTCTGCCTGAGGCCTCGTGACTCATGCTGCAAACTGGGTGTGAGTCCAGCTACACAGCTCAATCCAGACCCTAGTCCCCCCTTATCCTGCCTGCAGGTTCAGAACAAAATCCTTTTGAAGAAAAGAGTTTTATTATTAGCCCTACTACGGTGCAGGAATAGGTGACTCACACGTTCCAAGTACTGGCTACCTTGTAATAATGGTAGGGAACATCTTGGGAAGGCCAAATACAGGGTTGCTGTAAAGTAAATGGCTGCCACGCAACTGAAGTTCACAGAGTTAAGTCACAGCTGAGTTTGGCCCCTGGTGTTTTAAACTCAGCCCTAACAGCCTCACACAAGAAGCAAAGCCGCAGAGCTCCCATTCCAGAGCAGCTGTCCCACGCTCCCTTCATGCCGCTCCGTTCCAGAGCACACAGCAGGGCCTACAAAACTCTTGGTGCCGGCACGTTCTGAAGCTGCCAGCAATAAGAGCAGAAATCTGAAGCCTAGTCCCGTGTGGTTAACCCACCACATCAGTTTGTTCCCTTGGCCTTCACAGGCAGCTTGTTACTTCCTTTAAAGCAGAACAACCAGGCTGTGCACACTTGCTCGCCTTCAAGTACTCCCAGATCTGTTTTTCAAAAAGATAATGAGGGGGGGATCTGGGGCCGACTACACAGAAAGAGACAGTGCTCCACTATGCTAAACATACTGCAAAATGCATCAGCTAAACCCCATGGGACCCACTGAATGACAGATGGAACAAGGCTAGACGTTCAGAACACCCCGTTGTTCATGCACAGGAATGACGGTACACATGCATGCTTAGTGACGGAGTGCAAGTCCTGCTCAGACACTGTGTGCGTGTGAGAATACACAAGAAGGGCTGCAGCGCGCATGGCGCTGGATCTGACCCTCCACACGCTCAGGTTCAGGGCGTGTGTGCGAATCATGCAGGAGATTGAACATGTGAGTGCCATCCATGCTGGTGAAGGGAATCAGCTAATTCAGCAGCAAAACACAACACCGTTCTGAGTGTTTTGCTGCTTCATCAGTGTTTATACTGGAGGAGTCAGAGACAGCATGTGCAATACGGAAAAGAGAATGGGTTGGGCCTCTGATCCCCAGCCCAGTTACTCCACCCTGTACCCCCTTGGAAGCCCGGAAGGCATGAGGCCTCTGCATCCCATCACGCATGGACACATTCATTCAGGGAGCCTCCAGTTCCGTCGCTCTGTACACAAGTCACACGTGCTCAGGTTCCCGGTTCCCAATGGATGGTGGGGGAGGAGAGACGACCCAGGCAGCCCAGGCCCAAGCATGGAAAGCGACTCACCACAATATCCCGCATATTCATCTTGGTCATAATCTTCTTCATGATCTCAGGGGGCACAGGGGACCCTGCAATGACTCCTGGAAGAGAGACGGCAAGAGGACTACGTTGGAGACTCAGGAAATCCCACCGAAAGGGGTCGGTACAGTTAGATCTGACGGCCGACAAAGCCTTTGGGAGGCACTAGGTCCTGTCTACATGCTTTAGCATATCCCTAGCTGTGGGTACTAATTATTCCCAAAGCACCAGCCTGGCAACAAGAGCTGTGCATTTCCCAGCCTGGGTTGGGGGGTTGGCCTCATTTACTTGTTAGGAGAGTTAATTCTACAGCACAGATTCACTCCAGGCTGAAGCCCGGCAAACAGATTCATTCAGCTCAGGAACAAACACACCATGGCAGGGCGAGCTTCCCCACGCAACCCCAGCCCTGTCAACATGCCTCTATCCTGACCTGGAGGGACCACCTCCATGGTGGAAGAGGGAAGGTCAACAGAACCTATTTCAGTGGCACAAGCTGAGACATTACAATGTCGATTTTCAGTGTAATCAATAGACTTGATAGGGTCAGGCCCCTTTCTCAGATAACAGGGAGTTTCAGATGCGCTACCCAGGTACTTCTAATTCACCCATCACAGTAGTCTCAGAGTGCCAATGCTGCCCATAAACTCTACACCACTTGCTTCAGCTGTTGCTATAGGACATTTCTATTACTGATGCTTTGGGAGGGAAAGTAAAGTTCCAACACAAATCAGCTGTACATCAGCTACCTAAAAACATGGGTAGCAATTCTAAACAAGCAGGGAATTTTACATGTAGGACATTCACTACCCATTGCAGCACTGCCCATTGCACCCTGGGGGACGTGTGTTTGCTGCCACATGTTGGTGGCTGGAGGTATGGAAGTCCAACAAGTACAATCCTTCCAGCACATCCCCTCTCTGCTTCCATAAGACACAACAGCTGGATAACTCCCCACCCTAAATCTTCAAGTCCTCAGGCCATTGCTCTAAAGAGAGGAGAAGGGTGCTAGAAACATGGAAATCATGTGCAGAAGATTGTCAAGTAGGAAAGCACGCCAGCAAATGAACAGGGCGATGGAGCTTGCAACCCAAATTTTCTTCCTCGCTAGTGATTTGCTTGCACAGCCTAGCCCATGAGCATCTGCCTGTCCAGGTGGCTTTCTCGCGGAGACCCAGCGGAGGCCAGTTACTGTGGGTCCTGCTGTACTTACCTCCGCGGAGAGATGAGAGGTCATAGCTGTCGAAGTCGGGCTGGGAGAGCATGTCTATGAACATGGTCGGAGTGCCGTGTAAAAGGGAGCATCTTGAAGGGACAGGAGAGAAAAAGCCAAGCTGCAGAATCAGAGCCTGTGGCAGTAAAGCCTATGTACCTCGCTCCCCACTGCGCCTGGGTCAGGCCTCTGAGCCCGCCGGGCAGGCCTGGGAATAATGGATTTATCATGCAGCAGCAGCACCTTTGCTTTAGAGACTACACCCAGACAGCACCTCGGCAATGCAGCCAGCGCTGGGGTGGAGGGGATGGTGGAGGGAGAAGGCGGCTGGTTATGTATAGACACACACCAGTCACTAATCCAAACAAGAAGAGGCCATGCCTTCCAGCCAAGAGTCAGCAGTGACCAGGGCAACTTGGGATGGGCAATGGGGCATTTCACAAGTTCCTGGGCATGACAGGGCCGGGGCTCAGGCAAACAAGAGACTATGCCTCTGCCACAGTGGGGAGGCCAGGGGCAGGAGCTGCCTGCCAGCAGAGCTGAGCTAAGTGACCCCTCCAGGTGACATTCCAGGGCCCATGATCCTCACTTCTCTTGAGCCACTGCTTCCAGTGCAGCTTTCCCCTCGAAGCTCAAGGACGAGAAGATAGCGGGGGCACCATGCACAGCCATCACCATACTGCCTCCAACGGAGCCCAGGCAGTGGTAGAGGGGGACGGGGAGGGCAGTCCGGGATTCCTAGGATCAAGCCAAACAAAGGCAGCAATGAGGAGATAGGAACCATTCTGATGCCTGGAGTACATGGGCCTAACACAGGGTTCTCCCTGAACCACTTACATCTATAGGGTATGAATATGACATATGGGGGCTGGATAGCAGGGGGAAGGAACTGCCTGAATTGTCCTTGTGCCTCAAACTCTGTCTTGTGGGAGTGCCCTCTGCTGGCACCACCGCAGCACAACATTGCTCCATATGCCGTCCTTAGGGCTCCTCATAACAGCGCTCTCAGCTCCCCTCACCCACAACTTGGGGGGGGGTCTTTCGCTGCGTCTTGCTGGGGAGTCATCCGCCTTCTCCACATGCTCAGTCTCACTATGGCCGGAGCACAGCCCATCCCCCGCTGACTGAGGCGACTCACCTGCTGATCGGTTCCCAGCCTCAACCCAACCAGGTTTGCATTATTCACAATGTTTCTATGAGAGAGGGTGGCCCCTTTGGGGCTTCCAGTTGTGCCCTGAAAGACAGAGAGCATTACGAGATCCTCTGGTAGAACCGTCCTTTCAGAGGGGCAGGTGCACAGATTCTCTGTGGTGATCCCTCCCCTCCCCACAGATTTCTGCTCTGCTCTTGTCCTCTCGTCTCCCTCCAGACACGGCAGCCTCTGATCCGACAGCCCCACAAATGATATGACACGGACCAACTGCAGCTGGGATCAGAGCTCTGTGGCACACGGGCCCTGCTGTCAGCTCCTGGGGAAGGGGCAAGCTATGGGCGTGGTGGAGAAAAGGGGAAAATCCTAGATGACCTCCTAAATCCTATTCTGAAAGGGCCAAGGAAGATGGGACAGTATCCACCCAAGTGACCAGGTGTCAAGGGGAGCAGCCTGCTTAGCACTGGCCACAGGGGTCACCGGATCTGGTGTCCGTTGCAGGGCAGAGCAGCGTGCGGTACCTACAGAAGTGAACTGGATGTTGATGGGCTCGTTGCAGGACAGAGTCTGCTGGACCTCTCGTAACTGCTTCATATGGCTGCTGTCCCCAGCCTGCATCACCTCGCTCATCTGGAACGCGCCAGGAAGCTTGGAGTCTAAGGTGATTACAATGGATAGGTCTGGCAGCCTGAGACAAAGCAAAACACTGTCAGCAACAGCGGAGTCAGGAGGACAGACTGCCTTGGTGCTTGTGCGCTGCTAGGCGTCCCAAGGGCCCCTGTATCACCTGGACACAGGAAGCAGGAGCTGATCAAGGCAGCTCACATGGGATAATGCCATACTAGACTCTTCTTCCTTTCTCCTCTTTGGCATGCAGGCTACGTGGGAGGAGCTGTGTGTAACACAGGGCACTCAGCTCCAGCCCAGGTAGGTCTAAGCGAGATCTCCTCTGTTTGCTGGGGAAGGCTAATGGCTGATTCCTTACTGGAACAGGGTGCAGGTCCCAGTTGTTATCAGCCAGTGATCTGGAGTCTATTTGGTGCTCAGATAACAGGGTGATGGGTGCCACAGGGTATTAAAGCCTAGACAGAGATATTAGTGTGGGACCTCTTTTCCCCTGGGTTCAGTAGTAGGTTTGTCACCCTGCAAGCGTGAGGACCCAGTGCAGGGCACAGCCCTGGGGGAACACAAGAGGCTCTCTGGTGTTTCTCACTCACCTCTTGCTCTTTATTCCCCCTGGACTGGATTTCTCTAGCTCAGGACAAGTTTGCTTCAGGATCTCATAGTATCTCTGGCTTTTAAACTGAGTGGGGAACACCAGGGCCTTACAGCCAACCTGTGTGGGGAGAAAGAGGGAAGTCAGGCTGGGGTGACACCCGCTGCCCAGGGAGTAATGAACAGTCCCTGGAAACCTGACAGCAGGAAAACCACCACACACACCCTGAGAAACCTTAACACTACCCGGGGCTCCTCCCAGGACTTGTTCGGCTATGAGTATGTGTTACAACGGCCCCTGTCTAGACTGAGCTTTCAAACCCTTCCTAGAAGGAACCTCTTGTAAGACGGCTTAGAAGCTGGGGACAGCTCCTACACCTCACCAGGAGACATTTAAGGAGTCCAACCCTCCTTGTGCCTTGCTTCCCCCATGAGCAACCCCGTTTCCCAGCAGAACGGTGACCCCGAGATCCCAGGCTCACACCCACCTGCAGCGTTGGGTTTAATGTTCAGCATTCTAACACTTCTCTGCCCAGAGCAGACATCCCTGGTGTAGGCAGCTGCAACTCCACGGACTTCAGCAGGGCTGCACCTGTTTACACCAGGCCTGAATTTGGCCCAGAGCACATAAATTGTATGTTCCATTTAAGATACCATTTCTGAATCTGATGCTGGCAGGAACAGCCTTCCTGAAGGCGACACTGCCAATGAGGGAGCCAGCGTTAGATTGAAAACCATTTTACATCCCATTTTAGTATTGGGTTGATAGAGCTTAAAAATGGTACTGTTTACCCACCCGGGACCTGATTCCCCTCTCACTTCCACTGCCTTTACTCTCCTGCAGCCCCACTGACTTCAGCGGTGCTACTCCTGAGTGACACAGATGTATATGCGAGAGGAGGCTCAAATCCATACAGCCACATTGTCAAAGCAGGAGCAGTGTAGGTTGGACATTAGGAAAAACTTTTTCACTAGGAGGATGGTGAAGAACTGGAATGGGTTACCTAGGGAGGTGGTGGAATCTCCTTCCTTAGAGGTTTTTAAGGTCAGGCTTGACAAAGCCCTGGCTGGGATGATTTAGTTGGGTTTGGTCCTGCTTTGAGCAGGGGGTTGGACTAGATGACCTCCTGAGGTCCCTTCCAACCCAGAGATTCTATGATTCTATGATACGTGCCCAGGAGAATGCAGCTGCACTGCTGTCACACACCGATTTGCATGTGCAGCTGTGGGTTTCTGTTGCTTCCTGGGCCCTTTGCATTTTGCTGAAACTCTGCAGTTCCTTTTCCGATTAGCATGAAAACAGGACAAATGCTACCTGTCGCCCCAACCTCAACACATCAAGAGGAGGCCAAGACATGCCAGTTTTAACCAAGAAATTATTTGCAAGTACTCTGTGATTTGCAATGGGAGAGAGCAACAATTGCTTTCACTTTCGGAAAGGTCACATTGAATCCACCGGAGGCCTCATCTGTACAAGGAAGTTTGGGGCTTTGTAACTTAGAGTATGTCTACACAGCAAAGCAAAACCCAGGGCTGGCCCACGCCAGCCGACTCAGACTGGTGGGGCTGTTTCATTGTGGTGTAGACCAGGGTCGGCAACCTTTCAGAAGTGCTGTGCCGAGTCTTCATTTATTCACTCTGATTTAAGGTTCCGCGTGCCAGCAGGGCCGCCCAGAGGATTCAGGGGGCCAGGGGCAAAGCAATTTCAGGGGCCCCTTCCATAAAAAAAGTTGCAATACTATAGAATGCTGTATTCGCGTGGGGGCTCCTGCAGGGCCCGGGGCCTGGGGCAAATTGCCTCACTTTCCCCCCCCTCTGGGCAGCCCTGCGTGCCAGTCATACATTTTAATGTTTTTAGAAGGGCTCTTTCTATAAGTCTATAATATAGAACTAAACTAGTGTTGTATGTAAAGTGAATAAGGTTTTTTAAATGTTTAAGAAGCTTCATTTAAAATTAAATTAAAATGCAGAGCCCCCCGGACGGGTGGTCAGGATCCGGGCAGTGTGAGTGCCACTGAAAATCAGCTCGCGTGCCGCCTTCAGCACGCGTGCCATAGGTTGCCTCCCCCTGGTGTAGACTGCCTGAGCTCTGGGACACCCCTCCCAACACACACAGGGTCCTGGAGCCTGGGCTCCAGCCTACAAAGCAATGATACATCCCCACAACCTGAGCAGGCCAGCCGTGGGTGTCTAGTTGCTGTGTAGACATAGCCTTTAACTCCAGGGACACCATGACCAGGGTTAGACAGTTCTAGCCACAATACTAATCTGAAAACTCCAAAGCCCCTTGTCTGTAAAGGTAGTTATGTGAGGAGAGGAGATGCTACAGGAGGGTCCCTCTTAACAGACATGGCAATGGTTAGCAGTAGATCTTTCTGTAAAGGACCTGCACTGGGAAAGCCATGATCAGTTTGTATTTACAAAGCTCTGGAAATCTGGTGCAGGAAAATGATCGAAGGGAGGAGCAGGTTGGGAAACTGGCTATTTATTATTGTGTGCTGGAAGGAATTATTCTGCAGTGGCAGGAAAAGGATGAGGCTGCTGGTGGGTTCTGTGGTGAATCTATAGTCCAAGCCCATGAGGGAAGGGTTTTTGTTTTGCAGACTTTCATTAACAAACAACAGCAATCTAAGGAGAGACAAGGCGCTGGCAGGAGATGAGGACAGGCAGACAGCCTTAATGTCAAAGCTACAATACCATAAATACCAGGGAACCATTTCTCCTGCCACAGCATACAAGTGACTCCCACTGAAATCAAGAGGGCATGTTCTGCTCCTGACCACCCCTTTGGAAATCCAGACAGATTCCACTGACCTTAATGGAGTCGTTCTGAATTTACACCAGTGTAAATGAGAGTAGAATCTGACCCCAGGAGACCAAGATAAAAACAAAAGCCAAGTCCTGGAGGAGCAAAGGGAAGCTACTGTTGTCCCTACAGAGCTAATCAGAATGGAAAGCACAAAGCAAGCCAGCGTGGCGCAGACACAGGATACAAACAAAAGCTGCAGTGGCGCTATGAAAACCCTCCGGTGCCAACACTCCGAGCTAACACAGGCCCCAGAATCCAAGCTCTAGAGACCACCTTTCCATTCTCCCTAAACGCAGCCATCTGTCCCCACCCCTCTGCTCAGGGTGGGCACTAAGGAAACTTTGGGGCAGGACAGACAGCCGTTTGCTAGGGAAAGCTCTGTCTGACTCTGAAAAGGGGAAGCCACCTTGGTGGGTTTAACACACCAGATTTAACAGGATGACAACTTGGGCCATCAAACTGCAGGGCAGGGGCTGACCGTCCAGGGACTGAGGTGGGAGAAGGATCGCCCAGTGCTGCTGTGAATTCTCCATTTCAATCTCCTGATGGCATAGGGACTGGGCTGGGAAAATCCAGACAGGCATTTTGGTTCCACCTCCTATTGTACTTGGGTTATTGATTCCCAAACTGAACAAGTTCAACCAGGAGCGCAAGTGGCCCCTTAATCCAAGAAGGATTAAATTTTATTCATAAAAGATTCAATAGCTTTAATCCCTCATTATTGGGGATTAGAAACCAGAGCTTCCCCTGCGTGTTATGACACAGAGCTGAAGAAGAGTCCCATGCAGCTCTGGAACTGAGGCAGGCACGTGAGGCTTGAAGCACAGCAGCATGTGACGCATGGGAACAGAACATAAAACATATGCACAAATGTGTAAGAGCCGAGCCAGACTGGGCAGCGCCCTGGAAAATACACGGTTGGGAGCAAACCTGCAGTGATGGAGGAGGCTGCACCTCCAGAGGATTTTCCCCTCTCTGGTTTCAAGGGGTTAAATCCTGGCCCCACTGCAGTCAATGGGCGTTCTGCCATTGACTTCAATGGAGCCAGGATTTCACCCTATGGTTCTGTCATACCTAACCACTGCCACTGTACACACAGAACTAACAGCCCAGCAAGGCTCAAAGAAGGGAAGTTCAGAGGGGATTCCAAAGTAGGCCGGGCTCCAGCAGTTATTGACAGGGGCCTACTACAGGGGCAGAGTCACTGGGATCAGCGGCTGCTCTGTGGTTTTGCATTGACAGCAGCCCAAGAGCGCAGACTGGTGTTAGCTCCCAGGCGCCAGCTGAATTAGAACTGGCTCTGGGAGGAATGCTGCCCCGGCAGCCTGCTGTCACCCCAGCACACAGCTTCTGAATGATCAGTTGCTCCCAAGGCTCTGCTGTCCAAGGTGAGTAGAACCGGCCCTATGCTGGACCCTCGGCACCTGTGTGGTTTCCTCAGCACCTAGTCTAGAACTGACGGCTGGACACAGAGAGGAGGGGACGCAGGAGTCTCTTTGTGGAACAGGCGAGAGGGTAGCCTCAGGGAACAATAATGGGGGAGATTTACTTCTAGGCATTCACACTCCATAGGGCCAATTGCTGCACCGTGGGGCCCCCTGCGTACGTGGCCATGTGCCCCCCCTCTGCCCCAGCCCTGTTCACACCTGCTGCCCCCAAAAGAAGTTTTTCTGCTGCCTGCATTTCCCAAGTGCCCTCCCTGATCAGAAGTTCTTTTGCTGGTGCAGTTCCCATGGTTACCCTCTGCCTTTAATATCTCCATTGTGGCAAACCCAGGACAAATAGCTACCAAGGGAGGGGTAGTAATTAGTCCCAGAGGGGTTAAAAGGCCTCTCCCTATCCATTGAGGGGAGATAACCATGGAGAAATAAGGTTCAGCTGCAACAGGGGTTACCAGGGAATTAATTAGGTTCAGCTGGCCCCAATTGCTGGAGACCTTTTTAAACCCTCCCTGGCGGGGAGAGTGAGAGACGCAGAGAAGTTGCTAGTGAGCAGGTGCAGCAAGACTCTGAACTCTCCCACCAAGGGAGACTGCACTCTGTCCCCAGAAGGGGAGAAAAACAGAGCAAGGGACTGACTGAGAAAAGGATCAGCCAGACCCTGCACGACCGGGAAGGACTTTGCTTTGCCCAAGTCTGTGTCTCCAAGGCCACACCATGTTTCAAAGTGTTTGTGGGCAGAATCAAGTGGCGTTACCCGTAAGTGGCCTACAGTACCTTCTTGATCACAAACTCCAGCTCCTGGGCCTGATATGCAGGGTTCACAGACACCTAGAATGGGGAAGAGACAGGAGAATTAATCAAGGCTCTGAAAAAGCCTCAAAGACCCCATCTTCTAACCATTTAGTCTAAGAGAACGGTGCTTTGGAGGGAAAAAAAACTCAGTGAAAACACACTTGCAGCTTCTTCCTTGTATAGGACACCAGGATTAGGAGAACCACCCAATTTCATGTTAACGAGGGAAGCCCATTTATCCCCATTATTACACATAGGGCCTGGAAGTAAAATTACTTGCACACGGTCAAATGACAAGTCAATAGCAAAGCTGGAAACAAAATCCAGGCCCCCTGACTCCTAGCCCATGCTCAGCCCACTACACCACAGTAATTCACATTTCTAGGGGCAATCAGAATCCTTTCTGGGTATCACCAAGAGTGAAAACTTCACTATCGCACATAGAACACCATAGCAGCAGTTTTGGCCACCAATGCTGAGTTGAGCCATCAAATTTAGATTTTTGGTAGCCCACTAAGCTAAACCCATCTATTTACCCTGTCTAACGTTGTATCTGCTGAATGCCACCACAGCGGGTGATGCTGTACAAAACTTCCAGGAAGACACACTGCAGGCCTTGCCCCAAGGACCTTATGGTGTAAATAAGACAAAGCCCTAATGGTACTATCGGATGATGGCTGAATCTCCAAGGGGGGGCGGGCAGACATCTTAGTATATTACATTTTTAAATGGTCACTTTCTGCGAATGATTTTCATCCAGAGGCACCATGGAAAGTATTAAAGGGCGATTTTAATACTGGTTGGTTCTTTGGGGGCACCAGGACTAGATATAAAAATGTGTAGCCCCCCTATACATTCCCTCATGCCATCAACAGTTGTAAATTACGTCCCAGGGAAGCTGGTCTCCCACTGCCTCTCCCCGGCTTGGCGTTTTGCTTTTCTGGGTAATGGAGGGTCAGACTAATGATCACTGCACGGACCTTGCATGACACCTGCTCCCACTCTTCACTTCAGTTCCCCTACCCAGCACATTATTCAACTTCTCCAAGATCTCCAAGCTTCCCCTTTGTCTCCCCCTCGTCCTAAAACATCCAGGTGCCCAGACAGACAAGTCTCCTTACCAGGATGATTCCTGCCTGGGCTGTCGCAAATTGCATTAGAACCCACTCATACTTGTTGGGACCCCACATGCCCAGCCGGTCTCCCTTTTTCAAGCCAATAGCCAGAAGTCCAGCTGCTGCCTGGTCCACCTGCAAAACACATAAGACGCCAGGTAGGGAGAGAAGTTACCTTGCAGGGCACATCAAGGCATTTCAATCTCTCGCGTGCTAACCTGAAGGCAGCTGAGCTTCATTTTAGCCCCCAGTTTAGGAAACGGAAGTCAAGCGTTATGCAGCACTACTGCGCAGTCCGGCAGCTTATTGCTTGGCGCTGTTTATTCTATAAACAGCAGTGCCTAGCGGACTTACAAAGAACAGATCACCCACACTTATCCGGTGACTGACGGCACGAGAGGCGCAAACTCAGAACATGCGTACAAAGGCAGCTGGGATTCTGGTATATCAGACATGTACAGGTGACATCATTCCTGTGCGGTCAAGGCCTATGCATCCTTTAACTCCTACGTAGGCCCTCAAAATAGGACTTATATGGTGCTGCTGGATCCATGTACAGGGTGAATTTTAATCATACGGGCCTTATTGTTTACTTCGGAAATCATTCGGATTAAGAACACAATTTAACGAGAAGTCTGACCCATCTCATTTTTGAACCCTATCCACGTGAATCAAAACCCAGGCATTATATTAAGATCATCATTTATCTTGCATAACAGCAAATGTGTTTCAGCTGGGGCTGGACATACACAGTCCAACGTCCTCAGTAATGTTTCATTAACTTTCTGACATTCTCTCCTTCTAGTGTTTCCAGATGAACTAAATTTCAGTCCACATAACTGTTTATAAAATCTCTTTGTAGGGTTCTCTTTGTAAGAAATGGGTATTTTCCAGGTGAGTCAGAAAATATTTTAAAAATTAGTGAGTTCTGCGAATAGGGTTTATTCTTGTAAATTAACAAAACTCTAGCAACTCTACAAAAAGCACTACGTGAACACCTTGGATTATCAAGGCCATCCATCACATCTAGGATCATCGGGCAAATCTAGTGGAAATTCCCTTCCCCTCCCACTTCCAGATGGAATATTGTATGCATATTCAGAATGCCAATTCATACATATTATTATAAACAGGGCCAAGTCCTGCAGTCTTTACTCAGGCAAAACTCGGACTGATTTTAATGAGAGTTTTACTTACGTAACGACTAGGAAGCTACAGGTGCTTAGTACCTCTGAAAATCAAGTCACACTGATGCCAGTGGGATTTGGATTAGATTTCAGGACTTGCCCCAAGATAAATCAGATAGAGAGAGAACCACTTCCTAGGTGCAGTAATGCAATCTAGGACGTGCATTTACTGCATTACGCATGAGTATTTCCTCTGCGCACTGCCCTCTCCCTTTGCTCTCATGCCTTACAGAGCAGCCCATGAAGACAGGGTAAGTACGCACACACACACACACACCTTATCACGCACATCAGATGATAAATCAACATGCAGCTTTGCTATGTATTCAGAGCCAGGATCAGAATCCAAACCAAATAAGCCCAACCTCTGTTTTCAATCCAGGAACGAAATCACTTTTTTTCATTTCTCCGATCGATTGATCAAGCCACCCACTCATACTGTGATTCAGCTGCATTGCAAATTCTCAAGGGTGGTGAGGTAAAGAACCGGACTCTGTAACAGGCAAGTCAGCCACTCACTTCTTGTATGAATTGGGCAAATGTTTTCCGAACCCCATCTCGACAGAACACCAGGGCCTCGCGGTCTGGAAACCGATGGGCTGTCTCCTCCAGGCACTGACCCACAGTTTTGGTGAGCAGTGGAATGTCTGTGGCCCCTTGGATGTAGCTGTTGGTTGCTATCGGTGTGACGGGGGCCGTGTCTATGTGCAGGGCACTGTAAAAAAAAAAAAAAAAAAAAGACGAGGATCAGCAACAGCTGGGAGACAGACAGTCACCAGTAAGGTCTCCCTTGTGATACCCAACTCATGCAGCACTCCCTAGGCTACTGTCCTTCCTTCTTTTTGCATCTAAAGAAATGGGGTTTTTTACCCATGAAAGCGTATGCCCAAATAAATCTGTTCGTCTTTAAGGTGCCACCGGACTCCTTGTTGTGTCTGTGGATACAGACTAACATGGCTACCCCCGATACTTTCCTTCTTTGGGGCCATCTTATACTCACATTGGCTTCACTGCACTATAATGGAGATACAAAGGATTTACAGGTCATGGGACTCTCAATCCCAACAAGACAGAGGTCTAGTCACTAGAGTGTTTTGGGATATATGTAACCCACACACCTGCTAGGCGTGGTGCTCTGTCCCATCTAGTGGCAGCGAGACCACTTAGAGAGAGATTAATGAGTCTGTTCTACAGCCTTAGCTAACAACCAGTTGGCTTTTAGCTCATGCAGTAGAGACTCATGCACTAAGCTCCAGAGGCCTGAGGATCAATCCCACTGATGACTGGGGTCTGTTGGTGTTACATATAGTACAACAGAGCTACTACAGCACTGGACCACAACTATCTATCTATGGTACTTATATAGCCTTCATTAACATAGTATCTGAGAACCGCACACTCTAATGTGTTTGTCCTCCCAACATCTTTGTGAGGTAGGGAAGTGCTGTGTGTGACAGACATAGCAACTTATTGAATTAAGTGTATGTATCATTGTGGGCCAGGGATTGTATGTACTTCCCTGGGGGAGGGGGACCATAGCCCCTCCAGGAACTAAGAACAGTGTGTGCAGTGGGGGGTGATTAGGCAAATTCACTCCAGTTGTAACACCTCGCAAGAGGTCCCACCACCCAGAGGGATTCACATATACTGGTTCAAACTGGATTCTCTAGAGACCACCAGACAACAAAAGGACTTTTGGAACAATAAGCTACGTTTAAACTGACTCCGGGGCGGCTTCTGGATCCAGCAAACAGACAGCACCTTCTGTTCGAGAGGGGCCTCAATCCTTTCTGGAACAGGTTGGAAGGACTTGACCTATTCCTGGGGCTACTTGTTCTGAGCTAACAGCTGTTATGAACTTGTGACCACAGGACAAAAACGCTGGTGTGGTCTGAAGGACTGGTCACCTGCCAGAACCCTTGTTGGGGTGATCTCTTCTCAGCTTATCAGAATGTGTGCGGGTTCTTTCATTGTTTGTAATGTTTTCTATGTGCTGTTTTCACCTTAACAACCAATGCACTTGCTTAGAAAGGGCTGCGTGGTAACTTACACAGTGGGCAATGATGCTATTTATAACCTCGGAGGAGACGGAAAAGCAGACCTGCTGAGGCAGTCTGACTTGCTGGGGAATTCACAGAGTAAGCAGGGAACTGTACAGCCTGGAAAACCCCTGGTCTGGAGGGAGAGAGGCACATGTCTCTGCCTGAGAGGTGATGGCACAGAGCCAGAAGCCTGAGCATGAGTGCCCTAGGTGGACCATAGAGGGGGAATTCAGGTGCAGTTGCCCTGTTTTGTGACACTGTTCCCGTTTTACAGATGGGAAACTGAGGCCCAGGGCGGCTAAGTGACTTGCCCAAGATCACACAAGAAATCTGTGGCATAGCAAAGATCTGAACTCAAGTCTCAAGTTCCAGGCGGGCAGCCTAACCATTGGACCATCCTTCTCCACGTGTCCTTTCAACCATCCCTGCCAGTCTGGTACCAGCAGAAAAAAAACCTTGCATTTTATTGGCCAAGAAGACACGACAAGTCTAATGGCAGGTTCATCTTGTGCTTTCAGATCCCTGGAATGTGAGCATCAGAGAGCTGTGTGCTGACCTTCCCACATGTTACTCTGGGCAGGAGGGAGGAACAAGGACACTAACCTCTCTTGTGTGAATATTTCTACCAGGCTTCAGCTCACTCCCTTGTGCATTTGCCACATAGGGCCTGATTTTCAGAGCTGCTGAGCCCCACTTCACCCCCTGACTTGATCTGGGATAGTGAGTGTTCAGCATCCCAGATCTCAGCCTCATTTACCAGCGCGCAGACAAGTATCTTTGCTCTCCATTCTACCGGAAAGAATGAAGTACCTGAGTGAGCAGAAGGAAAGAGAAGATAGAGAGGCTGCTGTGTGAGCAAGAAAGGGGGGGGGAGAGAAAGCATCAGAACAGAGTTACATTTTCCATCTTTCATGGCAAACAGGGAAACCTTTAAAACAAGCAGTCTGAGAGGTTAAATTCCCCAGTCATTTGAAACCAAGACACCAGTGTAAGTTGTCAGGCTGATGCAGCCTCAGCATAACTCAGGCACAAGCAGCTTTCCTCAAGAGAGAACACACCAAATCATCAGCTAATGCACATGGGAGTAGTTCCATTCCAGTGAACAGAGCTGAACTGATTTACACCAGCTGAGGGCCTGACACAATGTTTATAGCCAGAATTAACACAAATTAACCTAGGCTAAAGAGTAACAGAAAACTCCTCCTCCTGGGCTTCAGCCCAGTCCCCGTCAGGATATACCAGCTCCACCGTCTGTCTCGTTACAGTCCTTCCTCTGAGCACCTGTGGAAGGGGAGGGCACGTTCACCAGGGTGCAGGTAGTGTCCCTGCAATCTGTCACCGTCAACGCCAGCTATGCACTGTATGTACACAAGGAGTGCGGGTGCCCAAGTGGGCCAGAGATTTTATTGCTCTGATACAACAGCAGGAGCTTTTTTAATGCATTCCTCCCAGCTGAACTGGAACCGGGCTCTGGATAGTTTTTGAGGCAATAAAGATACTTTCCACCCTCCAGAGACAGAGGGATGGGTCAGAGTTACAGGTGAAAGGTCCTTCTCCCCATCCCTTTACAAGTAAACATCACAGTAGGTGGTGTCCTTCCTAGTCATTAAAAGGTACCTGGATATTACAGCAATTGGTGCTATAAAAGTGTCTAAGATGGACACATAACCCTACTCCCAAGTTCCTCCTTGCTTGCCCTGTTACAGCAAACTTCCCTCTAGTAGAAACCCCTGGACTCAGTTTCCCACAGAGCCAATCGATGCAGCTCCCTCAGCCAAAAGCGACCATGGGTTTTATGTCGCCTACATTTCTGACTGCCCATCGTTACAGAGCCTGACTTTCAGAGCTGGGGGATATCTGCACTGCCACCAGAGGTATGACCACAGCACGCATAGACATATGCAAGCTAGCTCTGACTTCACTAGTTCAAACCAAGCATCTAGCTCTTGCTGCTATTAATACATACCCAGGGTCCCAGGCAAGCTTGTGCAGCCCCTGCTCCCACAGCTTCACTGCTCCTGTTATTGGAGCTGGCTAGCCTGGATACATCCATCAGTGTGCATGCACGACTCCAGCTGAAACCAACGGGAGCTGGGGGCAGGCAGCACCACTGAAAATCAGGTCCTTGGTGTCTCACGTACAAAGACAGAAGCATCCAAAAATTAAGAGGACATTCTTGAAAATGTAGCGATAGGCCTAGGAGGAACCTCCCGGCAGCGAGACTCCCTTACTTAACCCATCCCAGCTCCAGAGGATGATCCACGTCCAGCCACAGTGTGCCTAGCTCTGCTTGCTTAGAGCTCGGAATCCAAATGGTGGTTTCCCACAGGGCAGGACACTGTGCTAGTCCTAACCCATTGGTCCAGCCCTAATGTTCTTTGCGCTGCAGATATTTTGTTTGATACGCAACCTCTCTTGAAACACTGCCGTGCGCTTTGGACCGCTAATGGCCCCTGCCTTCTCCTGTGCGAAGCAGAGAGAAGATTAATCACTACTGAGTTGCCTGGGAAATGAAAAGGTGGAAATTGCCCTGAAGTTCTGGAACAAAAACCAAGAGTTTGTAGGAGAATCTCTTATGTTGGATTAACTATAAGGGGTAAAAGCAGATAAAAGAGAGACAAAGGGGGTTAAAATAAAGCCAGATAAAGACACAGCATCTGTCTCTCAAGAGGATTCAAAAGCCAGAAGGTTTTAATTAGGCAGATTAAAAACTTTGTGGGGGAAGATCAAACAAAGTGAGGCCACAATAAAGTGGCAATCTCACATTATGATCTGTGTATATAACACCACAGATGTGGACCAGCTCAGGGGGAGGAGTGTCCGGCCCTAAAGGGCGTATAGTCTTGTAGCTGGTAACAAAACGAAGAGCAGGAGTTGCTGATCTGCTCAGCAGAAAGATCAGGAGGGAAGGCAGAGCCAAAGCAGCTGGCTGTAAAGGCAGAGAGGAATGCTGCTGCTGCTGCAAGCGCATGGGGTAGCACGAAATTGAAAGCAGGGGAACAGGAGGGCCTGGAGGGGGAATATAGGATGGGAGGCCCAGTTATAGAGGAAACAAGAACCTAAGCAGTAGCAGGCTGCAGAGAGCACTGAAGGGGAGAATGAGGAGCTTGAACTTGATACCGAAGGAGAGAGGAAATGGTTCTTGGAGAGGGGGAGGGCAACAGGGCCAGAGCAGTGAAACAAGAAGTACTTGCGATTATTTTAACCCTTCCGGTGTAATGCACAGCACTGACGACCAGAACACCTTACTTGATCAAAGGGTTGTAACGCCACCATCGAGCTGTGACCCTTACAGATCCTTTGAGCCAACTCTGCAGCCCTTCTTCCCAACCCACCACTGACCAGCACACAACCACCGCAGTTCTGGGCTGGCCAGCCCAGCTGCACAGGGCTTGCAATCTTCACTTCACTCCAGTTAGCCTGATTCCTCGGTTCCTCCTTTCCCATCTCCTGCTTTGCCTCCCACCCCATCCTGTTCCTGAATGAAAGAAACATCAGGAGAGAAGAGGTTAATAAATAGCCATTGGGTTCATCAGCTTATGGGACTGCGGGGCGCGTGTACAGATTCCTTGTAAAATGTAAGGAGACTAATGTCTTTAATGAGACTTCTTCTTAGAGAGGAAAATAGATCAGACGGAGCTCAGATTTCCATCATTCAAATCGTGGGGCATCGCAAAAGCAATATTCTGCCCAGTATTTGTCTTTGACTGGCACAGACATGTTCTCCTGCTGCTGGAAAAAAAGAAAACCACCTCCCCGCAGCCCATTTCTATCCTAAAACATAGAGGGGCAAGTTCTGGCGTCTGCTATGCTCATATTACTCAGTACAGCTGACTTTTACACCCGGGACATGAGGGGAGGATGGCAGGTGTGAGGGAGTGTGCAGGGCCGCCTAGAGGATTCCGGGGGCCTGGGGTCTTCGGCAGCGGGGGGCCCTTCCGTTCCGGGACCCGCCGCCGAAGTGCCCCGAAGACCCACGGTGGGGCCCCCCCGCCGCCGAATTACCGCCAAAGCGGGACCCGCCGCCGAAGTTCAGCTCAGTCTTCGGCGGTAATTCGGCGGCGGGGGGGCTCCGCCGTGGGTCTTCGGGGCACTTTGCCGGCGGGTCCCGGAACGGAAGGGCCCCCCGCTGCCGAATTACCGCCGAAGACCGGGCTGCACATTGGCGGCGGGTCCCAAATTGCCCCTCTTGCCCCCCCCTCCCCTCTGGGCGGCCCTGGGAGTGTGAGAGAGAAGGGAGGAGATAAAGATAGGCCAATGTTAGTATTAACTTTTATTGTTTGGAAACTGCAAGGCGGGGCATGTAAATAAACTTGGAGTGAGAGAAAAACAAAGTTAGCTGCAGGAGAGAGGCGGTTTTATAGGGAGCTTTAATTTCCTAGAAAAATTCTCCCTCAGCCAAGGAAGCCAGGGTGCCCCTCTTCAGATACACAGGAGAAACTGCTACAATATTTCATGGCTAGACCACGGCTTCAACTAAAGAGCAGGTCACCGGCTGCTCAAAAGTCTTTATCCCCGGACCCCTGCTCAGCAGCCTCAAGTAAACAGTCCAGCTGCTAGGAGCAGAGCGGTCTTAGCATTAGCACTGCTATTAGGCAGAGAAAGGACTGAATGGACTGAACTCCATCCATCTGGGCACTTTTATAGCCCACACTCACTTTAGCAGAGGTCCCTCCAGGCCAGGCTGGAGGGACACGGGGAGGCAGTGTAGGGAAGGTTGCATTGAGGTGTTCAGTTGATACAGGACTTTAGTCTCAAAAAACAAACCTTAGTCCCACCCCTGTGGTAAAAGGCAAAGCGATCATGGGCTTTAGTGGGAGCAGAACTTGATCCTAACGGCTTCATTTTCTTCTTGACCTCAGCTGTTCTGGGAGTGCCAGCTTCTCGCCTAAGCACTGCATTCACGTGCAGAGATTTAGATGGAAAGGAGAGACTGGCTTGATCAGGCAGCCACTGCTGAACAGGTTATACAAGAGTCCCCTGCTGAGCGCCCGCAACTCCGTTGAAGACACTGGGAGTTGATGCTCAGCACCTCCTAGGATCAGGCCTGAAGAGTGCGCGAAGCCACCAGCATTCCATCTCCTTTGCAGTTTCCATGGGGACTGGGCCTGAGGGAACAGCTCTGAACTGGGTGGGAGGAGGGGGAATGGCCTGGCACATATTCCAGCATCATGTGGCTCAAAAGAAACAAAGGGACGCTGAAGAAAGGAGAGGTGAGGAAACACACCCAATCCAATCCCTCCTGCTGAGCCACACCGCACAAAAGTGTCCACCTGCCCTCAAGCGGTTAGTCTATCTTCTTTTAAACATTGTTCATGCTGGCACTGCCCCATCATTTGGTGCACTGCATCTGTCAGAAGGGGTTAGAAAGTTGGGGCTTTATGTTCTTACCCTTCTCTTTGCTTTCACCGTTTCTTCAGTCCAGCTCCATTTTACAGATAAGGAAACTGAGGGGGCAGAGGGTGTTTAGCCAACATTTTCAAAAGTGGCTACTGATCTTAGGTGCCCAACTCAAGACACCTCAAGTCCGATTCTCAGAAGGGCCAAGCATCCACATCTCAAACTTAAACTCAGCAGCCCTGAAATTAAGGCCCCAGTTATCGTGTGTTGGGCACCAAAAAACTGAAGCAGTCCAAATCACTCTCACTTTTCCCAACAGTGGCCCACATGACTTGCTCAAGGTGTCAGAGTCACACCTGGGATCAGAAACCAGGACTTCCTAAATCTTTCCTTACCACTGAATAGAAGACACATCTATCTTAATCTAGCTGCCCCCAAGCACTGCATGTTTAACCGCTCTGTGCCTGCCGGCTAAAGCTGAAATGAAAGCAGTAGGAAAGGAAAGGGAGCGGGCAAAAAAAGACTTCATTTGTTTTCATGCCTTATGAAGCGGATACAGAATCCTCTGTATAAAAAACACAGCATCCTGGTAGCTCTCATAATGCATGAGATCCTGACATTGAGAGAGACAAAACAAACGTGGTAAGTTAGCAGACTGTTTTCCTGGTAGCTCCCAGCCTCCCTAAAAATGACCAAGAAGGATTATACATACAGATCTTCCCCAACAGCTTACGGTCGAGGAGGGAAAGACAGTCTGCCCACTAGAAAGAGACAAAAGGGATTTTTACCCAACTCATGTATCTGGGATCCTTCTAAGCATCCATCTTTCTCCAAAGAATGGAACTTTCCTCACAGCACAAGGACTGCACTAGCGAAGAGAGGACCCCAAGGTGGTAATGTTTGTTATTTTATCATTGTAGCATGTTCATTCCTTCTCCCTCCACTCTCCTCATAAGACTGGATAGGAAACTCTCTAGTCCAAATACAGATCTGTGCGAGCAACTGTAACACCACAGATTTCAGTGTAGGCTGAATTTGGCCTAGGGTGACCAGATGTCCCGATTTTATAGGGACAGTCCCAATGTTGGGGTCTTTTTTTTATATAGGCTCCTATTCGCTCCCACCCCCTGTCCTGATTTTTCAAATTTGCTGTCTGGCCCTCCGTTTTTCAATTGTTGCACAGAGCTTAGATGTTAAAGACAGGCAAGGAGCCTCAGGAAGTCATGTCAACTTTTATAACATTATGGCTATAGAGGTAGGAAACTGAAAGCGTAGAGGGCGTGGAGGACGTAAATAGCTCTCGGAGAGCAAACTGAACCTTGTTTAAGCAATGAAAAAATCAATAAAGAGAATGATCGCTCTTGAGCATGGGCCATTCTATAAAAACATTTATTGCTAAGAAGGCAGCAGGCATTTGGGTCACTGATTGATCTTTTCCACAGTTCTGGACTGAAAAAGGTTGGGCACCATTGGTTTTGTTACCCAGAGTTCTTTCAACCCCAAGCCCTTGGTAACGTTTACTCTGTGCGAGGTGGTATCAGGAAATAAATCCGGGGAGACACGGCCGTCCGACCGATAGATGGCTGGCACAAACAGGACAACACACGAGTGCTTTCACTCACAGCTAAACTTTACTTAGTCTCAAGCACTTACACACAACCGCCACAGGTTAGTAAAACACCCCCAACCCTCAATAATTACCAAAACTGAGCGTGGCTTTCGAGTGGCACCATGACAGGCTTCAGCTGGCCAGGCTTCCGTCTGCCGGTGGGGACCCGAGGATGCGTCCAGAGGGAGCGTCTCTGAAGAGCCCCTCCTGAGAAGTCCAATTGCCTAAAACTTTTTCCCTTATTTATACATTAGTAATACAATGATATATCCCTTAAAGGAAACTTGCTAAGCAAGCAGGGTTAAAAGGTCAAACACCTTATGATCGTCAATTAACCAGAGATTTTTTTTCTTTCCCAGAGTGTCCATGCCTTTGGGCCCTGACAAACATTCCTGGGGACACATATAAACAGACTTCTTGTTTTTCTAAAATACATGCATCACCAATTTCAACACTCTGAGCAGAAAGGGCGCAGGGTCAAGCTGCCCTGTCTGTGGCACCTGAACCCCAAACCTTCCCCCCCGCCCCCAAGTCTGGTTACACTGAGGCCACTGCATGAACAATTTACGACCTGCTGATTTGGCTACTTTTAGCAATAAGCCAGAATGGTTCAGTATGGCCTGCTAACTTGACTACTGTTAGCAACAAGCGATAGTGGTTTAGGCACTTTGCTGGTTTGCCAAAATCTCCCCGAACAGTTTAAGGACTGAGTTTGGGACTGGGGACTAGCAACTCCTGAGACCTAATCCTAGCTCGGATACCACGTTACTGTGTGGCCCTGAATTAGACAGTCTAGTTTTTCCATCTCTGAAATTGGGATAGTACTTAGTCACCTACCTCATTGGCATGTTTGGGGATGGACTGGTTGACATCTGAAGACGTAAAAACCACTATACGTGTATTGAATAGGAAGGACAACCTCGGGGCTGAAGATTGACAGCCAGAAAGTCAGGGTTCTGTTCCCAGCATTGCCCTGACCCACAAATTGCTTTGTGATCTCGGAAGTGTCGTTTTTCACATCTGTAAAATGGGAACAATACTACTTGCCTACCTCTCAGGGGGCTGTATGGATCACAAAGAGCTTAGGACATGCTTTGAGATTATAGGAAGGAAGGAACCAACATGCAAAGTATTAATTATCACTAACGCCACACTGAAGTTACACACTCAGTCTCTACGCCCTCTGGCCAATGGTGAGTGCGCCACGCAGCATGAAAGAACATTTCCCCAGGGAAGAGGTGAAAAGAAAGGCACGAGTTTTGGCAGGAAGTGCTCCGATCACCTTCCCCCGGCCTCTGTCAGGGCAAGACAGAGGAGCTGACAGACCGCAGGTCCGATCTGCTATGGCCGTTCCCTGTCAGATGTGTGGAGCAAAGGAATCAGAGAGCCAGGAGAGCAGAGTGGGCTGCCAAATGAAAGCACTCTCCCCGAGAGAACATACATTGCCTTAGCAACAGATTCTGGTGCCAAAACAGTCTCTGGTGTCGGATAAGGAGTCAACCACAACAGCGGGTCCTGAAAAGAGGAGGCCCTTGCTGCGGGACTCTGCTGTCAGCACAGAGCACAGATGTATCAGAGACTTAGGGATGTTTGTTTGATGTCTGCACCAAGTAAAGAAAAGGCCCCACCTCCTCCTCCTCCTGCAGGAGCAGGGCAGCTAAATCCGAAAGTTCTCCTCCCTGGTGGGGACAGGCGGAAAGCATAGCACATATACAGGCACTCTCAGCAATGACGAGGAGCTGTGCTGCATGTATTTATCTTTGCACAGCCTCAGCCACCTCTCGACACTTGTTGATTCAAGATAAGTAGCTTTCTCTCTCAACCTCTAATATTTTCCCCTATAGAAATTACTACAGAAAGGGACAGGACTTGGTGCAGTGTGAATGGGCCCTGGGGAAGCAATGCATTTACGTCACCCTCTGTCCCCCTCCATGTGAAGCACATGAGAGGGCTCTGGCTACTCAGCCACAAAGCTCATTATTCCCCTGTCTGGCATCCTCCCCTCTGCCTGTCTGGGTAGCTCCTGAAGGCCAAGTGCACAATGGGGAAAGCTCATGGACTCCTCCCCAACCCAGTTTCCACCTGCTCTGGGGAGACTCCTTCCACCCTCACCATAGCAGCTCATGACTAAAGCGCTAATGTACCTAAATTGCAGTTTTTGGCAGGGTGGGGGTGGGAAGGAAAATTCGCCCCATTCTGCTGTTTCCTCGTATCTTCCCCACTCTTAAAGACAGACATTTTAGACACACCCATCTTGAGTTTTACTCCCCAGAAACTAGTTTTGAACTAGGGGATTTTTAAACCGAGAATGGATATTCTTCTTAAAAGATATTCTCCAGTTCAAATAGGAATTAATTTAGAGCACTCCTATGGCCTGTGTTATACAGAGATCAGACTCCAGGATCCTAGTGGTCCCTTCTGTCTTTATAATCTATGCATCTAGCACTTGGAAGTTTCCTGAGCTTTAATGGAGCCTTCGCATTCTGAATTCTGGTAGAATTTTGGCTTAAAGTTTCCACTGCCCCCTCCCTTCCCGACAACAAATCTGCTCTGAAGAGTTTCAGTAAGACACCCAGAACCTTGAACCCAAATCCACCCTTATAATTACAGTCCTGGGTTGGCTTCCAGACCACAAGGGGGCCTATCTCCCCATGCAGAGGCAGCTGTAATTGCATGAGAACAGTTTGTCAGGTTTTGTTGCCATTGAACGCACTCCCAACCCCAGCCTGGTCTCTGAGCCACAGACGAACACCTCCCTCCTGGCCCCATCTCTTGTTATAAAAGAACAGGTAGAAATTATACAGTGAAAAAGAAAATGGGTATTTCCTCTCATTTGCTGCTGGGATGAACCTTAATTTCAGCTGCACTGCCGGGAATTCACCTGAGTTCATGAAAAAGCCACTCCCTTCCTGTAGGGCAGGTGGGATTTGAAAGCTCCATGACCATAGCTATCTGCCCTTTCCCACCACCTGTCCCAGAGCCAGCTTTAAGCCCAAACAAGTCAAAGAACCATTTCCAGCTCCATAATACAGTAGCTTCATCTCCCAGCCAACTGCACAGGATTAACTCACCACCCAATGCCCCCTCCACCTTTGCCCCATAAAGCTTGGGGATCCACACACTGTAAGGGGGGGAGGGATAGCTCAGTGGTTTGAGCATTGGCCTGCTAAACCCAGGGTTGTGAGTTCAATCCTTGAGGGGGCCATTTGGGGATTGGGATTGGTCCTGCTTTGAGCAGGGGGTTGGACTAGATGATCTCTTGAGGTCCCTTCCAACCCTAATGATCTATGATTCTAAGGACGCTTCCGTCTAGATCCCATGCTGCACCCCCAGGGGGCTCCTGTCAGGGGCGGCTCCAGGCACCAGCACACCAAGCGCATGCCTGGGGCGGTAAGCCACGGGGGGCGCTCTGTCGGTCGCCACAAGGGCAGCAGGCAGGTTGCCTTCGGCAGCATGCCTGCGGAGGGTCCGCTGGTCCCGCGGCTTCGGTGGACCTCCCGCAGGCAAGCCGCCGAATCTGCAGGACTGGGGACCTCCCGCTCCCGCAGGCAAGCCGCCGGGCAGCCTGCCTGCCGTGCTTGGGGCGGCAAAATACCTAGAGCCGCCCCTGGCTCCTGTTGAATAGCAGGAGGCAGCGACAGAATCAAGCAAAATCAACTGCTGGGATCAGTAACACAGAATGAGCTGGAGAAGCCACTTGAGAGAGGTTTTCATGATCGTCATCAAGAATACACGATGGGGAAGGAAAGATTGGATCTGGGGCAGGAGACTGCCCTGAGATGCCCTTGCTCCCTGTGAATCCCCCTGCACCCAAAGTCACAGCCTCTCGCCAGTGCTTAAAGGGATCTGAAAAAAGTGTGGGGGCGGGGAGGAGGGTCTAGCATAATCTGACTGTAGCAGGTTCTGTAAAGCAGAACGTAAAGTGGGCCCCTCACAGACCCAACTCAATTAAAAAAAAAGCCAGGTCTGTGACCCCTTACAAGCGCCCCTTCCCCACTTTAAGCACGGCCTCCAGCCCCTCCATGGGGCTCCCCAGTTGTAGGGAACTGCCCAAGGGACTGAGCACCACACACTGCTCTGGGGATACAGGGTGAGGAGCTCTCCCTGACACGGTGAAGGAAGGCAGCAAGCCGGGCCCTGCTACCAAAAAGGTTGAGAACCACTGGATTAGAAGGATCCAAGAGGGCTGAGGGCTGGAATACAGAGCACGAGAACTTGGGCAACAAATTAGCTGTTCTTCGCACCCCTCCCCTGGCATCTGCCCCCTCTGCCCACCTACCTCCAACCTGCCCTTCTCCAGGCAACCTGCCCAACTGCATCCCCCCCGCACCTGCCCGCTACCCTTCCCAAACCACCCGCCTTGCAGGGCACCTTCTTCACTGCGCTCCCTGCCCAAGTCCCCGCCACTGCTCAGAGCACCCCAACTGCCCCCAGGAGCCCCCTCGGGCACCTGCCTCCCCCAGCTAGCCCGGAACGACCCCTCCCCCGGGCATCTCCCCTCCAGGCTCCATCCCTGGGCATCTGCCCCCCCCCCCGGCTTTACCTGACCCGCTGAGCGCCCCGGAGCCCAGGGCGCTTCCCAAGCGCAGCCAGCACCTCCCGAGCCACCAGCTTCGGCCAGGCCGCGCTAGCCATGGCGGGGTAGGGGGCGCTGCGCCCAGAGCCCAGCCCCACGCCAGCGGGGATGGCAGCCGGCGGCGGGCACTGGCTCGGCTGCTGCCCGGGAGGGAGTTTGAGGAGAGGACGGGAGGAGGCGGGTACCGCTCCGAGTGCGGAACAGCCAACAGCTTCGCCCGGCGAGGGGCGGAGCAGGCGCCGCGGTGCGCGCAGGCAGGAGTCTGTGCTAAAGGAACTTCTGCAGGCGGGGTCCTTCCCCTGCGAGCTCCCACGCGGCCCCAAACCGCCCCAGCGAGCTCCCACATGGCTTCAAACCGCCCCAGCGAGCTCCTACACTGGCCCAAACCGCCCCAGCGAGCTCTTACACTGACCCAAACCGCCCCAGCGAGCTCCCACATGGCTTCAAACCGCCCCAGCGAGCTCCTACACTGGCCCAAACCGCCCCAGCGAGCTCCCACACGGCCCCTGCCACTTCTGCAGGCGGGGTCCGTCCCCTGCGAGCTCCCACGCGGCCCCAAACCGCCCCAGCGAGCTCCTACACTGACCCAAACCGCCCCAGCGAGCTCCCACATGGCCCTACACGGCCCCTGCCACCTCTGCAGGCGGGGTCCGTCCCCAGCGAGCTCCTACACTGCCCTAAACTGCTCCTGCCCCAGCGAGCTCCTACACTGACCCAAACCACCCCAGCGAGCTCCCACAGGGTCCTAAACTGCTCCTGCCACCTCTGCAGGTGGGGTCCCTCCCCAGCGAGCTCCCACATGACCCTAAATGCCCCCTGCCACTTCTGCAGGCAGGGTCCCTCCCCAGCGAGCTCCCACGCGGCCCCAGACCGCCCCACCGAGCTCCTACACGGCCCCTGCCACTTCTGCAGGCAGGGTTCCAACTTCCTTCCCAGCGAGCTCCCTCGCTGCCCCAGCCACTTCTGCAGGCAGGGTCTCTCCCACACCAGGCTTGAGAGGCAGTTAGTGGCGAGCCACCCACATAACCCCTGGCACCGCCACACTCCAGTTCACAGCACACTCTCTCTTCCCAGCACAGGCATGCTACCCACAGCCACCACTCCCAGGGGGAAGGCAGGGGAAAGACCCTTTAAGAGGCAGTGTCCACAGAGGAGACAAACTCCAAACCTTCCAGATGCAAAGGTGGTGGGGGAAGGGGGAGGCAGGTTGAGGGGAGGCAGGAGAAAAAGAAAATCTGTTACGTAAGGGTAATAATTGGGCCAGGAAAATGGACAAATGAGCCTGTGTAAAAACAGATGGCAGAACATAAGAAGTGTTGTTCTATCCGTTCTGCGTAAGTTGGAAACTCTTTGGGACAAGAACCTGTCTTGGTTTATGTCCTGAAAAAGCAGCCAGCACACACTGAGGTGCAGCACGTAAGGTCAAGCAAGGCAGCAACCTGCTTCGGTGTCTGCAGTAGCTTCAGCAACTCACAAACTTCTCACAACTTCACTAGGTCAACTCCACTCCCTCCCACTAACTTGAGCCTTACTAATTGTCCAGCCGGCCAGCTGCACTTCTGTACAGATTCCACCCCCCTTGTTCAAAGGGAAGGGGGTGGCGGATGTCTCTGCCTCAGATGGACACACACTTTCTCTCTCTCTCTCTCTCACTTCTCAGGATGCTGCTCAATCATCCTGCCAGAAATGGCATGTTACTGATTTGCCTTTAGAATGGGCTAGACTGCACGAAGGGAGAGGTAATTGGCAGAGAAGAGGAGAGGAACGTCTTGGGGAAAGATTTACCCCTCCGGAACCTACTGCAAAGTCTTCATCCCTTCCTCCCCATGTACAGTCACGCACCTTGGATTATATCAACATACTCTGAGTATTTCTTGGAAGCAGCACATGGACACTTGCAGCTGCTTCATCTCAGTTTGTTAGCTGAGTGGTGCTGCTGCCTCCCAGTTTGGTTCCTGTTGTGAGAAAACATAATGTTTCCATTAAAACAAAGAACAGATTTCCCAGTCTGGGACATGGAGTATTGCACAAACTAAGAGGGAAATGTTTGCGTGAGCAGGAGCCCCTGGTTAAAACACAGGCAGCAAATCACTACTCCACACACAGAGAGAGATCAAGGACAATTTTAAATTAATTGAAGGGGGGAGAATACAGAGACTGAGAATTTTGAAGCTCATTACCTGTCCTGCCACTGTCTCCTGTTCCCAAACCATCCCTCTTCCCTGGATTCTACCCACCATGCACAACCTGGTATCTGTTCCTTTGTTATCTGCATCCCTTACCTGTTCCCCAAGCTGCCCCACTTGCATTCACCCTCTCCAACCCAAAACCTATTCTCCAAACTGCCTCTCCCCTAACATCTGCCTCCCTCCAGCTAACCTTAAATTGCCTGCCCCCAACTTGGCCTGTTTCCCCTGCCCCCTTACATAACTTATCGAATGCCCTTCAGCTCTGTTCACTTTACAAGTGCAGCTCCCACCTCCCAAACGACTAGCTTCAAACACGCCATAATGATCATGCATCTCCCTGTCCCCAGGTGAACCTGGGCCTTGGAGCCCAGCTACCCACATTGCTTCACCGGGTAGGAAGAGCAGCTGGGAGCTGCACAGCTATTCCAGAAACACTGAATTATGATCACTACACCTAAGGGACCAAGGCAGATCCAGACACCCAGCCCCAGAACACAGAGGCACCCAGCTCTATGCAGCACCCAGACACAGGGAGAAAGCAATCCTGAGCCGATCGCAGCAGCACTGAACCTTAGGGACAAAGGGGACTGGAGAAATTACTCTGATTGTAAAATGACAACTGCCCTCGTTGGACACTGAAATGCTAGTGCCAACCAGCACCATACGGACATAAGACTTGCCAAAGCCCAGGCAGCATTAAACCATGTCTAGGATAGGTTTCACAGCAGTTTTTTGGAGGGGGTGGATGGGGTTCATATGCAGCAGCCTGTTTGGCATTACTGCCCCTTTCTGATTCAGTCACTCAGGCTCATTCAGACTGAGAGGCTGCTCCTGCCTTCACTTTCCTCTAGCAAACTCCGCGATCTGCTGGCACAGATCCCTTGAACTGTAGGCCTGAGTTCCACTTTATGTAACTGGAGATGCTGGAAGCAGAGACGTGGCAAACCTTAAATACATCCTTTGATAAGGTAGGACAGAGCTATGTGAGGGCAAGTGACAGAGATGCCATCTACACCAGCCTGCCTACATTTCTGATGGCCTCCGCACACTTAGCAATAGTAGTGAACACGTAGCACTTATATAAATATTTAATCCTGGTGCCAGTGCTAGGAACTGAACATTTTACGTCTTTAAAGCACTGTACAAATGGTAACTAAATAATGTTACCAGTGGGCACTGGACTGTGACTCAGGAGACCTGGGTTCTATTTCTGACTCAATCACTGATCTCAGGCAAGTCATTTCACCTCACTGTGCTTCCGTTTCCTGGCCACCCTTTGTCCACCTTGTGCAGGCAGAATGCAAGCTCTTCGGGAGGGAGACTGTGTCTTATGATGTGTCTGTCCAGTGCCTAGCACAATGGGGCCCCGATCTCAGCCTTGAGGAGAGCCTACCACAAGCTACATCCTCCCTCCTTGCAGCACAGTGTGAATAAAGGCTGGAAAATTAAAATACAGAAGCTAGATTTTACAACAGAGGCTGATGATTTTGGGTGCTCAACTAGAGGCAGCTTAACCAGGCCTGATTTTCAGAAAGTGAGTGCCCAGCACTTTCTGATATTCAGGCTCTTTGAGAGTGTCTCAAGTTGGGCATCCAAAAATGGAAGCACCCTAAGCCACAGTGGTCTGATTCTATTCTCACACTCATGGAATGCCACCAACATCAGTGGAGTTACTCCTGATTTACACCATTGTAAAAGAGCAGAGAATTCGGCCCATAGTGTAGCTTCATGTAGCAAATCTCGCCTCCACTCTCCTCACTGATATTCCTTCCATCAGCCTGCTCTTAGACTGTAGTCCTGCTCTGTTTGTCTCTCTTGTTTTGGTGCCAACGCAGCAAACACTAACTCATGTGTTACTTAACTTATGTGAGTTAGTCCTAGTAAAATCAATACGTAAATACAGGAGTAAATTTATGCATGTGCATAACTGTTTGTGGGATCAGCGCCTTTGACAGTAAAGTCCCCTTGATTGATTGGTCCTTTAGCTCTCATATAGATTACACCGATCACAACATGTCTTCCATTCTTCTCGTATCCTGGCCTTCCTTCTCCACGTGTGGCCATGTCTTTTCATGATAAAATCTTCCCATCTCTGGAAGGCAGCCGAGTGGTCATTTCAGTTCCCGTGGGTACCATGCGGTGACAGCTGCAGTCTATCGATTGTCAGTGAGCCTTGCTATATTTACTGTAAGGTATTCAGGGCAAAAATAATGTATTTTTATCTGTCGATAATGCACCATGTTAACTGTCAGTGCTATATATAGCAGTATCCCAAACGCACCGTGTGCTTGTGCTTTACAACCATAGAGGAAAACACAGGCTCTGACCCCAAGAGCTTACAATAAGTGTAGTAAGATAATTAATAATAACAAATTCGGTGTCAGTCTAACCTCCCCACATTCAGAGTATCAGCCTACATGGGTGAATCCCAGTTACACATTAATCCAGGTAATATGCAGAAATCCTTGCGACTGACCCCTCTGGCGAAATGAGGACAGATGGTCAAGGCTGTCAGAAGAGTGACAGTATGAATGAGTGAAATCTTGCCTAGGGTTGAGTAAGATTTTAACTGTCTCCAACTAAGGCACAAGTCTTAAAATCTGCCTCCGAATTCATTCCAAACAGGGCAACTTGGCAGATCTGCTGTGCAACTGTGACCTATGCTCTCGTTTCCTGCTGATAAAAGCCAAGTGCTCCTGGCCCGATTTAAACCCAGAACCCAAAGTCCATGGACACTTGCCTGGATGCCAAAAGTTATTGGCAATCTGCAGCAAAGCAAATGAGACAAGCCCATTCCTCACAGATACAGAACTGCTCCTGATCCCACTAAAGTCAATGAGAGGTCTGGCACCGGAAGCAGGATTGGATCCACAATATGGCCCATGGCGAGGTCATACTCAGATGCTGTACTGTACTGTGCCCTGCAGGTTTGGCTCTCAGTCATCTTAGGCCCAGGGCAATGCTACAGCCAGAGATGCAGGATCCTTGGAACTTGCAGCTGCTTCTAAAGTATCGTGGGAGATTAGATACAGTTCTATTTACCTTTAGGAGAGTTATTCTAAACCACTTTGTTAACCGGCCCAGGCTAAATCTACACTATGTGCTGGAGTTTGGGGCAGGGAGCTCACGCAATTCTGTCCTTTTTTTTTTTGCCTTGAGGGCCACAGGGAATCATTGTCTCCATCAGGGGATCAATGGTTGGGTGATCCGAACAGCTGTTTATCCACCACCCCTGCCTGATTACCTCCTCTGGTCCTCTTCCGCCCCCAGTCCCCTATTGTGTAGGGACATGGAGAATCTCTGAAAAATTGGACCTCACTTTTCCCAAGGAGTTTATAAGAACAGCTGTACTGGGTCAGACCAAAGGTCCATCTAGCCCAGTAGCCTGTCTTCTGACAGTGGCCAATGCCCCAGAGGGAATGAACAGAACAGGTAATCATCAAGTGATCCAACCCCTGTCACCCATTTCCAGCTTCTGGCAGAGGCATACCCCCTCTCTGGGCTCTAATTCTGGCCCACTCTTGTGAGGCAGAATTAAATTGTAAAAAAAAAAAGGGGGGGGGGAGCCAGTTTGTTATTTGAGCCGATTAATGTCCCTTGCGTTGCTCTTAAATCCCCCCCCACACACAACTCACCTGTACCCAGGTTCTACTTTTAGTAGTATATTTTGATGCAGTCAAGCCATATAGAAATCCCTATTTCCTTTTTAGAGATTTTGACTAAATCGTTTATAGTTCAATAATTTAAATTAGATTGTTACTTTGCCTGCAGCGGCCAGCACAAATTGATCACTTACAGACACATTCACTGGGAAAGGCCCATTTTCTTCAGAATGAATGGCTGTAAAGGCTTCTCAGGAAAAAAAGCACCTAGTGACACTAGCTGTCATCACCTGACCTCCCCTTTGTATAATTTGTTTTATTGCTAAGGTTTTCACTAGGTGTGACTGCACAGAATAATACTGCCATAACCAGGTTTATTATTAAACCAAGCATTCTCTTCTTTAACACTTAGCAATCTTTTTAACAGTTTCACAACCCTCAAACTTTGCAGTGTTTATTTGTGCAAAAGCTTCTTTTAACTTCTTACTTTTAATTTAAAAAATCACATACTTATTTCCCAACGTGATATTTTTAGACAAATTGTTTTGGCAGCTTTAAGCTTTTAAAGAATTTCTTTATTTTTACACTTATTTAACATAGTACACTTGGCCTGCAAAGCCAAATACAGTCCTTGAAGGACAACTCCTTTTTATTTTGGATTTATGCAAATAGGTAAGACATTGTTTCTCCCTGACCTTTTAGGATTTTATTTCCACTTAGTTTTCCTTCTTTTCAACTTTCCTTTGCTCTTGATGCTTTTTACAATCATTCCTTAAGGTGGCATATTTTGTTTGTGAAGTTTTAGCCACCAGAAACTATCCTTGTGAAACTGCTGCCTTGATCTGGATTTTCTTTGCCTTGGGGAAATAAACTAGGTACTATTTTTCCATGGCTGGCAATGGGTCCTTTTTTTTTTTTTAATTGTAGTGGCATTTAACAGACCTTTGCTGTGCTTAGCCAATACTTTATTTATGGTATTCAATGGAGCTCTACTATCTTCTGCCAAGCATTCTTTTTTCCCTCCCAGACCACTCTCTTGGAGTTCCTTTTTTACCCAATCCCAGGCTAATACTTCCCATAGGGTCCTCCCTTAGATTTAACCTACCTCTTCAGCTAATTTTGTTATATTTAAACCCTTAAATCCTTCCAATGCCATTTCCCTTAATGCTCAGTTGTGACCCTCACGCTAAGGGGTTTCTACGTTATCTGCTCCAGATGAGCAGATCCGCGTCACAGTACTGATATGTTGGGGTAGCCTCTGAGACCGTATCCACTTAGGAGTATGTTGGGGTGGCTTTTGAGACCTTATCCACTTGGTTCCCAAGAACTCAATTCACCTCCGAACTCATTACTTTGTTGGCATACAGTCAGACTACACTTGAGTTGATCAGGCTTAAGCATATGGGGTGGGTACAGGGCATACCACACATCCAAAATTACACGGCAAACCTCTTCCTTTATATACATTTACTATGCATTGCATTACACATTGTGGAATTGGCTTAGGCACTTCGTAGGAACCAAGCCCAGTACAGCATGTGCCGTCCACACGCTCTCCATGTATGACTTTCTCTTTATCTCACCTTTACATTCCTGACTTATCTTATCCATTGTTATCTTGTCCCCTGTAAGTGGCTCCTTGAGCATTCCCCCCTATCTAGTTAGCACAGACATTCTGTTTACAGCCTGCCAATCCATTTACCTCCCTAATCTGTCACTCAAGAAGTGAGGCCTCATCTTACTCATGTCAAGCCAGGCCAACAACAATCAGGGTCCTGGCAGTCCCAGGGGAGAACAGCAGGTTTAAACCCTGCAAAATAAGCAGTTAACCCAACTGATTGCACACTGTTATTTTACTGTAAGAGAACGTCAAGTAAGATCATTTATGAAAGCTTGTAATGCACGGAACGGAATAGCCAAGGTCAGCTATGTATACAGGTTATGAAGGGGTGTGTGTCTGTAGATATAGAAAATTGTAAGTGTGTTGTGACTTCAGCCTCACCTCACAAGAGGGCAGTGAAGCAACCAGGCAGGGAAGGGCTAACTCACCAACCAGATGACACCGGCTTCAAGCACCTAGGCTTGTCCATCCCAGGAAAAAATGAGGAGGAACATCAATGCAAGTGGGAACAGCTTGAACCTGAAAACAAAACCCTGGTGTTCAGAAACCAAGAAAGGAAGGCGTTTCCCCCACTTTTAATATCTATAGAGACTAAAGAAAAACCCTGCAAACCCTTTTAAAGTGGAAGGGCTTTGAACTGGAGACCATCCAGAACTTGGGGGCCAACCTTAAGGCAGGAGGCTGCCTGTGAACACTGTAGCTAAGGGGTACATTGGGAAATGGTTTTAAGATGGTAGGTAACTTCTTAAAAAGGGATTTGATGTAATATGAGAGTGTAAAGCCTGAGGTTGCATCTTTATGTTTATTTTCTGTCTACTTTGTATATGTTTGCTTTCCTGAACCATTTCATCTCCAAATCTCTGCTCTTTCTGTTAAATAAACATTGTTTATTTTTATACCAAGCCGGTCTCTGGGGTGCAAACTGTGTGGAGTATGTACGCCAAGGTGAGCTAGGACCTGGGGGGCTGGTTTCACACCTTCGGGGTTGACGTACTAGAGGGGAACAGTCCGACTGTCTGGTCACTAAGAACTTGGGGAGACCTGTGACTGGAAGGGCTATTGGTGTCGCCCTCCAAAGAGTAACTAGGTTGGTGAAAGCCAGGGTGAGACCTTATGCCTGTGGTGCTTGAGAACTTAGTCAAAATCCAGTGAATGATACTTGTTCCAAATGGATTAGCAAATGAATACGGTACGATTTGTTGATTTAAGGATATGACCTTTGCATAGTTTGACATGTGATGTTGACAATTTGTGTTAATGGTTTATAAAGCATTACATTTTTTAATCTCAATGTCTATTGTCATTAAATAATTGTCTGACCCCTCCCCCATCATTTCCTGCTATGGTGAACATTTAAAATTACTAAAAAATCTAAAAGATTGCTTAAAAATAAACATTGCTATCAGCCATCAAAATTATTGTAAAAAAATATCAAATTCTGCCAAGTCAAAGAATAAGCAATGAAATGACTGGGTGTAAGTCTACGAAGAACTGTCAACATGTGAATGAAGCAACCTTGGAAATACAATGTAAGACCAAAGACTGGACCATTAACTTGACAGGACATGTTAAAACAGCATGATTGGAACTGGAGACAAAGGTGCTGGGGGACTGCAATAAGATCCTCCTCTGTGTGGGTTGGGGGGCAATCCAGGACATTTGGATAAGGCAGAGATGTGGTGCCACCAGCATGCTGTCTAGTTCCCAGGCCGGGGCAAAGCAGGGACCACCTAACTGAATACGCAGAAGCCGACAAATTAGGGGAGAAACATGTGTTGGGTTTGCTCTTCTCTTCTAGCATAGTGTCCCTGTCTTCCAGTTGACTAATAAATGATGTTATTTTTAAAAGGCTGTCCTGTGTCTCTGGAAACATCTGCTGGTTGCAGAGCTCCTAGGAGGGTAAGTCTCCAACAGAGATGCAAGCTCATTTGAACCTGCTAAAGGAGCCATGCTGAGAAACAGAGGTGCTGAAGCCAGAGACAGAGTCTTGGAATAGCAGAGCTGCGGGGCTTCCCCTTGTAAAAGGTAGAGGCCCAGGGCCTAGCACTAAGAAGGACACACTCCCAGAGAGACTGTTCGAAGGTCAGAGGTATAGCATGCCCCATGGATACGTGACAACTGGGGTTAGCAGTAGAATACTAACTGCAACAGCAGCGCTTTCCAAAGAACACCTAAAAAGAGCAGTTAAAGGAACAGCAGGGGAAAGTAGTTTACATTCTTTGGGGTAGAGAGAAGGAAAGGACTGAGAAGGAAGAGGAGATATTATCAGCTCCCTAAGAAACAGATGATACAGCTGTGCAGAGAGAGAGTTAAACTTTAAGAAGTTAACCAAAGCACAAGTGGTTGACCTGCTACATAAAGACAATCAGGCAAAGAACCTTGACCCTAGGGTGACCAGGTGTCCAGTTTTCGACCGAAACACCCAGTTGAAAGGGACCCTGGTGGCTCTGGTCAGCACTACCGACCGGATCATTAAAAGTCCGGTCGGCGGTGATGCGGAGCTAAGGCAGGCTAGTCCCTACCTGTCCTGGCTCTGCACTGTGCCCCAGAAGTGCTGTGCCCCCGCTGACTGGGAGCTGCCAGAGCGAAGCCTGTGCCCCAACCCCCTGCCCCAGCCACCCCAAACCCAGAGCCCCCTCCTACACCCCAACCCCCTCATCCCTGGCCCCACCCCAGAGCCTGCACCCCTAGGCAGAGCCCGCACCCCCTCCCACACCCCAACCCCCTGCCCCAGCCTGGAGCCCCCTCCTGCACCATGACTCCCCCATTCCTGGCCCCACCCTGGAGCCCACACCCCCAGTTAGAGCCCTCACCCCCTCACACACCCCAACTCCTTGCCCCAGCCCAGTGAAAGTGAGTGAGGGGGGAGAAGAGCGAGCCACTGAGGGAGGGGGAATGTAGTGAATGGGAGGCAGGGTCTTGGGGAATGGACGGGAAAGGGGGTGGGGCCTCGGGGAAGGGGCAGGGCTAGGGTGTTTGGTTTTGTGTGATTAGAAAGTTGGCAACCCTACTTGATCCAGATCCTGACAAGGTTGTGGGATGACAGCCTACTTCACCAACATCTGTCGGGGGAGACGGAGGCCCGTATGTCCCAGAGGTGCCAGGAGAATCCAAGGAGGACAACTGCAATGAAGGGTTCTCTCAATACAGACAGCAACTCCTTGTGGCTGCTCTGGGGAATCAGCTCTCGTCCAGTCTGGCACCCTCTTCCGTCAGTTACTCAAGCTGTGACCCCTCGCTCTCACGTCACGACTGAGGGTGTTCTCTCTTCGTGACTCAGCCCTCTAGCCAGGTCACTATAGAGTCCTCCCCCTCCAGAGTAATGAAGTATCTCTAGACCAGCTGTCCAGTGGGCACCTCCAACACTCCAGTGGCTGGTTGGGGAACCCAGGCCCACCCTCTACACTGGGTTCCAGCCCAGGGATCCTATAACAAGCAGCCAAGAGCCGCACAGTCCTACCCCTTGCTGCTGTTTCCCTAGGCTTCTTCCTACCTAGCTTTCTCAAGCTTCCTTTCGCCACAACTCCTCTGGGGTTGACCCGTCTTCCAGGGCTAGAACCCCAGGGCTTATTCTCCCTCTTTGGTTTTCTCCTCCCTGCTCCCAGAGAGCAACTGCGGATTCTGTCCCTGCAGCCTCTTTCTGCTGCAAACTTCCTGGCTTTATACTCCTGGCCAGCCGGGCTTCTTGTTCAGTTAGACGTGACTCTCCCTCCAGATGCAGCCAGGTAACCTAACTGGCCCCTCAAACCCACATTAACCCCTTCACAGCCTGTGGGGTACACATCACATCACAGAGATCAGGAAACTGAGGCACAAGCAGCCCCATGGCAAGATAAGCAGGGAGAGACCACAGAATGCCAATTCCACAGGGAACATAGATGCTAAATAATTGCCCCAGTTTAAGGAGACACAGCACTCCCTTGGATCCATGATACCTCAGTTACATCAGGGCCAAGGCTAGCCCCTTGGGTTTATTTTAGCACCCAGGCTTGTCATGTAAACAGAGATCAACACATGTGTGCAGAAGGATTTAGCATCCAGTATCTAGTGGGCTCTCTGATTCACATGGGGAGCTCCCACCTCCCCAGAATAACAGGGCTTGATGTATCCTGAAGAAAATGGATCTAATAAATTTAGTAGCTGGAGGATGAAGTTGTTGCTTTGGGGGAAGGACCAATTTTAGGGGGAATAAACACCTGGATTTGAGTGAGCATCTGAAGAAGATTAAAAGTGTCTCAAAAGTGACGTGTGGCAGAGATCACAATGGTGGCAACTGGAAAACTCTTAAAACTCTCTGCATGGGAGAAATCCCAAAGACTGAAACCAAAACTCGAGCAGAGTGTCAGATACGTTAAAGCACTGTAGCTCTGGTACAGGTTTAATAAGGGGGCTTCAGAGCCCCTATCAGACACAGCTACTAAGGGGAAATAATGTCACCCTCAACTGTGTTAAACAAAGCATTGCTAGCAAGGGCCTTCTCCTCCTTGCCCGCTGCTCCCACCTTCACCCCTCCCGCCTGCCACCTCTTTCCCCATCTCCCACCTTCACCCCTCCCCTTTGTCCCCCTGTCACCTGCTCCCACCTTCACCCCTCCCCACCTCTCCCCTCTTGCCCCCACCTTCACCCCTCCCCTTCCCTGCCACTTCTGCCCCCCCCTCGCCTTAACCCTTCCCACTTCCCCTCACTCCCACCTACTTCACCTCTCCCCACTTGCCCCCTGCTCCCACCTTCACCCCTCCCCTCCCCACCTCTCCCCACTCGCCCCCTGCTCCCACCTTCACCCCTCCCCTCCCCTCCCCACCTCTCCTCACTCGCCCCCTGCTCCCACCTTCACCCCTCCCCTCCCCACCTCTCCCCACTCGCCCCCTGCTCCCACCTTCACCCCTCCCCTCCCCACCTCTCCCCACTCGCCCCCTGCTCCCACCTTCACCCCTCCCCTCTCCAGCTCTCCCACTCGCCCCCTGCTCCCACCTTCACCCCTCCCCTCTCCACCTCTCCCCACTCGCCCCCTGCTCCCACCTTCACCCCTCCCCTCACCTCCCCTCCACTCCCCACCTCTCCTCACTCGGCCCCTGCTCCCAACATCACCCCTCCCCTCTCCACCTCTCCCCACTCGCCCCCTGCTCCCACCTTCACCCCTCCCCTCCCCTCCCCACCTCTCCCCACTCGCCCCCTGCTACAACCTTAAACCCTCCCCTCTCCAGCTCTCCCCACTCGCCCCCTGCTCCCACCTTCACCCCTCCCCTCTCCACCTCTCCCCACTCGCCCCCTGCTCCCACCTTCACCCCTCCCCACCTCTCCCCACTCGCCCCCTGCTCCCACCTTCACCCCTCCCCTCCCCTCCCCACCTCTCCCCACTCGCCCCCTGCTCCCACCTTCACCCCTCCCCTCTCCACCTCTCCCCACTCGCCCCCTGCTCCCACCTTCACCCCTCCCCTCCCCACCTCTCCCCACTCGCCCCCTGCTCCCACCTTCACCCCTCCCCTCCCCACCTCTCCCCACTCGCCCCCTGCTCCCACCTTCACCCCTCCCCTCCCCACCTCTCCCCACTCGCCCCCTGCTCCCACCTTCACCCCTCCCCTCCCCACCTCTCCCCACTCGCCCCCTGCTCCCACCTTCACCCCTCCCCTCCCCACCTCTCCTCACTCGCCCCCGGCTCCCACCTTCACCCCTCCCCTCCCCACCTCTCCCCACTCGCCCCCGGCTCCCACTTTCAGCCCCCCTCACTTCGCTCGCTCAGCCGGGAGCCGCTGGCCCTGCAGAGGGCGCCGCTCTGCCCATCCTCCTCCGGGCTGAGCGTGGGGCCCTCTTGGCCAGCGGGCCGGCTCGTTGGCGCTGGTGGGCTGAGACGGGGACGTGGATGCGGAAGTGGCTGGCAGCAGAGGAGTGGGGCGGCGCGGTGAGTGCGGGGCCCGAGGGGAGGGGTCGCTCCGCCGGCTCTGGTCGGGGCCCCTGTGCGGGGGCGGCCAGGGAGCATTGGGGGGGTCCCTGTGCGGGGGCGGCCAGGGGTATTGGGAGGGGGGTCCCTGTGTGGGGGCGGCCAGGGGTATTGGGAGGGGGGTCCCTGTGTGGGGGCGGCCAGGGGTATTGGGAGGGGGGTCCCTGTGCGGGGGCGGCCAGGGAGCATTGGGGGGGTCCCTGTGCGGGGGCGGCCAGGGGTATTGGGAGGGGGGTCCCTGTGTGGGGGCGGCCAGGGAGCATTGGGGGGGTCCCTGTGCGGGGGCGGCCAGGGGTATTGGGAGGGGGGGTCCCTGTGCGGGGGCGGCCAGGGGTATTGGGAGGGGGGGATCCCTCTGTGGGGGCGGCCGGGGAGCATTGGGGGGGTCCCTGTGGGGGGGCGGCCAGGGAGCATTGGGGGGGTCCCTGTGCGGGGGCGGCCGGGGGTATTGGGAGGGGGGTGTCTTGCTCTTGGTCCCTTGGGGGGAAGCCCTTGCTGGGCTGGGGCGCCCCCACAGGGGCTGGGGTTGATGGGACCCGGGGTCGCCTTCTCTCTATGCAGTGTCCGTAAAGCCCCCCGGCTTGAGGCGCCTGGGGATGCGCCCCGCTCCTGCCTTTGTGCTCCCCGCCCCCTTTACCAGAAGCAAGGGAATAAAAGCAGCAAAGTGGCAGCAGGATGTGCTGGGCCAGAGTCCGGGAGCTGGGGCAATGCACTGTTCAGCATTGCCTCCTCCCCATCTATCCAGTCACCCCCTCCACTCGGGATCATGTTACCTCTCTTGTACTTCTCCCCTTCAGACAGAGAGCTCTCTTCACAAACACCCTGGGGCATCCCACTCCCATCCCCCCAAAACCTCAACCCTCGGACAGAGGGGCAAACAGAAACTTCACAATGTTTTCACTGGATTATTTCTGAGAAAATAAAACTCTTGCTCAGTCAGAAAAGCCTTGAAGGTGCACGCTGTGACCTACGCTAGGGGTCTCTATCAGGCATCTCACATTGAGGTTGCCAGTCCATATCCAGCTTGAATTGGTAAAGAGGAACAACCAATAGTTTTCCCATTTGGTGGGCTGTTCAGTAGCCTCTGCTAAATGAGTTGGTGGGCTGTCAATCCAGTTCCCAGTAGGCAAGTTGCAAAAACCACATCCTCAGTTAGCCTGAACTGGCAAACGCTGGCACCTGGACCAGCAAGATCTGAATGGCCCAGGGGGACCAAAATATCCCTGGCCTCTAAAGGAGGTCCTTAAAGGTTACAATTGAGGCATACTTGCAGGGCATGACAGCTGTCATTACTCCTGCTGTACTTGTTAGGTAGATATAGATTAAAAGAAAATCTGGAGGCTTGTTAAAATGTATTGGTGCCCCCTCCTCTATTCCTTGTCTTTTTCCCGTTCCAAGAATGGGAAGGCTCTTTGCTGAGCCACTTGAGACTCCGAATTTATCTCTCAATAGGATCATGGCAAAAGCTGGAGGAAAAGGAGTAAACCTGAAAGACAAACTTGATGGCAATGAATTGGACTTGAGCCTGAGTGACCTGAATGAGATACCAGTCAAAGAACTGGTCAGTATCAGTCTTTCTTGGGGGATGTAAGGTATTGCAGGGGAGCTTCTGAGATTACACCCGGTCTTTGTGAATGTACTAGTCATTGGGGTGGGGAGGTGGGGAGATTCCTGGGAATGCCTTGGGCCCTCTGTAAGTTTTGTGGTTTTTATCAGCTCGAGGTGTTGCCAGTTGTGCGTTTGGAAGGCACAACTGGTCTGAAGAAAAGGGGAAGAGAAGGATACACAGTCTTGAACTCTTCCTGTCATCCTGACTTTTGGTGGTTGAAGTGACCTGAAGAAGAGAAGGTTCCCAACTGATTTAACAAATCTGATGGATTGTGGGTTAAACTGATGGTGTGGGTGAAGAACCTATTTCAGGGGGAGCACTGTTCATAAGCCCCTGAATTTGAGTGAGATGTAAGAGTCTTCAAAGATAACTCGAATGGTAGCAACTGGGGAGTTCTTAAAACTCCATGTATGGGAGAAATCCCAAAGACTGAAACAGAAACTTAAACAGCAGGGTATCAAATGTATTAAAGTACTGTAGCTTTGATATAGGTTTAATTTAGTTCTTTGGCTCTTTTTCAGGCTGCCCTTCCAAAGGCTACCATATTGGATTTGTCCTGTAACAACCTCACTTCCCTGCCGGTAAGATGAGCGAGAAGCTTTGTGGAGGAGGGAAGGGTCTGTTTGGAAATATCTTTGGAAAGGTACAATCATCCTCCTTCATGAGAGGACCAGGCGGGAGTGTGGTAACTAGCAGTTCTCTTAGCTTCTTGGGAGGATGAGTGACACTGTCACCATTACAGAGGGGTCAGTATAGGTGATTGACTTTTACTGAGGTTGGCTGGCATAGCAGATTAGCTGTGCTTTCTTATAGAAAATGAGAGTGTACTCAGTGAAGATTAAAGCAGCTTCCATTCCAAAGTGCTCTACCAGCTGGATACCAAAAGCACCATTGTATGTCTTATTTTCATTGTAATTATATTGCTATGTGTAGCCCTGTTTAGGAGACTAGCCACTGTTTCCTACCTCACAGTCCGAGGGTAGAGGGGGAAGAGAGTAACTTTCCTCCATCACACAAGCAGCTTTGTAATGAGTCCAAGTCCATGTAGATCTTCCCCAGCTCCCTGCAGTGTGCAGCTTACGCTAGCTGCTATATCTGTTATTCCTTAGTAAAGATGATTGACAAGTTGTAAACTTCTTCACTCCTGTTTGGGTTCTAGTCGGACTTCAGCAGTTTGACCCACCTGGTGAAACTTGATCTGAGTAAAAATCAGCTTCAGCAGCTCCCCTCAGACTTTGGTCGCCTGGTTAACCTGCAGCACCTGGATCTCCTGAACAACCGATTAGTCATGCTACCAGTCAGTTTTGCACAGCTCAAGGTAAAACCCCTCTGCTAGGCAGTTTACGTAAGGCCTTGGAGTGCAGCCCAGAGTCTCATGATTCTTCTGAAGTTGATTTCTCTGGTAAAATGTCAGTCTCTCTGCCAGCAGACCACTATGAGCTCCAAAATGCAACTGGGATCTGCAGCACTGCCCTTGACAAAACTTCTACGGTTTTGTTACAATTAAACTCCTGCCTGAAATCTGCACTTGTTTCCCATCTCTCTTTCATTCATGTGACAACTAAATAGCTCTTTGTTTCTGCTTTGAACTCTATAGAATGAACACAGCCTTGTTTGTGCTCTTTCTTTAACACTGTGCTGTTGTGTGCCTACTCTAGCCTGGTCCCATTTGTGTTTCCTTCCTGCAGAATCTGAAGTGGTTGGATCTGAAGGACAACCCCTTGGATCCTACCCTGGCCAAAGTGGCAGGAGACTGCCTGGATGAGAAGCAATGTAAACAGGCCGCTATCAGAGTAAGGAAATTGCTCTGCATTTTATTCTTGTCTTTATACATGGATTCCATGGCTGTTCTTTCTCCTCCTCTTGCTTGGAGGCTCTCAACACAGCAATTTTTAAGGTATCGGTCAGGAGGGCAATGAGGGACAGGCTAATCCCATTCAAAGCCAATATTAATCCTGCAATGATTTCATAAGTGCCCTGACCGTTGATCTAGGAAGTGAGCTAAGCAGGGTGCTCAGCCTGAGGTGGCATTAAGAGTGAGCATTTAAATGTTGATCACTAGGAAAAAGATGTACTGAGAAAAATAATCCATATCCAGCTTTGCGCTTCTGAAGAAGTGCTGGCAATCTGTAGGCTTGTGTGAAGAGTTACTGCTGGGAGCCATGGAGCAGGGCTAGAGCAGGTTGGAGCCTATGCTGCTGCAATTCTCTGCCATTCCTGAGGCAGGGATCACATCCCCTTTTTCAGCCCTAGAAAAACCATGTGATCATGGAGCAGTGGATACACCTAGTACCAGCGCACAGGCTGCAAGGAGGATTTCTTTTTTTAATGGAGAGATTTTGTCTGACCCTGAAGCAGCAGTTTTGGGACCAAAGCTGAGACAGTGCTCCAAACACTCAGCAAAGTCATGGAAGTCTCAGTGGAGCTGCACAAAATTGCACCAGCTGAGGATCTAGCCCAATGCAGATTTTATTAGACATTCCTTTATCAGACGTGTATGTATCCTGGTAGATGACATCATCGGGTTGGGGTTCACCTCTTGTGTAGAAAAGTCAAATCAGTGTCTATGTCACAGCTTTCTTCATCATTAACGTGTCTGTTACCTCACTTTCATGGTCAAAGCCCAGTGTATTGTGAGGCAAGTTGGACCTAAGCAAGGGCTCCTGGAGTCTGTGGCAGCCTCACTTAAATTAAGTAGTTGTTTGTATTATTCATTTTCATGTTTAAGTCATATAATCAGTATGGTGTCTCCTCTTGTTAAAATAAACTAAAATATTAGCTTGTCCTAGCACTGAATTACGGGGTGTTTATTTTTGGTACTGATGATGCATACCTTCAATGTGGAGGTTGTGGGGTAAATCTGGAGGTTGTGGCATCGCTGTAAGAGCCACCTGGGACTCCCTTGTATTCTGCTACATAGAATTAGAAGTCAATCCCAGAGGAATGCATTCCTTCTCCCACTTATGGCTGCATTCTAACGCTGTTTCCATATTAAGAGGATAATGCAATGAATCTGCTGCATAGATCTCATGCTGTTGTCTTGGATCTTGCAGGTGTTGCAGCATATGAAAACTCTCCAATCTGAGCAGGATCGAGAAAGACAACGAAGGCTACAAGCAGAGCGAGGTAGGCACATGACGCCCCCCACCCACTTACCGCTTTAGGCTTTTTTCTGGGTCCATTGATTACATATCCAAACCAGCTGATTCTGCCCTTCCAGGGCAGCTAACAAAGACTGTTCCAAATATCTTGGTACTGAGGACCTACAGAATATTTGTTTTGAATTGGAGGTGGAGGAAGAGGTCCCTTAATAGCCAACTGCTTAATCCTGTGAAAGGGGAGAGAGGCCTGGTCCACTCTAGAGGAGAGGCATGGGCCTCTGGAGGACCAGATGGGTAACTGCAAAAAGGCCTGATGGGTTGTGGGTTCCTGATATGTCTTGGGAGGCCCACTAAAACCTAGAGGCTGATTTTACTTCAGTATATCTTGGAAAATGATTTCCATGCTGATACACCATACTGGAGAACTGCCTTTCTTCTTAAAGGGGATCATTTTCCATAAGCACCTTCTTTTTCTTCCCTTCTTGAAAGGGTAGTGTGGCTTGAGTGCTGGAGCAAGAGAACGGGAGTCTTACTGTTACTCACTGTGAACATGTCACACAGGCCTAGTCTACACTGACAAAGTTCAGAGCTTTAATTCACCACAAGTAGAAGTGCTAGTGTAGAGACGGTTCAGTTGTTTTACCTCAACAGTGCTAAAAAGGCATGAGGCCTTTCCACAAGGTGCTTGCACGAATGTTATTATCATTGATGAATTATGGGTACAAACTTTGAATGTAAATGAACCCTTAAAGGAACATTAACAAACTGAAAAATCACATTTGTCTGAAAACTAATACTGAAGATTACTATAGTTCAAAAGTTAGTGACAAACATTTATTTCAATATACTTTGTGCATTTGACAATACTCGGTGCAGGGTTGTTTGTGAAACAGACCCTTATATTAATGAGGGCAGAAGAACCCTTAATTTTTAAAAAACAATTAAACTACTACTTCTCAGGGACTACTATATAAAGAGTCCTCTATCAAACTAGGATTTCTTTAAAATTAATCCCGTTAATAAAATTTAAGTTGACAGTGTCCCTTTAACCTTTGTGCTTCCATTATATGCATCTGTAACATGGGGACAGTGCTTCATATGTGGTATTGTGGGGCTCAGTTAATGCTTGTAAAGTGCTAGGATCTCTGGATGAGAGATGTTATTGACCAAGTGTAAAGAATGAGGAGTGTGTAGATTTTTTCACTGACTCACATAAGACTACTTCCAGGAGAGAATAGATCCAAAGGAGGAAGACGGGGAGTGCATCCAACGCTTCTGGACGATAAAATGGGGCAGTTATTTCATTGCTTTACCTTCCCAGTGGGGAAGAGCAGTCATGCAGCACTTATTACAGAAGGGGAAAAAATGTTTGTGTTGGTCCTCAGAAATGGAGAAGAAGCGTGAAGCAGAGCAGCGAGCAAGGGAGGCTCAGGAGAGGGAACTCCGGAGGCGAGAGAAGGCAGAAGAAAAGGAACGCAGGAGACGGGAGTATGATGCACTAAGAGCGGCAAGGCAAGAGATGGAAACACAAACGAAAAAAGAAAGCAGTGAGATCCCAAGTAAGTCAATTGTAGATTCAAATGAGAAATATCCACCAAGGACCAGGTGTATTCCGTAGAGTAGTGTAACTCTTCTCATCTATATTTTGGCACAGTGTAGGAGAAATAGGTGGAAGAGAATGAGCAAGAACCTTACCATTGAAGTGTATCTACCTCCAGCTCCACCATGCTTTTAATAGTGCCAGATTATGTAGCAAGATGGTAGGAAGTAGTCTCTCGTGTTGAATATGGTCAAGGGGTGGGGGAATCAGACCACAGTGGTAGAGCTAGTTCAGAATTTTGCAATATATGAATAACTCTGGGAGAACAAGCAGAACTTCAACATATTTGCAATTGATGGAGCTCTTGATTACTGATCTGCATGATTCAAAGTTCTGCAATTGCTGCTAAGGAATATTTCCTCTGCCTCACAAAATTGAATGTACCTTAAAAATCCTGCAAAAAAGGCTTCTTAACATGAGTTTAATGCATTTCGTCATCTTCATAGCTGTTTGCTCATCTGGATGTGGGCATTATGGTTGTTTTCTGAGAGATCAAAAATATCTGCTTCTTGAAAAGAAATATGTATTGTTTCATCCTTTGTGGATGGGGCCTGTGCATATGTTTAGAACTGAGGAAAGCCAGGGAAATCTGAGATGGTGTAGTGATTTTCTTGTTATGGAAGAGCTAAACATGTGGCATAGCATTTTACCATAAGGGACTCAGATCTGCATGTTGGATGTTATAGGGACACAGATTTCTCTTGATAAGTTTCACCCACGAAAGCTCATGCTCCAAAACGTCTGTTAGTCTATAAGGTGCCACAAGACTCTTTGCTGCTCTTGATAAGTGACTTGGTCTTCCCATTCTCTGTCCCGCAATTTATATCATTACAGAGCTTTCATCAGTTTCTCATCCATCTCAGCTGCCCCGGCACAGGCGCTCCTGGTTCCAGGCATTGTTGAAGCTGCTGCTCTTGATATTTCTGTGTGCCCTTAGTACTGTGGCTGTTTGTCGGGTGACGGAGCTGCAGCGCCAGTCTCTGTGCATCAGCGTGAACGCTCTCTATGAGGATGTGGTAACTGCTCTGCAAAGCCACAAAATTGTGCAAAATGTATTACATCAGAACTCGCAGCAGTGATGCTGCTACCTGGACATGTGCATTGTCAGCATCTCTTGCCACCATTGACACAGCCAGAATTCCTATGGAATTGTGTTCTGGTGAAACTGCCTTTAATCAGTCAGCACTGGATTTGCTGGTCCATTCAGAACAGAGCAGAACTACTGCTTAGATCATTTTTGTTGTGCTTGTGTCTCAGCTGGTCTGCAACTCCTGTTGTTTGCTAACATTAAATTAGAACATGTTAAGACTCTCTCCCTCGCTCATGGAGCAGGAGGTTGCCAGTCAATAGAGGAGTGAGGAAAGCCATAACCCATCTGGGTAACTATGGCCCTGTAAGGAGGTGGAGTATATCCATCTTCTTGCTGACACTTGCAAGAAGGTTCATGCAAACCTTTGCTAAAATCAGTGGTGGTGTGGCTGTATGGTATAGAAATATACATAAGCCCATTCCAGGACCCATTAGAAGTATGTAGGATGGCTGTGTATTGATACATCAGGGTGGCGGAGTGATGAAATGCTATTGAAATAAGAATTGTCAGCTTTGTCAATATAACAGTTTTCGCAGCAGTTTGGTGTCTGATTCTGAGCTGGATATTTACATTGTTTACACACATTTGTACAGTGCCTCAGTTTTGATTAGGAGCTTGCATGCTAACATATTTTACTATTACACCATAATGCGACCACTAACCTGAGCAAGCTAGTGTCAAAACAGCTATTCTGAGGAAAGACTTGGCAGCCATGCAGACTGGTTTTCCCTGAGTGAGAGCTGGAGCAGGCTCCAGGAGGATTGTTGAAAGAGGACAGCGGTGCTACAGCTAGCCATCAAAATAGAACCTTTCACCTCCACCCTATGTTAGGGACAGTATTAGTTAATGGGTGACACTAGGATACAGTATCATTAAGACACCTGGGCAGAACCCATCATATATTAGAAGCCATTCTCCATAAAGTGTCTCAAACTGGCCAGCTTCACATTAGCATCCTCTTGTTTCTGCAGGTCACCTTGTCTGCTAGGGCCTTAGCAGTATAGGATCTTGTACTGCCTTTGTGTTTGAAGTGTAACAGCCTACAAATTCTGGTGTTTTGTGCCCCTGAGATTCAGCACAGCTGTTCTGTTGCTGTACAGCAGGGGGTGGGATCACTGTACTCACACATCCCCAGTATTTAATTTCCAACAGTTCATCACAGAAAGGAAGATAAGCCTGCCCCTGTGCTGTTTAATCCAACCGGACAAAAGGTAATGGTACTGCTCCCTGGCTCAGTTGTAACAGAGTGGTGAGGGGGTTTTAGCTAAAAGGAAGATACACTGCAGGCTGTTCCAGTGGCACACTACTTAACCCACAGAGGGAAGTTCAGACATGGAGTACCTGACAGTTGTACCATACACTACCACCATAATGCTGAAACAAGTGCTTGCTTTTTATCTGAATAGCATGTTGTTCTGAGGTGCTGCAACTACTGTTTATGAACCATCAGTACCCCCCTTATAGGCACAGGTTGTTGCTAGTAGAGGAGTGTGTTCTACCGGACAACTGTTCTAGTGAAGTTTGCCTCATGGGAGAAAGACCTGTAGCAGTCAGCTGATGCACTGGTAACAATATTAAAATTTATATCACAGACTAACAGTAGGACTATTCGAACGGCAATGCAAAAAATCACTAGCTGTAGTGATGATCCCAGCATGGATGTATTAGAGAAAAATGGATATTTTCTGCTCTGTAGTGTCACAAGTGCAATAAGTTATATACATTGCATAGCATTTGACTTTACTTAGTGCTCATTTCAATAACTGCTTTGTTACATGAATACTGAAAGACCTCAGCTGCCCTCACACATGTATTTGAGTGCTGATGGCTTCAGGGGAAGTGAAGTGCACATACCAAAGGCAGATGCTCCCTAGCTTAAAGCATCTCTTGCTGCAAATAAAGCCTGTTAGAGCTCCACTCAGCCTCTAATCCATAAATCACACTTCAGGCCCCCATCGATCAAGCTGCAGCTGGAGCCTTTGAGTCAGTGCAGGTCTAAACTTTGTACCTGAGTGGGATACAAAACATCTTTCATTGTTGAGGGGTGGGGGGAATTCTTTCTTTCTATACCAGAGATAAAATTCTCCCATTCTAATAGACTACAGGGTTGTGCTGTTTCCAAGCAAGTGTTATTAGACAGCTATGAATGAGCCAATGTCTCTCCAGTATTAGCGTTAGGTTTTGGGTTTTTTTTAAACTCACTGGTGTGGGAAAGGACAAATAGTAGCAGCTGATTTCCTTAAAGGATGACACTGGAAATAGCTTGGCTCATGTAGAGGAGAGCTGGCCCCATACAGCAATCCTAATACATCGAAGAGTAAAGATTTATTCCCAGGACAGAAAATGCAATTTATCACGGGCAGAAAGAAACTATCACTACTGCACTTGAGGGCAGTATCACAGCACCTTGGCCAAGGAAAACATCTCAGTGCCATCTGAAAACACCACCTGTAGAGCATTTCAGGCATCCTTGTGCCACAGGGCAGGTGTTCTCCATTGCAGGCTTCAGAAACAGATTAAGTCTTTACAAGCAAGACCCATGACTCCCATTTATTAGTTAATACACTTTTCCTCCTAGAAGGGAGATGAATACGTTTAACCAGGCAACCAGTAAAATCCATGTTCTCTTGGGCTAGCCAGTTACATCAAGAGAGAGATCAGGATGGTGAGAGGTCATCTGCAGGTAAATCCGTTTGGAGAGTTCTGGTCCAATCCGCCGTGATGTGGCAGTTACGCCATTGCCACGGCGCACAGGTATGTCAGCGAGAAGGTTCTGTTGCTCCCGCTCTGAAAGGCATCTACGATAGGCCTAAAAACAGGACAAAGGAATGGTGATTTCATCCATTGTCACATTCCTTTGTCCACAGAGGGGAAGGGTTTCTTCACTGCTTCAGACTTTCATGTTTTACACTCCTTTTATCAGTTCTCCCACCAGACCTCACTTGGTAGCCAAGCGGCAGCACCCACTGTCAGCAGGAATTCAATACGTACAGACTATGTGCACTGTTAGGACTGTGCCATGAACACAACTGTAACAGAAAAATGTGCAGCCTGGATACATCTAGAACAGCCAGCGCTGCTTTACTTATGCAGGACTGGAGATACATTTTCCCTCTCTGCAAGAGGAACACTTATTCAAGCAAGTGAGGGTATGAACTTTAGTAAGACAGATCTCCTCTCAATAGCTTCATTCTGCTCTGAATGCCAGTCTGTGACTTTCTGCCAAAGTCAGTGGATGCAGAGAAGTCATGTCTTCTGTCACTTGCATTTAAAGCCTTCGACTCAAACTGCATCAGTCACCACTGTTGAGGAGTTTCAACAAATCCTGTGAGCGGCTTGTCTACACTGGGAGTTAATCCAGAATAGTTATTCTTGATTAAATCAGGTGTAGATGCTTATTCCAAATTAGTTTAATCCACTTTAGGAGTGGATAAAAACAAACTAAGTCTTGAATCAAAGCATCCACACATTCAATTCATCAGGAATAGTCTGCTTTAAATTCACACCCTGCTTTATCCCAGATTAATTTTCAGACGCAGACGTGCCTCACATCTGAAACTTTCAGGCTCGAGGTACCTCCTGCCAGAAGCACAAGGGAAGGTTCCTTATGAACTACCACTAATTATTTCAACTATTTGTGGCGGGTGGGAGTGAACAGGAAAAGAGCCTGTCAGGCAGTGTCAGTTCTTCCATAGATTACTCTGGTGTCCTATAAAAACAGCTCTCCTTGTTGTCAACATCTCCCTCACATGCCATCTAATGCTTAAAGCAAAGGAATTAGGAGACTGGAGTTTTATTCCTGGCTCTGTCACTAACTCATTGGAGTGCTGAGGCTGGGTTACAATCTGTGCCTCACTTTTCTCTTCTGTAAAATGGGGATAAGGGCCACCGTTGGAAGTGTTTTGAGAGCCACCAATGAAAGGCGCTATGGAAGTACAAAGTGTTTGCCACGATTACCCCATGCACTGCCATGAGGGGACTGGGTGTTTCAAACTAAGTATTTTAAGCTGACATGGGATCAGTATCTCAGAATTAATCTCTATGACGTTATTTAACCCAAGTAACATTCTTCCCCTCATTGCATTAGTAGCTGTGTGCGCACAACTGTATCAATAACCGCAGAGCACCCTTACCTGATCCAGAAGCAGCGGAGAAGGGTATGCGGCCACAATGGCGCTGGCCATCTCCAGACTGACCCGGTTGAACTGTTGGATCTGCCTCTTCCAAACCTGCGAGAGTCCCTTCCCTGAGCGGTCCACCTTCACCCCTCTACACCACTCACTCTCCAGGTAGAAGGAGAAGCCGGTCTTTTCTCGCTCTTGCCTGCAGAGGGCACAGAAGGGAAGGAGAACAAGACAAATCACAAAACTTATCTTTTGTTTCTCTCTCCAGTTATCTGTTGAGAGATGCAATGGCCACAGAGCAGGGAACCTTCACATCCAGGACAGAATTGGAGATCAATAATATCAAGGTAGATGTGCAAAATCTGACTTCCTTTCCCTATAAGTGTTAGCAAGATCCTTTTATTGGGGTGGAAAATAACCAGAGCTTGGCACATTAGAAGCAGGGCTAGCTATAACAAAGGGCACAGCGGCAGCTATGCTGGCTTTGTGCTACCAGGGGATTCCTCTTAGCAAGAGCAGCCTCAGGCCCCCTTTTGGCAGCACAAAAGGAACTGGGTATAGGGCAGAAACTGGTCTAAATAATCTCTGCTTTTATTTTTTAATACCAATGGCCCTGCACTATGAGCAACCCTGCAACAAACCAATGCACGTGTAATCTAGGGAAACAGAATTCAAGCTGTCAAACAGACATTATAAGTAGCATATAAAAGAATTTTAAAGGTTTGTATGTTTTCATGGATGATATTGTGAAACAGACAGTGAAGCTGCTGTGATGGGTGTGCTAGTATGGGGTTCAACTTTATACTGCTGGGGAATGACCTGTGAGAACAATTACAACAGTGTGTCGTCTTATGATCATCTGCTAAACGGGGATTCTGCCTCAGTGACATCTCTCAAATCACAAATATTTTCAGGTTGAAACATAAAAGCTGGTGCTGTAACGACTGAATCCAGCTAGAGGGCAGAGGCTTCCTTATTTACATCCTCTTTCCACCTCCAAACACAGATTGAAAAGAAGATCTTGCTTGACACCCTCTCTCAAGTCAGACTCCAACACTGACTAGGAGAAACAGTTCTAGGGGTTGTAGCCCAATGCACCACCTGTTTCAATGCAAGAGGCACTAACACTGTCTGCTTTAAGGCACCTCATCAATGGCTGCTCAGCACTGCCTGGTCTTTGACGATGTGTCCTCACTGTGAAAAAAGTATATTCTTAACTCAGGTTAAAGTAGCAACGAAGACACTGCAACTCAGCTTTTAACCCAGGTTCAACCCCAGGCTGCCCTACAAGCTTTAACTCGTGCTGCTTACCCAAGTTAAAGCAGAGCCACTGTGTCTTCACTGCTATTTTAACCTGAGTTAGCTAACTTGAGTTAAGAACACACCCTCTCTTTGCAGCAAAGAATGTACTATGCCGTGTAGCACTGAAGTAAGGCTGTATGATTACTGTTCCCTCCATACTCATGGAAATGAGGCCTCTCCAAAAGCAAGTTAGCTTATAAAATAAATCCCATACGCTCGCTCACTCACTTGAATGGTGCTTCAGCTACTGCTTTGGTGAACGTACTGGCAAAGTCTCCAAGTTCCTTCCAACTCTCGAGGATTCTAACCTGGACTCCTGTGTGAAGCTGCAGATCGACCAATGCCTGTAGATATGATAGGACCCAAGAGTGAGTGAGGTGACTCATCCCCGACTCCCCCAGCACACACCAGCCTCAAATCCAATCCCTACCCTTTTTGCTTAGGTCAGACATTTAGGGGATGTTTTGGGAGGGGACACAAACCTAAGAAGCCTCCGAAAACAGCCACACTTGATCAAGAAGCCAAACAACACATACAAGATTGTGAAGTGACAGGGGCCTTCATAGGACTTAGCATCAGAGGTGGCAAGGTGTTTTTGGGACACTGCCCCAGTCCCTTATTGCAGCCTGCTGTAGAACAAGAAGGCTGCCTCAAGTTAGCCACCTCCCCCACCTAGGAATAGCTAGTTTGAAGCATTAAAAGATACCGTTTGGGATGTTCTGGCCATTGCCTCTTGAGTTGCTCTATACAAAAAAGTGCTGCATGCCAATTTAATGCAATTTCAATTGTAGCAGATGACTGTCTCCATAAAGAGGCCCGTTTTGCACCATTTACCCCATCCAGTGTTCATTGCCACCTACTGCACACACTCTAGTTAGGGTTATCCACTGGGCTGTGAAGAATGATGGGTGTTACATCAGAGAGCTACATAAAGGGAATGACATCTGGAATTGACATGGAGGAGACACCCTGGTCTCCAGGGAGGTGGGATACGTGTGCAGTATTAGGGTCCTCTAGCAGCTAATCACAGATGAAAATCTCCATCTCATTCAGGCTGCCTCCCTAGCAGCAAGGAGAGTGCGAGAGAATGTGCTTAGACACAACACAGCCAAAAGAGAGAGAGAGAGAAAACCAAGCACCTGATTCTCACTAACATCAGAATCCCTGGGCCTATCCTGTTTCTATTAGATATGTTCAGGTCTGTTCCTCTTTGCCTATGGGAGAGAGCTGAGGCTGAAAGGCCCTACCCACAAACTCAGGTATTAAAGAGGGTTGAATTCCCCTCACCACAGAGTGGGTCTTCTCAGGTAAAATGCTAAATCATCGAGAGAGCCAGGAAAGGAGAATAATGCTCCAAGTTTACCCACTTCTTCCACTTCCACCCTGGACAGCTCTGGGCCAGAATCCCGCTTTCCCTTCCGTTTTTTCTGTTTCCCTTGTCCTTCTACTTGGCTTCCATTCAGCACTGCCTGCCGCAGCTTCTTCCGGGACTGAACTTTGTGAGATCTGAGAAGAGAAACAATAGCCCAGGAGTTCACATCTGCTCCAGTGCCAGCAGAAGGCACTGTGGGAATGGTGCAGGAGTGCAGGCTGCTGGGGAGCTCACAGTTACCAGCTGTCCCCAGTAGGGGACACTGTATGAAACAGTGAAGGAACTCTGGTTACAGAGGCTCTTCCTGCAGTTTTTCATGTTTCAGCCTTCGCCAGTAGGAAATACAAGTAATGATGCAGAACACCTCTGGCATTCTAGCTGTGGCCACTGCCAGCACTTATTCTGCAAGAAACACCATAGAAATCTCTGAAAGAAGAATTCTAACCTGAAATATTTTTCTAGTTCAACTACAGCCAGTGCTAGAGTTTTCCCAGGAGCTCTCTCCATGACACAAGCTACGAAGCTCCGTAAAGTCTCTTTTGGTCCTTCTGTGCCACCCTGGACTTCCTGCAAAGAGAGCCAGAAAATAGAACTTAAACCCCCCTTTGAACCATACAGTTCAGGACAACACTAGCAAAGAGCAACCTCAGGCCCCAGTCCTGCAACTGAAACTGTGCAGATCCACTTGCAGAACTGGAGGTTTCAGTGCTGCAGTTAAGTCAAACATGCAGAGAGATTTCTGCCCTCCCAAGGCCTCCTTCCAATACAGCAGCAATGGGGCAGGGTGGGGACAGAGAGCAGGAGGTTCCATCTCAACAGTTCAGAAACCTTGACGACAACATTGGATATTCATAATGTTTTAAAACAGGTAAATTGTTATTCGTCCTAAGCCTCCAAAACAAACCTCCGTAAAAAGAGAAATGGGTAACCCAACTGTTTGAGCAAGGCAGGTTCGGACAGCACATAGAAACCACGAGCAACCTCACCTGCCTGTAGCTGTAGATCATGGATACAAAATCCTCCAGGCGAAGCAGAACCAGGATATTGGGTTCTTCTATCCAGCTGCCTTCTTCAACCTGCCCAGAGTTGAACACATACTGAATTCACAATATTTGTGAAAGCGATCCTATTCTGATCCTAGCTTCAGGTGTACCCAGGGTTTTAGCCGCAGATGAAACATTTCAGTCTGAGAGCTTGTTAATGACCCATCTCCCTTAAGTTGATGCTCCTGCTCATTGCTCACTAAAAGGAGGCAGAAGGGCAGAGTTACTCTGACTGCTGATGTGTTTTATAGTGAACATGTGGCATCAGTTTATTAGTAATCTGAGAGCGAGAGCGTGCAAAAGGCTGGGAACAGCAAGAGACCAGTGTGGCTGCAGAGAGCAGAGAAACATGACACCAAAGTGAAGAACATTAAGAGAGCTCAGCAGAAAGAAGTGTCTGAGGACATGGACAATTCATTGTGTTTATATAGCGTTAATAGATGGTATCAATCTGCTTTACAGAGTGTCACTAGTAGAGAAGATTCAACAAGGGGAAGTGGCACAGTGGCCTGAAGTGAGGGGAGCAAGTTCCAGATCACAGTGAACAACAGCTACCCTTCTGGGGAGGGATGAGAACAAGAGAGAGGAGTGAGTGACTGGGGCAGTAGATGGGCACAAGGTCAGAAATACTGTGGACAGAATGTCTATCGATAAGTCTGAATACCAGCAAAGGACTTTGAAATTGGATTCAAAGATGGCTAAGACGTCAGCAAAGGTAGCATGGAGGATGGGGATGTAACGGTTCCACTTCCGGAAGGAAAAGAAGTCTGGCCAGAGCATAGCTGAGATTTAAGAAGACCATAAGAGAGGGATTTGGAATAGTCCAGAATGGGAATAATGCATTTAAGAGGAGTAAGGCCAAGACGAGGACTGGCCCTATCTCAAGGGAGAGGCAAAACAGAAAGAGTTCAGATCAAGGAGAACATTCCAAGATTTCTGCCCTGGCAACCAAGGCTTGTGGTCCAGGTTTAGTCCATGTCTCTGAAATCACTAAAGGAGTTTTAACTCAGGAGAATGACCCTACTGCTGAATGCTTCTGAAATTAGTCTACCAGGAGCTGACAGAGCCATAGCAAGCAGTTAGTGTCGAAATGGGTGTTCTCTCACTAGACATAATGCCAACAGTTAAACGGCGGGGAGAGGGGGGAGATGACACAGGAAGCTTGAGAAGAAAGTAGCCAGAGTTACTGGGACTGGAAAAGACATGAGATGGGAAAAGTAAGTCTTGGAGTTTTTAGTTACATAGTATGGAGAAGAGCTAGTGAGAACAAGTGGGAAATGAAGTTTTGCATGCCAGGGAAAGACCAAAACGAAGTCAGTCTCATTTTAAGATTCTCTGGGTAGCTCACAGACAGACACAAGGCTACCACCAGTAACTGGAGATCACCAAGCAATACAACCCCAGGGGCTAAGCACAGAGGAAGAAAAAGGTGTAAACTTCAGACACTGTGGTCCCCTACCTGAGATGACCCAGCCCTCCTCCTCCTCCAGGTGATGCTACAGGGAACAGCCTGACTCTCAATCACACAGCCACAGTTCATGGCCTGCAAAGCACTGAGGACTTGCCCACCTCCTTCTATCTGCAAGAGAACTGAGATGGGTGCAAAGGTCAGGGATACACAATGAAGGCTGTCACTTAATTCAAAGCTGAAAGAAAAGATAAGGAATGGTACCTGGATCCAGCACCACTGTTATGTGCTTCAGGCACTCTTCTGGTCGCTGGGCCTTCAGCATGTTGGCAAGTGCCTTTTTCCTCTCTCGGTCCTGTTCCCGCTGCTCCTTCTGCACTTCCCGCTCTCTCCTCCTCTGCAACGCAGCCTGACGAGCCCTCTCTCTCTCCTCCTGGCTGTGTTTTGACTTCTTCTGAGGGGGAGACATTTCTGAACTTGCCTCTGCCACCAGAGGCCTGCTGCTCCGGGCTGGAGAGTCTGACAGGCAAACTGGAGGCCGGTGCAAAGGTACCCTCTTGGAATCCTCTGTGGCATCATCTTGGTCACTATCTGAAATTTCCCAGGATGAGACAGGGGTTTTTGTCTGGGTGTCAGAAGCCTTTGGCAGCAACTGTTCTCTGCAGTCAGTAACCACCTGTTCATAGTTCTGACGGAGCACAGTATCCCTAGCTTTACACACTGCATCACAGCTACTCGGTTGCTGGGCCTCAGAAAGCAAAATACTAGTTTTGGAGGACTCGCTGTTCACCAATTTCCCCCTTAGTCTTTCAGACAAGGGTATTATCTCCTCTTCCTCCTCACTCTCACTGCTCAGCCTTGCAATCGCATCCTTACAAGAGCTGGCTCGGTCAGAATCCTGGTTGCCAGGGAACTTTTCCAACCCCGGGGAAGGAGGAGAGGATTCCTCAGAGTCAGAGCTGCAGATCACCACAACTCTCTCCTTTGAAGGAGGCTGGCAGCTGCCGCTTTTTCCCGCAGGAGGCTGTTCCTTTAGAAAAGTGAACTTTGGCAGGTCCTCAACGTCGCTCTCATCCGACTGCAGGGCCATCGTGGTCAGTCCGTCCCGTCTAACGAGCAGCAGGCGGCATCTAGGACCGGGAAGCAGAGCCCTGAGGAGCCGGCTCCAGCCACTCCCCGTGCTGGGGTGGGCTCCTGACGGGGCTGGGTAACTTAATGGCCTGTCAGCGCGCGCCCCAGAGAGGTGACTCGGTCTCGGGCTTCAAGACCCAGAGAAATAAACCAATTTACCGCCTCAGGGGCCGGGGGGGGAGCACGAGCCGCCAGGGCGGGTTCCCCGTCCGCGCAGGATGCCCCGAGGCGGCCGTGCGCGGGGCTGGGGGCTCAGCGCGGCCCTGTCCGCCCAGAGGCGATGGCCGCCACTACGGCCCCCCCAGGCCACGGAGAGAACCCAGGCGTCCGAGTCTGACCCCGCCCCCACATTGAAACTTGCCGCCTCCGCCGCCTCTCAGTCTTGACCGGAAACCCTGCGCCGGAGGCGGAAGCGGCCCGCGCCGGAAGCGGAAGTGGCGGTGCAGGAAGATGGCGGTGCTGGGGCGGCTGGCGGCGGCGAACAGGCTGCGTGAGTGTGCGGGGGGAGGGGAGGAGACGGGCTGGACGCAGGGCTTAGCCCTGGGAAGCGGAGAGTCCGTCGGGGGGGGGGGCAGTGGTGGGACCCAGGGGGCCGGGCGGGCCTGGCCCGGGCGAGGGTAGGAAATCGCCCTTTCCCGCAGGGCGGCCTCCCCCGTGGTGCGTGTGGACGGCAGGGCGCCCCCGAGCCCGGTCACCAGCCTAGGGGCTGTTGTGGCGCCACCTGCTTGTGTCTCGCGGTTACAGCCTAATGCGGGGCTGCCCGGGCTCCAGAAGTGATGTTGGAGCCAGTGAAAGTCTAAAACGTGCCGGGAAGGGTGGCACAAGGCGGTGGCTGTGGACTGGGTACCTGCGGTGATCTAGCGGCAAGGTTGTACGTGTGCCCGTAGGTGCCAGATACCTTTTTAAAGCACTTGGGAGATCAATGGAGAAAAAACACTCTAGAAGCGCTAGGTATTATTAACCGCCATGGCCCCCCTTCTGCCCTCCCTCCTTAGCTACCCCTTTTTGCCCATTGGTCACTCTGTCTAGAATTCTCTATCATGCCTTGATCCCTAGCAGAGCATCTGAAGTTAGAGTAGTCTGATGTGCTAATAGGACTAATAGAATATATAGTTCTGCCAGGTCTGGGACATTAAAATCTATGTGCCATGCACATCTGCCCATGCCAGTTCTTATAGGTTGGGCCAGTTCTGCTGTCAGTGACATCATTGTAACTATTAAAGCCACTGAAGTTACTCTGGTTTTTACATCTGTCTGTCTGAGAGTAGAGCTTGCCCAACGTATATAAGATCTGACATGGGAGTAGGCAGGCATATAGTACATATGCCTGGTTGCATATTGACTTCAGTGGAGTTACTCTGGTTTTACACTTCTTGGCCTGTTGAGCAGTATGTAGTATGTAATCCTTCTGCACCAGGTCAGGTTTATCTTTTTACTGTTAACTGATGAATTGGAATGGGTTCAGGTGGGCCCTTTAACATACCAGCCTTTGTGCCCAAAAAGGAAAATCCGAGTTCTCATTTAAAAAAAAAACCTGTTGCTCCTCTCCCTCCCTGCCATCCAGCAGATGCCCACTTCCTAATCTCCATTTCTCTTTGAAACTGGTGGTGGGCTGGGAGGTCAGATCGGGTGCTCAAGCTTAAAAGTCCTCTCATAATAAAAAACGGAGAGCTGCTGACAGTGCATTCTCCAGGAGAGGCTCAGAACTTCTGAATTCTGTCACCAGTTCATAGTGAGAGTCTGAGTAAATCCCTTGATCTTTGTGCCTTAGTTTACCCATCTATAAAATGTAAATACTTCCCTACTACATTTGATGTTATGTGGTTTTAACTGACATTTGTAAAGTGCTTTGTTGTCCTCCCATGAGATACCAATGCACAGTATGATTTAAAACATAAAATAATTACATAGGAGATCAAACAAAGGTAGTTAGTTTCTTAGATAAGGATTAAATTTAATCCCAATCTAGTAAAAATACTCTGCCGAGAGAGAGTCCCATTACTTCCTTTCCCCACTTCGCTGCTATTTCTCTAAGTCACAGCCCCTTTCTTTTACTTAATATATTCTAAACATACAAATTGTTCTTTATGAAAACATTGCGCCCCAAATCTTTGACTAGTATCTGTTATAACTGAATTAAGATAAAATTCATCTACTGCTATTCTTTGAATAAGGAAATGAGACACTTGTGGTAACCCCTGTTTAGTAAAACACTACTTGGACAGCTGAATAGAAGGATTTAGAGTAAAGTGAAACTGGCTGCTGATTGCATGAAAAAGAACTAATTATATCCAAGACACAAACTGGTCAGACTTTCTTTATTTTAAACATTTGAATTTATTTATTGACAATGGATTTTGTGTATTTGGTTTTTAATGGAAGAACTCTGTGATGTGAAAAGGCGACATGTTCCAAGAAGGAGAAAGACGAATCACTTACTGTAACAACTTTATTTTTTAAACCCAGACCTTGTATACTAGGGCAAGTGCTTAAATTCATCCCTATTCAGGACAGCAATTAAATATGTGTTTATGTATTGTCCTATATCCGGGTCTTGATAATGAAACTGTGCATTTTTATAGACACTTATCTGGGGTTGTTAAAGCTTTTTACAGACACTAACTAATACCTCACAATTTGAGATTAAGTATTAATACCCATTTCACAGATGGGGAAACTGGGGCATACAATATTTGTGACTTGTCTCAAGTTTACTAACTGAGTTAGTGGAAGATAAACTGCAAGTATCCTGAATTCCAGTGCTGTGCTCGTATCAGTTGGCTACACCGAACACTTCAATCTCCCTGGCTACTCAATTACAGACCTAAAAGTCACAGTATTACAACAAAAAAAAGACTTCAACAAACTAGGCTTGAATAAAGACTGGGAGTGGATGGGCCATTACACAAAGTAAAACTATTTACCCATGCTTATCCCCCTCAGTTCCTTACATCTCCTAGTCAATTGCTGGAAATGGGCCATTTTCATTACCACTACAAACAGTTCTTTTTCTGTCCTGCTGATAATAGCTCACCTTAACTGATCACTCTCCTTATAGTGTGTATGGTAACACCCATTGTTTCATGTTCTCCGTGTGTATATATATATCTTCCTACTGTAGTTTCCACTACATGCATCCAATTAAGTGGGCTGTAGCCCACAAAAGCTTATGCTCAAATAAATTTGTTAGTCTCTAAGGTGCCACAAGTACTCCTGTTCTTTTTGACTGTTTCTGTAGCTCAGAATTTAAAGTGCTTGGCCACAACTAATAGCAGAATGTTTGCATTTAGATGCACTGCTTAGAGTTCTGCTACTCCCATTTAGATAGCAGGATGCTTTCTGAAGTGTGACTTGGTTGTGTGCAGGAGAGACGCAATGGGTTAAATATGAATTATCTTTATAATACATTTATTCTAAGGGCTTTTTTCTGTCTTTGGCTTTAACATTTGTTTTGAAATGACACTTTGAATCCATTTTTACCCTGATTTAAAAGGAAATGTAAATATTTGCCCATTTTGAATTCATGGTTGTAGATATTTTTTTAAACTTTTTTTTATTGTTCCTCCTTTGAATACAGTTTTGGCTGCTCCGCAGGTGACTGCGATTGCAGTGCGATGCGCATCCAAGAAGAGTGGAGGCAGCTCAAAAAATCTCGGTGGCCGCAGCCCCGGGAAACGCTATGGCTATAAGAAAACAGAGGGTAGGTCAGTCGGTCTGTCCTGCAGCTTTATACACTCTGGAATGTGCCCTCCCCTCGTTGCCTGGTTATCAGGGACTGTTACATGTGAAACTGCTGTGTGTTTCCGAGTTCAGATGGGAGGGGTTGTTTGTGACTCTTTGCAAGAGAAAAAAACCTGAAGGTCTAACCAGCATTGGCTACAACAACACTGCATACATAACGGCTATTGTGAGAGTAGCCAGCAGGAGGCTAGCGTGACACAAGCTCCCTTCCAGATCTGCCTACGTGCAGCAAATGAAGTTACCAATAAGAAACATGCATTGGTTCTAACTTAACGTGTCTCTGGGGAATCTGGAGGAGGAACACCCCAGGGGGCACCTGATAAGTTAAGTGCCCTTTCCCCTCACACTGAGCTCAGAAGCTGGGCATTTCAAGTATTGATAAAGAGGAGAATTATGAGGCTTAGTAGAAGCCAAAGTACAGATGCCTGTAACTGAGTGCCTAACAATTAGGGTGGGTTTGCTGATGGAAAAAACATGTAAAAGGCAATAAAAAAAAATGCCTGCAGCAAACAGAAAATGCTTTGTGCCCTCGAACTAATCTTTTCAAAGGCTAAAACAGCTTCTTGCCATTGCATATCAACTGCCCTGTATTCCCTGGTAGGAGCATTCTTACGCTAAATGTTTTTAGAGTTTGGGATAATTCCTCCTTAGGAAACATCCCAACCAATGCTGGCTTTGTGAGCCCGTGAGCAGTTCTCATTCTGCCAGCATTCAGGCTATAGAGATGCTTATTCTTTTGTAATCTGAATCCATCTCTCTCTGTTGCAGGCGCCTTTGTTCATGCAGGCAACACATTAGCCACCCAACGGATAATACGCTGGCATCCAGGGGCTCATGTGAGTTACTCTTTCATTTATTATAGCTCTGCACAGCAAAGTCCAGAATCCAGCCTTAGCTCTCTCCGGGCTCTTCTCTGTTTCCTCAGTTGTATTCCATAAAATCCTGAAATCATTGTTTCATTACCAAATGCTTTTTACAGTTCATTCAAAACCAGGTCAGTGCATGAGCTAGATTTAGTAAACAACTGGAGAATTTTGACTATTACTATTGAAAGTTTTGCACATGAAGTTAAGGGAATCGGTTCTCATGCTTCAGAATTAGAATATCTCTCCTCCCCACATGGACAGTGTGCAGAATTGTCTGCAGTTCCCTGAATGTGTTGTGTATATTGCCTTCCTTTGACACATCAGGTACTGGCCATGGCTGAAGCCAGGATATCAGACTAGTGGCTTGGTCCACTTTGTTAAATGATACATAGTGACCTAAACACCTCCCCCCCTTTCTAACAATAGACTGTTCATCTCTTCCAGGTGGGGATAGGTTGTAACAAGACTCTCTATGCTCTGGAAGATGGGATTGTGCGATTCACCAAGGAGGTCTATGTGCCACCACCGCGCAGCCAAGAGAGCAGGGAAGTGATCTGCCGTCTCCCAAAAGGGGTGGTGCTTTACAAAACCTTCATCAACGTTGTCCCCACCAAAGAAGGGGGGAGCTTCAAGCTAGTCACCATGCTCTGAGGCTCTGCTGCCTCCCACAGTAATGACTGGTGGGGTGGGACTGATCACCGTGACAAACCTGGCACTCAATCAAAAAGGCGTCTGGAGGACTCCTCTAGGTCTGAAATGACTTGTTGGCAACTCCAGTTTCCTGCTTCTAGAACTCATTGGGTGTAGATTGGAGAGTTACAAGGTAATCTGGACTGCCCTGAAGTTCTTTGGAGAAATATATATCAAATAGATGTTCTAACAGTGTGAGGGTGTCTAAGGAATAAATGTAAAACAAAAAGGGCTCAGTAAAGCTGCCTTTCCCGTCTGGACAGCTGTGCTCCAATCCAGCCAGATATACTGCAATTTCTGCACAGGAATTCTCCAGTTCTAGGAACAGCCATTTTGATTCTCAGCATTCCTTGGAATGGCTCCTAACTGCACCTGATGTACATTGGGGATTCTGAAAAGGGAATGAGGTGGGGGGGGAGGGAGTCAGTCCAAGAGGGGGAAACTGAGTTCTAATCCCAGCTTTGGCACCAACTCACGCTGTAGCACTGGGCCTCAACTTCTGCCTCAGTTTCCCCATTGGCAAAACCGGGATAACGACCACCACACCTTCAAACATGAACTCTCATAACGTGTGTGAAGTAGGAAAGCAGCTGTTCTCATGGGACATGGGGAAACTGAGGCACAAGATTGCTGAAGGCTCCGGAGTCAGGATCCTTACTTAGGAGTTACTGAGTCAGCACACACCAAGAGGCATCATCATTTGACTAACTAGAATCATTGTTTCTAATAGGCGGAAGCTAATTGCGGTGGGGATCAGAGGCTGTACTGAATCCCTGTTGTCACTTCCCCCTCCTCCTAATGAAAGAGTTTGCAGCATATTGGTAACAGTTATAAGCCTTCATGCAAGGAGTTACTGCAGTTTATTGGCATGAACAAGTACCAGAAGGAGCTGTCTCCACTGTTTGTGCTTATCATCCGAGGGGAAGGTCCAGGGAGACATAAACAACCAGCTCTGCTCACATGGTGAACTCTGGTTGTACTGTGTGAAGCTGGCATCTTTGCCAGAAGTTTTGTTGTAAAACTCCTGTGTGCTTAGGTAGAAGAGGGAACTCCAGGAGCTCCCTGCCCAAAAGACAGCTTCAGAGAATGAGAATAAAATGGTTTTCTGACTTAGTTCTAAAGCTATTGCATGATTATGTCCAGTCCTGCCATGATGACCATATTCAAAAGAGAAACTGCCACATTGTGGCCAAAAATAAAACCCTGCAGTCAGTAGAAATATTTTCATGACTTTCTAAAGTTTCAAAATCCAGACAAACTGCTTTGGAATGAATCCCTCCTGTGTTTGTAATGCTCATACTACAGCATTGCGCAAGGGCAGAGGAGCTAGTTAAGAAAAGGCCAGATGACTTCTACTATTAAAACCAAACATTTTAGAAGGTATTAAACTTCTGTTCCTATAATTTCTAGCATAGTGTGCCTTTAAAAAAATCCTTATCCCGGCCTCCTGCCTCTTTAGATTAGTAAACTTCAAATCATTTTTTTAGGGAGTCACTTTTACTTCCTGGTTCTCAGTCACTGACACTATACTGTTGTGTTTAGGTTCCAGATACCGCAGAAGAGAACTTTCCCTTCCCCTCTTGTAACCACCCAAAAAAAAAGTGTGTGTGTGTGGTGGGGGAACTATTAAGACATGAAAGCCTGATTAGGTTTTGTCAACAGATTAACTCCATGCCCCCTTGACTTAGAGGAGGTGATGTGCTCACAGTTCCAAAGCTAATTTGTCTAAGTTTGGAACTCCCAACTGGGCAAAGAAGTCTGTGAGAGCATCATACTCGTCAGCTGAAGGGTGAAAGAGGCGTAATCCAAACAACAAAACTTCAGTCTTGTCAGGCTGCAGTCATTCCACAGCACTCAGTCACACAGCAGACAGATGGGACTGGCCCTGTTTTATCTACAACATTGTAAACAACATTTTAAAAGTTTGTCCTGAAATACAAAAAAGTAGTTGAAAATCTGAGTTGCAGTTACATCAGCACTGGGGAAATCAGATGATCTGATGTCCAGAATTCAAATAGCCATTTGTTTATGAAGGGGAACCGAGTAACTTAGGGTGTCATCAGCATGGTTCTACCCTTGCACCTTTCAGAGTGAAGTCCCAGCTGCACGGTTTGGCACACAGCTCATGCTGTTCTGAAATGCGGCTGTTCTCTGCCTTTGTTTACAGCATTGTGGAGTAACTTGCTGTACAATCCCAAGAGTCCTAGCCCTTGCTGAACCTTTATCTTGTCGGAACTTACAAGCCTTCCTCCACGTAGCATTTTTAAATCCCCGAGGAATGTGGAGCAGGGAACTATGATTTGATGATAGCAGCTCTAGGACAAATACATTCATTCTGTCACCTGCAGGTCAGGATTCCCACTGGTACCTGATAAGGTAAATGTTTTTACAACATAAGAAGTAGATAAGATAAAGCATTTGAGGACGAGATGCCTAGCTTCTGAGGTTTAATACTTGGAGTGTGCGGCAGTAGCTGCTGCAGCCTCACAGAGGCGTACGTTACAGTGAAACAGCCCCATGCCTTTGCTCCAGCGTCCTTGGCTGAGTGGACCATCACCTTTGCTGTGCCCCCTCACGTACAACAGAAATGGCTGAGGATTATTCCATGGTCTTTGGTTAAGATAAGGTTACTAGAGTGAAAATAGTGGAGCAGAAATCCCCTCAGGTTTAGTCCACTGTTTCTGGGAGAGAGAGATGGCTGCTAAATCGATCCTGGTAGTCACTCCACCTTCGTTCTTGTAGGGGAGTGAGTTGATGGAAATCTCCATTGCTTTGCCTGTGATTTGCACAAGGGGTTCTCAGCTGTGTGTGACTGGATGAAGGCATGAAGTTCCATTCCGCCCTGCTGGAAGGGAGAGACAGCACAGGCCCTGCTGACCTTGCCACAGAAGGAAGGGGAGGTGTTCCAGGGTTGATTCCCGTTCTACACAGCTGTGTTCCTTTGAGTTTGGTAGTTGATGGAGGCCTGGAACGTGTCCAGCAATCTGTGTCCATCTGGTAACTCTGACCCTGCTCCAGTTCCTGGGGCAGCTGGAGGATGCCTTAGGGCTTGCTCATAAGGAGGTGGCAGCTATTAGAGAGGAAAGAGGAATCCATTATACTGAGCAGAAACACGGTGGTGAAGATTACCCCATGTTATAGAACAGGTTTACAGGAGTCCTTTCACACCATTGCCACAGCTCTAAAATTAAATACTCTGGGCCATCCATTAAACTCGTCTTAGAACAGCAGCACTTTCCACATTGCCAACTAGATAAGCGTGCAGGAGGAGATTATAGGCCAACCACTGTTTCTAAAGAGTTACGATGGAAATCCAATGCAGCTATTACAGCCCATCCTACCCACTCCTACGGCCCGTCTCATCATCCCCAGCTATGGCATTTGCTGGTAAGTTCAGGGATCTGTCAGCGTTTCTATTAAAAACCTTTTCTCAGGAAATCTTCCCCATGAAACAATTTCCTGTTAAAATAAGATTAGCCATTACATGTTCCCCTCCCCCATCTGTAAATCTCCACTTCTGCACAGAAATCAGTCTGAGGTGATGTGCGTGGTACAGAGCTAGGAGCCAGACCGCCCCCGCTCTACGGCCATCACGCTCTGAGGCAAGGCCAGGGGCAGCTCTAGGTATTTTGCCGCCCCAAGCACGGCAGGCAGGCAGGCAGGCTGTCTTCGGCGGCTTGCCTGCGTGAGGTCCCGCGGATTCGGTGGCCTGCCTGCGGGAGGTCCACTGAAGCCGCGGGACCAGCGGACCCTCCGCAGGCAAGCCACCGAAGGCAACCTGCCTGCCGCCCTCACGGCGACTGGCAGAGCGCCCCCCGCGGCTTGCCGCCCCAAGCACGTGCTTGGCGTGCTGGTGCCTGGAGCTGCCCCTGGGCAAGGCCCTTATCTTCTTGTGCCTCAGGTGCTCTGCCTCACGAGGTGCTAGGGGTTTAGTAAGTGCATGTAACGCACTCCGCACATGCAAACTGCCCTTGGAAGGCAGGGCTAAGTGTTCCAGTGTCAACTGCACAGACTTTTTTGGAGACAGGTTAACGGCTCAACCTTTAAAGGAAGAAAGTCAGTAGAGGAATCCCACTGTACTGAAAGAGTCACAGATTTCCATTCTGCCCCAATCAACCCTGGGTGTGGCAAGACCGAGAGGATGCCATTTGGTACAGCAGACTTATCCCGCCTGGGGGGCTGCCCCAGGACTGACCTCACCTGGATGTGGACACTTCAGACAGAACACTGCTTTTCACTAGTCTACTGAGCGGGAGGCTTAAGGGTTGGAAGGTGAGCACCAGGCAAAGCCTCACAATCCAGTAACTTCTGAACAAGCCCAGGCAGGGGAAAAAGCCATTCAACAGTAGCAGCAGCAGCGAGGAGAGCTGCCAGCATAAGGAGTGGGGGGAAAGAAGGACTTTGGAATCCTGTTAGATCCCAAAGTCACATTCCAGTCTTCAAACAGATGATTCAGACCGGCAGCCCTGTCCCCTCTCCTAGCGCTCTGCAGATGCACCGGGGAGGGATCAATCATTAACCTGCAGAAATGTAACCACAGGGAATTTCCTGGAACCCGGGTGTGCTTTTCCCAGAGACATGCTATCAGAGAAAGGCAACTGCAGAGACAGAACAGAGTCCTCTGCTACTGCACTGCAGAGTGCTGGGGGATGGCCTATAGGCAAACAGGACAGGACCATTGCTGTGCTGCTGCAGCTTTCCACTCACCTCCTGGGAGGGCTCTACCCACAGTCCAAACCTCTCGGCAATCAGCTGATGGATCTCCCGCTGCCGATCCTTCTTCCGCACGCTCTCGTAGCTTGGCAAGCGGAGCTGCTCCCAGGGCGGGAGCTGATAGCTGCTGGGGGATCCAACGCAGAATAGTTCATCTCCCTAGAAATACCCAAGCCGCCCAGCATGGAAAAACGTCATATGATCGTCTGAGGCAGTCAGCGCACCTCGTCTGCTGGGAACTCCATGGCCCAACACTCCTCAGCCCAGGAATTCTGTTCAGGATGCCAACGCTCAGAGTACCCCCCCCAGAGACAGGTGTCTGTGGAACCCTGTGTCTAACGCACCTCCACCAGCACCCCATGCTGATGGTGTCCTAGAATTCTCACTGCAACCCATAAGAGTTGCTGGGAAAAGATGCAAAATGGAAACAGGCTGAATTAGTACAAACAAAAAGGCCTACAAGGACTGTGTTAAGATCACGTCTAGCCCATGGTGGGGGGAGAGATAGCTCAGTGGTTTGAGCATTGGCCTGCTAAACCCAGGGTTGTAAGTTCAGTCCTTGAGGGAGCCACTTAAGGATCTGGGACAAAAATCCTGCTAGTGAAGGCAGGAGGCTGGACTCAATGACCTTTCAGGGTCCCTTCCAGCTCTATGAGCTAGGTATATCTCCAGATATTATTATACCCACAGACTGTGGGACTGGAAATCAATGAGCCAAAATTGGGGTGTTGGAAATTAGGCCTAATTGCTGAACCAAATAATGAGAGGATGGACTATTGGGCCCATCACTCCCTTTTGGGGTCCTTAAAAAGACAAAGACGTTGGGAGGGAAATCAGAAGATGTTGGCTGGAAGATGGGTGGACAGGAAGTGAGCTTTACCATCACCCTGCAACCTCCACCTTCTCCTGGGACCGCTGGGCCTGCCTTGTCCTGACCCTGAGAACCATCCTGACGTGAGAGGGACCCAGCTGACTGCCTTTTCTAGCTCTGTTGGGTTTTCCCTCCTTTCTCGGGGGTGTGTTTATCTTGTTTTGTCTTTCAGGAAAATGGGATCAGACTTTAACCACTCCGGTTATGATCATCTTTCATACCACCTCAAAGGCTGTCATAAATAGGAGGGGGTCCTTCCAAAATCTGTCTGTGGCTAATGGGAAAGGGAACACGGGGTGGTGTTACAATGGAAGCCTCACTCAGTTCTTTACATTGCAAATGTTGTCCCTGTTTTTCCTTTTCTGTAGTTCACTAAAGGATTAAAAAGCTTTGTCATGGTGTGTTTGCCGTGGTACTAAGCAGACGGAGGTCTCTGTACACCAAACCCTGAACGCTGTTTAAAACTTTAATGTTGGGCAGCGACAGGGTCATGTTAAGACCCCTGACTCTCTGGGCCCATTTATACCATCAAAATGAATACAACAGCCCTCTCCCCAAAGCGCTCTTACCCACCCCATCGGGGAAGCCGCCGTGCCCTCACCTGCACCCCAGGATTCTCGGCAGGGCTCTCCAATGGCTGTGCTCCCGCTGGGGGTCCCACCAGCCGCTGGTTACTGCTGAAGTATGGAGGAGGACAATCCTATATGGCATGAGGGGAAGGGAAAAGAAGAGACATGAATACAAGGTGAGAGCCCATCTCTGGCATTTGGGGTGCGTGCCGGGGGTTAGGGAGGCGCGCGGTGTGCTGAACGCAGGCAGCAGATTGCCGCCAATGGGCAATAACATGTCCCTCTCTACTGCAGTACCGAGAGCTTATGGCGTGTGGCTTAGGAGGGTGCTGAAGTTGCCATCAGGAGCAGTTGGAAACAGCCCTGCTTGGTCGCATTCCGCACTCCCAGCAAGAAATAATGCAGCTTTGTAAAACAGTCCTGAGCTCTCCCCTCTGGGTCTTCCATTCTGTTTGGCTTTCCTGCCCAGTTACCCTCCACCCCACCCCTAGCTCAGTGCAGGCTGTTGCTCCCTGTGTTCACCGTTCACAAGTGTGTTCCCTGTGGCAGCATTCGCACATCTGGTCAGGCCAGCAGAATTAGGGCTGGCAACAGGCTTGTCCTTTCTTGTAGGCAACGAGATTCCTATATCTTTTAAGCCTGATGTCTACACCATTAAGCCACTGTCTCATGGGTGGAAATATCTGGCCTCCCTGGAACCTCTGGTTCACACCTCAGCAAGGTGGACTCAACCTATTGTCCTTACCAAGGGAGAGACGTTGAGTTCCCTGTGTGGGCCTTTCAGAGATGATTTTGAAAGCCTGGAGTCTGTTCTCTATGAATGTTAGAGACCTTAAGGCACTTAACAAAAAACAGCAGTTTTCCCTAGAACCCTTGGCCAAAATTTCTCTGCCCTTCACGGCTGCACAATGTAATGGGCGCTGCTACCCTAGGCTATAACGTAATCTACTAAAATGAAGTGAAAGGTGTTAATCTGTGGTCTTGTCTACATGGGGGAGAAGGGGATGGGGGGGGGGGAATGAAAAGCTTTTTGCAGTGTGTCTGATAAAGTGCTGCATGCAAGCTGCGCCAGTAGTGTACACATGAAACGCCTGTTGGGTTTTTCAGTTTGCATCACATGTACCCACAGCAGCAGCTTGTTGTGAACTGAGGGTGTTGCATTCAAGAAGCAATGGGCTTAAATTGCAGTAAGGAGGGTTTAGGTTGGACATTAGGAAAAGCTTCCTAAGCCATCAAGGTAGTTAAACACCGGAACAAATTGCCTAGGGAGGTTGTTGGATCTCCATCATTGGAGGATTTTAAGAACACCTGCCAGGAATGGTCTAGTTATTACTCAGTCCTGCCTCGAGTGCAGGGGACTAGGTTAGATGACCTCTCGAGGTCCCTTCCAGTCTAACACCTCTATGATTCTTGAAGGGAATCCTGTGGTCTTCTGCTTCGCTGCACAGCAGTGTGCATCCTGGGATTGTTTTCACGGTGAATTGTGGGAAGCCAGGTGGCTTCAAACTTTTGAAAACTCCCATGTCTTTACCCCTGTTTCCTTTGCGGGTGGGCTAGCACCATTTTCAGATTCCTGTTGGCCAGCATGGTCCCAGCAATGCTCCACTCGCTGTGGTGACAGCCCCGAGTACACAGAGGCTGCTTGGGCTGTATTTCAGAACTCAAAGCCGGACACATTTCACTCACCGCTGAGTGTATGATGTGGCAGCAGCAGCAGCAGCTCCTCCAGCAGCAACAGGAGATTTGGTGGTGGCGGCGTAAGTGGGCCAAAGGTGAGGAATAAGAGGAGGAAACTGAGCAATTGGTACCAGAGGAGCAGTTCCTGGATCAGCCACACACTAGGCAGCGCCGTTTCTGGTCTTGGATCAGAGGAAGAGGGTCACTCTGCAGACCTGGGATGACCAGCAAGAGAATTTCAGGAGAGGAGGGGCTCCCTTTTTTGAGATATGTGCTGAAATACATGGAGCTACAGCGTACCAACATGCAGGGCCCCATACCTTGGGTTTTCATTATTTGACTCTGCTGTGTGTGTGTGTGTGTGGGGGGGGTAGAGGTTATGGCTGAGCAATGCTGCCAGCCACCATTTTGAGATGAGGAACAGGTGTTTCGGGGGGAGCGGGGCAGGCATTTCCCAGTGGAGGGAAGGGGAAAGGAAAACAGGCAGATGGGTATGTGCCCTCCGCAGCGCGGACCTGTGAACGGCAGATGGTCAGGGCTTTAGCATGTAACAGAGGCCAAGGGCTTGCATGGAGCAGCCGCCATCTTGGGAATCTAGAGGGGGGCTGGGGCGGGGGGAGCAGAGAGCAGGAGCAGAAAGGAGAAGGAGGGAGGGGGCTGGAGACTCAGAATGGTTCCTAGCTCACATCCGTGTAACACGGCTGCAGCCATGGGGCCCCCAGAACAGACGCTAGCTCGGTTAACACAGTAACACCACCACGTTGGACAGGCAGGTACTTGCACGCCAAAGTTCCCTCCCTCCAGAGCCTCTTCACTCTTTGGTCCTGGCTTGAGTTGCTGGCTGGGACTCAGCTGGAGTCCTGCCCTGCAGCGATGCGGCCTGGTTTTCAGTCACGGTCCTGAGTCCCCACCAGATCCTGGCTCTCAGGTGTCAGCCGGCTCGTTCTCCAATGGGCCCTGCTGCTTGGCCTTGGGGCAGGGGGTGAGAGAGCTGCGAGCAGGAGCCACAAACTGGCTGGGTTGGGGGTTGTATAAAATTGGGTAAAATCCTGTCCAGCTCTTCACCAAATGGACAGATCACATGGCCCCTGCCCAATGTTTTCCTTGCATCCCTCGTTTTAATGTAGACCCTTCTGAGCTGTTTGCTCTTTCCCCAGCACTGGCAGGCATCTTGGTCATGACCCCTCGTGGACATCTGCTTGGCAACCTCCACAAACAGCTTTTCATGATGGTGACCGGCCCCAAGAGCTTCCTGCACTGAGGCGTCTCCCCAGGGAGCGATGAGATCCATGGTCTCAGTAGGCCTCCAAGCAGCAACATGGGCATGTGGTGGGGTTTGTGGAGTAGAATCGCTGTAGTCACAAGAACGCGGATGCACGATAATCCAGGAACAAAGGGGCAAAATCTAGCCCTGCGCCAACTTTTAAACAAGGGAGGGGTCATCCTGGGAACTTGACACCAGGGCCGGGGAGGGCACACAGGCAAACAGACAGGTCAGTAACGGTCGATGGCAAAGCAGCGCAGGATAGCTTGGAGAACGCCAACAGCGATGCACAGCGGTTGTGTGGACATGACCCACAGACCGAACTAATTCAATCTGCATCAAACTTCATCCATTTGCAAGAGGACTCCAGAGTTTGTGGTAAGTGTGGAGTTAATGCGCTGTGGTGCATTGCAGTGTGCGTACGCTAGTGTTTTAGAAGCAGATTAACTCAACTTGAACCGGCACAAGCCCTGTGTCTAGTACGTTAGTGTGAAATGGAGTTTTCAATCAAGTTAAGCTAGTTTGACTGAGCTACCTGGGGTGGGGAGAGGAAGGGAAGCACCTTTCTCCTAGCATAGATAAAACCAGTATGAGAGGTAAGTAACAGGAAAAGTTATTTCAAAATAAGACAGTGTGAATTTAAAGTGCAATTGTTACTCTGGAATAGTCTCAGGTGTAGACACAGTTACTCCAGAACAAGAGTTCATTTTCCTTAATCCACTTTGGAAATGGATTAAACAAAACATGAATGAGGCACTCTTATTCTGGCATAAGTGTCCACACATGTGGTGCTATTCCATAATAGCAACTGCACTTTAAATTCACACCCTACCTTACTGTGACATAACTTTCAAGTGTAGACAAACCCTTACTCTGGACTAAGAACATTGGCATGGGAAGCCATTCTGCAATAGCTACTCTGGTCAATTTCCCCAATAAGACCTTGGTGGCAGGGCCAGAATTAGAGCTCTGGGCAGTTTACTGTTCCCAGATATGTGCTCCAACTACTATACCCATCTCTTCCAGCAAAGAATAACTCCTCCACACAATCTCCAGGTGAAGCGAGGAGGCAGACTGTAATTGCCCTCGCTGGAATTTGGCCAAGGCCAATCACTCACACTCGTGTGAAAAGTGTCATGTGATCTTTACCAATTACAAGTGTTTTATGTTTCATCCACTCTTTGTTTCTCTTCCTGTTGGAATCAGCGTATTTATGGCTCTCTCTCCAACGTACGCCTCTGTAGCAACAGCATTGTGAGGATCCCATTGTCTCTTAATGACTTCAGAGAAAATCTGATCCTCTACTAGTCAACATGTTTTTTTCTCCTAATTGCCAGGCCTGCAAGATCAGCCCTGGAGCTGTGAAGTTGAACTGCAAAGCAAACCAAAGATTTATTTTTGCTCTTTATTTCTTATAAAGATTATCCTACCTGGTCTATACATACTTTTAGTACACTTTAACTATGTTGGTACAGGGCACAATTGTTTAAAAACTGAAATAGTTAAACTGGTACAACCCTTAGTTGGTTGCACTTATAAAGGTGCATTACATCCATATAGATTATTCCCCTTTCCCATATAGCAATAAGCTATACTGATATGAAAGTTCCTTTCTACCAATGTAACTGTGTCCACACTAGGGGAAGGGGGATGGACAGTATTGCTTTAACTGGAGTGGTAGAATTAAAGAGGTACCACTTGCATGTGTGGACAAGGCCCCAGACATTTCCCTGCTTGTTTGTTTACATGCAAATACCAGCTCCTCACTTCTGCTGTCTCTGCAGGAGGACCCTGACAAAACGCACGGAGAGCTGAAGAGCTACGAGCCTTGTCTTCACTACAAAAAAAAAGTGTGTGTGTGTATGTGTGTGTGTGTGGGGGGTCATTAACCGGATGTGGAATCCTAATGCACAGAAGGCAGCCTGCAGTTTTCACATGAGTTCGGAGATCAAGATAAACCCTAGTCACCAACTTGACCTGGTAACTGAAGTGCAGCCTTGTCTTCACTAGGCTTTTACCCTGAGATAAGGACACTCCTTTCTTGTAATGAAGACAAGGCCATACACAGACTAAAGGAATCCACATTCTCTTTTAGTAGATGGGTAAGGAGAGGTGCAGCCTCATATTTGGGGGTCCGCCAAAGATCCTCTAAGGTCCTCTTGCAAAAGATGTGACATTTCAAATGTAAACCACAAACAGCCCCACCCTTTCGTCCTTAACTATCACAAAGGAGCAGCAAAGGAGCCAGACACAGGAGGGCCTTTTGCCTTTGTGGTTCACATCCGCTCTATCTGGTTTGCATATCACCACTCTGCAGTGACAACAGAAGAGGGAAGTAGAGAATTTAGTTCTCTAGATTATACACAAGCCAGAATAGTATCCAGCTCTCTCCCCCAAAGCCAAACTAACAGGTCACCTGATCCCTGTCCCCGCAAACACAGGGCTGTTCCTGCAATACCCTGGTTTTATAATTCCCAAACAGGGTTTCTCACCACTTCCCTTGGGAAACTATGACCCAGCCTAATCCATCTCAATGGTCAGAAACCCAAGCAGCTAGGGCTCTGAATTGCCAGAGAGAGCAGATCTGTGGCGTGAGATGGTGCCATGGTCACTTTTCTCGCCACAACTGCACTGGCATTTGCTTGATGTGCATGAGGGCAGCTGCTCACTACCTGTGGGGAGGAACCCATTCTGCTGGGGTCTCCTGGGGACTCTCCCCTGCAGGGGAATGTGGAGACTCCACAAAGAACAGGTATGACAGGTGCGTGTGCTGAAGCCTGCTGCATATTCACACCTCACTGACAACAGGAGGCCAACCTCCATGAGCAGGAGTAAAGACATTTGCTGGGAGCTTCTGGCTGTTCCCCTAAATATGTGACCGTGGAGCGCACCTCCTTGGAACAATAGAGAGGAAAGGGGTGAAGTGATCCAGCTGGGGTCTCCTGGCCCCCTCTGGCTGTGCCGGGAAAGTCGGCAAAGCAGCCCTTGTTTCCAGTATGATCTGCTGGTGGGAGTTCAGCCCGTGATGGCACTTACTTCAGTCAGATTCCGACATTTGCCTTTCATTGTCTGAAGAAGTTTCTTTCTCTCAGGCTAGTGTCCCCTTCCCCCGCTCCTGAGCTAATATCCCTTCGGAGCTAGGACCGGGGAAAATTCCAATTACTTCTTGGCACATGGTACCCACGTGCGTATCTGCATCCTACCCTGCATATATCGGGCTCGTGCCCTTCCAACTGCCCCTCCTCTGGAGTCCCAAGCCCTGCCAAGTCCTTCACAGGCAGGAATCAATCCCGCAGAGGCCGCAGGGAGATGGGTTGGATGATCTAACTGGCCTTTTCTACTACAAACTTCCACGACCTAAAGCCGTCCCCTGAAGCCAAGGACATGGTAGACATGAGCAATGGGGTTCCGGCTCCAGCTGGCTCCCTCAGCACAGGCTGTGGAGCACACAGAGGAAGCTTCTGACATACCAGCGGCAGAGAGTGGCCCTGTCTTCTAGTTCCACTGTGCTTCACAGCAGCGTGTCCTGCAGTGGCCCTTTCCCTGTGAAGAGGAGGAGTGCAGCAAAGCCTGGCTCTGAACACGAATGCATGAAAGACAGAGGGGAAGGAACTCTCTGTTACTCTGTGAAATTCAACTACTGCAGATGTCAATCACTCAGAGCGTTCTCTGATACTCATCAGCTACCTCCATGATGTGCCCCCGATTGGCTGCATTTGATCACTAGCTGTACAGTCAGGCAGGTTTGGGTGCAAAGGCCTTGAGTTTGGAGAGAGAATGAATGATCAGCAGAGAGGCCGGGAGTCCTACACTATCATGAACTGGGCCAAGCCACCGTCCGGCATCGCACTGGAAAAAACGAGGCCGTTCCACACTGGCTGGAAGACCCAGCCACACCAGGGTACTCTAACCAGGCTACTGCGTGGTTTCCAAATTGCAGCTCAACTCCAACCCAGCACGTCACGGAGATTAAAGCGATTTGCCCATATTCAAGCAAGGATTAGGGCACAGCCAGACAGGTGGGCAGGATACTTACATATTGGCTGGGACTCTGAAAGAAACGGCAGGAGCAGAGGAACTGGCAGCACAGGGGGTCCCGGTGGTACAAGAGCAGTAGCAGCACCAATATCGCCACTACAAACACAGACGAAGAAACTGCTGCCAAGATAAAGAGAACAAGCAAGTTCACCACCCAGCCTGGAACACCCAGCAGGTCACAACCAACCTGGATGCTCCTTAAACCTCCCCTGTTCTTTCTCTGTCTGGCGCTCCAGGAAGGGAACCAGGTGGCCGACATATAACCATCTGCCAGCCAGTTTCCCAAGAGCAGCTGCCTCACTCCTTTCCAAGGACATTTAAAGCCCCACTGGGCAGTGGTTTCTCTGTCTGCAAACATCCCTTCTGTGCAGCTGGGGCGGGCAGCAGCTAGTTCTGTACTGAAACGGACTCCGCGCCCACTTACCCTTCATTTGGGCAGAATGAACCAGCCCTAATGCGGGTCAGAACAAGCCAATAAACCATTGCCTTTCAGCTGAGGATCTCACACTGCGTCAGCTACTGATGAAAAGCATGGTATAAGAGCTAGGTATTATTATTAACTCTCATTCATTCTCCCAGCTCTTGAGAGGTGGGTCCTATTTATAGTCTGTGTGCATAGGAGGGAACGGGATGAGCAAGTTACTCAGAGTCAAGAAGTGCATCAGCATTAGAGAGCCAGGAGTAGAAGCGCGGAGGGTGGACCCACAGACCACATGCCTGCTCTAGCTTTCACACAAGGGCTCTCTCACTCTCCCCTACTTCCATGCCTGCAACCTGGAGAGGGCTCTCATGTTAATTACACAGGGGCAACGGGGTTGAGGTCACAAGACAGGCTGCCGAGCACAGTACATTAGTAGAGAACTGACATACTGGCCAGAATCAGAGCTCAGGGTTCTGTGACTCCTTGGCTAGATCACTTGACACACAAAACGCAGCACAAGAAGGAGCATTTCCTACAGTCCTCCAGAGAGGTAAACAGCTAGAGCAGGACTCCTGGAGTTCTAGTCCCAGCTCTGACACTGACAGGCTGCATGGCCTCAAGTGAGTCACTTAGTCCCCTCCCCCATCCCAGCCTCACATTTCCTCTTCTGTGGCTGCAGAGGGTAATATTTCCCTACCCGGGAAGGGTGCTGTGAAATTTACCAGAATGCAGTTGTGTTTGTATAGCCCTTGTGAGATCATCTGGTGAAAGGCGCCCTACAAGGGCTTAGTATTGCTATTAAGCAGCTTTAGGTGTTTGCCAGTGTAGTAGCAAAAAACATGGGATTCAGGACTCGGGTCTTGGCAGGTACGTTAAAGAGGGATTTATTTCCACATACAAGGTTCAGAAAGTGTAGCATCACATCCAGTCTGTCTATGGGATCTGCAACTGATTTCATTTGTGAAACATTTCAGGTGAGACCCCCCTGACTCAGTGATCACACTCCCACGTGGACAAAAGGATCCAATCTTCCTCCCTGATGGAGTCTTTATGGAACATGCCAGCTGGCCCGAGGGAATTATTTCCCGCTCCACCATATGGAGTCAATACAGGTTGACAGATCGGGCTGCCTGCCTTTTCTTTATGGGCTGGAATAGTGTGTCTCCATTTAATGGGTCACCTGGAAACCAGGCACTTCAATGCTAGTTGTTCTGATAAAACCCAGGTAAGCAGATGGTCATTTCAAGGCAGACCAATTAATGCAAGCTCAGTTGCCGCAAGCTGGCATAGGGAAAGGCAAGTTCTCTTCCCCTAACCGGGGCCTCTCAAAAAGTCTATCAGGAAAAGGGGAAAAAACCCTGAATGTTCCCAATAGAAAAGCACCTGGTGGAGCTCACCCCTCACACACACGCTCCATGCACATCACTGGATTTTCAGAGGTGCTGTGCACTTGTAGTTCTGATGAAGTCAATGGGAGTGAGGGGTGCTGGTCCCTCTGAAAATCCAGCTATGTATGGGGTGTGTGTGTGGGGGGGTGTTCTTCCTCTCCCCCCTCCCCAAGTACCTTTCACAGCAACTTAAGAAAGTAGCATTCCTGACCCTGATTGCACAGACATGGCACAACAATGGGGTGCCCAGATGTCCTGATTTTATAGGGACAGTCCTGATTTTTGGGTCTTTTTCTTATATAGGTTTCTATTGCCGCCCACCCCCGTCCCGATTTTTCACACTTGCTGTCTGGTCACCCTGCACAACAAGGTAAATGCAGCACTTGGGGAGAAATGAGTCCCCCCCCCACCCCAGTGCTGAAGAGATGACAACGGAGCCTGGAGAGCCCACGAAGAGGGGAACAAGAGGGAGTTTTACTCAGGGGAAGGGGGCACGTTTGAGAGTTTTGCAGTCCTCCACAAGGGCGTGCAGTAAGAACAGCTCCTCACTTCCCACCCCAGTGAAGGGAACACAAAGAGACAGACCGGGTACTCACTTGCAGCTATGATGATGGCCACTACATTGCCATCCATGGAAGCGCTGGCAGTGGGAGGAGGTGTTAGCACATCGCTGGGCTGGGTCATCTCTGGCATTGCCCGATGTGCTCTCTCCTTCTGCTTCCGGGCTCCTCACACAAACCAGACGTGGTTACATGTAGAAACCCCAACCAGGCTTTGGAACAAACCCCTCTAGCCTTGGCTCTAATTAGCCTCACTCACTTGGCTGAATCCAGTCCCGCAAAGCAAGTTGATCTGGCCTTGTTTTCTCCACAACGATCAACCCTGTCAACTGTTGCCGTCTTCCGCCATTCAGTCCATTCTGTTCTCATCTGTCCTCGAGTCCTGCTTTCCCCTTCCTCGGATAAGCAGACCTGGGTCAGTGATGGGCCCTAATTACACGTCTCCTTGATACGGTGACTGGGTTCTGCTCTCTCCTTTCCTTGACCCCTGAACGTGGTTCGGCTGAGTTCTGGTGCCTTCTTCCTTTGGTAGCTTGACCCGTTTCTGGTGGATTCCAGTTGCTTTTCCCTTTCTGTATTTTGACCTGTTTCTAATGGCTTCTGAAGTCTCCTCCTCTTGGTGCACTGCTTCTGATCTCTCCTTCCCTGGATGCACTGGCCTGGGTCTGCTGGGTTCTGGTCTCCCCTTTCCCTTGAGAAAGTTATTTGCAGTCAGCAGTGTTTGAACTGGGCCTCATCTCCTTTCTCCAAATAATGTTATGCGGCCCGGTTCGCCTCGGAACCGGGAATCAGTCCTTGGGGAAGCCCTTCAAAGGTTCAGTAACTTCTGGGTCGGGCCGATTTGTTCCGGCACCTCAGCTTGGACCGGGCAGCGCATCTCTCTCCCACATGCCCGAACTTCAGGCGTTGGATCAGTCTCGGGTTAGTCAGACTCACCGGCAGCTGATACCTCACGGACTGGACCCGACCGAACCAGCTTCCTGGGCTCCGAGTCAGGCTCGACCAGGTACCGCCAGGCTCACGCGTAGATCTTTGCACCTTCCACCGCCTACCCCCCCATCTCTCTTCTCATTGGCTGCTGAATCATCCCTCTGGGCTTTCATTGGTTCAAAGTGAAAATTGCTACATTCTCCCAATGGAACGTTGTGTCGGCGGTTGCCGTGGCGACGCAGCACGTGGGGAAGAAGAGAGAAGCTGTTCCACGCCTCCAGCTCCCCAGTATCAATGGATTTTATTGTGCATCTTGGTGCAGCGACCAGCCTGTAGAGCTGCACTGATCTCCCCTTAGGTGTAATGCAGCCTCACTAGCAGCACCTCTTCAGCCCATGCAGGGCTTCGAGAGGAAGATTCTGCTGCAGCTATATTGGAAACATCTAAATATATTATCCTCCTTGCCTCATATACTTTGGCTCCCCTTTCTATAATGGCCTTCCCCAGTGCAAGCTCTGTTTAAATAACGGAGGGAAAAATACAACAAAAACATGACACACTAAGTGTCTCACTGAAACCCACGACAAAATCTTCCTACATCGAGAGATGCTTTAAAAATACCCGTCTCTCTCTCTCCAGCTGAATGAGACCCGTCAGATGAGCCCTTAACTTACACCCGTATTGGAAAGGAAATGAGGAAGTCTCCCCAAGACTCTTAAGAGCTGCTTTTCGATATGTTAATCCATCCCACACCCCCCCCAGAAATCCTCATTGCCTTTGGAACGGAGGCAGCGCCTTAAAAGCCATTTTAGGGTTTGCAATGATGCAAGGAGTTCCCTCTGCTGGAGCTACGCCGTATGGGTAACAGAAGACAGAAATGGTCACTGGTTAATGTTGGAACACAAGTGCTGTACAAACGTTAAGTAACACGATCAGATCAGGTGTACAGGTTTCTGTAAATGGTCTTACATGTCGGATAAGGCTGCCTGCTATGTATATTATTATCAACCTCAAGCATTTAAAAATTGTGAGTCAAGCCCCACAAATCATGAGGGTTGTTTTTTTGTTTGCTTTTTTTAATCGTGTGGCTTCTGCTTCAAGATTCATGTCCTCCAGCTTTTCTCCACAAACCCAAGGGCTAGAAAACTTAGCTCTCTTTTTCAAAAGTGAGAGGTTCACGAAATTGCATGACTTATATATATATAAAAGCCACCCACTGCTACAAGTTGCCACCACTGTAAACTCAGCCCATTCGTTGTACATAAGAACCAGATTCTTTCCAAATGTCTGCAACAGAGTTTGAGTTTCCCTCTTGCCCCTAGAAAGGAGTCCCTCTCGCTTAGGAGGCAATGCTGGGGAAATGTCATAAGGATGGTGCCCGAGCTGTATCTAGTCTATGCCAGCACATTTCACAAAAACTAAATACCCTTATTATTTTCCTTGAGCTCACAGCAGTGTCTTGAAGTTTGTAAGATGCTCCTGAGGAAGAGGAAAGAAAGGGAAGTAACAATGTTCTATTCCCCATTCTCAGTGAGTATTATTTCATATTTCTATTGCAGTAGCACATAGAGATCCCAGCATGGAAAGAGGCTCCATTGTACGAGGTCCTTTACAAACAAATACAAAACCCAGATCCCCACACTGAAGCTCTTCCAGCCTGAAGCCAGCAAGCAAAACACAAAGAGTGGGAGAAAGGAAGATACAATCAAAGAGATGCATTTGCAGTGCAAAAATAAATTAAGTGCCAATGTCCCCATCTGCCCCTATCATTAGCTGGCTGGTTTCTTAGAGGTGTCACAACAGCACCGAGTGTGGAGGGCTTTAGAGAGGTAGGACCTGACAGATCAGTACAGGAAGAGCCTTTCACACATATGTTGCAGCATGGAAGAAATCTTCGAGTCCAGCACACAGGGAACAGGAGTAGGCCTCAGGAGACCTAGGGTCTATTCCTGGCTTGCCACTGACCTGCTGTGTGACCTTGGGCAAGTCACTTCACCTCCCTGTGCTTCTGCTTCTCCTCCCACCCTGTCTCTGCCTAGTTAGACTGTAAGATCTTCAGGGCAGCGTCTGCTTGTACAAACTCACACTAAAGCACTTGGTACACTGGGGGTCAGATCTCAGTTAAAGCCACTTGGTGCTGCTGTAACACAAATAATAAAAATGAAGTCACAGCACAGGCAGAGAAAATCCACCCCAGACAGCTTTTAAATCCACCCAAGAAACTTCCTCCACATCTTAGCCAGAATGAACGTGGACAGCATGTTTAAAAGACCGACTCTTGAACTAGTTCCCATTCAAAACCAGGAAGGAACACAAGGATACGCTGGGGCAGAATAGGCTCGGCTGTAGCTACGCACCGAAGATCAAGCAAATACATGGGGAAAAAACACAGAAGCAGCTTTTGTTTAATGCATCTGGTGTTATTTACCCATTCAATGGGAATGGTCTCTGTGGTGCTGTTACAAAGTCTGGTTCCTGAATGCTTTGAAACCATGGAGCATTTCCTCTATCAGCTCTCCTCAGACTCATTAAGAGACGGTTCTGGCACAGTTCAGGCAGGCAGGCAGCCAGCTCTATGCATCCTCGGGTGTAGCAACGTACAGGGTGGCTAAGAAAGGGGATATGAATGTATTAATAGGAGCCAGCACTTCCCTTGGACAAGTTCCACCTGCTGATAAACATTCAGGAATCAAGCCTCACTCCACACTTGCAAGTGAAATATTGTCAGGAGCATTATTGCCAGTCTACGCTCAGGGAAACCGAGTCACTAACGTGTGAAATGACCTGTACAAGGTCCCAAGGAGTCTGTGTATGGCGCAGAATAGAACCCAACGCTACCAAGGTCCTGCCAATGATCCTCAACTCTATGAACATACGTTTTTATGTGGCCCCTGTCCCCACTGAATATTATTACGGAGCAAATGGTGGGGAAACACTGCATAGCTTAAAATCTCCACCTCTGCCCCAGAGGCATTCTGGGCCAGCAATTCTCATCCCACCGCTTCCAAAGCACCCAACCCCACATGCAGTTTGCCTCTTGGGTTCAAGTCAGGCCTCAAGCAACGGCCGGATGCAGAAGCAGCAGGTGCCCAGGGAACAAAACCGTAATGAAAAAAAAAACCAACAAAAATTGGAGGGGCAAACAGCACTGGGTGGGTAGCAGGGAGAGCTACAGAACGAGGTTCCTGAAATGGGTGACCGATGGATGCTGAAACTCCCTAAATAACACTCAGTGAGTTTCCAGTCTTTGAGGAAGGCGTTAACAGAGGCTGCTGTCCAAAGCTGTTCCAGACTTGCATTTTCTGCTGTGGCCCCCTACAGCCCCAGTCAAGAGAGTGAGCAGATGTTTAAAAAAAGGGACTGAAACAGAGGGAGTGAGTGTCAGTCCCTCAAGGGGTTCCCCAGGACAGCAGGATGGATGGGGCCAGCTGATCTGGCTTTGGATCGCATCTCTACAGGAACCCCGGCGGCATTTCCAGGCTGCGCGGGAAGAACTGACGCACAGTGCCATAGAGATACAGCTATATTTGTGGTGGTGTTGCATATTTAAGACAACTTTACATAATGCTTCTGACACAAAGCTTTCGGCGTTACCTCTTTGGAACAGGGGCCGAGCCCTGCATAGTTTCTCCCACTTATTTCCAACCCCCAGGTTTACTTGTGAACCCAGAACATGTTCCAGGCCAAGTCCCTTCCCAGCCATAGTGCTATTGCCCCACGCGCCCACCTAAAAGCGAGGGGACGGAGGCGGTGGGGCACAGGCGTCGTCTCCGTCCCCACTGGGATCATCTGTCAGCGGGGTACGGAGGTCTCTGACCGCTGTGGGTCTGGAGAGGCCCATCTGGCTAGAGAAGGAACTTATCTTACAACATGTTCCCTTCAGCACCTTCACCCTACTTAAACCAGAGCCAGGGAGATGAACCCACATCAGCCCCTCTGATCCAGAAACGCCCCAGGTTTTGGAGAAACACCTGTGAGCTCGAGCCCTAGAATAGGTCACGTCGACACCCCCCAGCAGAACATTCCTGAATGCTGGGAAAGTTCGTATCTGGGACAGAACTTTGAAAAACGGGCTCGTTCCCACTGAACAGCGTCCAGCTCCCCAGCTCCGTTGCAGGGGCAATACCCTGACTCAGTCGGTCCGTGCATTCCCTCTGCAGTATAATATGGCACACAAAGGCTCACCCCTAGGGCACAGAATTCATCTTACCCCAGCTCCCGTCACCACCATTCAACTAAGCGAATTCAAGCAGGGTCTCGGCTTTTGGGACCCACCCGCTGAGGTCAGCCCAGGGCTAGGAACTTAACAAAAGGGGAGTCTTGAAAGTGGTGTGAATGTTGTGGGGGGAGGATCCTACGAGCCCCACCCCCAGGCCTTGGAGGAGGATGTCACGTAGGTAGCTTATGAGGCCCCTTCCCCATAGTGTCTGGGCAGTTTCTGAAGACTGGTCTCTACTCCCCATGGAAGAGGGGGAAGTCACACACTGCTTTAGTCAGGCTTGAACAGGAGGGAGGGGTTGGGCAAAGCCGGCCTAAGCCTTGGCTCTTCACGGTGGAAGCCACGGCAGGTATGGGGAGAGGCTGTGGGTTTCTGCCAACCCAGGGAGGGAAATTCACACCAAGCCCAGCTAATGGATACAGCTCTGAACACCCGTCTGGGGCAGGGCAGACGCTTTATAGGGGCAGGAGGGTTAATTCATCCTCCCATGCAGCCCCTGCTGGGCCTCCCTCTAAGCCGGTGGAGTCAATGGGGACCTCTCAGACTTCAGCCACTAGAGGAGTGACCCGAGTGAGCCCGGGGGCTTCGCTTCCCCGTTCCCAAGCTCCAGCCATTGCACGAGAAACACCAGCAGGTATGAACGTTTGGCACAGCTGGCAGCCCTGCTCTAGGAAGCCTTGGCACTCGGCTGCTACAGAGAACCCGCCTGACGAAGCGCCCATGGCGAGCAGGAGGGGAACTGACCTCACCCAGGGACAGCAAGGTTTGATTCCCAGCAGCCACCACAAGGAAATGAAATACTCAACCCCCTCCCCCCCAAGAGAACAAAGTACATTACAGCGAAGGGGAAATGAGTCACAGATTCCCTGGCCAACAAGGGCCTGTGTCTCTATTGCACTTTGCTTCATATATATTTATCTATATATTTATAAAAATACAAACTAAGGGGATAGGGTGGAGGGGGATGAGATGCAGGCATCAAGCCAGCAGCAGCTTCTCCAAGGACACTGGCAGGACAGCCCCTGCCTCTGGTGCTCCCCACAGACCCTTGTCCCCACAGTCCTCTGCCAGCAATCGCTCAGGAATGTGGAAGATCAGCAGCAGGAGTCCTGATCCCGCAGAGATTCAGCCATGGACGGGGAGAGGCAGGGCAGGGGGTGCGCCGGGGGTAACCCAGAACTGGCAGATCAGCTGGGTTCCCCCCTCCCCCCCAACACCTGAGTCACACCTGCACGGATTCAATAAATACGCCGCTCCTCCCATCTGCCAGTGTCCTCTGTGTGCCCTGATGACGGGCACTTCCGCATGGTCTCTCCGGCCACTCAGTGCCCATTCCTGGGAGAGGTGGGGTGGGACTCCTGTTCCAGCACCTCCCCACAAAACAAAACGGGAAAGTTTTTCCACCACCTGAAGGTTCCTCTCGCTCTTCAAGTGAATAAGGTGCCATTTCACAGGATGACAGACAAGAGAATCCCCCCTGGGGCACGTGCGCTCCCCCCCCCACACGTTCGCCGCGGGGGACGCTCCCTTGTTCCGTTTTATCTGCCCCAGGTGGCCCCTGCTACCTCAGTCGCCCGTCAGGTTTGATGGCCCCCAGTTCGGATTTGGGGTCTGGGGAAAGCGAACTCCAGGAGGTTTTGCTGCACATGTCCAGGGAGGAGCAGCTGGAGGGGCTGCTCACGCAGAGATCCGCCACCGACCAGAAGCTGCCGATGCTGCTGTCCGTCCAGTCCTCCAGGGCCTTGCCCGTCAGCTGCGCGTTCCGCAGGGCCTCCTTCTCCACCTCATCTGAGCGCGGCAGGTTCAAAATCCCACCCAGCCCCTGGAAGCTTTGTTCCATATACTCATTGCGGGGGGGACCCCCATGTAACCAGCTGCTGTCATCTGGGCAAAACACAGAGGGAGAGGGGATTGAGAGACAGGAAGACACAGTCCCCAAACCTCCCACCATCACCCCTTGAACAGGGTGGAGAGGCGCTCACCAGCTGGTCCCTTAACATGCCACCCCCAACTGGAGGAGAGACCACCCCTGCCGGACACACAAGGGCAGATCACAGAGGTGGGGGAAGAATAGGGAGACAGGATAGGCCAGGATGCTCAGAACAAGATGGAGCACAGCATGCTGGGACCTGTAGTCTCCATGGGCTGATGCTCCACATTAACAGTAAGAGGAAGCCACAGGTCACACATGGCAGAGTTCTCTGGCCCGCATTTGCAGTTGGCCATTGCATGGTGCTTGTTGGTTATTTCCTCAATAACTGGCTGGGCCGTGGTTGTGTGGAGAGCTGGTCAGGACGGGGGAAGCAGGGCCTAAATGGATGCAGCTCTACTGACGTCGGTCTCTCCCATTTGCAGCAGCTGAGAGTATGGCTCGAGATTTCCCCAGTGACAGGTGGCGAAGGCTGCGTCACAAGGTCATGGGCTCAGATCACGTCTACACGGCGAGTTACTGCACGGCAAGCCAGGGTGTTAATCTACAGTGTGCCAGCTTGCCACACAGTAAAGTCCCAGGTGGGCAGTGCAGTGACAGGTCCGGAGTACCCTGCAGCACCCTGCCCCGCCCTCTGGGGCTTTCATTGCACTATAGCAGCGTCCACATGGGATGTTCGTGCGCGGCAAGCTGGCGTGCTGTAGATTCACACTGTGGCCTGCCGCGCAGTAACTCGCTGTGTAGACCAAGGCCTAAGATCCTGACGCAGATCCGCCCACCAATGGCTGCTGGGTGGCCCGTGTGGAACAGGTTTGGTGGTTTTCAGTGGTCAAGGAAAAGCCACTGGGTACAACTGATCCCATTTTATTGCCGGTCTCAGCAGAGGCCAAGGGTCCCAGGCCACGGAGACTGAGCCTCCCTCCCTGCTGTAGGCGGAGCAGCCTGAGGAAGCCTGGGCTGGGCTGGATTGACTGGGCAGCCACTCCCCTTACCTTTCCCGACAGGCTGGCTGTGGCTGAAGGTCTGTGGCACCACCAGGAACTGGTTCTCTCCGAGGGGCTCCCAGAACTGGAGGAGGCGGACGGTCCAGACACCGGGGCGCAGGGGCCGGTTGAGAGGGGGCTTGTACTGCGTGAACTCCGCTTCCGCCTCCACGGTGATGTCGTAGGACGTGGCGATGACGTAGGTGGGGTCGATCCAAACCACGGTGGCGGTGAGGTTAGGCCCCCGGGACCATCTCTGCATGGCCACTGGCTCGTCGAAAGGCCCAATCAGGCCCCCGAAATTCCGGAAGATCCTCTCCTTGGGATCCCACTCCGTGCCCACCTGCAAGGGGAGAAAGGGAGAGTGAAGTCAGGAAGGGGCGGCACCAGGTCACCGTCAGCCAGTGCGTGAGAAGGCACCGGCCACCTCTGTTCTTACATCACATTCCAGAGAACATGTTCCACCGGCCTAACAGGAAAAGGCAACACAGACTCTCCCCCGTCAGCCTGGGCTGGGCCACAGCCGCCAGAAGGAGCTCGAACAGTCCGAGAAAGAAGCCAAACTCCCAGCAGTTGCAGCTGCCAGCCCAGCCCCTTATTAAACAGGGTGTGTTGCCTCAGCCACCCCATCCCAGGGCATTTCCTTGGCTGGAGAGCATGACCGTGGGACAGCACTGCCAATGGGTTTCAGGTGCCACGTCCCATTCTCCTGCGCCCTCCCTTCTGCTCCGGTAGAGCCCCCAACAGGAAACCCACCCCCACCCCTGCACCGTGCTGTCCCAGCCATGCTCCCTGCCTGCCTGAGAGGAGCTGTGGCCATAGACATACGACTGCATTAGACACTGCAACAAGGCTGCCAATCAGCTACAAACTCACAAAGCTGGGCAGCGATAGCCCCAGCCCCAGCCCCTTCCCCAAGGGGCTTCAGACCCCGCAGCTGCCCGAGCAGCCGTTTCCCACTCCCTGACTCAGTATTTCCACACTGGAGTCTTTCTCCTTCGTTCCCTTCCAGCGGGACGCTCCCAGATCAGAGCGTATGACTTTATAAAGAGGCCATCTCCAGCTGATCCCCTGCCCCCCTTGTTGTTAACAGATACACATTCCAAGGCCAGAAGGTCCATTATCATCTAGTCTGGCCTCCCGTATAACACAGGCCAGGGAATGCCCCGAATAATCCCTAGGGCAGAACTTATAGAAAAAACATCCAGTCTTGGTTTAAACATTAAGATAAATCCAAGGTGGGCAAAGTTAGCAAAAGGGAGAACTGGGGAGCTGGAGGGTTTGGTGGCTATGGAAGGGAGAGGGATGACCAAGGCTGGAGAGGGGAGCGGGCAGGTGTCCTACCTCCAGGTTCTGTAGCCGGTTAGTTTGTCCTCCGTGACCTGCCAGCTTCAGAGCCCCGCGCGGCATCATCCACATCTCCAGAGACTCCACCTGCCCCGTCCCAGAGTTCTGCACCTCCTGAATCACCAAGTAACCCTGGAAACGGTCGTCGTAGAAATACAGGTGCACGCTGGCTGGGGAGCCATGGGGCTCAAATCTAGAGAGAAGAGACCATTGGCACGCTCACAATCCCACAGTGCCGAGGCGGCCCCACTGCTCATAGCCCAGATCCGGGATCTCAGGGCCTCCTACCTGCAGAGTTTCTCTCCCTTCTGCGTCTGGGATGAGGTCACTTTCTGCAGCCCTAGCCTGGAGAAGGATGTGTACACAGTCAGGATGAGATCACTGAGCCCGCTCAGCCCATCCACACGGTCATAGACGTTCTCCCAATAGGCCTTGAGGCCTGGCGTGTTGGGCGGGTAGTTACCGTAGAGGTGAGAGTCCAGGATCTCTAGAACTTCCTGATTCACCGTCGACTCAAACTTCCTGGCAAAGAACGTGGGTCTGGAGAGTTGCTGCAAAGAGACAGGCGTTCCCGACACCATTGGCAATGGCTAGAGCAGCAGAGAAATTGACTAGCGGCTGACAAACAACAGCAAATGCAGCCAGTCTATTTCTACTGCACAAGCCAAGAGAAAGGCCAAGGGCCAAGGGCCTAAATCATGAATTAGACTGATGAAAATTCTTCCCACTGGAATCAATGAAAACGCTGCTCGCAAGGCAGATCAGTTTGTTTTCCAGAAATATTGCAACCCGGAGAAGCCTGTTACTGACAGGCCTTATTTCCATCACTTAGGAGTCCACAGGTGAACTCCCCTCGGAGCCCTAATGAGGCTCTGCCTGGGTGCAAAATTCTGCCTGCATGGCTCAGATGGCCGGATCAGGACCTTCGATAGCACAGAGCCAGGATTTTAGTGCATGGTTAGCAGAGATTAACTGCACTTGGGATGACTGCGTGCATTGCTTCAGAAGATCTCTGAGACTTGCCCTGGTCTGCCTCACATTTGCAAAGGAGACACATCAGCACCGCATTGAATAAAATTTCTCCTAAGAGCAATTAAGGTTTTAAAAGATGATTTTGCTTAATCAAAGGCTGTGGGGGAAGGAAAGATGAGCTGCTGCCTGAGCATGAGATCTAGTTGGAGAGGAGAGGGAAGGAAAGGGAAGGAGGAGATCTAGGACTGGGAAGGGAACTGCTTGTAGGACTAAAGAAAGGGGGTGTGCTGGGGAGAGAAGCAGACGGGAGGAGAGTGTGATTTTCACCTGTAGCCGCAGGAAGTCCTGGGGTTTGAAGTCATTTGGGGAGCACCCACACCAGTCGACTATGTGTTTATATTGGCACTTACAGCCCAGCTTGCGGTTCCAGTTTGTCACCCGGAGGTTGTTGTCGACGAGAGTCTCGCAGGCATGGCTGTTCTCCAGGATGGTGTGGAAAAAGGACTGTGCACAGACAGAGAAAAGGGCAAAACCACCAGAGATGCAGCAAGCCCGGATGATGGAGATCACTGCTAGTTCCCCCCCGACACACACACACCCACCCCCTCCAGCCCACCCCATCGTGCCTCCTCCCAGCATCAGGAGACTTCAGGCATCAGCTGTTTACACAGAGCTTTGTGGGTTTAAATGGGACAAAAGCCAGTAGTATTTCCTGTCTGCAAACCCCTGGGATTCCTAGCTGCCTCCCTCCCATAAGGGACCCGGGGGCAGGCTGTTCCACACTCACTCTACATACATTCCCAGCACGCTCCCCCAAACCACGCCCCTCCAGCGGCTCGTATCCAGGGGTCTCGTATCACGCAAGGTGGCTAGGAGTTTAAAAAAGGGACTGGAAAAAAACAAAGGCCCTTTCTTATTCAGCACGTCTGCTTGCTGTGGGTCCGACTCTCCCCTGCCCCACACGCTGTGCAGCCCTGGATACCCGTGCAAGGCAGGAGGGCAGCACTTCACACTTTCTTTGCAAAGGTATCAACCGCTGCACAGGTGTGGGACCTGGGTAATCAGACCCTGTATGGTGCTTCACTGACCCACACAAGCCTTGGCTCCTGTTCGCCCTGCAGGGCCAGCAAAGCTCCAGAAGAGCCAGCGGAGCTGAATTCCAGTAAACCTCAAGAGTTATCCCCAGCAACCTCTGCGCGGGAGCTCCCCTGGCAGGGCCTTTATTCCTGGGGCTGGTGGAACAGGGAAAGGCAGAGCTGGGGCCCAGGCTTTGCCCGTGGTGCGGGCAGGCAGGAAAACCAACACACAAAGCAGCTCTGGGGGCAGCTCGTTGCTTCTGAGAGGTTGTTAGAAACGTGAAACCTCCCAACGGCAGCTACACGGTCTCTGGTCTGGCTGTGGGGGGGAGGGGGCTCTGCATTCTGTGCGAAAAGGCATCAAGATCCTCAGCGCCATGAGAGCTGCTGAGCAGGGGCGGGAGGCACCTAACACAGGTAACCGAGATGGGTCGGCCCCGGAGCCTGCGGCCAGTAAGAGCCAGAGGGCTTGGGGCCTATGTCACGTCCGCCAGGGCCCAACGCACCAGGGGGAGCTTAGCAATGGGGGAATGCAGGGGATTTCCAGCTGTACTTGGCTGGGTCTCCTCAACTTCCACCCCCCCGTGCCCACCACACACCCTGCTCCACGCCCCTCTCACACACACACACATCCACACTCAAAGGGTCTTCCATTGTCAGGATGTTACCGGGAAGCAGTTAAAGGGCTTTATCCCGCTGGAAGCTTCGACGTCAATGAGAACAGGATCGGGCCCCAAGGCAGGATAATGTCCCCAAGAGGAGGAACATGACTCACAACGGGAGAGACTCCTGTGAAGCCAGCTCTGAGCCCCCGGCCCCGGGGAACCTCCCCGCCCACCCACCTCGGCTGGCAGAAGCGTGTAGGTGTAGAACTGCCGCAGCTGGGACACCAGCTGGTCCTCCGTGTAGACCACGTACTCCACAAAGCGCCGCGTCAGCGCGAACCAGTCCGAGCCGCCGTCCACCACGATGCCCTCCGGGATCTGCCGCTCGCCCAGCCGCCACATGTGGGAGTCGCACTCGTGGAAGAGGCGGTCCAGGCCCTGCTTCTTAATGAACCTGCGTAGGGACGGGGCGGGGTCAACAGCGTGTGGTCTCTAGAGGAGCACACATTCCCGACTGCCGAGAGGTCACCTCGCTAACAGGAGCGGGGGCACTTCCCAGTGTGCGGTGACAAGGTCAAGGGCAGATCCTCGCCTGGCGTGACTCAGGGGAGCTCCATTACAGCCAACGCTGATTTACATGGTGGCTGACCCGGCGCATTGTTTGTGCCACTATTACAGGGACGTATGGAGGCAGGACTTGTTCTTTCAGCTGTTTGGTATAATTGCCCTAGTGCCCGCTTCTTCTCAGAGTTCACCCCCCTGCTGATCTCTATCCCGACCCCGGTGCCACGCGCTGCTCTGCCCCCACACCCGGGTTACCTGGCGTTGTCTCGGCCGTGAGACTTCAGGAAGTTCTTATCTCGGTATTTGGACAGGAACATCACCAGTTCCTCATTGGTCCTGTAGGGAACAGCAATACGAACAAGAGCGCGTTGCAGCGCTGGAGCAGGAGCCGAAGCTGCCAGGGCTAAATGCTTACACATTTGAGGCTGCGATTTGCAAAGCCACAAAGTTGGCTGACAGGCACAGATGCAAAACCTTATCGCAGGGCTGGCAAGATGCAAATCCGCCTGCTCCGCTGCCTGGTGCCTAATGAGGCGAGCAAGGGTGGGGTGGGGGTGTTTCACTCAGAGCGAGGGACAGAGCAGGGTAAAGTGATTCACACGCCCAGCAAAAGTACCGCCCTCCCAGCCGGACTCTCTGCTCTCCTGCAGAGATGGGACCAGGCCTGGAGCTGGAGCAGAGCTGAACTGCCCCATTCCCCCCTGGCACGCTGCCCACCTCCCACACCCCACGTGGCTTCTCATTCACCAGCTGGTGGGGTCAGTGCAGACAGGGCCCCTCAATCCCCTTCCCGGGCACGTGGGTTCCATTTCTACCCCTCGTTGCCCCTTAGCTCTCTCCTCCTTTCCCCCTCCACCCCCATGCGGCAGTGGGGATCTCCAGTGTCTTCTGGGTGGGGAGGCCAGGCAGGGTGCTGAGATCCCAGCTCCTGCTCCACGGTGCTACGTCAGCCAGCGGCTCCTTCCCTCCTGGCTCTCTTCCCCCGACCCCAGGAACCCTCCCTTCCCCCTGCTGACCTGGTCGGGTAGTCAGTGGCGCTCAGGTTGATGAAATAGTCCCAGGGCCAGTCCGTGATCTCCAGCAGGTCCTTCATGCTGCGCAGATACATCTTCAGCAAGCTGGCGCCGCCCCAGATGGTGACCATGCGCCAGGGCGTGACCCGGATGTTGGGGTAGTGCTGGGCCAGCTCCAGGGCCTCGCGGTGCAGGTAGCTGGAGCGCTGCAAGGGCAGAGGCTGCAGCTCAGGAACTGGGTGTGCAACTGGGCTTTCAAGAGCACTGGCACCCAGCAACGCTGGGACTCTGCACTGTACGGCCCAGCTATGCGGGGCCTGATTCGCTGAGTGCCTAAAGCTCCCACCGGCTTCCACAGAGCTGCTCAGTGCTTCTGAGAATCCGAGCACGTCACCAAAACGGGTGTTACTGCCCCATTGTACAGATGGGGAAACCGAGGCACACAGAGACTAAGCAACTTGCCCGAGGTCTCGCCGCGAACCAGCAGCAAAGGCAGGAATAGAACTCGGGAAACCTGACTCCTGCTCAACCATTAGACCAATTTTGCCTGCTTGGGATTTCAGTCTCTTATGGCTGGTACCACGGGCCCCCCAGCCTGCCTTCATGACGAGTTCTTCTGCGCTGGACCCTGCTGGGCCACCGAGCCCTGCCTCCTACTCCCCTGGGCACGCGCTAATCAGCAGCGACCTTTGGGGCGGCTCCAAACCTCAGCCCCACGATCAGAAGCAGGACCAGGCCTTGGAGAAGTCTCGGGGTGGAGCTTGGACTTAGGGCACAGACAACTGACTGGGAGGCTAGGAGAGGTCTGACAGCCCACTGGGGTCGCCCAGAAAGGATGGGAGCATCGGTCGAGTCAGCCCCTCCAGGCTCCCTGGGCAGGGTGGGGGGAGAGCAAGGCGGGGACGCTGCAATAACCCCCCTGCAGCCCCAGGAGTTCTTGCCTCCCATCTCAGTGCTAAGAGCGGAGCCGCTCGGCTCATCTGCGGTTGATGAGGGATGGGAGGGTGGGGGAGGTGTTTCACCTCCGGCCCAGTGCTTTGCATGTTGATTGGACTTTGCCAGGGCTGGGGAGAGGAACCAGAGGGAGAAAATGCTCATTTCCTCTCCGGGCTGGGGGAGGGGGGAATATCCCTCAGTCAGCTCCTTCTCCATGGAGGGGGCTCATTGGAGAGCAAAGGGCAGGGGGATTTGGGGAGGGGAGCCTGCCCCAGGCTCGCTGGGGGAGGCAGGGTGGAATGTTCCCTGTAGGAGCAGAAACCTCCAAGCTGACAGGACACCGGAGGGGAGTTTGGTGAGGACAAGCAGCCAGATCTGCGGGAGGGGAGCAGAGCATGGAGGGTCAGCTATGAGAGAGGCAGGGAACAGATCACTGCCTTCCCAAGGCAGGTAGGAGGGACAGGGAAATGGATCCCAGCACCCCAAGGCAGATGGGGGGGGGGGATGCACAGGGGGATGGGGGAGAAATGGATCCAGCCCCCTGGCACAGATGGGGGGGACACAGGGTGAGGAATGGATCCAGCCCCCGGTGCAAATGGGGGGGGAGAGGAATGAATCCCAGCGTCCGGGGCAGACGGGATAGGACAAATCAAGGAACATTTCCCATGAATTCATTTCCCAGGGGAGCTGTCGTAGTCCCATGGGGTGTTCGGGGCGGAGGCAGGGCCTGTGTGTGCTCTCTCTGTTCAGACATGCTCCAATCTTCATTTGCATCACGGGTTGTTCCTACACTGCTGCTTTGCTGAGCTGGTTCCTCCAGCCAGCCAGGGGCCTGCCATGGATCTGCCCACAAGAGTCTGCTTTACCAGCGATCAGGAGCAAGAGAACATGGCCAGGCCTCCCTCTCCTGTCAGGTCCAGGGCACCGTGCCCTGCGGACGCGGCCCTCGGGCACAGCACATGACCGAGACAGGCCCCTCACCCCTTCCCTTCCTTCCCTCCCCACTCAGCACAAATGCCTTCTGTGCCCACCCCAGGTCCCCGTCCTCCCCACCCCCTCCTGCACCAATGTTCCCCCACAGCTAGGATTCTGTGCCCTGCCACCCACGTGCTACCCTCACTCACCCCTGCCGTGGTGCACGCTCACCCCCGGATGTCTCCGCAGCACTGGTGCTCCGGGGGGCGCCTTGTGTGACCCCTGCTAATACAGGGGGGCTCTCTGTCCTCCTCTACTGGCTAGACTATGTACAGAGGCTTAGCCAAGTCTGTTCTGCCCCCTCGCTAGTGGGCCTGACCCCTAACTCCAGCAGTAGAGGCTGATGCTTTCAGAGCCCAACGTCCAGGGTTCAGTCCCTGCACACAAGCCAAGCAGGGGTGTCGTTACAAATTGCTTCCTACCAACCTCTGGCACATCTTCCACCGCCTGCACAGCTACTACACCCGCGTGCCTCCAGCCCACACTGCAGCGTGACCTTCCGCGAAGCCCCCCACCCTCCCCCCGCCCGCCTCGTACCTTGTCGACGTGGATGTAGAAGAAGTGCTGCTGGTGGTACACAGCCTTGATGAGCCGCTTCAGCTGGCGGATGGCCCTCCCGTGAACGACCAGCATGTACGCGATCCGCACCGGCTTGCTCACGGAGGCCTGGTGCGTCTTGCTCTCGTCCCACTGGATCACAGGGCTGACTTTCCCTGGGGGGGGCAGAGAGCAGATGCTCACTGAGCCAGCAGCTGGGCTCAGCTCGCCCGCTTGCTGGGGGAGGGAGGGAGGGGAGCAGCCATCGCTCACCCCTCTGCCAGCTGTTCTCTTACTGCAGAGTACAGAGTCCCCTTACTGCCCGGCCCCGCTGTGAGCGTCTTCCCAACCTAGGGCTGCACATTCACCTTGCCACGGGCCCCAGGGACACACCTGATCTGCCAGGAGAGCAGACTGCAATCACCCCCATCTCCACTGGGCTGCAGGGACTCTCAGTGCTAACATCCAGCGTGGCCAGGATGCCGAGTAAGTAGAACACGGCCTGCTGGGATGTGTAATCTCCACGGGACAATCTTCTCCATTAACAGTAGGGATAGAGGGGCACAAGGCAGAAACACGGTGGGCTGCATTTGTGATTTTCCTTTGCAGTGACTGAACCCACCCAGACAAAGTGGCCTTGCTTGGGAGGGAGATTCCTTAGGCGAACAGGCTGGCATGGCTTTGATTGGATTACCTCTGCAGGTATTAGTCACAGTTCAGGGGTTGCTGAGACAGGGTAATGGGGCAGGACATTTGCCCCGCCCCAGAGTAAGGTTGGACGATAGGCTGCGGCCCACTAACAGGGCATCTTTCCGATGCCAAGAGATTACCTTTGGGGGCTCTGCTGATGCTCAGTGGCAATCTTGGAGAGACTCACCTGACAGCTGGCAGTGCCGGGGCACAGAGCGGGGCATCAGATTCCCTGCCTGGTGCAGGCACACCACGTTGGCGATCTCCTGCTGGCACTGCTTGGTGCTGGCTCTCGCTAGCGCTGAGAGGGCGTCTTTGCCCGTGATCTCACACTTGGGGGCGAAGCTGTTCTCGGTGGGCTGGGGAGCCCCCTCCACGCTGCCCGTGTCGCCGTGCTGGAAGACGGCCAGCTGGGCATCCCCACGCAGCTCCGTCCGGTTCCTCCTGCTCGAGTCGTCCCGGGCTGCCGGGAGCCTTCGCCCAGGTTTGTGTTTTGCGGTGACGGCTCTCACCACCTTGGCCACCAGCACCCCAGGGCTTTCCGGGCGGCCCTTCCACCGCCCATGCTTCCGGCTCGCGCTCCCCCGGCGACCGGCTGAGCTGTCCGAATCTTTGGAGCCTTCGCTGTTTTCGGGCAGCCTGGCCTTTTTTTGCCGTCCCTTTTCCAGACACAAAACAGAGGGAAAATGTTAACTTGGGTATCACCACCTCTCTAGCAACAGCTTCCTTATTGTTAGCAGCAGCAGCTCATCCTGCTCCAGAGCCTTCCACCCCAGCATATGCTACAGACACGTGCTTATCTCACCCCCCTGCAAGGGGGGCAAACACTGTCCAGCCCCACTAACACACACGGAAACTGAGGCACAGCTACACTGACTTCTGCCATCAGCCCCACACAGCAGAGGGACGTGTGTGTGTGTGTGGGGGGGGAGACAATCTTGACCTTGAGATAAAGCTCTAGTACAGCCAAGTCCAAAGAGGATAAGTGACTGGCCTGAGGTCACAAAGCAAGTCAGTGGCAGAACAGGGAACAGAACTCCGGAGCCCCAACACCCAATCTCCTGCTCCCGTTATTATAATTACGAGGGGACACGAGGGTATGTCTACACTGAGTCTACTCAGATTCACATTTGATCCTGAATCCTCCTACCGTCCATATACAAATCAGTCCGACTCAGATCGGCAAATCCTCAGGACCTGGTCCTAGGACTCACCCAGGGGAGCAGCACTGAGGCCTCGGTCATTTTGCAGCACGGACGCAGCTCCAACTGCACGCCCGAGTCAGAACGTCTGTGTAGTGCAGCGTGGATGCTTTAGCAAGGCTGCGAGGCCCGGGGTCCCGCAACTGGAAGCCAGGTGCACAACGCCATGTGGATGCTCAAGCCTGGGCTTGGAAGCACCAACTTAACAAGGGCGGATCCCATAGAGCTGGGTTTACAGTGCTGTGTAGACATACCCCTAGAGGGCCCCATTGTGCAAGGTGCTGTACGCACTCTCAGGGCAGGCCCACACGACAAACGTGCACTGGCACCGCTGCAGCACTTCTGGTGAAGACGCTCTAAGCTGACGGGAGATCGCTCTCCTGTTGGCTTAGTAACCCCGCCTCTCGGAGAGGCGGCAGCTGTGTCGTCGGGAGAAGCTCTCCTGCCGACACAGAGCTGCCTACACGGGCGGTTAAGGTCCATATAACTACATTGCTCAGGGGTGTGGATTTTTCACACCCCTGAGCAATGCAGTTATACCGAAGTAAGTGTGTAGTGCAGACCCGGCCTCAGCGAGAGACGGTCCCTGCCCTCAAGAGCTTACAATCCAGCTAGCCAAAGAACGTATTATCATCCCCACTGTACAGGAAGGGAATGGAGGCTCGGCCAAATCACACAGGGAGCCTGTGGCAGAATCGGGAGCACAACCCAGATCTCTCAGGTCCCAGTCGAGTGCAAACCCTCAAGCCCACCCTTCCCCTCTGAGCACTACCACCACCACCACAGCTTTGCACATAAATAGCAACTGCATTTTCCATGTGCTGTACAGACATGAACCATCCCCCACAATCCCGTCGGAAGGGAGATGGGGCCAGGGAAGGCAGGCATTCAGGAACTGCTGTAGCGGACACACTATAAATACATCATGGGCTCAGAATTGGCATGTAGCTCTGAGACCCAGCAGGCGTGGATTTTGTTCCTAACTAACACTGCCATGACTTCCAGGGGAGCCTCAGGCAAGTCAACTCTTACTGTGCCTCAGTTTCCTCATCTCGATTTGATGAAGGTTTCTAACCATCAGAAGAGTGGAGTTCTGGAACAGCCTGCTCAGCGGAGTAGAAGGGAAAAAAGCCGACCTTGTTTCAAGACTGAGATGGATACGTTTGCGGAGGTGATGGTATCACAAGACTGTCTACAATGGCATATGGCCCATCCGGGACTGCTAGCTCCAGCAGCTGGAGATGGACACTGGACAGGGAGGGCTCTGAGCTACTGAGAATTCTTTCCCAGGTGTCTCAATGTGGCTTTCACCTACACGCTCAGAGTCTAACTGATCGCCATAGAAATCTTCCCCCAGGGCGAAAATCCCTCAGGGTCTCTGCCTCTCTCTGCAGCATGGGGCACGGTCCCTTGCTGGTCTGAACTGGAGTAAATGGTGGAGTCTCTGTAACTTGAAGTCTTTAAATCATGATTTGGGGACTTTAGGAACTTTGCCAGAGGTTAGGGGTCTATTACAGGAGTGGATGGGTGAGGTTCTGTGGCTTGTGATGTGCAGGTCAGACTAGATGATCATGATGGTCCCTTCTGACCTTAGAGTCTGAGTCTGCATGCAGATAATGGTAACGTGCAGTGTGGCCTTGCAGATCTCCAGGTGTAAAGCCCAGTCAAAGGGTTATTATTTTACCAATGGGCTAGAGGGACAATTACTTGATCTCTGTGTCTAAGGTCACATGGTGTGTCCATGCTGGATCAGAACCCATGTGCTTGAACCTCACTTCCGGGTTTGTAAGCTAGGCTCTCCAGCTGCTTTGAAAATCCCCAGAGCAAACTCTCCCACGGAGCCAAGCTGATGAGTAAAGGGCGATGTTAATTACACCGAGTTATTTCTGCCACGCTGGCTGATTAGCAGACATGATTTAGCCTTGGGGAGAGGAGGGAATCGCTCCTGGAGGCAGGGCCGTTTGATGGTAAGAACAGGGGATGAGGTGTCAGGGCTGGGAAGCCAAAACCACAACAGCCTCTCTCCTTTACAGTATTAGCCACTGTCAGAGACAGGCCACCAGAGGAGACAGCCCACTGGGGGGAGGGATAGCTCAGTGGTTTGAGCATTGGCCTGCTAAACCCAGGGTTGTGAGTTCAATCCTTGAGGGGGCCACTTAGGGATCTGGGGTAAAAATCAGTACTTGGTCCTGCTAGTGAAGGCAGGGGGCTGCTGCACTCAATGACCTCTCAAGGTCCCTTCGAGTTCTAGGAGATTGGTATATCTCCAATTATTATTATTATACCCAGCAGGGCCATTCCCAGGTGAACACTAAAGCAGCAGGATACTGCGGGAGCCGTCAGGTCTCGAGAGGCCGTACAGTATTTGAAGGCTGGGGGCCAGGCATGGGGCAAGATAAAGGGATGTCGGTGCAGGATGCGGACGGGGGAAACACGTCTGTTAGCAACACTTCCTGTGCCAAGGAAATGATGGACTGCTGGTGTCACAGCGAGGGAGCGAGCAAGTGAATCAGTGATCTCCTAAGGCTCCACCATCGAGCTCTGCTGTGCTAGGGGAGTCACAACTGGACACACTTTCCTTGGCTACCGTAGGCCAGGGAGCTTTGCTGAAGCCTTTTGGCTGGAACACACTGAATCTGCAATGGCTGGACAATGCCTCAGCTCCACCCACAACGGCAGCTGCCTCAGCATTTGACAAATATTGATTACACCTCAGAGTAAGGTCAGGAGCTCAGGCCTGGCCGATAAGGGCATGGACAGGCAGCCTGAAGTGCTGCAGCTGCCCCAGTCCTGGCATGACCCCACAAGGCACTGCTTTGTATTTGGAAATTACCCCAATGCTCCATCTCCAACCCACAGAGCTAGGTGCTGCAGGACAGGAGACCCAGAATGCAGTGGGGCAGCTACAGTCACAAGGCGTGTTGCATGCTGATGTGCGGGAAGAGCGTTGCTGAACTGATGCATTGGTTCATCACCAGGGTGAGAGATCGAACAAATTACTTCATGCAAGCAGTGTCCTTCAACAGCTTCCTTACTCGGCCTAGTCCGCTAGGAAGGGCCAGCCCAAGGGAAATTGGGGGGGTACAAAGATGGGGGCTTGGAAACCCGAGCAGCTTCCAAGACCTGGCTGTGCACACGTCAGTTCCTACGTTAGCTGAAGTAAAACCCCAAGGTCTCACTTGTAACAACAAACCACTTTGTTTCTCTAACTAGCTCTGTGAGCGAGACTGTTCCTCAGCCACACAGGGATCACACGGCTAGTGAAAGATCAGAGGCACTGACTAACTGGTCAGTTCTAACATGCATCCGTCGGCAGTGCTCTTTCAGCAAGATGAGCACGACAAGGTTTAAAACTCCCCCATCTCCCACTCCAAGCATGCATCGCGGAGAGCCCAGAACAGGCAGAGAGAACAGTTCATTAGTCACCACGCAGGACCATCTGTTCGGAGAGTTAAAGACCTGTTTTCTCTGCGCAAGAGTCACAGGAGCGGTCCGGGAGGTGAGTGACAAGCGAAGAACAAACGTGTTCCACATTCTAGAGCTGGCGCTCAGGCAGGATTGCTTCCAGGAGGCCAGAGAAAGCGCTGGCACCCAGCAAGCAGGGAAGGAGATGCACCTGGAACTGGCTGGGAGGAGGGGAAGGCAGAGGCATGTGTGCAGAGCAGGTTTCAGAACTCCTTGCCCAGACTGGCTCTAATTTTCCTTTTCCCCTTCAAGGCATCAGGAGCAAAGTCATTCGGTTTACTCAGATCTGAACTCCCAGCAGCATCTGTGGAAACATCTCTGTTCCCAGCCATGCTCCCTTCACTCTCCCACACCTGGGCCCTGAGTATCACCTTCCGACTGATTATGTCCTTCAGGACGGAGCTGTTTTTCATACCATGCACACTGGAGCTTCAGTGACATGGCCAGGGTGGGAGATGTTGCTGAGCCTGTTTCTTCCTCTCCTCCTCCTGTGCTTTCAGCACAGACCACATGAAATGCCACCACCTAGTTACAGTCGGATTCATCCCTCCCAGAAGGAGCCTGTGGTCTGGCCCACGGCTGACGGAGCGTGCTCAGCTCTCCTTCCCAAGAGCAGGAATAAGAAGAAATGCTCCTGTCCTTCCTTGAGGGGCCAGTTAATGAACCCAACAGTCCCTAAATACTGCACCACACTGAAGCGATCCTTCCACCCCAGCCAGGAAGTGAAAAGGAGATTACTCCAGTCATGTCACTCAACTGTATTTAAAACTTCTGAAGGACCAGGCACCCAATTCCGGTACCCTGCCAGGAGGTCATTTCCCTGTGATCTCCCCCACCTTCTGGATCTAGACTTCCTTCTCATCAACACACCCACCAGCCTCACAGCACGTGAAGGAGCAGAGCGCTTGGTACTGTAGTACATCACGACCCGCCATACCAGCGAGACCGGTACGACAACAGGCTGACAAAGGGACAGTCTCTCAGGCATGTTTCTAGCAAATCCCTTGCCAAGGACTCTGCATGACACCTACAAAATCCACAAGGGACTCTCTCCCCCCTCCTCCAGAGCAACAAAAAGATACTGACGTGGCAAAATGACCAAGGAAATAAATATCTTGTTTCAATTTGGTACTTCAAAGGATTGATTTTTCCTTGTCTCATTCCCTTCTGATCATCGTCTGTTCCTGGGAGAACAGGAAAAGGGATAATCACTCTGCTCCCCTTTGTCTGTCTAGCCTACTTGCATTGTAAGATCTTTGGGGCTGGGATTGTCTCTTACTGTGTGTGTGTATGTACAGCACCTGGCACAATGGGGCCCTGATCTCAGTTGAGGCCTCTAGACACTACTGGAATATTAGACAATTACAGCTCTTCAGTCTTCACAAGTCCTGATATCAGTAGCACAACTGACTTCTGCCCCTCCTGCTTCTGAGCCGGCCTGCTTTGAAACACGTGCCCCCACGAGGCAAGCGAATATTGGATGAGGATTGAAGATCCATCACAGAAGACATTTACTAGCTGGGCACAACTGCTCTGATAACTCCCCAGATTCCAGAACCTGCACAAGACCCACATTCCTTGTCTGTTCCACAGCTTGTGGGTTCTGGAGGCTGAACAATTTGCATATGGTCAGAGCAGGGGAGCAATTCAATTCTGCTCCGCATTTCTTCAGGTCATTCACAAATACGTCATGAGAATGGCTGACAGCTGCTGACGCAGAAATATTCCTAGAAAGGGTCTTTTGCATTCTGAGATTTAGAGGAAAACAGTCGGCTTGGAAAACCATTTGTAAACACACTTCCTCCCCTGGATTACGAACATCACTATGGTTTAAAGAAATGTTTGCTTTCAAATTTAATTTACTTTTCACCACTGATGCCAACTGTTTGGGTTTTTTTTAAATTTATTTGGTACATTTCCTTCAGTTTGGGCAACAAAAACAGGACTGGTCCATTTTGCTTTCTAAGCCTCCTGTGATGTTGTTGCATTTGGGATGCAGCCACTACAGGGAAAGAATTAAACACAAAGGCAGGAGCGGGGGATTCACTACATAACTAAAATCCTACGCCGACATTTTTCAAAGCCATCAAGGGCATCTGAAAACCCCATTCCATTAATGTATGGAACTCAGAACCCCTGAATCTTATGCCTAAAATGGGCTCAGCTGTGTCTCTTTAAAAGCAAGCTCTTTGGAGAAGATCTGTGCGATTGTTATAGGTGCACTGACAGAGAAGGACATTTTATAGGGAGCTTTTGTCCTGATCTCACTGTGCTGGGTGTGAGACAAACACCTTGTTTAGTCGGAGCCTAGATCCATTTGGATTGAGGATTATCAAACCAAGAGGGAAGATTAAATAAACGAATCAGACATAATGGACCTTTCCCAATCACATTTCCTCCTCCGCATTTACAAGGATATTCTGTGGCTTACCCAAGCCTTCCACACATTCAAGCCTGAACTCTCCTAAAGGGGCCACCCTGCCGTCGACCAGTATGCACACAGTCCCCTGGTAGCTGTACGGGAAACGTGTATGTGCGTCCAAGGGCACACTGCGACTTTAAGAGTAATACTTCAGCTGCATCAGCACTGAAATTTGGAGGAATCCCAAGTAAATATAATAATCCAGAGAGCTGCGTGATGCCCATAGAAGGATACATACTTGAGTGGGTTAGATACTCAGTGGGTTGGGAATGTGACAGGGAGCTTTCCAGGGAATGGGAACAGAGTACAGGGCTTTTCAGCTCGAAACCTCTCGTCTGTACGTAGCCGAGGCTGTTCAGTGGCCCATGTGAAAGGAGCTGGTCTTGGCCCAGTTCCTAGCAGACAGATACCCACATCATGACAGTCATCTCTGCAATCCCTTGTGGCTAGGCCCTGCATAGAAACCAAGGACTGCACGTGCTATGGAGGCTGAGCTAACTTTTCAATTTACAGTTGTTCCAACCCGGGGTTGAGAAATGCAGGCAAGGTGGCCTGGAGGAAGCGGTCACTGCTGCTTTCAGCGCTGGACGGTACCTGATCTGTGCACAGAGCCCCTCAGTGCCCACAGCTGCCAACCCAGCGCCTTCCATGGGCGCCGCAACTTCAGGGTGGGCACCAATGACAAAACCTTACTCTGGGTCTGACTGGAAAAGGTGAGCGAGACAGTAAATGCAGCGGCCATCTAGCCAGAGTGGGAACAAAGCCCTGAGAAGGTGTCTGCTGTCTCCCTGGGTGATGTGGGGCCTTCATACTAGGGGGCTGTGCTTTATCGGTTGCTTTGGACGTAGACAGGAACTGAACACTGAGTGGTTATGCTGTAGCATCCCTGGGATCAACAACAAGAGCCGCCGCCCTCTCGTTCTCCCCAGCAGAAGCCAGCGGACAGCCACGGCCTTGGCTCATTTGGGCAAGTGACTTTGAGGTTGGAGCTATTTCTCTCCCTGGGCAAACTCTTTATGGGAATGTCTTGGCTGGGCTGCTCACCTTCCCTTTTGCCTACCCAGCCACCCACACCTGCACCCCTGTCAGCAGCCGTACTGGACCTGTGAACAGACAGATTCGGTAAAAGCCAGCGATCCTGTTTGCGTATTGAGTCTCTGGCTGAGGCCTCCCCCATGTTCTGGATTTAGAGTCTCCTTGTTATCTGTGTGACACCTTCTCTGAAAAACAGAACAGAAAGAGCTGGGAAGGAAGGAGAGCGGAAACAGACATCAAGGGAAGCTTCCTGCCAGAACCACCACAGCTATAAGCAGCTGCTTTGAGAGCAGCTACATGGCACAGTGGGTAAACTCAGACTCATTTTGGGAGACATTGGTTCACATTCGGGCTTAGGCTGCAAACAGTCCGAGTCTTGCGGCTGCAATAAACTGCAGCAGAACAGTCCTTGCAGCCTTCTGCAGAAGCCCCAGCTGAATGCAATGACCCGAGGGAAAGGACAAGGCTGACCTGAGTGACTAAAAGCTCCAGATGCTCCATGGCATTTTAAGGACTAGTGTCTGCCTTCGAGTCACAAAGCCAACTACAACTGGCAGATGCGGGCAGGGCCAGCAATCCTGGGACAGAACATTCATTAGTGACAGGGAGAATGAAAAGGTTCTAATTGATTAAGCAACTAGGACCCATCCTCTCCAAGCCCTTCAGGGCTGCAAAACTGGCTGGTAATCTTGGGAGCACAGGATCTCCTGGAAGATTTCTGTTGCTTCCAGCTTTGCCAGAAATACCCTGGTACTCTGTCTCCTCCAGCGCCAGCCACAGTCAGGAAGTGCAGAGGCGTGTGTGAAAATGAAAAGCTGTTTTTTTAAGAAAAGTTAACTCAACTTCCCTGGAACCTGCTTCAGGTTTTGAGCAAAGGCTCAGGATGGCTTTTGCTTCCTCTGAACTAGATCACCTTTGCCCTAATGTCCATAACACCAGACCAACGAGCCAACCACACCTCACATTTCCAGACAAGATGACCTGGGGCATCAGCAAAACCTGCCAATTTCCCAGTTTGAATTTTGGAAGAATGTACAAGAATGAGGCTTCTGGAAGGAACAGAGACTAAACGTTTCTTTCTGGAGAAAGGCACAGGACAGACAGACACAGGATATATTAACACTAGGGAGTTCTCAGAGTGCTTTACAAACATTAGCTAGTTGAGGAGAGAGAACATGGCAGAGCCAAATCTGCAGCTCAGGAATTCCTGGCTCCCAATTCTGTCCCAATTTCTCCCCCCCCCGCCTTCAAGGCTCCTAGTGTCTTAGCATCATGGGAGATTTTTCTTTCACTAACATTTATTTCATAGCTTCAATTAAGTCTTTCTGGGCCATAAGGCTCCAGAAATCACTTGGTTTTCTGGCATGTGGAGATGATAATGCATGGTAGGCGCAGCACATGAAGGGGTCTCACTTCCTGTCCACTCACCCATCAAATCAACCAGCATCACTCACAACAGGGCACACATGGCTGGAAGTTAGACTGCCGGGAATGTGACAATTGTAAGCCATGCTTACCTTCCAAAAATACTTTGCTCCATGCATCTCTCATGTACCATTCTAGATCCAGCAACTATTTCTGCATCTCTGCCCAGGGTCCAAGGACAGCTGACCACATCTTTCCTAGTCCCATGAAAAACTGTGGAATCCTGGAAAACTTCCCCTCCACCACGCACCAGAAAAGGCACAAAATCCATTCCCTAAAGAAAAGGTGGAATCCTAGTGCCCCCCAGATAACTCGACTTTTTTATTTCTGCTATCCCCAGAATGCTGTTTGCTGTAATACAACAGCAGTACACATCCATGTTCCCCAGCTCACGCCCTTCATCCTTGGGGCACTATTCAGTTCTTCAGCCTGCCCTCCCTCAAATCTCCCCCATCCCAGATTTTACCACTAAATCATAGTAGATGGGTCTTCCCCACAGTGAATTTAGTACTTGCAAAAGGTGTTGGATTGACAGGTCTGGACAGACAACTTCTAATCAGCTGTAAAAGAGGAACACAACAGACAGCAGGTACAAGCAGTTTCTCATGTTGACTCAGATATGCTTCAGCCTTAGATCTAAAGGGGGGAGAGGTTACAGGCCTCTCAACTGAGATGGCCCGCGAGGGGCTCAGTTGTCAGGCAGACACTTGGCTGTGAGAAACTACACTGAGACCATCAACTCAATCACACCTGTCTGATAGAAATGGGATTTAGTCACAACTGACCTGATCTGGGTTTGACCAGATATAACAGGCAGAGAGACACACACTCCATACGCTTGTAATAAATAGACCCATCTGAATGAGTGACCCAGAGGTCAAAACCTTCTTGTGAAGGATGAAACAGTCTGGTCCAGAGAACTGGCTTCTATTCCCCGCCAGCTCAGCACGTGACCTTGGGCAAACTACTTCACCTGTCCTTGCCTCAGTGTCCCAGTATGAAAAAGGGGATGAGGACGCTTACTTGGATTCATAAAGCACTTTGACCGTCTCAGATGAAAGGCAACATATAATTGCAAGGTATTATGATGCCATCATGATGCGCACTAATATTCCTCCCCAGATGAGCCTCTAAGAACAAGATTCATGGTGAACGTCCCCTTTGCTTGGAAAATGTAAGATTCCAACTAATGGTATATTAACAACCCTGGTCTTACATCAGAACCCTGAGTTCTGACAGTCGCACTACATCTGATCCTCTATATCATAATATATGGCAATATTTCTCTGGATCAAACCTTAACTTATTGTAATGTCCGCCAGATCCTACTGCACCCTAACACCCCTCCTCCCCCGCCAGACTCCCAGTACTACCCACCCCAACCCAGGTCCCCACCCACTTATCCTAATTCACTACAGCACCCCTCCCCCCATATCACACTGTCAGATCCTAATACACAGCAGCAGCACCCCATCTAACCCCCCAGACCTAATGCACTAAAGCAGGTTTCCATATTAGTCACCTCAGATCCTAATGCGCGGTCAACCCCCCTCATCAGAGCTCCCAGACACTGATGCCCTGTGCCACAAAATATTAGGATACGGGGTGTACTAGACATTTCCAGTTCAGACACCCCCATATTCTAATGCACTGTAACGTCTAACCCACCTAGACCATCGGCACTGTAACACCCAACCTCCCGCAGCCTGGTACAATCACCGCACGCCAGACAGCCCTAGATCCTAATGCACTGCAGCCTCCACTCACCCACCCAGACCCTAGAGTGCTCTCTTCCCCCAGCAGACCACGTAGGTCCCAATGCACCATCTCCCCCACATCAGCCACCCCGGTGCCTAATGCACGGTCACCCCGCACCCCCTGGCCCTGCTGCACAGCAACAACCCCCCCCCCCCGCGCTCCGAATGCACCCCCCACCCCATATCTGCCCCGACCCCCGCTCCCCCAGGCTTCGCCCCCCTGCACGAGCCGAGCCCCCCCCCTCCTCACCTCGCCGTGCTCGTCCTCCTCCAGGCTGCTGAAGCTCCACACCACCAGGCCCTGGATGAGCAGGATGGCCAGCGCGGTGGCGATCGCCAGCCTGTAGCGGCGGGCCAGCTTCTGCACCCGGGCGCTCGCCACCATCTTCCCTGCGAGCGAGCCAGCCAGCCCGCGAGCCAGCCAGCGCTGCAGACGGCGGGCGCGAGCACGCACAGCGGCGGCGGGCGCGAGCACGCTGGGGGTGGGGGTGGGGGGGTGCATGTGATTCCTCCCCCAAGGCCTTAAAGGGGCCGGCGAGTCCTGCCCGGGATCAGGCACGGCCGGGGGGGGGGGGGGGGGGACGGGCCGTTTGAGCCACTCGCTGGCCCAGGGCGAGTCAGGGGCTGGCCCAGGCGGGGCTCGCTGGCCGGGACTCTCCCCCGCAGCCCGGCTGGAGCCATGGGAGTAACGCGCCCGGGGGGGGGCGACAGCCACGTGGCGGTGCCGTGGTTCACCCCCAGGGTGAAACAGCTCCCCGAGCTCGAGGGCAGTCCCAGGGCCAGGCCACCCGGCCCTCCCCCCGCCTGCTCCTTGCAGGGCTCCGGAGCTGCAGGGTGTCTTAGCCCCATAGGGGCTGGAACGAGGGGGGGGGGGCTGCTGCACCCTTCCCCCCCTCCCCCCCCCGGGCTGGAAGTGGTTTCCATCATATGCAGGGTTTACAGTTTGGTTCGATGGCTCCCAGCACCCCCGCTATATAAACTATTCTGACACCCCTGCGTAGCCCCCCTTTGAGACATGTGTATTCCTTATTGGCTAGAGGTGCATCTAATTGCACCTGCAAAATAGGATCTGTGTGTGATGCTTTCTGCGTTTGCTCTTCCTCTGCTTATTCCTCCCTGGCCTCTTTTTAGTAGCATCTGCAGGCTCTGGCTTGTGTGGAAAGGTCACTGACCTCCATCCCACCTACCTCGCTCCACTAGCTCTAGTGGCATCTACAGAATAGGGTTTTATAGCCAAAGGTCTGTAGGATGTGAATTCAGTTCCCTTATGCCCCCTAGATGTGGCTTGGTTTAGCTGTGTACACATGTGATTACAGACTGCTGCATGTGATTGTAGGGACTAACTCACCAGCATGGCAGATGCTACAGACAGTAACAAACTCTGGGCTGCTGTTTCCACAGTCCCTGCTATGCTTTTGGTTTGAGTATGGTGGGTCCTTAAGGTGGCCCCATATTTGTAGTAGTACAAGTCCCTACATACCATGTGTCCTGTAACTTAACAAAAATGTCACAACACAGCTCCCCCGCCCCATCTCACATGCAAGTGCTTCTCTGATCTCTTTCCCATCCCTGCTTCCTCTTTATCTCTATTAATATATTTAGACTTTAACTGACCTTAACTGGACACAAACTGGAAGTGGAAGGTTCCCTACCACAGCCCTCCCCCCCAACCACCAAGCCAGCCACTCACTTTTCATGTGTTGTGTGATGACACTAGAAATTAAATATTTAGAATCTCACTTTTCCTCACTAAAGCAAACCCAACTGGAGCTTAGTTCTGACCTCCCTGGAAAGGGTAAGGGGATTCAAGTTTGTTCAAAATGAGCCAGGTCTCAGCTTAGTGAGGAATCCCTTCTCAGGGGGGGTGGTTCTTCCATTGGGAAACACGCTACAGATCACCCCATACAGTTATCTGTGCTTGGAATAAAAAGCCCAGAATAACATGGATTTTTACAGATCAGTAGAAATCTTAAAGCTGAATCATCCCCTCTATGTTTAGCCCCTGGAAGGATGAAACGGGTCTAGGTAACGGCCAAGATTGACTGTGATTATGTAACACGGGGAGAGAAACTGGAGCAGCAGCATCTCCCCCGTGAGGTGGAGGGAGCTCCTTTATGGGAGCAATGAGTTCCAAGGGGGATGGAGCTGCTGTATATGGTATCATCCCCCTCCCTGCCATCCCAGGGCAGTACCTGTGCACTTCTTCACCCATTGCTGACACTGGCAGCCCTTACTTCCTTGCAAACCTACTCCATGTCTTCTATCCCCTCTGATGGGGTGGGTATGTACACTCCTGGGTGAGGGGCAATGCAAATGTGGCTCCTAAGGGATCTATGCTGCCAGAGGAGGAGGCAAATAAGGACCAACACAGGGGGATGGGTCCTCTGCATGGATTTTCCAATCCCAGCTTGGTGGCCTGAGAGATATGGGATTTTTCTGCAGATCTTGGGATACCTGTGGGGTTGGAGGGCCGCTCTGTTCCTCCACAGTAATAATGACCAATGAGCAACCGTGTTGACTGCAAGTTAGGTCAGGGAGTCAAATTCCTGGTTCCATTCCAGATTCTGCTCCTTGCTGGAACAATCTGTCAGAAGCTCCTGAAGCAAACAGTTCCAGTATGGGTAGATCTCCCATGAGCTTTTACTTAGCAGGGCATGGATTAGTCCTCAACCACTCTGAGGCCAAATGCTGCAAGAGGCTTTGTCAAAGTTGTTCCTTAACAGGAAAAATAAAGCACAGGAGTAATGAAGACTGTGTCAGAGGAGGTGTTGATGAACAGCAGGTAAGGGAATAATTGGAAAAAGTTGACTATCTACCAATCAGCACATCTGTCTAAGAAGCATACCAAGCCCTTTAGGGAATTAGCTAATGAACCTACTGAACTTTAGTTCAGCAAGACACCCAGCTAGTGGCAATTAATTTTGAAAAGTCACAAAACCCTAATCACAACCTTTTGCAGAAACATGTGCAAATGGCCAAAACCCACAGAAATATTCATGAGAAGCAGCTTATACAACATAGACCAAATCACAGCGTTTAGATCCAGTGGGCTGGATTCTCCTCTCAGTCCCATCACCTTTATACCAGGGTTAACGCCACTGAAGTCAGTGAAGTAACTCCCAGTTTACGTTGATGTAGACGCAAGCAGGATTTGGCTCACAGTGTCTGAGTCCATAGCAGGATGGCTTCAAGGCCAAAGGGGCAGACATGACATCAGGGAAGAGGCAGAGCACTACACTCTCCACAGGAGAAGAAGCCCAGAGCATAAAATGATGCAGAGTCTTCAATGTCTCTAAGGAACCCACTTGTTTAACACCACTTGTTAAAATGTGTACCAGCCCTCCTACAGCCATTGATCCTGTTTGCACTGTGCATTAGAGAAGCAAGGAGAGTAGGGATCAGAAGTGAATGGAGCATCGACTTGTGACTGGATTCTTGCAACAATCCCCGTTACATACCAGCACCCTCTGCTTGCTGTGTAGTTAGTTCTGCCTTATTTGCACATTGCAGCCTAGATGCTATGGTGATAAGCATATTAGACAGCAAGACATTCAGGCATCTCCACCCTGGTTTCTGACATTGGCATTCACTTTCCTCTGCTGTCTGCTCGAGCACTTGGCCCATAAACAATTTACTGGGTGGGTACAAGATCACTGGGGAAAAATATACATGCATGAGAATGTGATAGATTTGGAGCTGGCTATACCTGATGAATCCTGCAGCTGATTTGGGTGCTTGTTGTTTACTGTATGCATTGTGTTAATTCTCTGTCAGGTTTTCCGGGAAATGCCCCCAGGAAGTGGGATAGTGCCTGATATTCACAGCTCTTGGCAAACAATGAAGAGATTCACATTGGTCCCTCGCAAGGCCTGCCAGACAAGCTTTGCCCAGGAGAGTTCAACCCCTGTGAGGCAGGGGGAAGAGAATGAAAAGCCTCACAAGGGTTTAAAGATACAGACCCTTTCTTGAGAAGGGCAGGCAATTAATGGGGAAACTGAGTCAGACAATTGGGGAGCAATCTGCCCCCCAGACTGTAAAGGCCAGGGGTAAAATAAGCCTACCTAAACCTTTAGGTAAGAGATGCAGACAGACTTATTGTTTTAAAAAGCCCTTTTCTCATGTTATGCCACTGTTAAGATTAACCCCTATGTTGTGTTAAGAAGGCGGTTTTGGGTCACAGCTCCCCAAGGGGAAGAACCACAGGTAGCCAAACCCATTCAGACCTGCTAAGCAATCACAGTCCCTACACAGAGGGCTGGGCCCGTCTGAGTGTGAGACTCACAGGATTCTGCCCCAGAAAGGTAAAGACACAGGGCCCAAGACCTGGCAGGGTGCACTCAGACGGGATGGGCCCAGCAACAGAAGCCAGGAGCTGTTGCAAAGCTAGTCCCAGTTGTGGGAATTGAGCGGTGACAAGTCTGGCCCACATGAAACAAGAACCAAACCCTCCCGGGGGTTTCAGGTTTACTTACCAGATTTTCCTTTTCTATTATACCCAGTGTTACACAAAGCAGCAAAATCTCTCACCACAAGCCCTTGGTACAATTTAACAGTCTATAAACAGCAAACAAGGATATTCTGCACCAGTGCACAGCTCATGTTCCCAGCACTCCCTCACCTCCATTCTGATTAGCAGACACCTGTTGCTTTGTTTCTGAAAGGAGCCCCCGGTGCCTTAAAGGGTTTGATTCTAAGTAGCTCGGCTGCAGCTGATTTATTCAGGTGCACATGGACAGCTTGGCTTTAACCCCCATATCTTTCCACCATCAGCGGGTGGGGCTCTTTTCCCTATGAGAATTACTGGGGTGGATCATTGCTGTAGGGTACGGCTTTCATTATGCTGACAGACCTGTCCTCCTGCTTACAAATACTTGCTGATTTATGGTTATGCTTCTCTGGTATCCTGCAGCAGCAGGCTGTCTCCAAGGCTAACGTATGGAGACAAGCCCAGACAAGCTTGGTTTGAGAATAATTATGTCAAACAAAAGCCAGTCTCAGAGGTATTATAGTAGGGTTGTTAAGACCCTAGAAGCCAGGCGGGGGAAGGGTGCCGTTAAGAGAACCCCTTTGGAAGGAGCTATTTCCAGGGGAGAAGGGAAAGGAGAGGATGGTAAAGCACAGATCAGAGAGAGCAGCTCTAGGAGAGGTGATGTAACATGTAACCAGTCACCTCAGGAGCCCAGCTGGGTTGCTGGGCAAACGAAGAACTCTCTTCCCTGGGACTGGGAGAGAGCTTGGAGGAATGCAGAGAACCGTCCAGGGGGTTTGCGACGTAGCCTGGGACACGAGGCTCACGATCCCATACAAAAGCTTGCAGCTGGGAGCTCCAAAGAGGAGTCGCTCTTGTCTTATCTAAGGTGTTCAGGTTTCTTAAGCAATACTCTGTGGCACAGGTTGGGGGCAGTCTTAAAGGTGTTTGCACAGCCCATGCCCAGGCCTATTGAAGTCACTTGTAGCTTCCCCCACCCCTGACTTCCGTGGGAACTGGATCGGAGCCCATGTTAGGCCTGTTCCTGTTTATCCAACTTCACCGTGTGCTTTCCTCTGTACTGTGCCAATCCTCTGCTTTGCTTCAGAGCCGGAGCTGTAGGCTGGGGACTCACCGCCCTCAATTAGCCCCTTGGAGAGACACGGACTGGGCTCTGACCTGGGACAAGCTGAGTCAGGAGAGGGCTAATGTGTATCCTGATTAGGGCAAGGGAGCCTGCTGTCTCCTACTGTGAGGGGGTGCAGTGATGGGGCTGGTGAAAGCATGCATGAGAAGCTGGCTGTGTTACAGATGGGGGCCTGATCCTCTGCTGCCCCGCCCTGATGCAGTAATTTGCACCAGAGCAAAGCAACTGCAAAGTGGGTATAAAAAGGCTACAAATCCTCCTTGTAAAGTTCCCTTATTTCTGTTACAGAGTTCAAGCAACAGATAATCTCCCCATGCTGCAAGTTCAACGGCTGCCTCTGAATATGTAGGTAGCAGCAGGGGGCAGCAGAGATTCCTCTGCCTGCAGAACCAAGCTGGTTTGCGGGTGAATCAGACTTTTCCAGCACTCTGATTTGCACTCAGATCAATAGGTTTGTCCCCACTGATGCCTACCACATTCTCGGACATCTTGGAATCGATCAGCTTTGGCATTCCAAAGCTGTTGCAAAACAAACAGAGAAATGCTGTTAGAACTTGCTTCTCATGGGCCATTATTCCCCTTTTACACACAGAGCAACTGAGTTGCAGAGAGGTGCAGCGACTTGCCCAAGAGGTTAGAATTCAGGGGTTTACAGTCCTATGTGTAATTCCTAGACAGTGATGCCTCTAAATGTCTATATTCTATAGATACCATTGTATTAAACCCCCCCCCCCCATATTGGCAAATGACAATGGGAGCTGTGAGAACACATCCCATATAATGCGTATCAAAATCCTAGTGGTACCATGCCTCCCTCCTCTTGCTTTGACTGCTCCTTGACCCCTAGTTATTTAGGGTCTTCTCTCTCTCTCCTATCTGCTATTACTTGCCTACAGTAAGCCGATATAAAATGAAGCTACAACGTGTCAGCGCCACAAGATTACAAGGGTCAATTAAAAGTGGAAAGTCAGAAGCAGCACTTGCCTACTTCAATATACGGTATTATATTTTGTTGCATCTGTTGTGATGAAGTGGGAATGTTCTTAATATTTTCTCTGAATACTGTGTGGGTGCCTCAGTTTCCCCTGCAAGATGCCAACTGAAGGTGTTGGGGACAAAGAGATCAGGTGGCCTCCTTGTCCAGAAGAGACACAGAGGCCAGAGGAGGGAGTGTCAGTTTGGAGCTGGCTGGGGAAATTGGGAGAGACCCAGAACTTGGTTCTGGGCTCCCCACCCCCCAAGATGGACCTGACAGAGGGGTTCTGTTTTCTGTACCAACAAGCTCTGTTTAAACTGTGTTCCCGTCATCTAATAAACCTTCTGTTTTACTGTCTGGCTGAGAGTCACATCTGACTGCAGAGTTGGGGTGCAGCGACCTCTGGTTGCCCCAGGACCAGCCTGGGCAGACTCACTTTGGAAAGTGCATGACGTGGAAGGGCATGCTGAATGCTTCGAGGTCAGACCCAGGAAGGTGTAAGCTTCTTGCCCTGGAGACAGTATGCTCCGAGAGAGGAGGCTCCCCCAGAGTCCTGACTGGCTTTGTATGGAGTTGTTCCAAAGCATCACAGCATTCCCTTCCACACCGTGCACTTCCCAGAAGTCCGCACAGGCACTGACACTCCCTCCTCCGGCCTTTGTCTCTTTTCCAGGCATTAGGAGGCCACCTGATCTCTCTGTTCTCCAACACCTTCAGTTGGCACCTTGCAGGGGAAACTGATTTGGGAGAAATGAAGTAAAAGCTGCCCAAACCGAGCTTGAGCACTCCTGAATTTTGAGGTGTTCAAATCTGGAAGGCAGGTGCTGGGGGTGGGAGAGGGCTGTGGGCTCCATGGGGGAGCATGGCAGCAACTGTCTGGAGCTGCATGGAGCCAGATACGCTGGTCTGAGTGGCACAGTAAGCAGTTTGGGGGTTGGAGAAGAGGTAGGGAGTTCCGGGGGGCAGTCAAGGGACAAGGAGCAGGGGGAGGTGGATGGGGCCGTGGTTCGACGGGGCAGTCAGGGGACAGGAAGCAATTGGATAGGCATGGGAGTCTAAGAGGTTTATCAGGGGACAGGTAGGGGGTGCGGTCCTGGGGGGGGGGGACGTTGGGTGGGGTCTCAGGAGGGGGCAGTTGGGGACAAGGAGAAGGGAGGCTTAGATAGGGGCTGAGGTCCCAAGGGGCAGTTAGGGGCAGGGGTCTCGGGAGGGGGTAATTGGGGAACAAGGACCAGTGGGGCTTAGATAGGGGGTGGAGGTTCTGGGGGGCAGTTGGGGCAGGGGTCTGGGGAGGGGGCAATCAGCGGACAGAGGCTGGGATTCAAAGGGCTCTGGGCTGCTGGCAGCCGCGGGGATCCCAGAGCCCTTTGAATCCCAGCCGGGGCCGGGAATCAGAGGGCTCTGGGCTGCCCGCTGCGGCGGGGAGCCCAGAACCCTTTAAATCTCAGCCGCTGCTGGGATTTAAAGGGCTCTGGGCTGCCTGCAACCGCGGGGAGCCCGCAGCCCTTAAAAACTCAGCCGCGGCAGGGATTTAAAGGGCTCTGGGCTGCCTGCAACCGGGGGAGCTGAGACCCTTTTAAATCCCAGCCGCAGCCGGGAATCAGAGGGCTCTGCGCTGCCCGCTGCGGCGGGGAGCCCAGAGCCCTTTAAATCTCAGCCGCGGCTGGGATTTAAAGGGCTCTGGGCTGCCTGCACCCGCGGGGAGCACAGAGCTATTAAAATCCCAGCCGCGGCCGGGAATCAGAGGGCTCTGGGCTCCCCGCCGCAGCAGGCAGCCCAGAGCCCTCTGATTCCCGGCCGCGGCTGGGATTTAAAAGGCTCTGGGCTCCCCGCGGTTGCAGGCAGCCCAGAGCCCTTTAAATCCCAGCCGCGGCCGGGAATCAGAGGGCTCTGGGCTGCCTGCTGCAGCGGGAAGCCCAGAGCCCTCTGATTCCCGGCCGCGGCTGGGATTTAAAAGGCTCTGGGCTGCCCGCCGCGGCGGGGAGCCCAGAGCCCTCTGATTCCCGGCCGCGGCTCGGATTTAAAAGGCTCTGGGCTCCCCGTGGTTGCAGGCAGCCCAGAGCCCTTTAAATCCCAGCCGCGGCCGGGAATCAGAGGGCTCTGGGCTGCCTGCTGCGGCGGGGAGCCCAGAGCCCTCTGATTCCCGGCCGCGGCTGGGATTTTAAAAGCTCTGTGCTCCCCGCGGTTGCAGGCAGCCCAGAGCCCGCTGATTCCCGGCCGCGGCTGGGATTTAATGGGCTCTGGGCTCCCCGCCGCAGCGGGAAGCCCAGAGCCCTCTGATTCCCGGCTGCGGCTGGGATTTAAAAGGCTCTGGGCTCCCCGCGTTTGCAGGCAGCCCAGAGCCCTTTAAATCCCAGCCGTGGCTGGGATTTAAAAGGCTCTGCGCTCCCCGCGGTTGCAGGCAGCCCAGAGCCCTTTAAATCCCAGCCGCGGCCGGGAAACAGAGGGCTCTGGGCTGCCTGCTGCGGCGGGGAGCCCAGAGCCCTCTGATTCCCGGCCGCGGCTGGGATTTAAAAAGCTCTGTGCTCCCCGCGGTTGCAGGCAGCCCAGAGCCCTCTGATTCCCGGCCGCGGCTGGGATGTCAAGGGCTCTGGGCTCCCCGCCGCAGCGGGAAGCCCAGAGCCCTCTGATTCCCGGCTGCGGCTGGGATTTAAAAGGCTCTGGGCTCCCCGCGTTTGCAGGCAGCCCAGAGCCCTTTAAATCCCCGCCGCGGCTGGGATTTAAAAGGCTCTGCACTCCCCGCGGGTGCAGGCAGCCCAGAGCCCTTTAAATCCCAGCCGCGGCGGGGAATCTGAGGGCTCTGGGCTGTCTGCTGCGGCGGGCAGCCCAGAGCCTTTTAAATCCCAGCCGCCGCCGGGAATCAGAGGGCTCTGGGCTGCCTGCAACCGCGGGGAGCCCAGAGCCTTTTAAATCTCAGCCGCTGCTGGGATTTAAAGGGCTCTGGGCTGCCTGCAACCGCGGGGAGCCCAGAGCCTTTTAAATCCCAGCCGCGGCCGGGAATCAGAGGGCTCTGGGCTTCCCGCTGCAGCAGGCAGCCCAGAGCCCTCTGATTCCCGGCGGCGGCTGGGATTTAAAGGGCTCTGGGCAGCCCTGGCGGCGGCGGCGGCAGCGGCGGGGGGGCGCTCCAAGCAGGGGAGAAAAAACATTGGTGGGGCAGAGCCCCTGCTTGGGATTTATTCATGGGGCTAATGCCCCAGAGCCCCATATAAGTCGGCGCCTATGCCTACATGGTGCCTGGAAGAGACCCTGCTGGATGAGACTAAGGAGGTGGAGGAATGTGATGTCATCATAACCACTTCTTATGACATCATCCTAAGGCCATCTCCAGGGAATCTTGCCTGGAAGTGAATCCCCAGCAGCATTATGGGGTCCCATCACTGCATCTCTGTCCATCAGTTGCCTCTCCCACAGCATAAGCCTATGGCTCACTAGATCAATGGCAGGGATTTCTCTGGAGCTGCTTTGAGGCTCCCAGAGAGGATTAGAAATGGGGGGTATAAAGATGCCCTTAAAGAGGCTTCAAGGTGCCGGTAGCTTAAGAATGCTGTCCTGGAGCCCCATGACTGAGCAAGAAGAGACAACAGGTGAATTACACTGTTGGGGAAAGAGCATGGATGAGACCCAAGGTGGTTCTGTGAAGAGGTGCTGGATTTCCTCTGTATAGATAAACAAAGATGAGGGGTAAATTCCCAGGGCTGGACTCTGCCAAGGATGGAGAGAACCAGTGTGGTCTTTCATGCGCTAGTCTTAGCACAAGTGTATTTGCTTAGCGACTTCATGTCATGTAGCTAATCCCCACAGGAAGTGACAAAGGTATACATTAGGCTGGAGCAGATGAGGACTCGAGGACCAGGAAGTCATGTGATCAGTCTTGATGGTGGGGTGGGAAGAGCCCAACATCCACTTGCTAGCCTGGTAATTTAATATTTTTCCTTTTCTCAGCTGACAAGAAGGAGCTGGAGTTCAGGGTCTCAAAGCCCTCCTGCCACCAGGTATGGTCCTTGTTGCTGCTCTTGGTGCTCGCTCAGATCTCATGGTTGCGGAGAAGGGAATTGGCCTCAGTCATGGATCTCTTCCTAAAGTTCCTTCCCTACCCACAGGAAGAGTTCTCAGGCTTCCCTCCTGGTGCGGGCTGGAGCAAAGAATAGTGTACCAGTGCGTCTCGTTTTCTCCCATGCAGTGATAACACCATGGGTGCATACTTGTTCGATTAGAGGGACTGACAGGACTCCTGAGTTCCATTTCTGCCCCGCCAATTTGCTGCCCCAATTATTTGCTGAATGACTGAGCACGTTATTTAGCCGCTGTGCCTCAGTTTACCTGCACCTAAAACCTGGTATTATTTCTAAAGCATCACAAGTGTCCAGTGCTTCACAGATGCAGAAAAGAGACTTTTTACTCCAAGAAGCTTACAAGCTGGGTAGACTTAACACAGCAAGGGAGGACAAACAGAAGGAGCGTGTGGGGCGAGGCGGGTGAGAAGGACACACTATGATGGTAAAAGATCATGAGCCAGGCTTTGGTATCTCTCTAGTGATTTACATTCAGCTCTTCATCATGGGAACGGAGCACCTGTTACGTTTACATCCTAGTAGAGTCTCTTAAAATATATATCCGTGGCTGGTGTATAGGATTTGTAGATACGGTAAGGTAAATCCTCAGCTGGTGGGAAGAGGTGTGGTCCCGCTGGAAGTCAACGGAACTCAGCCCTCTGTATATCTATGTAGGCTTCTAATTTTAAGGGAGTAAACTCTGGCCAGCAGGCAGGAGTGGATGACCCACGTTTGAGATCAGTGTGGAAAAGCTGACTCAGAAAGCGAGTCCTGATGAGGGATTTAAAGGAGCAGAATGAAGCTGAGAGGCCCAGAGGATCCCAGATGGCATTTCGGGCAGGGGGCACCATGAAAATGAGCACAGCATATTCCCTCCCGGGGGTATTGGGAGAGTTAGAGTTAGTTATTGACTGTAAATTGCTCTTAGAGCCTCAGGCGGAAGGAGTTTATAAAAGCGCCAAGTATTAAAAGCCCCAGTCCACAGTCACAGACGCAGAAATATTGCACCAGCCTGTGAACTACGTTTCAGACAACTGGGGCTGTTTGCTTTGTTCCTACAGCTCAACGGGGCATTTTCATGCAACTCGTCATCCTGGTGCTGAGATCGATTGGGGGTTTATTAAACAACATTCTCTCCTTCCTCAGACTCCTTGTGAAATTCTCCCACTTCCCCCATCCGTGTGGAGGAAAAGCCCCCTCCAGCATGGCTTTAACCAGCCTTCCATAGTGGAGCAGCCCGGGTTGACTAGCCGGAGGCAGCGATCTGCCTACGAGATTATGGCCCAAAGGAAGAAGTCAATGATGGAGAAGAAAAAGTAAGAGACACAATGGCAGGTTTTAACTTTCCAGCAGAGCTCTGTCTGTCTGCCCTGTGCTCTGGACCCATTCCAGCCTGAGCAGTTACATTCTGCCTGTCTCACTTCCCCTTGCGGTTCCAGTGTTCTTCACGTACTACCAAGTGCTCTCGCAAGCTAAGAACAGTTAGGCTGGGTCTGTACTTAGAGAGGAGACCCCTAGGGCAGGGTTCCTCAATGCCTAGTCCCTGAGCCCAGTCCAATGCCAGTCCCTGAGCTCTCCCTCACCCAGCTTAGGAAAGCAGCATGCCGGCCCCTGGTATAAAAAAGGTTGAGAAACACTGTGCTAGGGAACTGCTATGAACCACAGGATATGATGTTAGTGACTTAGGGTGTATCTACACTGCAATATGTGCCTACATCCTGACTGGCAGGGGTGTGTTAGCCAAGCCTGCCTCCCCAAATCCACGTTGCTGACTGAGCCACACACCCTCCAAACCCCATATACCCATGCCCCACACTGGTGCTGCAGCAACACAAGTTTGCCACTAGCATTCCTGGGAGCATAGTTCTTAGTGCCTCAGCAGCTGGAGCCATTCTGGGGACTGGTTTGTGATGTGCTGTGGGAGAACTTGGTGGGTTGCATTCTTCCTTCGGAGTCAATACTCCACCCCTGTTCCAACCTGGCGTTAAGGGGATCCAGAGTGCTGCTGCTGCTGGTGGCTGCTGGATCTGATGTGAAGCCAACATCCCTGTGGGGGTTAAAGATCCCAAAGCTCTTCTGGCAATGGAACAGATGTTAATGGGACACTTGTCCGGTCAAATGTGCCCCCTAATTTAGGCCATGTCTACACTCAAGAGCTTACAGAGGCCCAGCTGTACCGATGCAGCTGTGCTGCTGTAAGATCTCTCGTGTAGCCGCTCTATGCCGACGGGAGAGAGCTCTCTGGTCAACATAATTAAACCACCCTCAACGAGCAGCAGTAGCTATGTTGGCGGGAGACGCTCTCCCATTCTACAGACAGGAGGGGGGAATAAGACTTCATTTTTCTGTCACAGCTATTTACCTATCATCATTCTATGAATGTACAGCACCTTGCACAATGGAGGCTTGATCTTAGCCTCCAGTCACTGCTTCCCATCCGAAGATCATGGATGTGTGAGATGGGATGCAATTAGGAGCTCTGCACCCAGGACAGGTATGGATTTCTGCTGCATGGATACCATGACTCCATAAGCCAGGTGTGAAACACAACAGGTGTTACATGTGCTTTACATTCAGAAGAGAAATAACCTGTGATGTCTCCTCTTCTCTGTGGCCAGGCCTGATTTCCTCCTCTCAAAGTTGCTAAAGTCCATCCACAGTTTATACCCAGCGAAGATTAAATGGAAGGACACAGATCCTGAGATCAAGATGCTGCAGCAGGAAAGGATAAAGGTCAGGAGCTAAAACTCCTGGTTTACAAAAGGGGTGCCAGCCAGGTCTCCCCATTCCAGTCCCGTGTCTTAGCCACCAGACCTTCCTTCCTCTCCTTACCGGTCAGCACTAGTACTTGGTGGTGCAAATGACCATGTTGCACCCGGGGTACAGATACTCCGCAAAGAAGGGATGAGATGTTTTGCAGCATGTAGCTAACATTTGCAGGAGGGCTTTGAATCCATCAGCACATCAGCGCTCTCCTGCCTTTGTGTGCCCACAGGAGCTCATGGAGAGCTTGGCTTCTTCTGTGGAAGAGGAGCAAATCTACGCTGCTCAGGTGATGTACAGGACTTCGTTCATCACTGTCTAGGATGTAACTAACCTCAGTCGTGTTTCATAAACCACTCCAGCTGAGTCCGATAGAAGCCATGGCTGGAGCAAATCCCAAGCCTCCAGGCAGTGAGAGGGAGAGGGGGGAATCAGAAGTGTAGGACTGGAAGATACCTCAAGAGTTCTTCTAGGCCAGTGCCCTGCACTCATGGCAGGACTAAGTATTATCTAGACCATCCCTGACAGGTTTTTGTCTGACCTGCTCTTAAAAATCACCAATGATGGAGATTCCACAACCTCCCTAGGCAATTTATTCCAGTGCTTAACTACCCAGACAGGAAGTTTTTCCTAATGTTCACCCTAAACTTCCCTTGCTGCAATTTAAGCCCATTGCTTCTTGTCCTATCCTCAGAGGCTAACAAAAACAATTTACCTCCCTCCTCCTTGTAACAACCTTTTACGTACTTGAAAACTGTTTTCATGTCCCCCCTCAGTCATCTCTTCTCCAGACTAAACAAAACCCATTTTTTCAATCTTCCCTCATAGGTCATGTTTTCTAGACCTTTAATCATTGTTGTTGCTCTTCTCTGGACTTTCTTTGATTTTTTCACATCTGTCCTGAAATGTGGTGCCCAGAACTGGACACAATACTCCAGCTGTGGCCTTATCAGCACGGAGTAGAGCCCTGGAACTCCCAGAACTTCTTTCGTTGTGCCATTAATATAGATCCGGTTGCATTGTAATGAAGTTGTCAGTGCAGGTGGCCCTGAGACAGGGAGATCCCTCTGGTGGCCCTACAAGTAGCACGTAAGATCATTCACCCAGCAGGAGCTGGCAATTGCTAGGTTCCCCCCAGCTAGCAGGAGAAATCCCAGGCACAAAGACAGGCTTCAGGACTCAAATTGAACAATGTGTCAATCAATCAATCCATAGCAGGCCGCCCTTCATAATCATTAAATAACCTCCCTTACCCCCCCGAGGCTGGAAGTATCGTTATCCCCACTAAACAATACTATTTCCATGCTCAGAATCCCTCCTACATGCGTCTTATTGTGGCTTAGTGGCAGTAACTCACAGCAGTTACCTGGGGAACGTCCATACTGCAATAAAACACCCGCCGCGCCGCGCCCTCAGAGCCCAGGTCAGTCAGCTGGGGCTCGCAGGGCTCGGGCCGCGGGGCTAAAAATTGCAGTGTAGATGTTCAGGCTCAGGCTGGAGACCAGGCTCTGAGACACCCCCCACCTTGTGAGGTCTCAAAGCCCGGGATCCTGCCTGAGCCCAAATGTCTACCCTGATATTTTTACCCCTGCAACCCGGGCCCTGTGAGCCGCAGTCAGCAGACCTGGGCCAGCCGCAGCCACGCTGTGGGTCTTTTATTGCCGTGTAGATGTACCCCTGGAAGCATTCTCCGAGGTCCTGGTAACTGCTGAATGTTACCCCACTCCCAAGGCTTCTGCCTAGGCCACGATGACCGCCAGGAGACCCCTGACTCCCCATCCCCTGGGCACACTGCAGTCTGCTGTGTGCTCATCTCAAGGCTGTCATGCCGTCGTACTGTCTGTCGTCTCTGATTTCACATCGGGCTGGGCGCCATTGGGAGTTGGGTCAGATGTCTCTAGCAATTGCTCCGACCTGAAGATTGGTGTCTCTGCCATTTGTCTCTTTAGGCCCTGGGCTGTCTTAGGATCACTGATGAGTTTGTGCTGTCTGCACTTCGCAACACTGTAGGTATAACCCATAGGGACGTTCATTCTCATTTATAATGTGTTTTTAATAATAACTTCAGCTTTAGTGCCTCCTGCTGTCGCTGCATTACCAAGAAGTGGGCCTGACCTTTTCCTCCTCCTGAGAGCAGACTCATGGCTAAAGTGTCATTCACACACACTCTGCTGCTCGCTCCGTAATGGGGACCTGGGTCGGAGGAACGGACTTGTGGCACTGCCAAGTCACAGGACTGACATGGCTGGGGTGGGAAGGGGAGGTGCGCTGCCCAGGAGATGATCTGAAACTCAGGGCCGCGGGGAGGAAGATGGCTCAGCCAGCATGGCTCATTCCACATCCCTGAGCTGACGCTGGATCTCCCAGGCTGGTGCGCGTGCTGCACTCTGGTGACTAGATTAGTCCAGGGGTCGGGATGCGGGAGAGTGATTTATCAGGGAAAGGGAGACAGCAGACCTGAGGGCATGGAGACTAGATTTATTAGGGTGGGGAAGAGATTCAGTCGTTGGGATATTGATGCCCAAATTAATATAGAAAACTTGTGTAAAAGGTTAGAACTGCAGGGGTAGGAAGTGCAGTGCTAAGTGGCTTTTGTCCAGCCTGCTAAGGGGATCTGTTTTTTCTAGCTCCAGGTATCCAAGAGTCAGCCCGTGCGATATGAAGTAACTAGGACCCTGGTTTTATTTGGTGAGTGATTCTTCTAGTCACTTTTCCATGTCAATGCAGCAGTTCCCAGCTCTGACCCATGGATCAGGGAAGGGGATTAAATGCTGCAGTATTGGCCTGTTGGCACCTACTGGGCGTAAATCCCTCTACAGCGAGAGGACGATCTGCCTGCTCTCTCATTCCCTCTGACAGCATCAGTCTTCACAGTCTCAGGCTTTCCAGTGTAATACTCAATGGCTGTAATACATCCATGTAACCATGCAAAGGAGGCAGCCCTATTAACTTACTGTGCATGCTAACGCAGCTGCGTGTGATGTCGGTGAAGTGTCTTGCAGAGCACAGTAACATCATTACACAGTACAGGGCCAATGCGCCCAGCCAAAAAACGTAGGTAACTTAAAATTAAGGTTGTCACAGTAAGTAATATACACGTCAGAAATCATGAACACCGAGAAATGTTCGCTTAAATCCAATCAGCAACACTTAACTATTGCAAAGGTCTGGAAATGAAAACTTACGGCAATTCCAAGATAAAAACAAACTACATTAAGATGGAGTTAAGGCTGAGAGTATGTGTCAGTAAATTAAAGATATAAAATATTATAGGAATGTAACTGGTACTTATTGTGCAACCAAGCATTACAAACGCAGGAAATTCAGAGTCGTGGTTCCATAAAAGAAATGCACAATTAAAGCACCTAACCTTAACTCTGCCCTGGAGTGATGCCATACTATAACCAGACATTTGAGCTATGTTGTATTACAAAGACATGTTAGTGTTGTTATGGTTCCTAAAGCCCATACAGTTCATACATGCACTGACACGTAAACATTCTAATTCTACACTGACCCCAAAAATGTAGCACAGTACAGTACTCCAGCCTCTGAGTTCCAGCGAGAAACTTTTTAACAAAGGCGTGTTTCCATACACGGCACTGATATCTCTATAGCAACTACAGCTGCCTGGCACCAAGCTCCAGAACAATACCCTTCAAGGTCTGTTGCACACACACCTCTTCTTACTGCAGAATGGTAACATTTTAATTATCAGATTAAGTAGACATCACATAAAGAACAGCCTGGTACCTAATACTGCTGTGTAACTAATATATCTTCCTGTTACCTGAGAATACAGGAGGTGGAAATCAGCCTCTCTCTGGTGGAGCTGATTCAGACCAACTGTGGCTCCATCCCTGTATCCATAGAACAACACATAACACTTGTATTATTGAGCCTTCTCACCCAGCCTTTCCTACGTCATACCCCTGTTTTAGATGACATTTCTGAACAGCCCTTTTTACTAGGGAAAAGGAGTCTGAACTGTTACTGAAATGAGATCTGCAACGGCTGTGTAAACGTTTCTGCTAGGCAGTTACAGAGCTGAAGAAACGAGATATTCGTGCAATTGTGCAGAGACCAACTTCCATCTACTTGTAACTTGAATATCATCTCATTAAGTTATTTGGCCTTCATGGACAAAGTTTTACTCCGTCCTGTCTCCGATCAGCCACATTTCTCAGCCAACAATGCTTTCCCTCTCCGAGTTTGGAGAAGTGGGCATAAAAATTGGGCTTATAATTGAACTCTGATTTCACCCTTCGCTCTGGAGAGACGAGTCTCTTTGTAATCCGTGGGGCAGAATGGTGCAGTTGCCTAAACACAAGGGCAAGAGCCAGGAACCATTTTTAATCCCATCATTGACTCCTTGTATGATTTTGTGCAAGTCATTCCTGGACTCATTTTTCCAATCTGTAAAATGGGGATAACATTTTCCTCCCAGAGGTGTTGTGCCTGTTAGTTATTTTCCATACAGTGCTTTGAAGATGAAAACATGTAAGCTGGTGCAGACTCACCCCTGGCAGCGCCTCCCGCTGGTTTTCCTCAGGAATTAGCTCTTGGACCCAGGAGCGCCCTCTGCAGGCCGGTGATCCACTTGCCATTGGCCCCCATGTCCTCCCAGGACCACGATGCCCTTAACCACAGGTTCTGCCTCCTGCAGTACCCCACAGTCTTGCTGGGTTTCCCCACCCTAGGGGACCCCCCACTCCCTATCCCCACATCACCTCAGTCGTGGCTACTGCCAGTCTCTGTGTAGCTCCTGTGCCCTGGGGCAGACTGCAGTTTATCAGCCAATCATCACAGGCAACAAGGGGTTTGGACTGGCTGCCTTTACCCACCCTCTGGCTGCCCCCCTAAAAGCCCAATACCGAGGAGGCCTAAAACTAGGCCCTGCAGCCTGGGGAGTTGCTGGCCTGGGGCTTCCCAAGGTCCCCTGGGTGAGTTCCCCAGCAGCCAAGCCTGTCTCCCTCTCCAGTCAGAGAGACACTGCTGCTTCGGGCTTCCCTGGCCTTCTTATAAGGCCCAGTTGCCTAGTTTGGGGCGTGGCCCCAGCTGCAGCCACTTCCCCCAATCCAGGGGCGGCTCTAGGATTTGCGCCGCCCCAAGCAGGGCGGCACGCTGCAGGGGGCGCTCTGCCAGTCGCCGGTCCCGCGGCTCCGGTGGACCTCCCGCAGGCACGCCTGCGGATGCTCCACCGAAGCCGCGGGACCAGCGGATCTTCCGCAGGCATGTCTGCGGGAGGTCCACCAGAGCCGCCTGTCGCCCTCCGCGGGACGCTGCCCCAAGCGCGCGCTTGGCACGCTGGGGTCTGGAGCCGGCCCTGCTCCAATCAGTCAGGGTTTTACTCCCTTGCCCAGCCCCAGCCCTCTGCAGGGCTTTTCCAACCCCTTCCGGGCTGGAGCGGGTGTTCACCCCGCTACACAACAGCTATGTAAGAATTAAGTGGTATTAAGCATAGAGGTGTATACATGTGGCGTTGGGACAAGAGCGTGTGGTTTGTTTTTGTGGATCAGGGATCTGCCACAAAATTCTCAGGAGGCAAAGAGAAGCTGGTTGTGATTAGCCATCCGTAAAGAACATAACATGTCTTACGCTGTCTCTCTACATATTCTCCATCCAGTGAGGCCTTATCTCTGAGACCAGGGAAGAGAGGTTTAGGCACCTCAGGAACATCTCTTAGGCCAAATAAATTACATTATAAATCCTTGATATTGTATCAGTCTGTGGCTCCCAGAGGTCTGTTCCAGGGGACATGAATAGGCAGGTGTAGTGATGGGGTGAGTGAATGCCGTGGTGCCTGTTAGGGGGAGTGAGGAGAGCTCTGGACTAGGATGTGGGAGGTTTGCGATACAAAGGGTCATGGGGCAGGATCCGTAGCAGAGTTTCTGCTAGTAACAGGGGGAAGCCGGGGCGCAGGATGTCAGCGGGTGAGAGAAGAGCCGCTGGAGTGGGTTAGGAGAACTTCTGCAGGGGGTTGGGAGGGGAGGCAGGTGATCTTATTCGCTCCAGACTGAGTCCTGTCGGCCTGTGTTACAGCCCCTGGTGCTGTTGCACAGGTCGGGGTCCCTGCCCTCACACCCTCGTATGGCTGGAGCGTTCGTTGCCCTGTGGAACTGAACGGGAGGATTTCTCCAGAGAGAGGCTGTGCTGGCTGCAGAGCCGCACATCAGAGCCGGGCCCGGGAAGTGAGCTGATGCATCCTTACCACAGGATGGCTCTGTGGGATCAGATCTGGCTCGGAGACTAACCTGGGAGCCAGTGTGGGGCTCAGAGCAGGGCTGCTCCCTTCCTGCCCTTAGAGAGCCAGGACAGGACAAGACGTGCTGCTTTTAACTCCTTGCTTGCCAGGAGCACAGAGGGGAATATGTGTGCGTAGAACCTGGCCAGCTGGTGACAGGGCACGGAGATGGGTGGAGGGACACAGGGAAGGATAGAATGGATGGGGGAAGGGAAGGAGGGATTCAGGGAGAACACAGAAGGGGCTGGAGGAGTCTGTATGTGTGGAAGAAATGCGCAGGATGATGGCTCTGCTCCTTGAGGGGATCCCCGAGGGGGTCATGCAGGGGACTCATCTGACTAGGGTTCCCCCGGACGCAGACTGGGCTCATGATAGGAGGGAATTGTGAAAGGGGCCAGCCTTGAGGAAGGCCTGTTCCCTCCCTCTGGTGGCTGCTGTTTAATTACAGAGAAAGGCCTGAGCCACCACATTCAGCTCAGGTGTGAATGCGCTCTGCCGCTGGGCCCATCTCTGGAGAAAAGTGATACAAGGGAATGGGGTCCATGCTGCCAGGCAGGCTTGGACTGAGGAGGAGAGAGGCCTGCATCCATCAAAATCTGGCAGGTTCCCTGGGCTACTTCAAGCCATAGGCGGCGAGTTACATGGGCCCGTGGTGCCCCTGCTCCACCAATATTCAAGAACGTGGGCCCGACTCCATCAATGTTTGGGCTTATATTTTCAGAGCTGTCCCATCCATAGGACGGACCAGAGAAACTGCCCTGGGCCCTGCGCTTCAGGAGAACGCAGGCTCCAGGGCAGCCTGGAGTGCTAGTGGGGGGCCTGGCACTGGCAGCAGCAAGCAACCTGGCCCCAGCCTGCCCCGCTCTGCCTCTTCCTGCTCCTGCTCCGCCCCCATTCCACTCCTTCCCCCAAACCCCCACCCCACTTCTTTCCCGATTCCACCCCCTCCCCCGAGTGATGCCAGGAGCCAGTGGAGCAGGGTGGAGCGGAGCCAAGTTGCTTGCTGCTGCTGGCACGAGGCCCTCCGCTAGTCCCCCAGGTCACCCTGGACCTCACGTCCCCTTGAAGCACAAAGGCCCCCCAAAGCACAGGGCCCGGGGTGGTTGCCCGGATCTGTCCTACGGACAGGATGACTCTGCTTGGACCCATTCTGGGCACCACCAAAAATTATACAAACCTGCTGCCTATGCTTCAAGCCTAAGCCCCTCTCCACAGACAACACCCCCCCACCCCAGGCTGGAGAGGCTCTTGTCTTTTTCCTGCTCCTGGGTCCTTTTAATATTCCTGCACAAGGAGCCATCCTGAGCCTACTGCATCAGATGGCTCATGGGCAGCAATCAGCGGTGTGCCATCCTGCTGGTCTGCTGAGTGTACCCCTGGCACCCAATTCCCAGCGAGCTGCCAGCTGCCTGGGCTCTGGTGGTCAGAGTTGGTCATTGCCTTCTGCTTTTGTGCTGTGCTTGAGGCAGGTTGCCTGGATGCCGCTGTGGTGAAGGAGCTGATCAGACACCTGAAGAAGGGAAGCCCGACTCAGAGAAAGGATCTCCTCACTGCTCTGACGGTGACTTTGCACGCGTGGGCTGCAGGGCCCGAATCCAAGGTCACGGCTCCTGCTGAAACTGGACCAAAGGGCTCAGGCTCTGCCTTTTCCCGGTGCCAGTACCGCCCGCCCCAGTATGAGATGAAACACAATCAACACCACTGCTCTTCCTTTCTGTCCCAGCGGAGTGTGGTGGGTGCCCAGGCCAGGCTCGTCGGGACCCTAGAGCAGCTGGCAGCCTCACAGGACCGCACAGATGACTCGGTCCTGTTGGCAGCCACCTGCTTGGTGTATCTGGATGCTTCCAATCCCGCTGCCCTGGAGGCGCTGCTGAGGTGCCTGACCCAGGAGAACATGAAGAAGAAAATGCAGGTGCGGATCCTGCCTGACCACAGATGACTCTGTCCTCCATCCTCTCCTCAGTCCACTCCAGGGCCACCCATGAACCTTTCCCAGCTGCTTTGCCCATTGGTTTCCATTACCTGGGGAAGATGAAAACAGGCAGGGTTGTCCCAGACTGTTCCCTCACCCACAACCTGGTTCAGGATGGTGATCCAGAGACACCACTGCCTCGAAGTCTCTCTGTCTGTCTAGACAGGCACATCTGCTCAGCTGCGACCCATCTCTGCATTCTCTGCAGATGTGCAGCCACTCCCCTCCCAAAGGGTCTCCCTTTGCCAATGGTTGCCCCGGCTTTGGATGGGAGAATCTGTTACAGTGCAGAGTACAAAACTTGGGGGGGAAGGTGTTATTGATACATGGGTTTAAACAGGGGGCCCAAATTCTTCCTCGGAGTCTGTGACCCTTCTCTCCCGATCCCCTGCAGGCTTTGCTCATGCTGGTGAAGCACGTGAATGTTGTCAGTGCTGATATCATCCAGGCCCTTATAGATCAGCTTCGCCATTCTCCAGTGTACAAGGTAAGGAGGCAAAGCTACCACCCTCCTTATTCTGTGGGAGTGGGGACAGGAACGCTAACCCACTGCCAGTGTTTCTTTCCCTCCCACTCTGCCCATTTCTATGGCCCTGTATTCAGGAACCCCACTGCTGGCCTCCAGGTGTCCATAGGAGCCTGGTTACTCTGGCCATGTGTCCAGTGGCCAGCAGGGATGGCTCTGGCTGTCCCCGTGTCTATGTATCTTTATCCACGTGCCCTAAGGGTCATGCCTAAAATCTGGTTGCTGTTGTCCTGGTTCCTAATTGCCCAATGGAGCATTCACATCTCCTAGTCTTTTGTAGTTGGAGAGACTCTTGGGTTCTTGTTTAGTGGGACACCTGGAGTGGGACTCAATTCTTCCTAGGATGGCACCACCTCAGCCTCCCCTTCTGGGCTAAAGGCACAGCAATGCCCTCTCCGGCTGGTGGCACTGCCAGCAAGGATCCCTAGCCTGGGCACTTGCTTCCTGCAGCCTGGAGAGACGTGGAGTGACCTCACTTGTAACGCAGAGCCCCTCCCGCTCCTCCCTCTTCCCCAACACGCGCACACAGACACTTCCTGCTTGTGTCTCACCGAGGGCCTACGAGTGGCTGACCCAGCACTCTCTCTTCATGCTGCTTCCCCACAGCATCGCGCCGATGCCGCCAATTTGCTGAGCACCGTTGGGCTGGAGCCAATCCGATGGGAAGGCTTGGAAGAGGAGGTGTTCCAGCTGCTGGTGGAAAAGCTGCACCAGGAGCCGTTTCTGGTGAGGCTCGGGGCATGGAGGATTTAATCACAATGAAACGGAATGGCAGACTCCCTTTCCAAGAGAGCATGTCAGGGCCATGACCCCCGGGCCTTCCCTGCTCCAAAAAAGGGACATCAATGGAGCTTTTATCCCAATTACCTCCCTCTCCGATGGGCCATCAGTATGGAGGATGTGCTAGTGAATTCACTTCCATTTAAACAGGAGCCCAAGACACAGTCAGGATCCAAAATCCAGCAGTATTTGAATCTGGTGTTTAGCCAGAGACCAGCCAAGAGGTTTGGATCCAGATCACCAGAACCCAGAGCCAGGTTTTGGTTCAGGCTAATCTTAGTCTTGATCTTATTGTTCTTCACTCTGGATTCTTGTGGGGTCAACAAAACACTGAAAAGATGTTGGGGCTGAGGCTGACCGATAAAGACCCCCCCCCAATGCGCACACATCTCACAGCCCCATCCTCACTATGCCGCCTGCTCTGAAATGTTCCCACCGCGGCCCGCGCTGCATCTCCTTCCCGACCCACATCTCTCTCCTGTTCACAGGTAGTGAGACAGACTGTGGCAATGACTGCGGCAGCTCTGCAGATGAAGAGGCGAATCTGGGATATTGTGGAGAAGTAAGTGGCCATCAGAAGAGCCAGAGACCCAGTTCTCTACTGCTTCTGTCCCACCATGCGTGTTGAACAAAGCCCAAAGGCCGCTGGCGTGGTCTGGGTTGGATTCCAGGATATTTTCCCTGGGCCCACATCTTTAGGAACCTGCCTGCTGGGCTAATTTTCACTGGCTCGTTCACGTCTCTCCTGGTTCCCACGGTTCCAAGGCTTAGCCTTTCCTCCAGGTCAGATGGCGGCTAGTGGTGACTGGACTTCCAGGCAGAAGCCCAGGGAAGGCACAGACATGGTCGCTTGGGTGGGACAGCCTTGGCCCTCCACCCAAGATCTTCCTCTTTCCCCAGTGGGTGCGCAGTGAAATTTAGCCACACCCAGAGTTACAGCACAAGCCCTCAGGTTTGGGGCTGGGGAAATCCCTGAATCACGGTGGATGTCACCAAACTGGGGGAAGTTTCACTTGGGAAGATCTGAGACCACATTAAAGACATGCCCCCTCCCAAGCATCTCCTCCCAAAGGGCTTAATGTACAGAGCAGCTACCTCCTCACCTGCTCCTAATTACCTGGCTGACAACAGTGGGAGGAAAGGCTACAGCTTAGGCGGAAGCGGGGTGGCTGCCAGAGAGGCTGGGGGCTACCCCAAAGCAAGGAGCCACCTAAGGCCTGGACCCAGGAACCCCACAGAAAGTGGGCTGAGATTGCTGGAGACAGCTAAGCGGATTTCTTCCCCTCCAGGCACAAGGCTGGGGAAAGGATCAGACTTTCTCAGGCCTTTAACTCTCCGCTATAATCTAGAGTAGCCAGCATAGGCTGGAAAACCAGGGTTTTAAAGGCCCACAGTGGTCCCTTATGTTGAGAGGATGGGACCTGCATCCCCTCACAGTGGAGGCAGAAGACAAAAGCGTAGTGGGAGTGGCTCCCTTTAAACCCTGCGGGAGGGGAGAAATAGCCTCATTTCTCTCCGGTAATGCTGTGTGCATCCTGGCAGGCAGCTGAAGGAGAGGAGCGAGGTGAGCCGAAGACAGGCTGTGGTTTCCTTGGTAAGTCACGTTCTGTCCTGAACCACTAGATGTGTGAGACAAGCATTACCCTGGAGGCAGCGTGTGGGTGATGGAGTGGGCTGTGCGATCTCTCTCTGGGCTGGATCCCCATCTGCCCTGTGTTTCCAGCTCCAATCCGTTCTCTGCTTGCTGTCCAGTCTATTCTGCCTCTCTCTGCCTTTCTCTCAGGTTCCTCAGACTAGGGCTCCACCCTCCCTACGTGACTTCCTTTAACTTGGGAGCTATGTATTAATCTCTTGGTACATCGCCGCCTCCTTCTCTTGGCCTGCAGCCTGTCTGCTTTCAGAGCAGCTCGGCTGGACCACAGCGAGGCCGAATGACTCCGGAAATGGCCAGTTGGGTTGTGGAGCCTCCTGAGGGTACAAAATACAGCCTAGGCGGCTGGCTAGTGAAAGCTGTCACCATCCTATGGCCGGTTGGCTGGCTGTTCATTTTCTGCGGGACACTGTCCACATCTCAAACTGCTTCCAGAACTGTCCACCCTCATTGACAGAGTCCAGATATTGCCTGGACATGGAGACGGGCTGACCCACTCGGCCCTGGAGGTGATTCCTGGTCAGGACTGAGGTGCGTTGGTGGAGCAACGTGGGGGGAATCTTGCACAGATGCAGCCCTTGCTGTAGTTGTTTTGGGAACAAACAGAAGACTTTGGTCCCCAGAGGTGGGCATCTCACGCCTCACACCAGCATTAGAGTCACTCATTAAAATAGCCCTGGTGTAATGTTACTGTGCACTGTAGACTTGTGGCAGTTATAACCATAGGGTTGTGCCTAATCAGCTTTGGAAACAAATCATCATGTTGTTAGATTCTTTTTTCAAACCGCTGTGGATTTTGATCTTTCAAAATGCTCCGTGACGCTCTGCTTCCACGTCTCCTGTCACTAGGGGGTCCTTGGTCTTCGCAATAAGAATGTGTTCTTTACCCTGCTGGAAATGCTGGAAGTGGACAGCAGTCTGGCTGTTCGCATGCAGGTTAGTGATGTTCTCCAGCAATGTGTGTGGTTCTTGGTGTCCAGGAGCAAAGGCCTCACCTGTGTATGTGTCACTTCTCACTGCAGGTCATTAGGACGTTTTGTACCCTGGGAATGAACAACACGCATGTGCTGAAAACCCTGATGCTCAAGGAACAGACAGATGGGGCTCTAGCCAGGTACAGTGCAGATTGCGGGATCAGAGGTAATGACCAAGGTGGGTTGAGATTTTGGGGGGTGAGGTGCCACAGGGGTTGATTTGCTGGAGTTCTGCAGCGATGCTTCTCCAGGTCACCTCTGCCTGTTTTGGGGTGGGTAGGCAGGTCTGTGAAGCACCAGGATTGATGTGAACAAACTCAGCTGGATTGAGCTAGGTAAGAAATGGACAAGGCATATGCAAACCCAGAAGAAGTTCACGTTGCTTCAGGGAACACATGAAGGACAGGAAAAGAGTGGCCCAAAGGCAGGGGACACATCTCCGTGGTGTGGGTAGAGGGCTAATCAAGGTCCAAGGGAGGGAAATTCTCCCCAGCGCCCCTCCTTTCCATCCCAATCACTCATCGTTCTGTTTTCTCTCTGGTTTTAGAGAATGTGCGAAAGCTTTGAAGATCCTCCAGAAGCTCCCTGGTGCTAGAAGAGGCTTGGAGCATCAGATCTCTCAGCTCTCCTGAGGCCCCACTGTCTGGGGGTGGACTGCCGCTGTGTGAGCTCAGAGGGAGTAGCTAACGTGGAGAGACCACAGGGGATTTAAAACACTGGCTCTGTAGCCAGGGGTTCTTCTGGACTGTGTGTTTTGCATCTTGTCTCCTAAGAGCGCTGGGAGATTGGAATATTCAGGGGTGTACGTGTAATAATATATTTTGTGTGCACGTTCATTTGTAGCATGTGTTTCTCCGTTCCTAGAGGCAAGGGGCCGGCCTCTTGGTACCATGGTCAGCAGCCAGGGTCTCTCGCTTAGCAGGACATAGTTAGGACTAGAGTCTGCTACCCACACCCATGCCAGATAGTACCTTGCTACTCAGATTGATTTCACTGGGACTAGGCACTGAATGAGGTGCTACTCAAAGGGAGTGACTGCGGGGGAGAGAATCAGCCCTTCATTTATCAATCTGCATGTGAACGGGACCCTCAGATCCTGTGGCGAGGGGCTCTGGCTGAGAACCTCTATGGACCCAGCCACCTGCAGCAGCTCCCCTTGCTAGGCAGGAGGCATGAGGGCAGCTGAGGAGCGTAAAGCTTATGTGCACCTTTTTGAGGGCTACATGTTTCTGGGGCAGACTGCTGAAAAATGGGTCTGTCTTCAGAAACTCAGGACACCTGGTCACCTTACAATTCAGAGATGACATCCAGGTGAGGATTGTATTGCCGGAGTCTATAGTGCGAGGGGGGTGGGGGGAGCACTGAACACCGGGCATCCACAGCATGAGAGAGAAGCTGTCCTGAGAGAGACCTCCCAGGGCTGCTTATTAACATACAAAGAACTAGTCCAAGTGCTTAGCAAAGTATTCACTGCAGGGTTAAAGGTGATCGCATCCCACACTGCAATGGAGTGTTCCACCGGGAAGAAACCTCCAGCTGTACCTTCATTAACTGTTAGACTCCTCCAGCCCTGAGTGGGGGATATTAAATTAGCTGCAGCCCTGAGCTCTTCACTGCAGCTGTTGCATTTTCTTCTTACGCAACTGTGGGGCTGGATTTCCTTGTAGCTGCTGCCAGAGTTCACGGAATTAGGAAAGATGTGGGTTTGGCCAGTGACAGGAGGAACTATAACCATATACTCTGGGCTGCCGACTGCTGCATTGTTCTCAACCGCCTGAGACAAAGATGAGTTGAATTCAGTACAAAGAGATAGACGCACTACAGAGCCCACCTTAATAAGACCATAAGTGCTGCTGTTGGGAGGGATGCTGGACTGGAAATGAGTGATCCTCATGGGACCCATCCACTGATGAGGGCAGTTAAAAGCTGCAAGAGGTTTTAAAGGCAAGGAATTTCCTCATATCCTGGTATAATAAAGACACTGGTTTGTGAGGCAGCTGGTCCTGGGTCATAAGGGGTTGATTTGCAGCAAAGGGCATGTGCATAGGTTCTTACACACCTAGCTTAAATAAATATGGATCTGCCCATAGGACTCAGGTATTTCTATCCATCCCCCTGCATTGCCACATGCTGAGTGGATTGGCCTTCTGATTGAAGATACAGCCATGTAGCTATTCTCAGCAGAGCGGCCCTAGAATCTCACCATCCTCAAAGAACTCCTAAATCCCTGCCCCCCTGTGGGTCTGATTGATGGTTAAATCCTCCAGGCAGCACACATGTGAAAAGGCAGGCATGGTTTTGCACTTAAATTGCATGCATGTACCTAATTTGTGTGCACAATTGCTGTATTGTTCAGGCAAACACCACAGGAAGATCTGGAAAGTCCAGTCCATTGTGATTCATAGGTGGATAAAAATGCCAATGAGATGGGGGCGGGGGGAACTGACATAAGAGCTTGTGATGGGGTGTAAAACCCCCACACCGGACAACAAGGGGTTAAGGGATTATTTTGGGCTCAATCAGCCCCACCCTGCCACACGTGTAGCAAATGCTCCATCTGCTGGAGGAATTAAAAGACAGCGAATTAGTTTATTTGGTTGCCAAAACTGGAGGTAAGCAGATCTGCAGCTCACAGCTCCAGCAGGGCAAAGCCTAAAAGGCTCTGGCATAGCTGCCCATAAGGGTCCCCCCTGAGGGAGTATCCTGTGGACCTTGGACATTGGTAACCCCCTCTTACTGATTTTGCTTTGGATTTCCCCACCGGGGGAAAGCCTGGAACTAAGCTGACCAGGAGGGGAAGAGGCTCGGGGGGGAACAGCCTTAATTTTTGGTTGCTAGCCTACAGGTAACCTGGGCCCTGGGTTGGAGCCCAGTGGAGTGGGAGGGCCTGGGCTCCCCTCCCCACAACGCCCTTGGCAGTCAGAGGTTGCAGTCATGACTACTAGGCCATGCTCCCCAACCAGAGCCCCCGGTGAGGGCTGTTACAGGGCCACGATATAAGAACACTTCAGTATAAGCTTGACATCGTCTAACAATTCCCTGGTGCTGGGATGACCTTCCAATAGTGAGAAGAGCTGACTTTGGGGCAGCTTTGCTCTGACGGAGGAGGACAGAGATACCATACTGCTGGGGAGACTCTTGTCTATTGATCTTAACAGAGTCCCCCTGAATTTACACTGGGGTGAGTGGAGCATTGAGCCTAAGGTGTTTAGTCCCTAGTGCATGCTTCTTGCAATAGAAAGGTACATTCCCTGGGCCCTGCGGGCTGGTAATAGCAATAAGCCACAGTGGGGCTGTATCAGCGAGATACTGGCAGCTGATAGCATGAAACCAGTTACACACCCAGCATGTGTGCAGCAGCAGCCTCCACATGAACCCTGTTGTGGCTGGCTGTTCTGTCTTACACATACTGTCGCCATGGAACCTAAGTAACCAGACTATTTCCTGTGTGAATCTGAACTTCTCCATTCTGCAGTTTCTCTTGTTGGAAATGGGTCAGCGGGGTGCTCTGATGCAATTCAGTAAAGTTATGGGGAAACGTTCCCTGCTGAATTCTCCAGCATCTCTCATGTGATGTGAGGTCCTGTGGGCTGCTGGGCTGAGAGCCCCTGGGACAGGTAAGGAGGCAATTGCTGATTTAACAGCTCCCCAGATCTAAATTGTAGGACTCATCTGTAACTCTAGATGCCAACCCAAACTCCATCTATTAATCTGGTCGGTGACAATTTTCCCTTGCCTCCCAGACACATCCCTTTAAACTAATCTTGTCCCTCTCCTTAGACTTACTGCAGATGTAGCCTTCTGAACGGAACCTGACTTGGAACGGCAGCTAAAGCCAGCCACCCAGTACAACAGCCTAACTCAAAATGACCCTTAATTGTCAGCAAAATCACCCATAGGAAATGTAGTGCCCGATTGCACAGGAGTGGTCTGATGCACCACACCTTACAGTTGCTGTGCTGGAATATTTGGGGAAATTACTGCAGAGTAAGGGCTGGTCCCATGGGACTGATTGGATACAGTTGGATCATCTTGGTATCATACATAACTAATCCCAGGTTGATCAGAGCTGAGATGGCTCACCGGAGCTCTCAGGCTGTGTTCCTATGTAGTGACACATCAAGTGTAGAGGAAGTGAAAGCTTAAGAGTGTAACAAATTCAGGGCCAGATTTTGGTGCCTTTACTCACATTGGAGCATGAGCTTTCATGAGTGAATACCCACTTCGTCAGATGCATGCATCCGACGAAGTGGGTATTCACCCACGAAAGCTCATGCTCATATATCTGTTAGCCTATAAGGTGCCACAGGACTCTTTGCTGCTTTTACAGATCCAGACTAACATGGCTACCCCTCTGATACTTTACTCACATTGAGTAGCACCTTCCTCCCTAAGTAGGCCCTTTGAAATCAATGATGAGCTACTTGTTGAGTAAGCTGCTACTCTGTGTGAGTAAGGGTACCTGAATCTGGCCCTCATGCAGGGATGTAGGCTGAACACCATCGCAGGAGATATTTACAGGGGTGGACAACGTTGCACATGGTCACTCATGTATGCCAGACATGCTCTTGTCTTTCTGCCTAGCTAATTGGAGGTGTGGTGGGGTGTACTCCCCACATTGGCCCTGCAAGAGCTGAATTAGGACAAGTGGGGCCCCATCAGCCAGCTAGGCTGAAAATGGGGAGATTTAGGCTGGTGGCAACTAATTTGAGAGAAGATCACCTGTGAGGGACAGGCGGGGCCGCTACAAAGCCAGAGAAGGGGGCTGCAGGGAAGTAGTTGTCAGTCACTCCCTGGGTGGAGGGAGTTTAGGCTGGCAGACCCAGGAGAAGATAGGAGAGAGCTCGGGGAAAGGCAGCAGGGTTCAGGCGGGAACAGACCTTGGCTGCTGATTAGAGAGTCCCTGAACTGGAACCTGGAGTAGAGGATGGGCCCCAGTGTCAGGTTCTGCATAGTCCCAGGGAACGTGTGCTGGGCGTGATTGTCTCTGACGGAGTCTCTGCCCTGCTTCACCTCCTCCGCCGACCCTGTGGTCTTGATTCTGATGCTGCTGGAACAGATCAGAATTCCTGCTCTGCACCAGAATTTTGCACAATCCTCCTAGTCTCTCTCATACCACCACAGCACAGACACTGATCTGCCCAAGGGGCCTCGTGCTGCCCTGAGACCCACCACTGTCCAGCAGCCTGCCAGAGACACAAGGAATCACTTCTTTCTAAACAAACATAAAATGCCCTCGATGCCCTGGGGAATGTTGTGGTGACATCTCTGACATGTGTGACCAGAGGAGAAGAGCTTGGCAATGCTGAGAGATGGAGGGATCCAAATCCCTGCCTGTTGGGCAATAAAAACCCCAAGTAGACAGTCACTCCTCCCCTGCCGTCCACGCAGTCGAGGGCAGACATCCATTACTCTTCCCCCTCCTCTCCGATTCCATGATGTGAAACTGGATAAGTGGGATCCCTGGTTCTGTTTTTTCATGCTAGTTGGAGACTGTTCCATCATCACTAACTCGAGGGAAGACAGACACTAGTGGAGTTCCCCCTGCCAACTCCTAGTTACTGAGCCAGAGAGAAGTATCTGCTCTGCAATGAGAGAACATCCCATTCTCCTGGCGACTGGCGCTTAGAGCTATTGCAGAAAATGGGCCTGCAGGCTGCTGCCCTTTCTGGATGCCCCCAGACTCCTGCTGACAAAAATAGGGCATTGCCGGAAGAAATCTGTGGGCAAACTCTTCCTTGCCAAACAGAGACTCTAGGACCCTCCTGTTCTCCCCTGCTGGGTTAGGACGTTTTGGTGACTTTCAAAGGTAAAGGGCCAACCTGCAGTAAATTTACCACCAAGTGCACTCTGGAAAGAACTCCTAGTGAATGAGCAGCTTTAGTTCCTGCATAAAGTGTAAGACGCGGTTCAGATGATACATGGCCCACCAGAGAAGCAGATACAAAATCCCAGTCTCCAGGAGCAGTGCACTGGGGGTCCTGCAGGTTTACTGGAAGCCTCAAGGACCATTCCTGGAATACCTCTTCCATTCTCAGCAGCTGTCCTCCGATAACACACACGTGTGGGTGTGCGACGTGCCCAAGGAGGAACAACGCTGCCTGTTTCTGCTGGTGCATATGTAGCTCATTGCTGCCTTACCTGGGAAAAACATCCAACCCAGAATTTGGAAAATCCTCATTGTTCTGCCTCTCCCCACAAGCTGGTGGGACATCAACTCCAGGTGAGTCTCTCTCCAGGAAAATCATCTTTATTTGTGCTACTAGAAAGAACTGGGCCCTTCTTTCTTCAGTAGGAGTTTGCAATGAAACTCTGTGACTGCCTAACCACTTCCTTCGTTGTAAGGGTTCTCAGTGTCTCAGCTGCCTCACTTCTCTTGGGAAAGGCTGAGAGGGCAGCAACTCTGACTGAGGGCTTGTCTACACTACAAAATTAAGTTGACTTGAGTTAAGTTGACAAACAGCCACTGCAGTAATTAAAGTGGTAGTTCATGTCCACACTTGTTCCTTCTGTTGGTGCAAGCACATCATTATCAGGAGCACTTCCACTGACACAAGTGGGGCATTGTGGGACACTGACAGCTGGAGCCCTGGGGCTGACAGCCTCAGTTGTAGGTACAGGGCTCCCAGCTGCCTCCCCCGCTGTCAGTGCCAGGGCAGGGGCTCCCAGCTGAGAGCGTGGTGGACTGCTCAGATTGTCAGCGCCTGGGATGGGGGAATGGATCAAGCTGTGAGCCCCATTCAGAGCTGACAGCTGATATAAGTAATGCAGTATCTACATAAATACGACATCACCCTAACTATGTCGACATAAGCACTACGCCCCTTGTGGAGGAAAAAATCCACTTGGCAGGAAATAAATCAATGGGGACACAGCTCCTCCGGCTGATAAATGATTGGTACAAAGGAGTGCTTTCATCCCCAACGCCTTATTTTTATTGAGTCTACAGCACGCACACAAAATAGCAATAGTTGAGAACACCCCAGATACAGTTACCCAAAGTCTGAGGTGGTGTCCAGTGGCAGTAGCAGGTCTCCAGTGGCCAGCCTTCCTCCTAGCCACTGGAAAGATTTTTGTCAGTGACTAATCTTTTTATAGGTTTCAGAGTGGTAGCCGTGTTGGTCTGTATCAGCAAAAAGAATGAGGAGTCCTTGTGGCACCTTAGAGACTAACAAATTTATTTATGCTCAAATTTTGTTAGTCTCTAAGGTGCCACAAGTACTCCTTGTTCTTCTAAATCTTTTTATAGACAATCTCTAATAGGCTGAACGTTTCCCTAGCAACAGTTTAAAAAAAACAACAAACAAACCCTCAATTTCTTCGTATCAATAAAGCAGCTCTCAGCAAAAAACAAAATTTATAATCACAGACACCTAGAGCCAAGATTAGGGTGACCAGATGTCCCATTTTTGGGGACTTTTTCTTATATAGGTGCCTATTACCCCCAACCCCCTGTCCTGTTTTTTCACAGTTGCTATCTGGTCACTCTAGCCAAGATCAGTTCTTCACACTCCCTTTCATTTCTATGAACCTGTCACTTTCTTATCCTCACAGCTGGTGCTGTGCAGCTGTTTTGTCTGCTCTGCTTATAGCTAGGTCAAATTATTCCTGACTATGTGGTGTCCTCGCTTCCAGCTTATAATGGCTAACTATACAAGATGGCTGTGGGTTATGTTAACATCCTGTTTTGTAACAGGAAAATGCCAATGAAAGATTTCAGTTTCTTCAGTAAAACTCAAAAAAAAAAGTTTTACTTTGAATGGACAGTTCAAAAGAAAAGAGAAATTTTAGTTTTGCTTTTACTTAAAATGTCATTTTAATTAGATTTTTTTTTAAAAACCAAACAAATGACACTTTTAGTTGAACAAACTGTTGATTGAAAATGAAAATTCTTGTTTTGAATCAATGTGAAGCTTCCTGTGGGAAATTTGGAGAAGTTCAAACAAAGTCTGTTTGAAATTTTTCATGGGGACAAATGTCTGTTCTGTGACCAGCACTGCTTTGCCCTACGTCCACCTATCACGTCTTGCCCGTAGTTGGATTGTAAGCACTTTGGAGAAGGGACAGGCTCATATTTTGTATTTGCACAACTTTCAGCGCAACCGGGCTCTGATCTTCATTTGGGCTTCTGAGTGCTGCTGTACTAGAAATAATTAGCAAAGAAAAACTATATTTAGTGGCAGGTAATATTGCATCAGGACACCTCCCCTCCTATCAAAACCTTTAAAGCATGGAAATAAAAATATGTCTTCTGCATTCCTTTCCACCTTCACATTGCCCAGAACACTGCCAATAACGCACTTCAACACTCCATAAGGCTTTCACTTCCATCTCCAAGAGGTACCAAAGCCGTGATATGTATCAAATTTGTATCCTCATGCCAAACCTTAAGAGACCTCATATGCTTTTTTTTAAAAATAGGTTGTATCAAGAGATCAGCATTGCTGACTGTCACATGATCCATGCACTTGAGAAGTTATTTTTGCTTTAACACTGCTGAGGGGTTTTTAGTTTTAAGAAACTAATTTAATCCCTCATGGCATGCAAATTATCTATCTAGATACTTTTATTGACTCCTGTGATGGGGTGGACTAGGTCTGGAGGACCCCTGCAGAAGATCTCATGCCCCCCCCCCCCCAAAAAAAAGCAGAGAAGTCCTTCAGGTGGCCTAGAGTGGCTGCAGAGAAGTAGCCAATCAGAGGGCTGCTGGAACAACCAATCAGGGGCCAGAAGGGCCATAAAAAAGGAAGCAGCAGAGGCAGAGCAGTCTGTTGCCTGGAGCTTACAGATGGAGGACTGGGCGCCTGGAAGAGCAGCAGAACCATGGACAGGTCATTGTGGACAGGCTGAGCTCAGGGGACTGAGCCCAGAACTTAGCCAGACCAGGCGAGGGCACCGTGATGGGCCCTGCTGGTTTGGTTGAAGACTGAGCCTAGGCGAGGGCTGCCGTAAGAGCACCAACTGTGGGTACTGAGATGGGCCCCTGTTGGGCTGTTAAAGAAGGCAGTGCCTCTGGGGAGGAAGCCTTGGTGCTAAGACACCATACCAGGACCGGGAGAAGGAGAGATTGTATACCCTGGAAGGGGGGATGATGTGTGTGCCTTGGCCGGAGGGCTGAGTTGCTGAAGACCTGCTGAACAACCAGCGGCCAGGGGAGCACTCGGGAGAGGGGGTGCCACCATAACCTAAAGAAAAGCAGGCTCACACCCAACTAAAAAGTGTTTGCCTGTGAGAGGTAGGTGATGCCCCATGAAAAAACTGAGTAATTGCAGGCACACATCAGCCAGAAAGGGGTGCTCACAAGAGCTGGGTGCTGACACTGTTACAACCCCACTCCTCATAGTAAGTGAGCATTTCACAGATATTAGTTGATTTACTGTCTCAGAATCCCTGTGAAGTAGGGAAGTAGTATTACTTCTGTTTTGTAGATGAGGAACTGACACACAGAGATAAGTGATTTGCCCATAGTTACAGAGGAAGTCTGTGGTAGAGGTGGGAATTGAATCTAGATCTTATACTCCCTAGCTCAGCACCTCAAACACAAGCCAGATCTTTTTTATTATACTTTCTGTTTCCAGGGTCCTTTGTTTCCCACAGTTCACAGCAATGCATGAAATTCATGGCTGGCTCCAGATGTTTATTAAGAAGTGCAGCAATGTTCAGTTTTTCGACCCTCTCACCCTCATTGGGCTTTCTGTAGGAAGCCTGATTAACACTAGTCATGCAGTATAAATGGCTGATGCCAGTGAAACAGAATTTATAATAATCCATTGTTTCTGGATGATCACAAATTCCTTTTGCAAGAAGAATGAGGCTTAAATCTGGGGTAGTTCATGCAATAAAAATACATAAAATTTCCACACCATCAATCCATAGTGCAGTGTGAGGGAAAGATGGTGGTTAGAAGGCCCTCCTTGCGTAACATGTTACATGCAAAAAACTACATTAAAAGAATATTAAGGTTGCAAAATCAAGCAATGAAAAGTTAGGAAATGCTGAAATTAAGGTGGTCTGTGCAACTGGAAGAAGTTTTTACTGAGCAAGTACAAACATGGATTTTTCAAAGGCTTATAAATTGGCCAAATTTGCCTGGATTTTCACAGCAACAGCAAATGGCACGTCCCTGACATACGGGCCACTGTCTGCCAGATTTCAAGTCCCGGCTCCAAAGTGTGGGGGCGCTACAGCATCTCAAAGCAAAGGTGGAGAGAATTTTTGTTAACATTGCAACGCAGCATATTTATCCCTGGCCTTGTTCTCAGAAACATCTGAACTGTTTGGCTGAAACTTAAAAAAACCCATTCTGAGGTAAACACCTGGCATGGAAAATTTAAAATTCAACTTTGGCAAAGTTCTAAGCAACTAAAACAGGGTTTTATCATGGGAAGTGTTGGGGAGGCAACCTTAATAATACCATCCCCCAATAATGCAGAGATACAGCCCCGAGGCCCATGTTCCTCCCCATGCACTTCTCCTCTCTGTAGCTGGTGATCGCCCTGTGTCCAGCCAGTTCAAAATTCTGTTCCATGGGGTTTAAGTTCCTGTATGAAATCAGGCTGGGATGTAGGTGCCTGACCTGATTTGATTCCAGAGCTTGATAGATTTAATCACAAAGACACCTGTGAGCATATAAATTCTATTTCCATCCATCTCTCTGATGCCTGGATCTGTTTCCAGGTTAACTTGCTGTGGGAGGTGGTGCCAGGGGGAACTACTCTCTCTCCCAACTTGGAGGAAACTCCTCCTGCAGGCAGGTTTGCTTCATGGTCCTGCTAAACTCCTTTTTTCCACCAGATGTATGAAATTCAAACACAGACACAAGGTTTCTCTCCGGTCCTGCTGAACAGATCCTGGGGAGTTTCACTGTCTGTGAGCCTAGCCATTGGCTCTTTGAACTCACTCCTCACAAGAGAACAGCAGCTGTTTAATTCCATCAGGCCACCTGTCCATCGGACAAACCCACAGACTCCAGTTCCAGCCGAGTGTGTCCGTAAATCCTCTGCCTACAACAGCTGCCAGACTTTGTCCAGGTCAGATTTGCTTCTAAACCCTGTTGCTTCAAGTTTTGCCAGGTCGAGATCAAGCAGCCTGGATAAGGACTATGCAGCCCCCGTCCCCACTCTGCCTCATATCCAGGGTTAGTGTTTGGGCGGCTGCTTCACAAGGCTGTACAGGGTTTCCTCAGGGGGCTTGGCTGGGCGTGTTGTCTTGGGGCGCTGCTCCACGTTGGCATAGATGGGCTGCTGGGCAGGGGTGGAAATCGTCACAGTGGCATAAGAAACCTCTTCTGTCTCTCCTGACCCCTGAAATGAAATAACCTCATTGATCAGAGGGAAGGAGCTAGAATAGGAGCCCAAGTATCTGCAGCTGAGCAGCCCCTGGCTTCATGAACTTCAGCGGGTCCCTTTAACCAAGTGACTTGTCTGGGCTGTGTATTGAGGACTTGTCTCTGAGATCCCTAAAGCACCTGTGGACGGGTGTATTACCCCTTTCAGCCAGAGCAGTCTGGGGGCAATCGGGAAGCCCTGCCCTGCGGCTGAGCTATATAAAGAAGAAAAGGAAGCAAGGGGGAGACCAGGGAACTGAAACCCAATTGCCCGTTGGCTATCCCAGGCCCTAGGTTGCTAGTCTGACTAAGCTTTATACAGAATAAAATGGATTTATTTGGGGTTTGGACCCCATTGGGAACTAGGTGTCTGGGTGCTGGAGACAGGAGCATTTCTTAAGCTGTTTTCAGTTAAGCCTGAAGCTTTTGTGGGACGTGGATCAGACCTAGGTCTGTGTTTGCAGCAGGCTAGCGTGCCTGGCTGAACAAGACAGGGTGATGAAGTCCCAAGCTGGCAGGAAAACAGGCTCAGAGGTAGTCTCAGCACATCAGGTGGCAGTCCCATGGGGTCTCTGTGACCCATCCCATCACACTCCCCTCCCCCGCACCTGTGATATTACACCTCCCAAGGACAGCATTTAAGAGGTGATGTTACCAGGACATACTATAATTTGCCTTACCAAATTTGACAGGTTGATGTTCTTGTCCCTCTGCACAGATGCTTCTGAAAGCTCTGGATGAGACAGAAAAGAGACTGATTTAGAGCCAAGTTACAGCAACAGGTAAGGGGGTAACTGCGGCTCTCACAGCTTTGCAGTTCTAAGTTGCAGGGCTGACCTGTAACTGTTTTTCAGGGGACACACACACTGAGCTCAGAAGACCAGAAATGTATGAAAACTGCAGTGCCACAGTAAATCCAGCCCATTGAGTCTATGTTAACTCTGTGCTGCCCGGCCACTGATCCAGAAGGAAAGAGGTCTGTTCTCTATGTGCTAACTGAGATCTGGCTGACTGCACCAGTCACTGACCACTTTCCGTCACCTGCACCATACAGGCCTCTGAACCAAACTCCAGCTTCTCTTTAGACTCAGTGTGGACCTAGGCTACTGAACCAAACCAAACGGGCAGGGCAGCATAAATCCATCCAATCAATACAAGCAAACTTGAAAAGATCCTTCAGTGCTAGCACAAGCTCCCACATGAAAATGGTCTCTTCTGCAGGAATGGTCTAAAACGCCACAGCTGACAACAGCTATGCTCCATTGTCTGAGGCAATCACCGGAGAGGCTGTAATGTTTTTAGTAACAGCTGATCCTGTGGAACTGACTGACCCTGAAATGATCCATCTCTATCCACACACCGCCAGATCCTGGACTGATCAGAGCTCACCTGAGCTCTCAAGCCAGGCTCCCACGTAGTGACACAGGGAGTGAAAAGGAAGGAGACCTGGGTGTCTAGGGTCAGACTCTGATACCTTTACTTAGGGTAGCACCTTTATTCCACAGGGAGTCCCACTGATTTCAGTGATGGAGTAAGCAGCTACACAGCATGAGGAGGGTATGTGCATATGGAGTTTAGAGCTGGGCAAATAACGGATAGAGGGGAGCTGGCAACTTAAACATTGAAATTACTTTTTTTTCAGGTTAAATGAAACATTTTGTTTAAATAAAATTGAAATGTTTCTCTTCAGTTTTGACCATTTTCAACATCTGATGGGTTTTTACACAATTTTTGAAAGAAGAATTTGTTTCAAATTGAAAAACCCAAATGTTTAGTTTTGACATTTTTAAATGAAATTGATTTATTTTTTTTGGATGTGTAGGGTTGGCTTTTTTCCCCCTGGAACAATTCGACATGAGTTGGCAAAACGTTTTGGTGTTGCTGAGTCTGCATTTTTCTCTGAAATATAGTTTTGGTGGAAAAACTTTGCCCAGCTCCAGCCGAGATGTAGAACAAACACCATAACCAGAGTTAGTTGCAGTTTTGGACAATGTTGCACATGGGTCTCTCATGCATTTCAGACATGCTCTGTCGAGCTCAGCAGGGTGCAATAAGCAGAGAAGTCACTTAGTGGCAGGGGCACTGGAACAATGTGTATAGTGGGGGTGCTGAGAGCCATTGAACCAAACTGTAAACCCTGTATATGAAGGAAACCACTTCAAGGCAGAGGCTGCGGCAGCTCCCCTATTTCCAGCCCCTATGCTAGGTGGATTTCTGGACTTTCCCATTAGGGAAGAGGGAGGGAGAGAAGCAGCAAGGATCAGCAACACGGCTCATTGGAGGACACTTGCAGGATTTCACTTACCTTTTTTCCTCTTCTTGGACACTCTCACCAACATCACAGCAGCGAGCAGAAACAAAATGAGAACCAGCAGGACGCATGGTAGCAGGATGTGGAGGAGGATGTCTGGGTCTGGGGCTCGGTCCCTGCTGGAAAAAGAGAGAAGGTCTGTTTCCCACTTTCTCCTTCTACTGCTAATTCAGCCAGGAGCCGCTGTTTGTTGTGCATCAGGCCCACGGGGGTCCAGCAGGTTAATATCCTAGTCCGGGCTAAATCTAACTCAGGTCACCTATCAAATGAGTTTGGCACCTGTATCAAATACAAATGCGAGTAGCCAGCAAGATCGTGCAGTCTGTAGGAAGAGTCTGATGCAGCAGGCATGGTCTGTGCCCTGTGCATGTGGGGGAGCGAGACACAGGCCAGGGCTTGGTGCATTGGAGGAGATAAATGTCACTTATTTTTAACCTGCTCTAGCTGTATCGGTGCCTTTATTCATAGATAATATTATTTCCGCCCCCCCCCCACATACACCTTTGTTGTTTGCCCAGTTCATAGCAACATTGAGGGTGAAGCTTTGTCTGAACCCCTCAGGTGGGTTGGTCACACCCAGCCACCCCGCCCTGCCCAGCTGACACTAATGTGTAGCTCATGCTGGGTGGGGCAAGTTTAAGGATGTGCAAAGCTGCGTTAGTCTGGTGATTTCCCCCATCTCATGACTCATTTCTCATGCACAGTATTGTATCTGGACACTATCTCACGCTGCATGGGAATGTGCACAGCCAGCTACTTAACTAACTTCCTCTGTCCCTTTTTTTAGTGTCTTTGAGATGAGCAGAAATGAGCAGCAGCCTCTCTGGTACAGCTGATAAATATGTGCTTTAACTAGCTTGTGGTGACTTTTATTAATTCTTTAGTATTTTCAGCTCCAGTCCTACAAACATTTAAAGCAAGTACTGTGATAGACCCAGGCCAGTTGGGTACAGCAGAATAGCAGAAGGCAGATATACTGGCCACTGGATTAATAGTTTTCTGTTCCCTGACTGACCAGAGCAGGGGCTGCTCCAGGCTAATGAGAACACCTGACTCTAATTAACCTGCAAAGAGTCAGGTGAGGCCATTAAGCTAATGTGACCACCTGACTCTAATTAAGGCCCTGCTGATACCATAAAAAGGGCTAAAACCATCATTAAAGGAGCCCTAAGGTAAGGGTGAAGAAGGGAGAAGCAGGAGAGCTGTGGGGAAGTGGCCCAGGGAAATGTAGCAACTCTGGCAGTGAAAGGTTGGCTGCCAACAACTGCTACCATTAGGGTCCCTGGGCTGGAATCCGGCGTAGAGGGTGGGCCCGGGTTCCTCCCAACCCACCACTACAGGAACAGCTCCTGGGAGGGGAAGTCAGGTCCCTGTCAGGACAGGAGGCTGAACAGAGACAGTGGGAGTTCTCTCACCAACCTCCTTGCAGCCTATGATGAAAAGGGCTCAGTAGACTGTAACCCTGGCCCTAGAGAGAGAAGGGCTACGTGGAGGGTCACAGTGAGCCACTGAGGCTGGCATAAACCGCCTAGAAGCGCAGGACCCACGGGAGCAAGGTCAGAGCTCTGCCACAGTACTTAGTTATAAACATGCATAAAGTTAAGCAAGCATGTGGAAGAGTTTAAATTTTAGCCGATAGAAATCTTAGTTTGCTTAAAGGGACAGCGTCAGCTCAAAATTTGCCCCAAATTTAGATGTTGTAAAAACATTTACAAAAACCTAAGTGTAGACTAGGGCTAAGACCAACAGAGATGTTTCCATGCACTGTTTTAAATTCCAGTGTAAATAAGTAAGGATGCCCCTTGCAGCGCTGGCATCTGACAACCCAAACCTGGCAGGATGAAGCTAGTCAGTGCATGGGCTGGAATGGAACTAATTAGAAGCAAAAGTGAAACTGACCAGTCAGTTTCATTCTGGAAGATGCTCAGAGCTCAAAAAGAGACAAAATAAACAGGGAAAAGATCATTTGATTTTTAAAATTCTTAGTTTGAAATATTTTGGCTCTAGATCTTGCAGCTTGTCTACAGCTGGAGCTTGTTCAGCGCTGATTCGGCCGCACCCTTTGCTGACTCCCCTTGTCAGGAATAGATCGTATAGACCAGGATGTAGATGTCCCTGGGACTAGTCATGTGACTCAAATGGCCCATGTGCCTGCGCGCTGGCAGGGGCAGACTCTCAGGGGTGGTGCAGGAAGTGGGAGAAACAAGCTGTGAGGAGGGAAAGGAATGAGGAAGGGGGACGGTTACAGCAGTGTGAACACATGGCTTCCCAGCAGGCCTGTGCATATGCTTAGATTTGGTGGTTTGGGCTGTCATCACCAGGGGCGGCTCTAGACATTTCGCCGCCCCAAGCACGGCGTTATACCGCGGGGGAGCGCTCTGCCGCTCGCTGGTCCTGTGGCTCCGGTGGACCTCCTGCAGGCATGCCTGTGGAGGGTCCGTTGGTCCTGCGGCTTTGTGGAGCTGCGGGACCAGCGGACCCTCCGCATGCATGCCTGCGGGAGGTCCACCGGAGCCGCGGGACCAGCGGACACTCCGCAGGCATGCTGCCGAAGGCTGCCTGCCTGCCGCCCTCGCGGTGACTGGCATAGCGCCCCCCGCGGCATGACGCCCCAAACACACGCTTGGCATGCTGGGGCCTGGTGCCGCCTCTGGTCATCACACCTCGTAGTCAGGTGTTAGCTTGAGAGCCCAGGCGCCAATGTCTTCACAGCTATTTTTAGCACATTATTGCAAGCCCCACGATCACAAGTCTGTACCCAGGCTGGCCGCTTGCACCCAGCTGGAGTGTAGACGCACCCATAAGCGACCACGGCTGGAGCACTGGTACTCACTCAGAGGCAGCGGGATCTTGGTTAGTGGAGAAGCTGGATTTCCCTTCCTCAGCAGTTGTCCAGAGGGAACTAGATATTGAGGGGGAAGAAGAAGCTGGTTGCACTGTCGGTGATGATGACCTTATTGTTGGGGGAGGGGAAGTGGTAGCTGTGGATAAAAACAGACTCAGTAAATCAGATTCCCTGGGATGAAATGCTGTTTCTCAATGGCACAAAACATTCTTGTTCCTAAAAACAAGGTTTGGGTTTCAAGAGACACACAATCTATGATGAGACCTGCCCAGGGTGAAAGCAGAGCCCTTCCCCCACTGCAAACCCCACTCCACACCTGGGACACGACCCAGTGCAGGAAGAAACTGCCAGGATGTGTTATTTACAGGTGTTACCAGCCGGCCTGGGCGAGGGGCGCTCACCGTGTTCCCTGGGGCGAGCGCGGGGCGGGGCGCTAGGAAACTGGCCGGGATCTAAACCGGACTCTCCAGGGCAGCGCCTTGATTGATACCCCAGTGCCCCCCCCCCACGTGCCCAGCGCTGCAGCCCCGCGGAGCCCAGAGGCTTTGTGTGTCCAGAGCGCCAGACACCGGCCTGCCTGGCTGCGGGCCCCGCCCCCCGCGGTACCTGTAAGAGCCGCGCCGGGATTTACCTGGGGAGACGGTGAGTTCCACAGTGGCCGTGGGATCAAAATCCCACCTCTTCCCCACCCCGCAGAGGTACGTGCCGGCGTCTGCCAGTGTCAGGTTCTCCACGGTCACGGTGAACGCGCGCTGGGTGCGATTGTCTCGGATGGAGACTCTGCCCCGCGTCACCTCCACCTCCGACCCGTCGGTCTCTACGATGTGACCGTTGGAACAGCTCCAGACTGCTACCAAACCTCCTTTCTGGCACCAGAACTTCGGATTATCCTCAAAGCCCTCCCGGTACTGGCACCACACAGCCACCGACCCGCCCGCGGGGCCGCGCACTGCTTTGGGGGCCGTCACGGCCCAGCAGCCTGCGAGGGACAGAGACAGTGAGACCCGGGGCGCCGCTTCCGTCTGAACAGACACAAAACGCCCCCACGCCCCGGGGAACGTTGTGGCGCCAGCTGAGTTCCTGACACGTGACCCGAGGGGAAGGGCCTGGCACTGCTGGGAGATGGGGGCACCCGCCTCATGGCCGGCCGGGCAATAACCCCCAAACAATCACTCCCCCCTCCCCCACAGACAGGGGCAGGTTTCCGCTCACACCCCCCTGCTCTCAGAGTCCGTGATGCGACACTGGGTCAGAAGGATCCCTGGTCCCCTTCCTTCGGGCTGGGTCCGTCATCACTAACCCCCGGGGAGAGACACCCCCCAGGGGAGTTTCCCCTCTCCCAGTGCCTGAGCCGGGGCAGGGAGAAGTATCCGCTCGGTAGGAAGCGCAGCGGGTCGCTGGCGCTCAGAATAACCCACAGCAGAAAATGTGTTTACAGGGTCATAGGGGCTGCTGCAAGTCTGGACCCCCCGTAACCAGGGGCGGCAGGTTATATGGGCTCGTGGTGCCCGAGCACCAGGAATATTCAAGGCTGGTGGCTGTGCTCCACCAATATTTGGATCTGGGTTTCTCCCCTGGCCCTGCCTGGAGCGGGCCCTGCCCCCCCGCCTCAGTTTCCCTGCCTGAAAAAAACCAGCCCCTGTCCCTCCCTTGCTTGTGCTGCTGGCATCCTGTCGCCGCTTCTTCCTAAGGCTATAAAGAGCAGTGGGGCAGACTGTTGGAGCACCTCAGGAAGGGGAGGGGGAGAGGGAGAGAGGAGGGGGGAGGAGGCACACATGTGCTTGGGAGCCCTCTCTCCCGTCCCCCAGCACCCACCTGGAGGAGACGCCAGGGGGACTTCCGGCCAGGAGATGGACATCTGGAGTGGACCTCACTCACCTGAGCAGCTGCTGGAGTTTTGGTGAGGTTTGACCCTGTGATCCACCCCTCCCCCCCCCCACAGGTTTGACCCTGTGATCCACCCCTCCCCCCCCCCCGACAGCCCCCACTCCTGCCCAACGCTGGGCAAGGGGCAACCCCCTCCCCAGTGAGGCTAGGGTGAGGAGCAGCAGGGGAGGAAGGAAGCCACATGTGATGGTAGTCCCCCCGACAGCACTCACCCACCCACCACAGGGGAGATGGGGGCTTCCTAGACCTGAGCAGCTGGGGCTTGGGTGAATTTTGAGACACCCTACCCCCACCCAGCCACCACCCTACAGTCCCCACTCCTGCCCCACGCTGGGCAAGCGGCAGCCCCATCCCCAGTGAGGCTAGGGTGAGGGGCAGCAGCAGGGGAGGCCACACGTGATGGCACCCCCCACCCCCGGTACCCACCATAGGGGAGGTGAGTGGGCTTTCTGGACCTGAGAGGTTCTAGGAGCATGTGCAGTGACTGTGGTGCAGAGTGAGTGTGCTGCTGGGCGGGGGAAAAGGAGGGGTTCCTCCCCTGGAGCTTGCTGCTGCCAGTGGCGGGCGGGGGGGGGGGGAGTCCTCTCTGGCCCTAGCCCTGGGGCAGCCCCCAGCACCCCAACCCTGAGCACCCTCCTGCACTGTGAACCCCTCATCCCCAGCCCCACCCCAGAGCCCTCACCTGAGGGGAAAAACATGCAACTTAAATTTGGTGGTCAGTTTGAAGTATCATTGTGTTTAGCATAATACTTGATTATTTTACACCCTTTAAAATATATAACTAGTTGTATACAGGTGTTACGAAGTGGGAATGTTCTTAATGTTTTCTCTGAATACTGTGTGGGTGCCTCAGTTTCCCCTATGCATTTCTCAAGGATCTAGATGGTGGGATAAGGGGTGTGATTGTTGTAGAGCCCTAGAGGGCCAGTGTGATGCCATCTGCACAGAGAATGACCGAAACCCTGTCTCAAGGCAACTGATGGCTTGGGCTGCTCTCCTGCAAGGTGCCAACTGAAGATGTTGGAGAACAAAGATCGGGTGGCCTCCTAATGCCTGGAAAAGAGACAAAGGCCAGAGGAGGGAGTGTCAGTGCCTGTGCGGACTTCTGGGAAGCGCACGGTGTGGAAGGGGATACTGTGATGCTTTGGAACTACTCCATACAAAGGCAGTCAGGACTCTGGGGGAACTTCCTCTCTCGGAGCATACTGTCTCCAGGGCAAGAAGCTTACACCTTCCTGGGTCTGACCTCGGAGCATTCAGCATGCCCTTCCACCCCATGCACTTTCCACAGCGAGTCTGCCCAGGCAGATCCTGGGGCAACCAGAGGTCCCTGCACCCCAACTCCGCAGTCAGACGTGACTCTCAGCCAGACAGTAAAACAGAAGGTTTATTAGATGACAGGGATACAGTCTAAAACAGAGCTTGTAGGTACAGAAAACAGGACCCCTCAGTCAGGTCCATCTTTGGGAGTGGGGAGCCCAGACCCAAGTTCTGGGCCTCTCCCTATTTCCCCAGCCAGCTCCAAACTGACACTTCCTCCTCTGGCCTTTGTGTCTCTTCTGGACAAGGAGGCCACCTGATCTTTGTCCCCAACACCTTCAGTTGGCATCTTGCAGGGGAAACTGAGGCACTCACACAGTATTCAGAGAAAACATTAAGAACATTCCCACTTTGTCACAACAGGTGCTACAAAATATAATACCGTATACTGAAGCAGGCAAGTGCTGCTTCTGACATTCCACTTTTAATTGACCATTGTAATCTTGTGGTGCCAATGCGTTGTAGCTTCATTTTATATCGGCTTACAGGGCGGGAGTGGGGGGGGCACCACCATTTTGGGCACCACCAAAAATTATACAAACCTGCCGCCTATGCCCGTAACCCCCTGACGGAGCATCACGGGGCCAATGTGGGGGAAATGTAACCTCACACAAACCCTTCATGGCCTCAGAGAGAGATTCGGTCAGTCCCGTTGTCCCCTTCTGGGCTGGGAAGTTTTTGGTAACTTACAAATGTAAAGCACCAACCTGCAGTAGCTTTACCAACGGGATCGCTGTGAAAAAGCTCCTAATGAATGAGCAGCTACATGAACTGCGAGGAGCCGTTCAAATGACACCTGCCCCGAGCGAGAGGCAGGTACTTTCGCAAAGGCACAAACTCCCAGTCTCCGGGAGCGGTGCTCAGGGGTCCTGCAGGCTCAGGGGCCGTTCCTGGAATCCCTCCTCAGCAGCCGCTCTCCAATAACGCACAGGTGGGTGTGGGACGGGCCGAGGAGGAACAACGCTGCCTGTTTCTGCTGGTGCATACGCTGCTCATTGGTGCCTTACCTGGGAAAAGCATCCAACCCAGAATGGGGAAAATCCTCATTGCTCTGCCTCTGCCCACTGCCCGGTGGGACGTCGATTCCAGGTGAGTCTCTCTCCAGGAAAATCCTTCTTTTGTGTTCCTGGGAAGCACCGGGTCCGGGTTTCTCCTGTAGGCGTTTGCAATGAAACAGCCTCTCTAACTAGTTCTTTCACTGCAAGGCTTCTTCTTATCTCACTTCCCTCTTAAAAGACTAAGGGGGAAGTGTCTGACTCAGTGCATGGTGGTTTGATTGCTGTGGTTGGGATGTTCTGTTTTTGTTTGTTGCTACTTGTACCAGGAGCTATTACAGGGTCTGGTGGAAAATGGAAGCTGCAGTAGGAAGGAGTTCCTGAAATGTGTGTGGATTTCCACCATGAAACCCTTCATATTAAACACGCAAACTGTATCTGCGAAAAGAACAGGAGTACTTATGGCCCCTTAGAGACTAACAAATTTATCTGAGCATAAGCTTTTGTGGGCTAGATCTGTGGACAGAGTTGGCAACGGGCTTTGTTGCAAGGATAGGGTCCTGGGTTAGTGTTTTTGTTGAGTGGTGTGTGATGGCTGGTGAGTATTTGCTTCAGGTTTGGGGCTTGTCTGTAAGCAAGGACTGGCCTGTCTCCCAAGGTCTGTGAGAGTGAGAGATCGTCCTTCAGGACAGATTGTAGATCCTTGATGCGCTGGAGAGGTTTTAGTTGGGGGCTGAAGGTGATGGCTTGTGGCGTTCTGTTACTTTCTTTGTTGGGCCTGTCCTGGAGTAGGTGACTTCTGGGTATTCTTCTGGCTCTGTCCATCTGTTTCTTCACTTCAGCAGGTGGGTATTGTAGTTGCAAGAACACTCGATAGAGATCTTGTAGGTGTTTGTCTCTGTCCGAGGAGTTGGAGCAAATGCAATTGTATCGTAGAGCTTGGCTGTAGACAATGGATCAAGTGGTGTGGTCTGGATGAAAGCTGGAGGCATGTAGGTAAGTATAGCTGTCAGTAGGTTTCTGGTATAGGGTGGTGGTTATGTGGCCATCATGTATTAGTACTGTAGTGTCCACGAAGTGGATCTCTTGTGTGGCCTGGTCCAGGCTGAGGTTGATCGTGGGATGGAAATTGTTGAAATCATGGTGGAATTCCTCAAGGGCTTCTTTTCCATGGGTCCAGCCTTCTCTTATTTGGCAGATTCTGGGCAGTGTGTAAACCAACTTCCTGCTGCCCAGTGACCCAGCGCAGCCTTGCAGAAAATGAACACATCCAGTGGCACCACGTGCCTCTTAACGTGTTAACTTTGTTCTTAGATCTGGTTGAAAGGTTTAATGTGGAAAGCTTTCCTGCTGCTGAACAATGTGTTATTGAAACTCAAAACTTTGTGGGAAAATTCCAGTGAAATGTGTTTGTTTTCCTGCAGGGAAATTTGGGATGATTTTTTTAAATTTTGAAACAACATTTAAAGATGAAATTAAAATTTTAGTTTTGTTTTGATGTGGATTGCTCCTTTTTTTTCTTTTTTTTTTGTGGGCGGGGATGAAATGAAACAATACTTTAAGTCAAATTGAAAAGTTGATTCAAAATGAAAATTCTTCTTTTTAGTAAGTTGAAAACCTGTGGGAAAACTTAAAAATTTTCAAATGAATTTTTGAACAAAGATTTTTAATTCTGGGTTTTTTGTAATTTCTCATAAGGAAAAATGTCCACTTTGTCCTACCCTCAACTGTCATGTCTCTTATCCCTATTTAGATTGGAAACACTTTACAGCAGGGGCAGTTTCTTATTTGGCATTTGTACAGCTCAGAGCACAACTGGGCCCTGATCTCTATTAAGCCCTCTCGGTACTGCAGGGCTAGAAATAATTAGCAAGAACAATGGCAGCCAAGGTTACACCCCAACACACATCTCAATCCAAAACTGTTAACACTTGGAAATCAAAGGCTAAGAGGAAAGACATTGGCATTTCTTTCCACATCCGTATTGCCTGTAGGGCTGGGAGTTACGTACTTCAACCCTCAAGGCTTCCACTTCTATTTCTAAACAACCAAATCCAACCTGTAGCCAATGTCAGCAAACTTGCACCCTTACCAGTGACCTCATATGCGTTTCTCTCAAGAGCTCAGCACCTCTGACTGTCACATGGCCCATGCACTTGGCAAGTTCCTTTTGCCTTAGCACAGTCAGGTGCTTGTTGAGGTTTTGTGGTTGGAGATAGTGACTGGGGGCTTGTCTACACTTGAAAGGCTGCAACAGCACCAGTGTAGCTGCGCCCCTGTAGCACTTCAGTGTAGACCAGGGGTGGGCAAACTACTGCCTGCGGGCCGGATGCGGCCCCTCAGGGCTTTTGATCCAGCCAATGGGATTGCCCCCTGTGGTGCTGCGGGCCCCACGCTGCTCGCAGAAGTGGCTTCCACCACTTCCCTGTGGCCCCTGGGTAGGGGGGCAGAGGGCTCTGTGTGTTGCATTTGCCTTCAGGCACCGCCCCCCATGGCTCCCATTGGCCGGGAACGGGGAACCGCGACCAATGGGAGCTGCGGGGAAGGTACCTGGAGGTGCAGCAAGGACAGCCCTCCTGCCCGCCTCCCCCAGGGGCCGCAGCGCTTCCTGGAGCAGCACGGGGTCAGGGCCAGGGCAGGCATGCAGGGAGCTTGCCCTGGCCCCAGTGCGCCCCACTGCCACCCTGGAGCTGCTCTAGGTAAGAAGCACCAGGCTGGAGCCCAAACCCTTCCTGCATCCCACCCCGCAACTCCCTGCCCTAAGCCCCTTGCCTGCACCTCGCACCCCTCCTGCCCAAGGACTCCCTCCTTCAGGGGGTCCCCTGGGGAGGCAGATCAGCATTGTGTGTTCCTAACTCGGTTGCATCATCACAAGGCATTTTGGGGGAGGGTCAATGGTATGAGTGAGTGTGGAATGGAAGATTCCTTTGCAGGTCGCGAGAGGCCAGAGGGGGAAGAAGGAAGAGAGCAGAGAACGAGTTAACTCAACACTGTAGCTAGTTCACTGCGTCCAATGATAAGACTCTGTGCTCATAGGCACCAACTCCGTGGGTGCTCCGGGGCTGGTGCACCCACAGAAAAAAATTGGTGGGTGCTCAGCACCCACCGGCAGCTCCCTGCTTCCCCGCTCCAGCTCACCTCCACTCCACCTCCGTCTCCTCTGCAAGCGCGCCACCGTGTCCTGTGTCTCCCTCCTGCCTCCCTCCCTCCCAACGCCGCGAAACAGTTTCCCCACTCATGGTGCAGACACAACCTGTCACCAACGGGAGGGGTTCTCCTGTCGACATAGTTATGACTAGTAAGTTACAAACTACTCTATAGGCAAATACCCCCTCTGTAGAACTGCTCTTTGGGCAATTAGCATTTGAAGAGCAACAATGTGGCCAAAGGACAGAGCCCAGAGTGTCTTAGATTTCTTGCAAAATGGGCACGTTTTTCATCAGACCAGGAACAATTCAAATTATGCTCAAAGTTCATGTTTTGGATTTTTCCTCTTCAATGAGAATTTTATAAAGTAAAGGTTTAAAACTCCTGTGAAACTGAAAACATCCGACAACTCCGTAACCATAGAGCCAGGACCACACCACTGTAATTACTACCCCTAGTCAGCCCACTGAAGCCCACTGAAATGCTCACGTTCTCTCCCAAGGCAAGAGTGAAACCAAACACTCCGGTGGTGCTGGGGCACTTTATAAAACGTGGAGACAAAGTCTTTCCACACTACCCAGGGCAGCACTGATAGACCAGAGGGGACAATCTGGTGCTTGATGTCATTGGAGCAGGGGTGCAAGGAACTTAGCAAACTTATCCGTATGCAGGGTGGCCGGGGTCCTGGGCGGGGTGGTTCTAGACCCCCGGAAGGGGCGGGGTCTCGGGTGGAAGGGGCAGGGCTGGGGCCAGACTCCCCCAGCCAGCCCTTCAGCACTGCTTGGCCTGCGCCACCTGGGGCTCTGGTGGCAATTTAAAGGGCCGGGACTCTGGTCACTGCCGGGAGCCCTGGGCCCTTTTTAATCACCAGGCCCTGGGGCAGCTGCCCCTTTTGCCCCCCATCAACGGCCCTGCCGGTACGGTCGGCTGTGGCCCTGCCGGTACGGTCGGCTGGGTACCGGCTTTCTTACCGGTACGTCTTATCGGCCCGCCCCAGCTCACCTTCACCTCTGTTTTGGAACTTTTGGTTCTCCCACCCTCTCTCCCATGGGCAGCTCTGTCTCACTTGTTCTTGGTAGGACTCTCCTGTCACACTCATGCCGCTTCCAGCAGGGATTTTTCTCTCTGACACCAGTAACAGGGCCGCCCAGAGGATTCAGGGGGCCTGGGGCAAAGCAATTTCCGGGGCCCCTTCCATAAAAAAGAGCTGCAATACTATAGAATGCTGTATTCGCGTGGGGGCCCTGCAGGGCACGGGGCAAATTGCCTCACTTGCCCCCTCCTCTGGGCAGCCCTGACCAGTAAGTGCTAAGGGTTCAGATCCCTGCCTGCCAGAGGGGCAGAGAGCCAGACAGGTGTCTCCAGGAGAGCCTCTCTGCAGAACACGAGGAAAAAGCTTTATTGCAAGACACATTTCATTGGTGCGTGTGTTACAGGTTAGCAGTAAGTGGGATGCCTGCTTTCGAGATACAATCTGAGGCTAACCTCTCTGTGTGCATGTCTGAGAGACGAGATTGTGTTTGAGTCGTTCCCAGGAGCTTGCTGTAGAAGAGACTGGAGGGGTGAAGATGAATGATGGAAAAGGAGCTGTAGAAAGTGCAACCCAGCTGCAAAGAGCCAAACTCAAACTGCGGGAAGGGGATGAGTCTCTCCTTCCAGCTACTAGGCTCTGACACCTTATGTTTCCTCTATGTTCATGATGGGGAACTGTGCCCCTGGGGGCTCATCCCCTCCTTTCTCCTCACTCTGGAGTAAGCGCTGGATCCACTGAACCCTTCAGCAGGGCTGAGTGTTACAGGGTTTCATTTACACAGATCCATGTGGGCTCTAGGTGGGAGTAGCTGCTGTGCACAGAGCTGGGAGCTCAATCTTTCTTCTTCTGCTTCTGATCCATTCCTAAACTAGGAAGGTCCTACAACAAAAAATACAGAAACCACCAGTTAGTGGAGGAGACATGCTTGGTACTAGTATCTTTTTCTTCATACCCATCATGGAGCATGTTTGTTCTCCTGCATGTGTCAGTTCCTGCTCACGGCGATAGAACAGGAGGGAAGGGATGTCCACCATGTACACACACACTGATACACACAGTCAGAGAGGGAGGGCTGCTGATTGAAACAGGAGTGAGCGTAATTAGATGGAATATGTCAGCCCAAGGTGTGAAATTTGGAGGCTCTTACCATGTCTGTCTGGCATCTCCCTGGAGTTGTTCCTATACCATATGTTCAGGCAGATGATGCACAGAAAGATGGGGACTTTCCAGAGGAACAGGAGCAAGAAATGGACGTTGCTGAGCTGGGGTCTATGGAGGAGAGAGTAAGTAGAAGCTGTGAAACCCTGTAGATATGACCTGACTGCTCCCAACTGAGCGTTCCCTGGCTGCTCTGCCTGCGGGTGACAGTGTGAACAAGGAGCAGAGAGGGACACAGGCCGCAGCACCTTCCTTTGCTAGGACATCCCCCAATTCATTAGCCTTTGACCCACAGGGGACAGTCAACCAGACATCTAGACCCTGAAGTGATTGGACCCAGACAGGACCTGTCCAGTGCTTCCCCACAACAAGAGTTGCTGGCTTCCTGCCAAGGAATCTAACCCCACAAGGTCCTTGTGTTAGTTTGTTCTGTGGGACCCTATCACCAAGGAACTGAGTATTCTTTGCTTCTCTGGTAAAATGTGGGATCTTCTTTTTTTTCTCTAGACCAGTGGTTCTCAGCCAGGGCTTTACTTACCCCTGGGGATACCCAGAGGACTTCTACAGGGTACATCACCTCATCTAGATATTTGCCTAGTTTTATAATAGGCTACATAGAAAGCACTAGCAAAGTCAGTACAAACTAAAATTTCACACGACGACTTGTTTATACTGCTCTATATACTATACCATGAACTATAAGTACAATATTTATATTCCAGTTGATTTATGTTATAATTATATGGTAAAAAAGAGAAAGTCAGCAATTTGTCAGGAATAGTGCAGCTGGGACCCTTTTGTATTTTTATATCTGATTTTGTAAGCGAGTAGTTTTTAAGTGAGGTGAAACTTGAGGTACGCAAGACAAATCAGATTCCTAAAAGGGGTAAAATGAGGATAACACTGTTAACCCAACTAAAAAGTGTTTGCCTGTGAGAGGTAGGTGCTGTACCGTGAAAATTGCAGTCACACATGAGCCAGAAGAGGGCGCTCACAAGAGCTGGGTGCTGACACTGTTACAACCCCACTCCTCATAGTAAGTGAGCATTTCACAGCTATTAGTTGATTTACTCTCTCAGAATCCCTGTGAAGTAGGGAAGTAGTATTACTTCTGTTTTGTAGATGAGGAACTGACACACACAGAGATAAGTGATTTGCCCATAGTTACAGAGGAACTCTGCAGTAGAGGTGGGAATTGAATCTAGATCTTACACTCCCTAGCTCAGCACCTCAAACACAAGCCAGATCTTCTTTTTTATTATGCTTTCTGTTTCCAGGGTCCTTTGTTTCCCATGGTTCACAGCAACATATGAAATTCATGGCTGGCTCCAGATATTTATTAAGAAGGGCAGCAATGTTCAGTTGCTTTTCGACCCTCTTAGTCTCATTGGGCTTTCTGTAGGAAGTCCGATTGACACTGGTCATGGAGTGTAAATGACTGTTGCCAGTGAAACAGAATTTATAATAATCCATTGTTTCTGGATAGTCACAAATTCCCTTTTCAAGAAGAAAGAGGCTTAAATCTGCAAGAAAAATAAATAAAATTTCTATGCCATCAACCCATACTGCAGGGTGAGGGAAAGACGGGGGTTAAAAGGCCCTCCTTGCGTAACACGTTACATGCAAAAAACTACATTAAAAGAATATTAAGGTTGCAAAATCAAGCAATGATAAGTTCAGAGATGCCGGAATTAAGGTGGTCTGTGCAATTGAATGAAGTTGTTACTTAGCATGTATAAACACGGATTTTTCAAAGGCTTATGAATGGGCCAAATTAGGCTGGATTTACACAGCAAAAGGCACGTTTCTGACACACGGGCCACCGACTGCCAGATTTCAACTCCCAGCTCCAAAGTGTGGAGGCACTAGAGCTTCTCAAAGAAAAGGTGGAGAGAATTTTTGTTAACATTGCAATGCAGCATATGTATCCCTGGCCTTGTTCTCAGAAATATCTGAACTGTTTGGTTGAAACTTAAAACACAACAACAAACAAAACCAAAAACCATTCTGAGATAGACACCTGGCATGGAACATTTAAAATTCAAGTTTGGCAAAGTTCTAAGCAACTAAAACAGGGTCTTATAATGGGACGTGTTGGGGAGGCAACCTTAATAATACCATCCCCCCATAACGTATAGATACAGCCCCGAGGCCCATGTTCCTCCCCATGCACTGCTCCTCTCTGTAGATGGTGATCGCCCTGTGTCCAACCAGTTCAAAATTCAGTTCCTTGGGGTTTAAGTGTCTGTATGAAATCAGGCTGGGATGTAGGTGCCTGACCTGATTTGATTCCAGATCCTGATAGATTTGCGGTTTAACTTGCTGTCAGAGGTGGTGAGAGGGGGAACTACCCTCTCTCCTGATCTGGAGGAAACTCCTGCAGGCAGGTTGTAAAAATGTTTAAAAAACCTAAGACCAACAGAGATGACTCATGTGTCTATGTGCTGGCAGGGGCAGACTCTCAGGGGTGGTGCAGAAAGTGGGAGGAACAAGCTGTGAGGAGGGAAATGAATGAGGAAGGGGGACGGTTACAGCAGTGTGACCACATGGCTTCCCAGCAGGCAGGGCACGTCTTAGTGGTTTAATGGGGGAGGGTTGTAATCAGATGTGACCTGATAGAGCTAAGCACGTGCAGCATTTTAAGCACATGAGCAGCCCCATGAACAGCAGAGAAGGAAGAGGGGTCACGGTTATAGCCCAGAACAGCTTCACTTGTTCCTGCAGCCCAGGCAGAATGACTGTTCTGTAGGGTTTAGCCCAGGCAGCGCCACATGCCAGGAGACAGCTCATGGTTAGGCTGTAGGGGGAATGAGAGGAGACAGAGGAGCAGAGGATCTGTCCTGGCCTCACAGATCAGAGAGCTCATGTGCAGAGGCAGAGACAAGTTGTGACTTTTCCGGTCTCAGACATGATGTCTGGTGAAATGCAATACTGAGCTGTGGGGGAAGAATAAGGGGGTATATACACCCTGACGTTGCACTGATTCCAGGGAGCTGGCAGCCCATAGGGCGTGATCCTTCCAGCCCAGGCAGATCTTCTTGTGTGGTGGGAGCTCACTCTAGTGTGCTAAAAGTAGCTGCGTAGCTGTTGCTTAGACTTTGTGGTCTGGGCTGTCATCACGCCTAGGGGTCAGGTGTGAGCTTGAGAGCCCAGACTCCAATGTCTGCACAGCTATTTTTAGCACATTATCGCAAACCCCACGATCACAAATGTGTGTACCCAGGCTGGGTGCTCGCACCCAGCTGCTGTGTAGACGCACCCATAATCGACCCTTGCTGGAGCAGTGGTACTCACTCAGAGGCAGCGGGATCTTGGTTAGTGGAGAAGCTGGATTTCCCTACTTCAGCAGTTGTCCAGGGGGAAGTAGATACTGAGGGGGAAGAAGAAGCTGGTTGCACTGTCGCTGATGACGTCGCTGATGATGACCTTTCTGTTGGGGTTGGGGAAGAATTAGCTGTGGATAAAAACAGACTCAGTCAATCAGATTCCCCAGGACGAAATGCCGTTTTCTCAATGGCACTAAACATTCTTGTTCCTAAGAAGAAGGTTTAGGTTTCAAGAGAGACAGGGGAGGGATTCTCCTCTCTGCCAAGGCCCCTGCAGGCTGCTCCCATGGGGTAGAGGGGCCCTGAAAGCCCTGCAGTCACCAGGGCAGAATTGCCCCAGCAGAAGAACTGCACCAGGCTGCAACAAGTGGCCCTGTGCTGCCTCCCACCACTGAGAACACTGGCATGGGGTGTGCCAGGCTGGAGGGGGAGTGGGGGAAGGCAGGTCTCTCTCTATCACTCAGGGCTATAGAAACTCTCTGCTTTGGGGGATGCAGTGTGGTACATAGGCAGCCTGTGGGAAATTAGAGCAGCCGCTCCTCTACCTAGTGCATGTGACAGCTCAGAACTGGGAAGATGCCAGGGTGACTTGAAGCCATCTTTGCCCCCCTCCCCCAGGGTGCGCCGCCCAGAGGCAGAGCAGAGAATTTTAGTCACAGATTTTTCCCCTCGGGCCAGCTCATGCTTTGCTGAACTAACACTCCAGCAACAGAGTTAGTACATCCACCCCCGCTGTTCTCTTTGCCCCTCTCTCTCTGGCCGGTACCCACGGCAGCGGCTGCAAGATGAAAGAAGCCAGGGAACAGGGCGTCAGCTGGTGAAAGCTGCCAGAATCCAGAGCTTTTTAGAAAATGTGTAAACGGTCTCTGCTTTTCGCTAATGCCCCTTTATCTGGTTTAAGTGCAGTGAGGAGTCTCTGCGTCCAGATGCTGAATCAGGGCAGAGCCCCCCTGCCTGGCAGAGACGCTGGTTACTGATTTCCCTGCCACAGTAAGTAAACAATGCACCTTGCTACGCTCCTTCCTGGGGCACTGTCTGCACTGGGGGGGGTGGGGGGGGAGCCTGGCAGGATCAAGGCTCACAAGTCAATCCCTGTAGATTTCAGGGCTGGAATTGGACTTTACTAATGGGAATTCTTTATGAATGTGAGATTTGTGTATTGGGGGTGAGGGGACGACGACTAAAGGGCAGGGCCAATATTTATATTTCCCCTTAACCAGTGGGGTAGGGCAGAAAGCTGGGGGGTTGGTCCCCACAAAATATCAGCCCTCCCCTAAGAACATAAGAACGGCCTTAGGGGTCAGAGCAACGGTCCATCTAGCCCAGTATCCTGTGTTCTCACAGTGACCAATACCTGGGGCTTCAGAGGGAATGACCAGAACAGGTAGTTATCAAGTGATCCATCCCCTGTTGCACAATCTCAGTTTCTGGCAAACAGAGGCTGGGGACATCCAGAGCATGGGGTTGCATCCCTGTCCATGCTGGCTAATAGCCATTGATAGACCTGTCCTCCCTGAATTTATCTAGTTCTTTTTTTAACCCTGTTACAGTGTTGACCTTCACAACATCCCCTGGCGAGGAGTTCCACAGGTTGACACTGTGAGTCTTTTAGTCACTCAGAACTTCCCCATTCCTATCAGCAGCAGTGATACCCAGCCCCCACTGCTACCACCTCCTGTCCTCTCCTAGTTCAGGACGAGTCCCACGGGGCACTAACAGCCCCGCCCTCAGGAACCAGAGTGGCGTCACCCACCAAGGCTCCCCCTTAAACCCGAGCAAGTGGCTGGGAGCTCAGTGGGCCGGACACACACAATCTATGATGGGAACTGCCCAGGGTGAAAGCAGAGCCCCTCCCCCCTGCTGCAAAACCCTCCTCCCCACCCGGGACACGACCCAGTGCAGGAAGAAACTGCCGGGACGTGTTATTTACAGGTGTTACCAGCCGGCCTGGGCGAGGGGCGCTCACCGTGTTCCCTGGGGCGAGCGCGGGGCGGGGCGCTAGGAAACTGGCCGGGATCTAAACCAGACTCTCCAGGGCAGCGCCTTGATTGACACCCCGGTGCCCCACCCCCCGCACACACGTGCCCAGCGCTGCAGCCCCGCGGAGCCCAGAGGCTTTGTGTGTCCAGAGCGCCGGACACCAGCCTGCCTGGCTGCGGGCCCCGCCCCCCGCGGTACCTGTAAGAGCCGCGCCGGGATTTACCTGGGGAGACGGTGAGTTCCACAGTGGCCCTGAGATCAAGGAGCCCAGTTCTCTCTACCCCGCAGTGGTCAGGTTCTCCACGGTCACGGTGAACGCGCGCTGGGTGCGATTGTCTTGGATGGAGACTCTGCCCCGCGTCACCTCCGCCTCCAACCCGTCGGTCTCAACGATGTGAAGCCCGTTGGAACAGAACAAACCTTCTTCTTCGAGTGATTGCTCCTATGCATTCCATTAGGTGTGCGCGCCGCGTGTGCACGGCTCTTCCCAACATTTTTACCCTAGCAACTCCGGTGTGCCGGCTGGGCGCCCCCTGGAGTGGCACCGCTATGGCGCTGGATATATACCCCAGCCGGCCCGTCCGCTCCTCAGTTCCTTCTTACCGCCCGTGACGGCCAGTTGGAACAGTGGAGTGCTCTCTGTCCTCCACAACCCTAGCGTTCGCTACTTTTGTCTGTATATAGTTGTTTCAATATTTAGTGTTAGATAGTTGAATTAGTTAGTTAGTAGAGTTTAGGTATAAGGGAATAAGGAGGGTTTACCCCCCTTTTTCCGCAACCGGTGCGGGCTCATGCCCAAGGCACCGGGCTTTAAGCCCTGCGCGTCTTGCCAGCGGCACATGCCGGTCGGGGATCCGCACGACTCCTGCCTGCGCTGCCTTGGGGAGACTCACCGTACGGATAAGTGCCCTATCTGTGCGGCCTTTAAGCCCAGGACACGAAAGGAGCGGGACAGTCGCCTAAAACAGCTCCTCATGGAGACAACGCTCCAGCCCCCGGCACCAATCGCGCCGGCGCCGAGGTCTTCATTGGCGTGCAGCGCACCGGCAGCCCCGAGCCACTCCAGCACCGAGGCTCCTCGTCCTCCGCAAGCGGCACCGACGACCCGGCACCGCTCCCTCTCACCATCCAGGAAGCGTAAGCCGGCGAAAACAGCTGCAAAGACCCATGCTGAGGGTCCTGTCGCCCAGGCACCTCCACCACTTCCGGTACTGGCTGTGGCTGTGCACAGGCCGTGCACCGTGCCGTTGACTCCGGCGCCGCAAGGGCCGTCGAGTCCGGTACCACCCTGCTCCCCGGCGCCAACCGCGGTTGAGCTGCAGCTGCCATCCACGCCCAAGACTTTCTCGACGGCGAGGGAGCTCATCGAGCTCGCAGAGGCACCGAGCCTCCGGCCCCCGGCACCGCCGGTGCGGGCTGTCGTGTCAGCGGATAAGCCGGCTATGTTGCGGCCCCCTGCACTGGACGGACGAAGTAGATGGCGCTCCAGGTCCTGGTCTCGCTCCCGGTCCCGACGCCGGTCACCGTCGCGCCGCTCGAGATCCTGGCACCGCTCACCATCACGGTACCGGTCGCCTTCTCGACGCCGGTCGCAGTCCCGGTACCGCTCAACATCGCGGTACCGGTCGCACTCCCGGAGGCGCTCCCGGTCCCGATCGCCTTCCCGTCGGCACCGATGAAGGTCCGATTCCCGGCACCGTTCCCGGCACCGTGACTCCCGGAGCCGCTCCCGGCACCGCCGCTCGAGCTCCCGGTCGAGCTCCCGGCACCGGTCAAGCTCCCGGCACCGCGGCGGTCGATGGTCTCCTTTGCCATCTCGGCACCGCGATGACCGGCACCGATCCTCGGCACCGTCCGGGGACAAATGGCCGACCTCGACGGCGCAGTCCATCAGCGCCTCCGCACCCCCGTGGCCATCTCGACACTCGTCGGTCGCTTCGGGGGCTGGCAGCGATGCTCATCTTCCGGCTGCCCCGCAAAGTCATGCCCAGGGTGCGCAGCAGTGGGGTTTCTGGGTCCCCTGGGCCCAATACGAGACCCAAGGGATGTCTTTCCCTCCGAGGGCCCCCGCCTCCGAACACAGGGCACCGGAGGCCACGATAAGCAGACCGCCCCCTTCTCCACCGGGTTCGGCTCAGTTGCCACCTGATCCCCAGAGACATCCTCGGCCCGAGTCAGCCGCCCACCCCTTAGAAGAACCACCCGCGGAGGCAGTGGTTCAAGGCCTATCCTCGTCGTCTTCACTGGACGAGGCGGTGGCTGGGGCTGCTACAACAGACCCTCCACCAATTGACTTGCGGGCCCACCAGGACCTTCTTCGCCGGGTGGCGAAGGCTATCGACCTCCCCATGGCGGAGGTCACGGAGGACGAAGACCCGGTGACGAATGTGATTGGAGCGGAGGCTCCAGTGCGGGTGGCCTTGCCGTTCATCCGCACCATTCAGAAAAATGCCACTACCATCTGGCAGTCACCGGCGTCCGTTCCTCCCACCGCCCGTGGGGTCGAAAGGAAGTACTCCGTCCCCCCCACGGGGTATGAGTACTTGTATACTCATCCTGCCCCAGACTCGTTGGTTGTCCAGTCGGTCAACGACAGGGAGAGGCATGGCCAGCCCGCCCCAGCGCCAAAGTCCAGGGAGGCGAGGCATATGGATTTGTTGGGCCGCAAGGTCTATTCTGCAGGCGGTCTCCAGCTTCGGATCGCCAACCAGATGGCCCTCCTCGCCAGGTACACCTTTGACATCATGGTGTCCCTGGCGAAATTCACAGAGCTGGTACCAACAGCCTCCCGCCAGGAGTTCTCGGCGCTGTTGGAAGAAGGGAAAAAGTCTTCCAGGTCCTCCATCCAGGCCGCTCTCGACTCGGCGGACTCGGGTGCAAGAACCCTGGCCTCAGGAGTGACCATGAGGCGCATCTCCTGGCTACAATCTTCCACACTGCCGCCCGAGGTGCAGTACACCCTGCAGGACCTGCCCTTCGATACCCAGGGTCTGTTTTCTGAAAAGACTGATTCCAGAATCCAGACCCTGAAGGACAGTCGCATAGCCATCTGCACTCTGGGGATGCATACACCTGCAACCCAGCGCAGGTCGTTCAGGCAACAACCCTACCGGCCTTTTAATCAGCCCAGGTCCCATCCCTATAACAGCCGACGGCCAGGCCTGAATCGCCGTAGACCATCGGGCAACCGGCGCAACCAAACCCATACGTCTTCCAAGGCCCCCCAGGGCCCCAAGCAGGCGTTTTGATGGGACTCCCGAGGACGGCCCATCAGTCTCGGTACCGGATCCTCCCCTTTTATTTTACAGCCGCCTTTCCCATTTCTTTTTGGCGTGGTCCCGAATAACAACGGACAACTGGGTGCTTCAAACAATCCAGTCTGGTTATCGCCTTCAATTTGTTTCGCCCCCTCCTTCCCACCCGCCTTCCCCGTCCCTCTTCAGGGACCCCTCTCACGAGCAATTCCTCCTACAAGAGGTTGAGACCCTGTTGATCTTGGGTGCCATAGAGGGGGTGCCTCACGACATGCGGGGCAGGGGATTCTATTCCCGATATTTTCTCATCCCCAAGGCGAAAGGAGGGCTACGTCCAATATTGGACCTCCGGAAGCTCAACAAGTACCTGCTCAAGCTCAAGTTTCGCATGGTCACCCTGGGGACCATCATTTCCTCCCTGGATCCGGGAGACTGGTTTGCCGCCCTCGACATGAGGGACGCGTACTTCCACGTCGCGATTTATCCTCCCCATCGACGCTACCTGCGTTTTGTGGTCAACATCAACAACGCGCACTACCAATTCGCAGTGCTGCCATTCGGCCTATCCACCGCGCCGAGAGTTTTCACCAAATGCATGGCAGTGGTTGCCGCAGCCCTCCGCCGTCGTCATATACATGTTTACCCGTATCTCGATGATTGGCTGGTTCGCGGAACGTCCCAGCGGCTGGTAACGGACCAGATGGCAGAAATCCTGTCTCTATTTCGACACCTCGGTCTTCTCATCAACGCCGAGAAGTCTACCTTAACTCCGTCTCAGCGGGTGGAGTTCATTGGAGCGGTTTTCGACTCCAATTTGGCCAGGGCCTGCCTCCCGCGATCTCGGCACCAGACGATGATCTCCATCATCCGAGACCTCCGCACCTTTCCCACGACAACGGTTCGGTCCTGCCTCTGCCTCCTGGGCCATATGGCATCCTGTACGTTTGTCACCGCGTACGCGAGACTCCACCTTCGCCCGTTCCAGTCCTGGCTAGCGTCGGTGTACCGCCCACATCGCAACCCCATCGACATGGTGGTCACGGTCACGAAGCCCACCCTCGAGTCACTCAGCTGGTGGCTGGACCCAGAGGTGGTGTGTGCAGGAGTCCCGTTCCACCCTCCTCGCCCATCCGTCACGCTGACCACAGATGCCTCAGCGCTGGGGTGGGGGGCTCATCTGGGCGACCTTTACACCCAAGGTCTTTGGTCATCCCAACAGCTCGCTCTTCACATCAACATCCGGGAGCTGCGAGCGATTCGTCTGGCGTGTCAAACCTTTCGCACCCGCCTGCAAGGCCGCTGCGTCGCGGTGTTCACGGACAACACAACGGCAATGTTCTACGTGAACAAGCAGGGCGGAGCCCGCTCCTCCCTCCTCTGCAAGGAAGCGATGCTCCTGTGGGACTTCTGCGTGACCCACTCGATTCACCTAGAAGCGTCCTTTCTTCCAGGAGTGCAGAACACGCTGGCGGACCACCTCAGCAGGTCTTTCCTCGCCCAAGAGTGGTCCCTTCGACCGGACGTGGTGCACATGATTTTCCAACAGTGGGGCTTTCCCCAGGTAGACCTGTTTGCCTCCAAGGAGAACAGGAAGTGCCACCAGTTCTGTTCCTACCAGGGTCGCTCTCCGGGCTCCCTGTCGGACGCCTTCCTGTACTCCTGGACGGATCACCTCCTTTACGCCTTCCCTCCGTTCCCGCTCGTCCACCGAGTGCTGCTCAAACTTCGGAGGGACCGAGCCCGTAATACTCGTCGCTCCGGCCTGGCCGAGGCAGCATTGGTACACCCTGCTGCTCGAGCTCTCCGTTCGGGAGCCCATTCCCCTCCCACTGTGGCCGGACCTCATCACACAGGACTTCGGCAGACTCCGCCACCCGGACCTGCAGTCCCTCCATCTCACAGCTTGGTACCTGCGTGGCTGACCCAGGCGGAGAGGGACTGTTCCGCGGCAGTACAGCGAGTCCTGCTTGAAAGCAGAAAGCCTTCCACCCGCTCCACGTACCTCGCAAAGTGGAAGCGCTTTGCCCTCTGGTGTGATCAACGAGGCCTCAATCCCTTCGTAGTCCCTCTTTCTTCAATCCTGGACTACCTCTGGTACCTTAAGGAGCAGGGTCTCGCGGTCTCCTCCTTGAAGGTACACCTGGCGGCCATATCCGCCTTTCGCCCATCAATAGACGGCCGATCCATCTTCTCCAGCCAGATCGTTTCCCGCTTCCTGAAGGGCCTGGACCGGTTGTACCCGCCCATAAGGCGTCCTACCCCGGCCTGGGATTTAAACCTGGTTCTGGCCAAGCTTATGGGAGTCCCCTTCGAACCTTTGGCCACGTGCTCCCTCCTCTACCTGTCATGGAAGACGGCCTTCCTCGTCGCTATAACTTCAGCGAGACGAGTGTCCGAGCTTCGTGCCCTAACGGTTGGTCCACCTTACACCGTCTTCCATGCAGACAAGGTACAGCTTCGCCCACACCCGGCCTTCCTCCCGAAAGTAGTCTTGGCCTTCCATGTCAATCAAGACATCTTCCTCCCGGTCTTCTGCCCGAAGCCGCACGCCTCACCTCGGGAGCAGCAGCTTCACACCCTGGACGTCCGCAGGGTGCTCGCTTTTTATATCGACCGGACGAAGCCCTTCCGGCGTTCGACCCAGCTGTTTGTAGCGGTTGCCGATCGCATGAGAGGCGAGCCGGTCTCCTCGCAGCAGATTTCCTCCTGGGTAACGGCGTGTATCCGGACATGCTACGAGCTTGCTCGCGTGCCACCATGCCGCCTCACCGCTCACTCGATGAGGGCGCAAGCCTCGTCGGTCGCCTTCCTGGCCCATGTCCCCATCCAGGACATTTGTAGAGCGGCCACCTGGTCTTCTGTCCACACCTTCGCTTCCCACTACGCATTGGTGCAGCAATCCAGAGACGACGCAGCCTTCGGCTCAGCAGTCTTACACTCTGCCACGTCTCACTCCGACCCAACCGCCTAGGTAAGGCTTGGGAATCACCTAACTGGAATGCATAGGAGCAATCACTCGAAGAAGAAAAGACGGTTACTCTCCGTAGTAACTGTTGTTCTTCGAGATGTGTTGCTCCTATCCATTCCAGACCCGCCCTCCTTCCCCACTGTCGGAGTAGCCGGCAAGAAGGAACTGAGGAGCGGACGGGCCGGCTGGGGTATATATTCAGCGCCATAGCGGCGCCACTCCAGGGGGCGCCCAGCCGGCCCGCCGGAGTTGCTAGGGTAAAAATGTTGGGAAGAGCCGTGCACGCACGGCGCGCACACCTAACTGGAATGGATAGGAGCAACACATCTCGAAGAACAACAGTTACTATGGTGAGTAACTGTCTTTCCTTCCCGGCACCAGAACTTCTGATAATCCTCATAGCCCGCCCGGTACCGGCACCGCACCGCCACCAACCCGCCCGCGGGGCCGCGCACTGCCCCGGGGCCCGTCACCGCCCAGCAGCCTGCGAGGGACAGAGACAGTGAGACCCGGGGCGCCGCTTCCATCTGAACAGACACAAAGCGCCCCGGGGAACGTTGTGGCGCCACCTGAGCCCCTGACACGTGACCCGAGGGGAAGGGCCTGGCACTGCTGGGAGATGGAGGGACCCGCCTCATGGCCGGCCGGGCAATAACCCCCAAACAATCCCTCCCCCCCACGGGTTTCCTCTCACACCCGCCTCCTCTCAGAGTCCGTGACGTGACACTGGGTCAGCGGGATCCCCGGTCCCCTTCCTTCGGGCTGGGTCCGTCATCACTAACCCCCGGGGAGTCCCCCCCCACCGCAGTGCCTGAGCCGGGCAGGGAGAAGTATCCGCTCGGCAGGAAGCGCAGCGGGTCGCTGGCACTCAGAATAACCCACAGCAGAAAACGTGTTTGCAGGATCATAGGGGCTGCGGCAAGTCTGGACCCCCCGTAACCCTCTGACGGAGCATCATGGGGCAAATGTGGGGGTCAATGTAACCTCACACAAACCCTTCATGGCCTCAGAGAGAAACTCTGGGACAGTCCCGTTGTCCACTTCTGGGCTGGGACGTTTTTGGTAACTTACAAATGTAAAGCACCAACCTGCAGTAGCTTTACCAACACGGGAGCTCTGCGAAAAAGCTCCTAATGAATGAGCAGCTACATGAACCGCGAGGAGCCGTTCAAATGACACCTGCCCCGAGCGAGAGGCAGGTACTTTCGCAAAGGCACAAACTCCCAGTCTCCGGGAGCGGTGCTCGGGGGTCCTGCAGGCTCAGGGGCCGTTCCTGGAATCCCTCCTCAGCAGCCGCTCCCCATAACGCACACGTGGGTGTGGGACGGGCCGAGGAGGAACAACGCGGCCTGTTTCTGCTGCGGGGCGGAGTGCTAGGAAACTGGCCGGGATCTAAACCGGACTCTCCAGGGCAGCGCCTTGATTGATACCCCAGTGCCCCCCCCCCACGTGCCCAGCGCTGCAGCCCCGCGGAGCCCAGAGGCTTTGTGTGTCCAGAGCGCCGGACACCGGCCTGCCTGGCTGCAGGCCCCGCCCCCCGCGGTACCTGTAAGAGCCGCGCCGGGATTTACCTGGGGAGACGGTGAGTTCCACAGTGGCCGTGGGATCAAAATCCCACCTCTTCCCCACCCCGCAGAGGTACGTGCCGGCGTCTGCCAGTGTCAGGTTCTCCACAGTCACGGTGAACGTGCGCTGGGTGCGATTGTCTCGGATGGAGACTCTGCCCCGCGTCACCTCCACCTCCGACCCGTCGGTCTCAACGATGTGACCGTTGGAACAGCTCCAGACTGCTACCAAACCTCCTTTCTGGCACCAGAACTTCGGATTATCCTCAAAGCCCTCCCGGTACCGGCACCACACAGCCACCGACCCGCCCGCGGGGCCGCGCACTGCTTTGGGGGCCGTCACGGCCCAGCAGCCTGCAAGGGACAGAGACAGTGAGACCCGGGGCGCCGCTTCCATCTGAACAGACACAAAACGCCCCCATGCCCCGGGGAACGTTGTGGCGCCATCTGAGTTCCTGACACGTGACCCGAGGGGAAGGGCCTGGCACTGCTGGGGGATGGAGGGACCCGCCTCATGGCCGGCCGGGCAGTAACCCCCAAACAATCACTGACCCCCCACAGGTTTCCGCTCACACCCCTCTGCTCTCAGAGTCCGTGATGTGACACTGGGTCAGCGGGATCCCCGGTCCCCTTCCTTCGGGCTGGGTCCGTCATCACTAACCCCCGGGGAGAGACACCCCCCAGGGGAGTTTCCCCTCCCCCAGTGCCTGAGCCGGGGCAGGGAGAAGTATCCGCTCGGTAGGAAGCGCAGCGGGTCGCTGGCGCTCAGAATAACCCACAGCAGAAAACGTGTTTGCAGGGTCATAGGGGCTGCTGCAAGTCTGGACCCCCCGTAACCAGGGGCGGCAGGTTATATGGGCTCGTGGTGCCCGAGCACCAGGAATATTCAAGGCTGGTGGCTGTGCTCCACCAATATTTGGATCTGGGTTTCTCCCCTGGCCCTGCCTGGAGCGGGCCCTGCCCCCCCGCCTCAGTTTCCCTGCCTGAAAAAAACCAGCCCCTGTCCCTCCCTTGCTTGTGCTGCTGGCATCCTGTCGCCGCTTCTTCCTAAGGCTATAAAGAGCAGTGGGGCAGACTGTTGGAGCACCTCAGGAAGGGGAGGGGGAGAGGGAGAGAGGAGGGGGGAGGAGGCACACATGTGCTTGGGAGCCCTCTCTCCCGTCCCCCAGCACCCACCTGGAGGAGACGCCAGGGGGACTTCCGGCCAGGAGATGGACATCTGGAGTGGACCTCACTCACCTGAGCAGCTGCTGGAGTTTTGGTGAGGTTTGACCCTGTGATCCACCCCTCCCCCCCCCGCAGGTTTGACCCTGTGATCCACCCCTCCCCCCCCCGGCAGCCCCCACTCCTGCCCAACGCTGGGCAAGGGGCAACCCCCTCCCCAGTGAGGCTAGGGTGAGGAGCAGCAGGGGAGGAAGGAAGCCACATGTGATGGTAGTCCCCCCGACAGCACTCACCCACCCACCACAGGGGAGATGGGGGCTTCCTAGACCTGAGCAGCTGGGGCTTGGGTGAATTTTGAGACACCCTACCCCCACCCAGCCACCACCCTACAGTCCCCACTCCTGCCCCACGCTGGGCAAGCGGCAGCCCCATCCCCAGTGAGGCTAGGGTGAGGGGCAGCAGCAGGGGACGCCACACGTGATGGCACCCCCCACCCCCGGTACCCACCATAGGGGAGGTGAGTGGGCTTTCTGGACCTGAGAGGTTCTAGGAGCATGTGCAGTGACTGTGGTGCAGAGTGAGTGTGCTGCTGGGCGGGGGAAAAGGAGGGGTTCCTCCCCTGGAGCTTGCTGCTGCCAGTGGCGGGCGGGGGGGGGGGAGTCCTCTCTGGCCCTAGCCCTGGGGCAGCCCCCAGCACCCCAACCCTGAGCACCCTCCTGCACTGTGAACCCCTCATCCCCAGCCCCACCCCAGAGCCTCACCTGAGGGGAAAAACATGCAACTTAAATTTGGTGGTCAGTTTGAAGTATCATTGTGTTTAGCATAATACTTGATTATTTTACACCCTTTAAAATATATAACTAGTCGTATACAGGTGTTACGAAGTGGGAATGTTCTTAATGTTTTCTCTGAATACTGTGTGGGTGCCTCAGTTTCCCCTATGCATTTCTCAAGGATCTAGATGGTGGGATAAGGGGTGTGATTGTTGTAGAGCCCTAGAGGGCCAGTGTGATGCTGTCTGCACAGAGAATGGCCAAAACCCTGTCTCAAGGCAACTGATGGCTTGGGCTGCTCTCCTGCAAGGTGCCAACTGAAGCTGTTGGAGAACAAAGAGATCAGGTGGCCTCCTAATGCCTGGAAAAGAGACAAAGGCCAGAGGAGGGAGTGTCAGTGCCTGTGCAGACTTCTGGGAAGCGCACGGTGTGGAAGGGGATACTGTGATGCTTTGGAACTACTCCATACAAAGGCAGTCAGGACTCTGGGGGAACTTCCTCTCTCGGAGCATACTGTCTCCAGGGCAAGAAGCTTACACCTTCCTGGGTCTGACCTCGGAGCATTCAGCATGCCCTTCCACCCCATGCACTTTCCACAGCGAGTCTGCCCAGGCAGATCCTGGGGCAACCAGAGGTCCCTGCACCCCAACTCCGCAGTCAGACGTGACTCTCAGCCAGACAGTAAAACAGAAGGTTTATTAGATGACAGGGATACAGTCTAAAACAGAGCTTGTAGGTACAGAAAACAGGACCCCTCAGTCAGGTCCATCTTTGGGAGTGGGGAGCCCAGACCCAAGTTCTGGGCCTCTCCCTATTTCCCCAGCCAGCTCCAAACTGACACTCCCTCCTCTGGCCTTTGTGTCTCTTCTGGACAAGGAGGCCACCTGATCTTTGTCCCCAACACCTTCAGTTGGCATCTTGCAGGGGAAACTGAGGCACTCACACAGTATTCAGAGAAAACATTAAGAACATTCCCACTTTGTCACAACAGGTGCTACAAAATATAATACCGTATACTGAAGCAGGCAAGTGCTGCTTCTGACATTCCACTTTTAATTGACCATTGTAATCTTGTGGTGCCAATGCGTTGTAGCTTCATTTTATATCGGCTTACAGGGCGGGAGTGGGGGGGGCACCACCATTTTGGGCACCACCAAAAATTATACAAACCTGCCGCCTATGCCCGTAACCCCCTGACGGAGCATCACGGGGCAAATGTGGGGGTCAATGTAACCTCACACAAACCCTTCATGGCCTCAGAGAGAAACTCTGGGACAGTCCCGTTGTCCACTTCTGGGCTGGGACGTTTTTGGTAACTTACAAATGTAAAGCACCAACCTGCAGTAGCTTTACCAACAGGGGATCTCTGCGAAAAAGCTCCTAATGAATGAGCAGCTACATGAACCGCGAGGAGCCGTTCAAATCACACCTGCCCCGAGCGAGAGGCAGGTACTTTCGCAAAGGCACAAACTCCCAGTCTCCGGGAGCGGTGCTCGGGGGTCCTGCAGGCTCAGGGGCCGTTCCTGGAATCCCTCCTCAGCAGCCGCTCCCCATAACGCACACGTGGGTGTGGGACGGGCCGAGGAGGAACAACGCGGCCTGTTTCTGCAGGTGCATACGCCACTCATTGCTGCCTTACCTGGGAAAAGCATCCAACCCAGAATGGGGAAAATCCTCATTGCTCTGCCTCTGCCCACTGCCCGGTGGGACGTCGATTCTAGGTGAGTCTCTCTCCAGGAAAATCCTTCTTTTGTGTTCCTGGGAAGCACCGGGTCCGGGTTTCTCCTGTAGGCGTTTGCAATGAAACAGCCTCTCTAACTAGTTCTTTCACTGCAAGGCTTCTTCTTATCTCACTTCCCTCTTAAAAGACTAAGGGGGAAGTGTCTGACTCAGTGCAGGGTGGTTTGATTGCTGTGGTTGGGATGTTCTGTTTTTGTTTGTTGCTACTTGTACCAGGAGCTATTACAGGGTCTGGTGGAAAATGGAAGCTGCAGTAGCCAGGAGTTCCTGAAATGTGTGTGGATTTCCACCATGAAACCCTTCATATTAAACACGCAAACTGTATCTGCGAAAAGAACAGGAGTACTTGTGGCCCCTTAGAGACTAACACATTTATTTGAGCATAAGCTTTTGTGGGCTAGATCTGTGGACAGAGTTGGCAACGGGCTTTGTTGCAAGGATAGGGTCCTGGGTTAGTGTTTTTGTTGAGTGGTGTGTGATGGCTGGTGAGTATTTGCTTCAGGTTTGGGGCTTGTCTGTAAGCAAGGACTGGCCTGTCTCCCAAGGTCTGTGAGAGTGAGAGATCGTCCTTTAGGATAGATTGTAGATCCTTGATGATGTGCTGGAGAGGTTTTAGTTGGGGGCTGAAGGTGATGGCTTGTGGCGTTCTGTTACTTTCTTTGTTGGGCCTGTCCTGGAGTAGGTGACTTCTGGGTATTCTTCTGGCTCTGTCAATCTGTTTCTTCACTGCAGCAGGTGGGTATTGTAGTTGCAAGAACACTCGATAGAGATCTTGTAGGTGTTTGTCTCTGTCCGAGGAGTTGGAGCAAATGCAATTGTATCGTAGAGCTTGGCTGTAGACAATGGATCAAGTGGTGTGGTCTGGATGAAAGCTGGAGGCATGTAGGTAAGTGTAGCGATCAGTAGGTTTCTGGTATAGGGTGGTGTTTATGTGGCCATCATTTATTAGCACTGTAGTGTCCAGGAAGCGGATCTCTTGTGTGCACTGGTCCGGGCTGAGGTTGATGGTGGAGTGGAAATTGTTGAAATCATGATGGAATTCCTCAAGGGCTTCTTTTTCGTGGGTCCAGCCTTCTCTTATTTGGCAGATTCTGAGCAGTGTGTAAACCAACTTCCTGCTGCCCAGTGACCCAGCCTCGCCTTGCAGAAAATGAACCCATCCAGTGGCACCACGTGCCTCTTAACATTTTAACTTTGTTCTTAGATCTGGTTGAAAGGTTTAGTGTGGAAAGCTTTCCTGCTGCTGAACAATGTATTATTGAAACTCAAAAACTCAAGTGTAATTGAAACAGAAAACTTTGTGGGGAATATTCCAGTGAAATGTGTTTGTTTTCCTGCTGGCAAATTTGGGGTGATTTTTTTTAAATTTTGAAACAACATTTAAAGATGAAATTAAAATTTTAGTTTTGTTTTGGTGTGGATTGCTCCTTTTTTTTTCTTTTTCTTTTTTGTGGGCGGGGGGAATGAAATGAAACAATACTTTAAGTCAAATTGAAAAGTTGATTCAAAATGAAAATTCTTGTTTTTAGTAAGTTGAAAACCTGGGGGAAAACTTAAAAATTTTCAAATGATTTTTTGAAATGTCCGCTTTTTCCTACCCTCAACTGTCATGTCTCTCATCCCTATTTAGATTGGAAACACTTTACAGCAGGGGCAGTTTCTTATTTGGTATTTGTACAGCTCCCAGCACAACTGGGCACTGATCTCTATTAAGCCCTCTTGTACTGCAGAGCTAGAAATAATTAACAAGAACAATGGCAGCCAAGGTTACACTCCCCAACACGCCTCCATCCAAAACGGTTAACACTTGGAAATCAAAGGCTAAGAGGAAAGACGTTGGCATTTCTTTCCACATCCGTATTGCCTGTAGGGCTGGGAGTTACGTACTTCAACCCTCAAGGCTTCCACTTCTATTTCTAAACAACCAAATGCAACCTGTAGCCAATGTCATCAAACTTGCACCCTTACCAGTGACCTCATATGCGTTTCTCTCAAGAGCTCAGCACCTCTGACTGTCACATGGCCCATGCACTTGGCAAGTTCCTTTTGCCTTAGCACAGTCAGGTGCTTGTTGAGGTTTTGTGGTTGGAGATAGTGACTGGGGGCTTGTCTACACTTGAAAGGCTGCAACAGCACCAGTGTAGCTGTGCCCCTGTAGCACTTCAGTGTAGACCAGGGGTGGGCAAACTACTGCCTGCGGGCCGGATGCGGCCCCTCAGGGCTTTTGATCCAGCCAATGGGATTGCCCCCTGTGGTGCTGTGGGCCCCACGCTGCTCGCAGAAGTGGCTTGCACCACTTCCCTGTGGCCCCTGGGTAGGCGGGCAGAGGGCTCTGTGTGTTGCATTTGCCTTCAGGCGCCGCCACCCATGGCTCCCATTGGCTGGGAATGGGGAACCGCGACCAATGGGAGCTGCGGGGAAGGTACCTGGAGGTGCAGCAGGGGCAGCACACATGGAGCCCTCCTGCCCCCCTCCCCCAGGGGCCGCAGCGCTTCCTGGAGCAGCGCGGGGCCGGGGCCAGGGCAGGCATGCAGGGAGCTTGCCCTGGCCCCAGTGCGCCCCACTGCCACCCTGGAGCTGCTCTAGGTAAGAAGCACCAGGCTGGAGCCCAAACCCTTCCTGCATCCCACCCCGAAACTCCCTGCCCTAAGCCCCTTGCCTGCACCTCGCACCCCTCCTGTGTCACACGCCCAAGGACTCCCTCCCTCAGGGGGTCCCCTGGGGAGGCAGATCAGCATTGTGTGTTCCTAACTCGGTTGCATCATCACAAGGCATTTTGCGGGAGGGTCAATGGTATGAGTGAGTGTGGAATGGAAGATTCCTTTGCAGGGCGCGAGAGGCCAGAGGGGGAAGAAGGAAGAGAGCAGAGAACGAGTTAACTCAACACTGTAGCTAGTTCACTGCGTCCAATGATAAGACTCTGTGCTCATAGTCACCAACTGCGTGGGTGCTCCGGGGCTGGTGCACCCACGGAAAAAAACTGGTGGGTGCTCAGCACCCACCGGCAGCCCCCTGCCCCCCCGCTCCAGCTCACCTCCACTCCGCCTCCACCTCCGCTGCAAGCGCGCCACCGCGTCCTGTGTCTCCCTCCTGCCTCCCTCCCTCCCAACGCCGCGAAACAGTTTGCCCACCCTTGCTGTAGACGAAACCTGTCACCAACGGGAGGGGTTCTCCTGTCGACGTAGTTATGACTAGAAAGTTACAAACTACTCTATAGGCAAATACCCCCTCTGTAGAACTGCTCTTTGGGCAATTAGCATTTGAAGAGCAATAATGTGGCCAAAGGACAGAGCCCAGAGTGTCTTAGATTTCTTGCAAAATGGGCACGTTTTTCATCAGACCAGGAACAATTCAAATTATGCTCCAAGTTCATGTTTTGGATTTTTCCTCTTCAATGAGAATTTTATAAAGTAAAGGTTTAAAACTCCTGTGAAACTGAAAACATCCGACAACTCCGTAACCATAGAGCCAGGACCACACCACCGTAATTACTACCACTAGTCAGCCTACTGGAGCCCACTGAAATGCTCACGTTCTCTCCCAAGGCAAGAGTGAAACCAAACACTCCGGTGGTGCTGGGGCACTTTATAAAACGTGGAGACAGTCTTTCCACACTACCCAGGGTAGCACTGATAGACCAGAGGGGACAATCTGGTGCTTGATGTCATTGGAGCAGGGGTGCAAGGAACTTAGCAAACTTATCGGTATGCAGGGTGGCTGGGGTCCTGGGCGGGGGGGTGGGGTGGGGCGGTTCTGGGCCCCCAGAAGGGGCGGGGTCTTGGGTGGAAGGGGCAGGGCTGGGGCCAGACTCCCCCAACCAGCCCTTCAGCACTGCTCGGCCTGCGCCTCTAGTGGCAATTTAAAGGGCCGGGACTCTGGCCGCTGCCGGGAGTCCTGGGCCCTTTTTAATCCCCAGGCCCCGGGGCAGCTGCTCCTTTTGCACCCACATCAGCGGCCCTGCCGGTACGGTCGGCTGGGTACCGGCTTTCTTACCGGGACGCCTCATCGGCCCGCACCAGCTCACTTTCACCTCCGCATTGGAGCCACAGTGGCTTACGCCTGCAGTGACTCTGGCTTTTGGTTCTCCCACCCTCTCTCCCATGGGCAGCTCTGTCTCACTTGTTCTCCTTGGAAGGACTCTCCTGTCACACTCATGCCGCTTCCAGCAGGGATTTTTCTCTCTGACACCAGTAACAGGGCCGCTCAGAGGATTCAGGGGGCCTGGGGCAAAGCAATTTCCGGGGCCCCTTCCATAAAAAAGAGCTGCAATACTATAGAATGCTGTATTCTCATGGGGGCCCTGCAGGGCCCGGGGCCTGGGGCAAATTGCCTCACTTGCCCCCTCCTGTGGGCAGCCCTGACCAGTAAGTGCTAAGGGGTCAGATCCTTGCCTGCCAGAGGGGCAGAGAGCCAGACAGGTGTCTCCAGGAGAGCCTCTCTGCAGAACACGAGGAAGAAGCTTTATTGCAAGACACAATTCATTGGTGCGTGTGTTACAGGTTAGCAGTAAGTGAGATGCCTGCTTTCGAGATACAATCTGATGCTAACCTCTCTGTGTGCATGTCTGAGAGACGAGATTGTGTTTGAGTCGTTCCCAGGAGCTTGCTGTAGAAGAGACTGGAGGGGTGAAGATGAATGATGGAAAAGGAGCTGTAGAAAGTGCAATCCAGCTGCAAAGAGCCAAACTCAAACTGCGGGAAGGGGATGAGTCTCTCCTTCCAGCTACTCAGGCTCTGACACCTTATGTTTCCTCTATGTTCATGATGGGGAACTGTGCCCCTGGGGGCTCATCCCCTCCTTTCTCCTCACTCTGGAGTAAGCGCTGGATCCACTGAACCCTTCAGCAGGGCTGAGTGTTACAGGGTTTCATTTACACAGATCCATGTGGGCTCTAGGTGGGAGAAGGTGCTGTGCACAGAGCTGGGAGCTCAATCTTTCTTCTTCTGCTTCTGAGCCATCCTAAACTAGGAAGGAGCTACAACAAAACACACAGAAACCACCAGTTAGTGGAGGAGACATGCTTGGTACTAGTATCTTTCTGTTCATAAGCATCATGGAGCATGTTTGTTCTCCGGCATGTGTGAGTTCCTGATCAGGGCGCTAGAACAGGAGGGAAGGGATGTCCACCATGTACACACACAGTCAGAGAGGGAGGGCTGCTGATTGAAACAGGACTGAGCGTAATTAGATGGAATATGTCAGCCCAAGGTGTGAAATTTGGAGGCGCTCACCATGTTTGTCTGGCATCTCCCTGGAGTTCTTCCTATACCGTATGTTCACCCAGATGATGCACAGAAAGATGGGGACTTTCCAGAGGAACAGGAGCAAGAAATGGACGTTGCTGAGCTGGGATCTATGGAGGAGAGAGTAAGTAGAAGCTGTGAAACCCTGTAGATATGCCCTGACTGCTCCCAACTGAGCGTTCCCTGGCTGCTCTGCCTGAGGGTGACAGTGTGAACAAGGAGGAGAGAGGGACACAGGCCGCAGCACCTTCCCTTGCTAGGACATCCCCCAATTCATCACAGTAACTGCCTTTGACCCATAGGGGACAGTCATCCAGACATCTAGACCCTGAAGTGATTGGACCCAGACAGGCCCTGTCCAGTGCTTCCCCGCAACAAGAGTTGCTGGCTTCCTGCCAAGGAATCTAACCCCGCAAGGTCCCTATATTAGTTTGTTCTGTGGGACCCTATCACCAAGGATCTGAGTATTCTTTGCTTCTCTGGGTAAAATGTGGGACCTTCTTTTTTTTTTCTCTAGACCAGTGGTTCTCAGCCAGGGCTTTGCTTACCCCTGGGGATACACAGAGGACTTCCAGAGGGTACATCACCTCATCCAGATATTTGCCTAGTTTTATAATAGGCTACATAGAAAGCACTAGCAAAGTCAGTACAAACTAAAATTTCATACAGACAATGACTCGTTTTTACTGCTCTATATACTATACACTGAACTATAAGTACAATATTTATATTCCAGTTGATTTATGTTATAATTATATGGTAAAAAAGAGAAAGTCAGCAATTTGTCAGGAATAGTGTGCTGGGACCCTTTTGTATTTTTATGTCTGATTTTGTAAGCGAGTAGTTTTTAAGTGAGGTGAAACTTCAGGTAAACAAGACAAATCAGATTCCTAAAAGCAGTAAAATGAGGATAACACTGTTAACCCAACTAAAAAGTGTTTGCCTGTGAGAGGTAGGTGCTGTCCCCTGAAAAAACTGAGTAATTGCAGGCACACATGAGCCAGAAGGGGGCGCTCACAAGAGCTGGGTGCTGACACTGTTACAACCCCACTCCTCATAGTAAGTGAGCATTTCACAGATATTAGTTGATTTACTCTCTCAGAATCCCTGTGAAGTAGGGAAGTAGTATTACTTCTGTTTTATAGATGAGGAACTGACACACACACAGATAAGTGATTTGCCCATAGTTACAGAGGAACTCTGTGGTAGAGGTGGGAATTGAATCTAGATCTTACACTCCCTAGCTCAGCACCTCAAACACAAGCCAGATCTTCTTTTTTATTATGCTTTCTGTTTCCAGGGTCCTTTGTTTCCCATGGTTCACGGCAACATATGAAATTCATGGCTGGCTCCAGATATTTATTAAGAAGGGCAGCAATGTTCAGTTGCTTTTCGACCCTCTCACTCTCATTGGGCTTTCACTAGGAAGCCTGATTAACACTGGTCATGGAGTATAAATGACTGTTGCCAGTGAAACAGAATTTATAATAATCCATTGTTTCTGTATAGTCACAAATTCCCTTTTCAAGAAGAAAGAGGCTTAAATCTGCAAGAAAAATAAATAAAATATCTATGCCCTCAACCCATACTGCAGGGTGAGAGAAAGACGGGGGTTAGAAGGCCCTCCTTGTGTAACATGTTACATGCAAAAAACTACATTAAAAGAATATTAAGGTTGCAAAATCAAGCAATGAAAAGTTCAGATATGCCGGAATTAAGGTGGTGTATGCAATTGGATGAAGTTGTTACTGAGCATGTACAAACATGGATTTTTCAAAGGCTTATGAATGGGCCAAATTTGGCTGGATTTTCACAGCAAAAGGCACGTCTCTGACACACGGGCCACCGAATGCCAGATTTCAACTCCCGGCTCTAAACTGTGGAGGCACTAGAGCTTCTCAAAGAAAAGGTGGAGAGAATTTTTGTTAACATTGCAACGCAGCATATGTATCCAGTGGTGAGCTGCAGCCGGTACGCACCGGTTCGCGGGAACCGGTTGTTAAATTTAGAAGCCCTTTTAGAACCGGTTGTTCCCTGTGGGACAAACTGGTTCTAAAAGAGCATTTAAATTTAACAAGTGCTCCCTGCTGTGGCCCCAGCTCACCTCAGCTCTGCCTCCACCTCCTGCCATGAATGCTCCTCCCTGCTTCTCCTCCTGCCCTGCTTCCCGCGAATCAGCTGTTCGCGCGGGAAGCCTGGGAGGGCTGAGAAGCAAGCAGGCTTCCTGCCCAGGAAGACGACGCTGAGGTAGGGAACTAGGGGGGCCGTGTGCCCCGGCCAGCCCCGGCCCCACGTCGAGCCCCAGCCCCGACCTTCCCCAGCCCCGCGTCTCCGGCCGCCCGGCCCCGACCTTCCCCAGCCCCGCGTCTCCGGCCGCCCGGTCCCGCGTCCCCAGCCCCGAGTTCAAGGCCGCGACCATCCCCGGCCCACCCCAGCCCCGCGTCCCCGGCCGCCCAGCTCTGGCCGCGTCCCACCCCGGCCCCGCGTCCCCGACCCTCCCTGGCCGCCCAGCCCCACGTCCCCGACCCTCCCCGGCCGCCCGGCCCCGCGTCCCCGGCCGCGTCCCACCCCGGCCCCACGTCCCCGACCCTCCCCAGCCGCCCGGCCCACCCCGGCCCCGCGTCCCCGACCCTCCCCGGCCGCCCGGCACGGCGTCCCCGACCCTCCCCGGCCGCCCGGCCCCCGCGTTCCCAGCCCCGCGTTCCAGGCCGCGACCATCCCCGGCCCACCCCGGCCCCGCGTCCCTGGCCGCCCAGCCCCCTGTCCCCGACCCTCTCCGGCCGCCCGGCCCTGCGTCCCTGGCCGCGGCCCACCCCGGCCCCGTGTCCCCGGCCGCCCGGCCCCAGCCCACCCCGGCCCCGCGGCCCCCGGCCGCCCACCCTGGCCCCGCGTCCCCGACCCTCTCCAACCGCCCGGCCCACCCTGGCCCCACGTCCCCGACCCTCCCCAGCCGCCCGGCCCTCCCCGGCCCCACGTCCCCGGCCGCCCGGCTCCGGACGCAACCCTCCCCGGCCCCGTGTCCCCGGCCGCCCGGCCCCGCGTCCCCGGCCGCCCGGTTCCAGTAGTGCGGGTCCGGGCACGGCAGCGGCCGCGACCCCACCTACCCGGATGCCCGGCTCCGGACACGGCCCCCCAGCTCCGGCCCAGCCTGGCCCCGTGGCTCCAGCCGCCCGGCTCCTGCAGGGCCGGGCTCCGGCAGCGCGGGTCCGGGCGTGGTGGCGGCCCCGGCTGCCCGGTTCCAGCTCTGGCTGCGGCCCTCCCTGGCTCCGCCTGGCCAGCCGCCTGGCTCCGGCGGCCGGGCTCCCGCCACATCCTCCGGCTCCGGCCGCGCGACTCCTGCCCGGCCCCGCATCCCCGGGCTCCCGGCTCCAGCCGTGGCCGGACTGTAGCGCCGCCGGTAAGGGGGCGAGGGGGGTGTTGGAGAGAGGGTAGGGGAGTTTGGGGGTGGGGGGGTCAGAGGACAGGGAACAGGGGGATTGAATAGGGGCAAGGGTCCTGGTGGGGCAGTCAGGAAGGAGCAGGGGTTGGATGGGGCGGTGGGAGGCAGTCAGGGGCAAGGTTTCCAGGGGCAGTCAGGGGACAGAGAGAAGGGGTGGTTGGATGGGGCAGAGGTCCTGGGGGGCCATCAGGAATGAGAGGAGGGGTTGGATGGGGCGGCGGGGGGCACTCAGGGTACAGGGAAGGGGGGTGGATGGGGCAGGGGTCCCTGGGGTGGGGGTGGCGGGTGTCAAGGAACACAGGGGGTTGGATGGGGCAGGAGTCCCGGGGGGGGGGCATGATCCCTCCTGGGGTGAGGAGGAAACCGGTTGTTATGATTTTGGCAGCTCATCACTGTATGTATCCCTGGCCTTGTTCTCAGAAATATCTGAACTGTTTGGTTGAAACTTAAAACACAACAAAAAACAAAACCAAAAACCCATTCTGAGGTAGACACCTGCCATGGAAAATGTAAAATTCAAGTTTGGCAAAGTTCTAAGCAACTAAAACAGGGTCTTATAATGGGAAGTGTTGGGGAGGCAACCTTTATAATACCATCCCCCATAATGCATAGATACAGCTCTGAGGCCCATGTTCCTCCCAATGCACTGCTCCTCTCTGTAGATGGTGATAGCCCTGTGTCCAGCCAGTTCAAAATTCAGTTCCGCGGGTTTTAAGTTTCTGTATGAAATCAGGCTGGGATGTAGGTGCCTGACCTGATTTGATTCCAGATCCTGATAGATTTGCGGTTTAACTTGCTGTCAGAGGTGGTGAGAGGGGGAACTACCCTCTCTCCTGATCTGGAGGAAACTCCTGCAGGCAGGTTGTAAAAACGTTTAAAAAACCTAAGACCAACAGAGATGACTCATGTGCCTACGCGCTGGCAGGGGCAGACTCTCAGGGGTGGTGCAGGAAGTGGGAGGAACAAGCTGTGAGGAGGGAAATGAATGAGGAAGGGGGATGGTTACAGCAGTGTGACCACATGGCTTCCCAGCAGGCAGGGCACGTCTTAGTGGTTTAATGGGGGAGGGTTGTAATCAGATGTGACCTGACAGAGCTAAGCACGTGCATCATTTTAAGCAGATGAGCAGCCCCACTGAACTGCAGAGAAGGAAGAGGGGTCACGGTTATAGCCCAGAACAGCTTCACTTGTTCCTGCAGCCCAGGCAGAATGACTGTTCTGTAGGGTTTAGCCCAGGCAGCTCCACATGCCAGGAGACAGCTCATGGTTTAGGCTGGAGGGGGAATGAGAGAAGACAGAGGAGCAGGGTTTAGTGACATGGCCTCACAGATCAGAGATCTCATGTGCAGAGGCAGAGACAAGTTGTGATTTTTCTGGTCTCGGACATGATGTCTGGTGAAATGCAATACTGAGCTGTGAGGGAAGAACAAGGGGGTCTATACACCCTGATGTTGCACTGATTCCAGTGAGCTGGCAGCCCATAGGGAGTGATCCTTGCAGCCCAGGCAGATCTTCTTGTGTGGTGGGAGCTCACTCTAGTGTCCTAAAAGGAGCTGCGTAGCTGTTGCTTAGACTTTGTGGTCTGGGCTGTCATCACGCCTAGGGGTCAGGTGTGAGCTTGAGAGCTCAGGCTCCAGCGTCTGCACAGCTATTTTTAGCACATTATTGCAAGCCCCACGATCACAAATGTGTGTACCCAGGCTGGGCACTGACACCCAGCTGCAGTGTAGACGCACCCATAAGTGACCCTGGCTGGAGCACTGGTACTCACACAGGGGAAGTGGTGTCTTGGTTACTGGAGAAGCTGGATTTCCATTTCACAGCAGTTGTCCAGATGAAAGTAGGTTTTGAGGGAGAAGAGGAAGTTGATGATGACCTTTCTGTTGGGGGTGGGGAAGAATTAGCTGTGGATAAAAACAGACTCAGTAAATCAGATTTCCTGGGACGAAATGCTGTTTTCTCAATGGCACTAAATATTCTTGTTCCTAAAAACAAGGTTTAGGCTTCACGAGATGCAGGGGAGGGATTCTCCTCTCTGCCGAGGCCCCTGCAGGCTGCTCCCATGGGGTAGAAGGGCCCTGAGAGCCCTGCAGTCACCAGAGCAGAATTGCCCCAGCAGAAGAACTGCATCAGGCTGCAACAAGTGGCCCTATGCTGCCTCCCACCACTGAGAACACTGGCATGGGGTGTGCCAGGCTGGAGGGGGAGGCATATCTCTATCACTTGGGGCCATAGAAACTCTCTGCTTTGGGGGATGCAGAGTGGTACATGGGCAGCCAGTGGAAAATTAGAGCAGCTGCTCCTCTACCTAGTGCACGTGACAGCTCAGAACTGGGAAGACGCCAGGGTGACTTAAAGCCAACTGTGCCCCCCTCCCCCAGGGTGCACTGCCCAGAGGCAGAGCAGAGAATTTTAACCACAGATTCTTCCCCTCTGGCCAGCTCATGCTTTGCTGAACTAACTCCAGCAACACAGTTAGTACATCCACCCTCACTGCTCTCTTTGCCCCTCTCTCTCTGGCCGGTACCCACGGCAGCGGCTGCAAGATGAAAGAAGCCAGGGAACAGGGCATCAGCTGGTGAAAGCTGCCGGAATCCACAGCTTTTTAGAAAATGTGTAAATGGTCTCTGCTTTTTGTCGTGCGCCTTTATCTGGTTTAAGTGCAGTGAGGAGTCTCTGCGTCCAGATGCTGAATCAGGGCAGAGCCCTCCTGCCTGGCAGAGACACTGGTTAATGATTTCCCTGCCACAGTAAGTAAACAATGCACCTTGCTACGCTCCTTCCTGGGGCACTGTCTGCACTGGGGGGTGCAGCCTGGCAGGATCAAGGATCACAAGTCAATCCATGTAGATTTCAGGGCCGCAATTGGACTCCACTACTGTGAATTCTTATTGAATGTGAGATTTGTGTATCGGGGGTGGGGGGACTAAAAGGCCGGTGCCAATATTTATATTTCCCATAACCAGTGGGGTAGGGCATAAAGTGGGGGGAAGCTGGTCCCCACAAAACATCATCCCTCTCCTAAGAACATAACAGTGGCCTTAGGGGTCAGAGCAACGGTCCATCTAGCCCAGTATCCTGTCTTCTGACAGTGACTAATGCCTGTGGCTTCAGAGGGAATGAACAGAACAGGTAATTATCAAGTGATTCATGCCCTGTTGTCCATTCCCAGCTTCTGGCAAATAGAGGTTACGGACATCCAGAGCATGGGGTTGCATCCCTGCCCATGCTGGCTAATAGCCATTGATGGACCTGTCCTCCGTTAACTTATCTAGTTCTTTTTTTAACCCTGTTACAGTGTTGACCTTCACAACATCCCCTGGCGAGGAGTTCCACAAGTTGACACTGTGAGTCTTTTATTGACTTGGAACTTCCTCATTCCTGTCAGCAACAGTGATACCCAGCCCCCACCGCTGCCAGCTCCTGTCCTCTCCTGGTTCAGGAGGAGTTCCACAGGGCACTAACAGCCGCATCCTCAGGAACCAAAGCCCTGTCCCCAATCAAGGCTCTCCCTTAAACCTGAGCGAGTGGCTGGGAGCTCAGTGGGATGGACACACACAATCTATGATGAGACCTGCCCAGGGTGAAAGCAGAGCCCCTCCCCCCTGCTGCAAACCCCCCATTCCCACCCGGGACACGACCCAGTGCAGGAGGAAACTGCCCTGCAGCGTTATTCACAGGTGCTGCCGGCCGGCCTGGGCGAGGGGCGCTCACCGTGTTCCCTGGGGCGAGCGCGGGGCGGGGCGCTGGGAAACTGGCCGGGATCTAAACCGGACTCTCCAGGGCAGCGCCTTGATTGACCCCCCCGGTGCCCCCCCCACGTGCCCAGCGGCACCGGCCTGCCTGGCTGCGGGCCCCGCCCCCCGCGGTACCTGTAAGAGCCGCGCCGGGATTTACCTGGGGAGACGGTGAGTTCCACAGTGGCCCTGAGATCAGAAGGTCCAGTCCTGTCTACCCCGCAGAGGTACGTGCCGGCGTCTGCCGGTGTCAGGTTCTCCACGGTCACGGTGAACGCGCGCTGGGTGTGATCGTCTCGGATGGAGACTCTGCCCCGCGTCACCTCCGCCTCCGACCCGTCGGTCTCAACTATGACACCGTTGGAACAGAACCAACCTCCTGCCCGGCACCAGAACTTCTGATAATGCTCATAGCCCGCCCAGTACCGGCACCGCACCGCCACCGACCCGCCCGCGGGGCCGCGCACTGCCCCGGGGCCCGTCACCGCCCAGCAGCCTGCGAGGGACAGAGACAGTGAGACCCGGGGCGCCGCTTCCGTCTGAACAGACACAAAGCACCCCGGGGAACGTTGTGGCGCCAGCTGAGCCCCTGACACGTGACCCGAGGGGAAGGGCCTGGCACTGCTGGGAGATGGGGGGACCCGCCTCATGGCCGGCCGGGCAGTAACCCCCCAGAACAATCCCTCCCCCCCACGGGTTTCCGCTCCCCCCCCCCCAGAGTCCGCGATGTGACACTGGGTCAGCGGGATCCCCGGTCCCCTTCCTTCGGGCTGGGTCCGTCATCACTAACCCCCGGGGAGAGACACCCCCCAGGGGAGTTTCCCCTCCCCCAGTGCCTGAGCCGGGCAGGGAGAAGTATCCGCTCGGCAGGAAGCGCAGCGGGTCGCTGGTGCTCAGAATAACCCACAGCAGAAAACGTGTTTGCAGGGTCATAGGGGCTGCTGCAAGTCTGGACCCCCCGTAACCCCCTGACGGAGCATCACGGGGAAATGTGGGGTCAATGTAACCTCACACAAACCCTTCATGGCCTCAGAGAGAGACTCCGGGACAGTCCCCTTGTCCGCTTCTGGGCTTGGACGTAAAGCACCAACCTGCAGTAGCTTTACCAACAGGGGATCTCTGTGAAAAACCTCCTACTGAATGAGCAGCTACACGAACCGCGAGGAGCCGCTCAAATCACACCTGCCCCGAGCGAGAGGCAGGTACTTTCGCAAAGGCACAAAATCCCAGTCTCCGGGAACGGTGCTCGGGGGTCCTGCAGGCTGAGGGACGGTTCCTGGAATCCCTCCTCAGCAGCTGCCCGCCGATAACACATGTGGGTGTGCGACGGACCCGAGGAGGAACAACGCTGCCTGTTTCTGCTGGTGCATACGCCGCTCATTGCTGCCTTACCTGGGAAAAGCATCCAACCCAGAATGGGGAAAATCCTCATTGTTCTGCCTCTCCCCACTGCCTGGTGGGATGTCGATTCCAGGTGAGTCTCTCTCCAGGAAAATCCTTCTTTTGTGTTCCTGGGAAGCACCGGGTCCTGGTTTCTCCTGTAGGTGTTTGCAATGAAACAGCCTCTCTAACTAGTTCTTTCACTGCAAGGCTTCCTCTTATATCACTTCCCTCTTAAAAGACTAAGGGGGAAGTGTCTGACTCAGGGCATGGTGGTTTGATTGCAGTGGTTGGGATGTTCTGTTTTTGTTTGTTGATACTTGTACCAGGACCTATTACAGGGTCTGGTGGAAAATGGAAGCTGCAGTAGCCAGGAGTTCCTGAAATATGTGTGGATTTCCACCATGGAACCCTTCATATTAAACACACAAACTGTATCTGCAAAGAGAACAGGAGTACTTATGGCCCCTTAGAGACTAACAAATTTATTTGAGCATAAGCTTTTGTGGGCTATATATGTGGACGGAGTTGGCAACGGGCTTTGTTGCAAGGATAGGGTCCTGGGTTAGTGTTTTTGTTGTGTGGTGTGTGATCGCTGGTGAGTATTTGCTTCAGGTTTGGGGCTTGTCTGTAAGCAAGGACTGGCCTGTCTCCCAAGGTCTGTGAGAGTGAGGGATCGTCCTTCAGGATAGCTTGTAGATCCTTGATGATGCGCTGGAGAGGTTTTAGTTGGGGGCTGAAGGTGATGGCTTGTGGCGTTCTGTTACTTTCTTTGTTGGGCCTGTCCTGGAGTAGGTGACTTCTGGGTATTCTTCTGGCTCTGTCGATCTGTTTCTTCACTTCAGCAGGTGGGTATTGTAGTTGCAAGAACACTCGATAGAGATCTTGTAGGTGTTTGTCTCTGTCTGAGGAGTTGGAGCAAATGCAATTGTATCATAGAGCTTGGCTGTAGACAATGGATCAAGTGGTGTGGTCTGGATGAAAGCTGGAGGCATGTAGGTAAGTATAGCTGTCAGTAGGTTTCTGGTATAGGGTGGTGGTTATGTGGCCATCATGTATTAGTACTGTAGTGTCCACGAAGTGGATCTCTTGTGTGGACTGGTCCAGGCTGAGGTTGATGGTGGGGTGGAAATTGTTGAAATCATGATGGAATTCCTCAAGGGCTTCTTTTCCATGGGTCCAGCCTTCTCTTATTTGGCAGATTCTGGGCAGTGTGTAAACCAACTTCCTGCTGCCCAGTGACCCAGCCCAGCCTTGCAGAAAATGAACCCATCCAGTGGCACCACGTGCCTCTTAACGTTTTAACTTTGTTCTTAGATCTGGTTGAAAGGTTTACTGTGGAAAGCTTTCCTGCTGCTGAACAATGTATTATTGAAACTCAAAACTTCCAGTGAAATGTGTTTGTTTTCCCGCTGGCAAATTTGGGGTGATTTTTTTAAAATTTTGAAACAACATTTAAAGATGAAATTAAAATTTTAGTTTTGTTTTGGTGTGGATTGCTCCTTTTTTTCTTTTTCTTTTTTGTGGGCGGGGGGAATGAAATGAAACAATACTTTAAGTCAAATTGAAAAGTTGATTCAAAATGAAAATTCTTGTTTTTAGTAAGTTGAAAACCTGTGGCAAAACTTAAAAATTTTCAAATGAATTTTTGAACAAAGATTTTTAACTCTGGGTTTTTTGTAATTTTTCATAAGGAAAAATGTCCGCTTTTTCCTACCCTCAACTGTCATGTCTCTTATCCCTATTTAGATTGGAAACACTTTACAGCAGGGGCAGTTTCTTATTTGGCATTTGTACAGCTCCCAGCACAACTGGGCCCTGATCTCTATTAAGCCCTCTCGGTATTGCAGAGCTAGAAATAATTAGCAAGAACAATGGCAGCCAAGGTTACACTCCCCAACACGCCTCCATCCAAAACTGTTAACGCTTGGAAATCAAAGGCTAAGAGGAAAGACGTTGGCATTTCTTTCCACATCCGTATTGCCTGTAGGGTTGGGAGTTACGTACTTCAACCCTCAAGGCTTCCACTTCTATTTCTAAACAACCAAATGCAACATGTACCCAATGTCATCAAACTTGCACCCTTACCAGTGACCTCATATATGTTTCTCTCAAGAGCTCAGCACCTCTGACTGTCACATGGCCCATGCACTTGGCAAGTTCCTTTTGCCTTAGCACAGTCAGGTGTTTGTTGGGGTTTTGTGGTTGGAGATAGTGACTGGGGGCTTGTCTACACTAGAAAGGCTGAAACAGCACCGGTGTAGCTGTGCCCCTGTAGCACTTCAGTGCAGACCATGGGTGGGCAAACTACTGCCCGTGGGCCGGATGCGGCCCCTCAGGGCTTTCAATCCAGCCCATGGGATTGCCCCCTGTGGTGCTGTGGGCCCCACGCTGCTTGCAGAAGTGGCTTGCACCACTTCCCTGTGGCCCCCGGGTAGGCGGGCAGAGGGCTCTGTGTGTTGCATTTGTCTTCAGGCGCCACCCCGCATGGCTCCCATTGGCCGGGAACGGGGAACCGCGACCAATGGGAGCTGCGGGGAAGGTACCTGGAGGTGCAGCAGGGGCAGCACACGCGGAGCCCTCCTGCCCGCCTCCCCCAGGGGCTGCAGCGCTTCCTGGAGCGGCGCGGGGCCAGGGCCAGGGCAGGCATGCAGGGAGCTTGCCCTGGCCCCAGTGCGCCCCACTGCCACCCCGGAGCTGCTCTAGGTAAGAAGCACCAGGCTGGAGCCCAAACCCTTCCTGCATCCCACCCCCCAACTCCCTGCCCTAAGTCCCCAGCCTGCACCTCGCACCCCTCCTGTGTCACACGCCCAAGGACTGCCTCCCCTGGGGAGGCAGATCAGCATTGTGTGTTCCTAACTCGGTTGCATCATCGCAAGGCATTTTGAGGGAGGGTCAATGGTATGAGTGAGTGTGGAATGGAAGATTCCTTTGCAGGTCGTGAGAGGCCAGAGGCGCAAGAAGGAAGAGAGCAGAGAACGGGTTAACTCAACACTGTAGCTAGCTCACTGCGTCCAATGATAAGACTCTGTGCTGTGGAGGCCAAGAATTACTTAATAAAGGTTTGAAGGGATCTTAATGTATGTTAGCTAATTAGCAGAGGTTAAGCTGTTACCCTGTATCTGGTGCAGAGTGAATTGTGTGAAAAGTCGTTACGACCTTGTGAATTGCAGTCTTGTTTTCTGTTCTGGTATTGCAGACAAATAAGATAATGAATAGGCTTATGTATAAACAAATGCAAATGTTTACTTTTACTGTCTGCAAGTTTGCTAGCCACTGTCTGTTAAGAAGGTATAAAGATTGTTATGATTGTTTTACTAATTGAGAGAGATCTGTTCAGGACAAGGGGCAACCCAGTTCCTGACACTCTCTCCCTCTTGTGTTCACTAGAGTATTATAATAAAGTATTTGTTTTTGCTGCACCTAAACATAAGCGAGAACTGAGTTTTCTTCGACAATTTGGGGGCTCGTCCGGGATGGCAACGCCCACGGACACACAGACGGCTGCTACGGATCGTTCCCCTTCGAACCCCATGGCGCCACAAAAGAGGTAAGAGACCTTTTGAAATCTCTATTGGGGTATCGGAGGAGGACTGTCTGTGGGGGACGTCTGTTTCTGTTGGGCTCACGCCATCTGAACTTTTTGACTGTGCAGCAGGATCAAATGCAGAGTGGTATTGGGGAGAGGCCCCAAGAAGGTTAGTTATAGCAGTACTGGGAACTGCTGAGTTGGCCAACAGGTAATGCATAAGGTAATGCATTAGAATGCACCGGTGCTGAGGGGTTTTTACCGCCTCAAGAGGGGTTGTCATACCGCCTCATGGTATTGGTCCGGACCAGGTAATGATGCATCTTGGTTAAAAAAAAAAAAAAAAAAAAAAATTTTTAAAAAGGTTAAAAAAGGGTTAAATAGAGGAAAAGAGGCCTTGGTGTGTGTGTGTGTGTGTATACCTGTGTGAGTGTTCGTTGCTGGAAGACGCCCAGATTGCCCTGTGAAGCGATTGCTAATGATCAGGAGTAGTCTAACGCAAGCCCAGTAACTAGTGGATCTTGCACTAGTGGATCTTGTCAGACATCCAAATGTCTTCCTGCTTCAGTGCAGCCCTCTGCTTCTCTTTATCCTCAATTAGTTAAACCTGAAAGTGAGGAGGAGACTACAGAAGATATAGTGGATTTTTTTAGCAGCATTCCACAGCCGCAGCAGGCTTCCCCCTCGGCCCCCCCTTCTCGGGCTGTGCAGGCAGTAATTGTTTCGTCGCCGCAATTATCAACTGCACAAGTTGTTCATTCTCCTTCTTCGGAAGAATTATCTTCTTCCCTACTGACTGACACCAGTAGTCCGGTTAACCCTGCTTCTGCTGATAACCATGCCGGCTACTTTCTTAGAAGCACGACACAGGCACTCCAGGCTCCTTTAAGGGACTTGCCTGGAGCTGGAGCGATAGGGGGGTTAATTAAGGTACATGCCCCGTGGACACCTGGAGATCTTAGAAACTTGGTGAAAGAATTTCCTAAAATCAGGGAGGAGCCAGTAAAGTTTAGAGAAGAGCTCCAGACAGTGATTCAGTGCTATAATCCATCTTGGGCAGATATTAATCAACTTTTACGAGCTGTACTGCCCGCCGAAGTACAGCAACGCCTTAACAGACAGGCGGCTTGGCCTGATGCCGACCCTGGTATTGAGGATGCTTTGACAGAGGCTAGGAATCGTCTCTTGACCTCTATTTCAGAAGTTTGTCCTAAGAAAACAGATTGGACCAAGTTTGCAAATTGGGGTTTAGCAAAGGGGTTGCTAAACCCCTTTCAGAATTGGTGACAGTTGCGAATCATTGTACGGCTTGCATAGACCAGAAGAAAGAAACCAGTGAAACAAAACTTATGGCTTTACAGTTACAAACTTATCAGAATAGGGGTCGTGGGGGAATGAGAAGAGGACGGGGACGAGGTCGTGGGAGAGGTATGGGACGAGGTTCCTCATATCCTGCCCAGAATCCTGCCCCGACTGGGAGCACTGCATGCCACTTGTGTGGTCAGGAGGGACACTGGAGAAATGAGTGTCCAAATCGATTTGCTCAAAATCCTACTCAGTTCCCCAATCCTGAAGCGCCTGTTTTCTCCCCACAAGGAACCCCTTACTAGGACAGCCTGAGGGAACGTAACTGCATCATGAATCCTTTAATTTCTATTAATCAAGAAGGCCCGTTTGTTGATTGTAATATTGCTGGTAAATCTGTTACTTGTCTTGTAGACACTGGGGCTAGTAGGTCTGCTCTGAGATCCTCGGAGTTTCCCTCTGTTCCTTTGTCCGCTTTGTCTGTTAATGCTGTGGGCATTTCAAACTGTCCTGTTTCGCATCCTGTCTCAGTACCCCTTGAAATTTGTCTTGGCCCTCTAGAAGATAAACATTCCTTTCTACTCAGTTCTACTTCTCCTGTGAATTTGCTGGGAAGAGATCTGTTGTGTAAATTAGGTTGTACCATCTACTGTACACCAGATGGCGTATTCTTACAGGTTCCTGATGAGAATACTAACCTGGTGTTGGCTACACTCCATATATCCGAGCCAGCTGCGTCGAAGTCTCCACTCAGCCCTGACCTTGTGCATTTGTTGTCACAAGTGCCCCCCCATCTCTGGTCTCGTCATGCAAATGAAGTGGGACAGATTAGAACAGCAGAGCTGGTTAAAATTCTTGTGGACCCTGCTAAGCTTTTGCCAAGGATTCCACAGTACCCACTGCGTCCTGAAGCAGTGGCAGGCATAGCTCCGGTTATAGAATCTTTATTGCAACAGAGTATTATTGTTCCCACTATTAGTTCTTGTAATACTCCTATCTTTCCTGTAAAGAAGCCAGGAAGGAATACCTATCGTTTTGTTCAAGACCTTCGCGCTATTAATGCTGTGGTTTTGCCTTCTTTTCCAGTGGTTCCAAATCCAGCTACAATTCTTTCTTGTATTCCACCGTCAGCCACTTATTTCTCTGTTGTAGATTTATGTTCTGCATTTTTTTCCATTCCAATTCACCCAGATAGTCAGTATTTGTTTGCCTTTACTTATAAAGGATGTCAGTATACCTGGACCAGGTTACCCCAAGGGTATACTGAATCTCCCTCCCTGTTTTCTCAGATCCTGAAGAAGGATCTGGATGATGTGGTTTTCCCTGGAAAATCAGTACTTATACAATATGTGGATGACCTTTTACTGGCGTCTTTCTCTTTTGACTCTTCTAAAACTGATACTCTGACTCTTTTAACTGCTTTAGCTGCCAAAGGTCACAAAGCATCCCGAGAGAAACTCCAACTGTGTCAACCCAAGGTTCATTATCTTGGTCATGATATTTCTCATGGCAAGCGTCATTTATCAGACTCTCGTATTTCAGCTATTTTAAATATGCCTAGGCCTAGTACTGTTTCTCAAATGCGTACTTTTCTGGGCATGACTGGATATTGCAGGCAGTGGATTTTAGGTTATGCAACAGTGATTAAACCCTTACAGGATCTGACTAAGTCTGGTACCCCTGAACCTCTTCCTTGGCCCCCAGAGGCTGAGAGTGCTTTTGTTGCTATTAAACAGAGACTATCTACTGCTCCGGCCCTGGGACTTCCTGATTATACTAAACCATTTACTCTTTTCTGTCATGAGCGTAATGGGTTTGCTTTGGCTGTACTAACGCAAAAGCACGGGGACAAACACCGTCCAATTGCCTACTACAGTACTGCCTTAGACGCTGTGGCGGTAGGATTTTCCCCTTGTTTACGGGCTGTAGCGGCAACGGCCCTTTCTGTTCAGTTATCTGAATCTATTGTATTGGGTTCTCCTTTGAGTGTGTGTGTTCCGCATGCTGTGGCTGCACTCTTGTTGAAATCTAGGACGCAGCATTTATCCGCTTCTCATCTTATCAAATATGAACTGGTTTTGCTTTCTTCCTCTCATATTACTTTGGCTCGTTGCCCTGTTCTTAATCCAGCCTCTTTGTTGCCTGGGCCTGAAGATGGAACCCCACATGATTGTGTGTTTGTAACGTCTGTTCTTACTCGTCCTAGAGATGATTTACTGGATGTGCCTTTGCAGAATCCTGATCTCCTTTATTTTGTGGATGGCTCGTGCTTGCGAGATTCTAAGGGTACATTAGTTGCTGGTTATGCTGTCTGCACTACCTGTGCTGTTGTTGAAAGTGCTTTCCTTTCTTCAGTGTTTTCCTCGCAAGTAGCTGAACTGGTGGCTTTGACTCGAGCTTGTGTTCTGGCTAGAGATCAAACGGTCACTATCTATACAGATTCTCGTTATGCTTTTGGAGTGGTTCATGATTTTGGATTGCTTTGGAAATATAGAGGCTTCCTTACATCCACTGGTTCTCCTATTAAGAATGGTTTTTATGTTTCTGCTCTTTTGGATGCTCTTTTGTTGCCTAAAGCTATAGCTGTTGTTAAATGTACTGCTCACAAGACCCCTCATGATGAAGTTACCCGTGGGAATGCTCTAGCTGACTCTGCAGCTAGGACAGCGGCTCTTTCTGCACCTCAGGCTGTACATTCCTGTGTACTGATAGAGCAGCCTTCACTGGCCTCCCTTGACGATCTGGCTAAGATCCAGGAGGCAACATCAAGAACTGAGAAGCACTCTTGGAGTGCTGCTGGCTGCATTTTACATTCTGATAATCTTTGGCGTGCCCCGGATGGTCGCCTGGTGGCACCAAAGATGTTATTGCCCTATCTTGCTCGCATATACCATGGGATGGCACACGTGAGCAAAGGGGGGATGGTTGCTGCAGTTGCCCGAGATTGGTTTGCACCCATTTTCCCTTCTGTTGCCCATTCCTACTGTCAACACTGTGTGATTTGTCAACAACACAACATTGGTAAAGCTGTTAAAGCTATGCGAGCAGCCCACCCTCCTCCTTGGGGACCTTTTGTAAATATTCAGATTGATTTTATTCAAATGTCTAAATGTTGTGGTTATGAATATGTATTGGTTTTAGTTGATGTATTTACCAATTGGGTTGAAGCTTTTCCCTGCAGGAAGGCAGATGCCAGGACTGTTGTGAAACTTCTGCTTAAGGATTTTGTCCCTCGTTTTGGCATTCCTGTGAGTATCAACAGTGATCGTGGAACTCACTTTACTGGACAGATTGTAAAGGAGTTATGTACAACTTTGCAGATCCAACACAACCTTCACTGCCCTCATCACCCACAATCTGCTGGGACAGTGGAACGCCAGAACGGGATTTTAAAAAATAAACTGGCCAAGATTTGTGCTGAAACGAACTTAAAGTGGCCAGATGCCCTTCCATTGGCACTGATGAGTATGAGAGCCATTCCCAATCGAAAGACTGGACTCAGCCCTCATGAGATTTTGACGGGGCGCCCAATGCGACTACCAACTGCACCCCCACTGACCTTAGCTCAGATGGACATTCATTTGATGGATGATATAATGCTTAAGTATTGTCAGGCACTAATGAAATGTGTTAAGTCTTTTTATACACAGGTGAAGGAAGCCTTACCGAAGGATCCTGTGCAACCTTGCCACTCATTGGAACCGGGAGACTGGGTCTACATAAAGGTCCATCAACGAAAGACTGCCCTGGCTCCACGCTGGAAAGGCCCTTTCCAAGTCCTGTTGACTACCAACACTGCTGTGAAGTGTCAAGGACTACCTGCCTGGACCCATGCATCGCACTGCAAAAAGACCCCTCCACCTCGGGAGGCCACACCTACTGATGATCAACGTGCTCCTTCTTCTAGCCCTGCTGTTCCTGCTGGACAGCGGAAGAAGAGGACAAGGTGACGTACTGGTGACCTCTCCCTTGTCCTCTGACGGACCTACTGTGCCTTTGGATTTTTCTAAAGGTATTCCCACATTACAACCCTCTTCCCTTTATCATGCTAGAGCACGATTGTTTTTGGGGAAGAGGAGAAGATGCATTCGTTCTGCAAACTCCTCCGGAGTCCAGGGATTCCTGACTAAAAGAGACATTATGAACTGGCCCTGGTGGAAGAAACGAAGCATCGTTTATTGGCAAGGAGGGAACTGTGGGGAGCGTGCTTGGGCGTGTGGGGTTCAATGGTGGCTTGGATTTCTTCCAGGGGCAGGGCTCTGTGCTTATGGACAAGTACCCTGGGGATGTACTGCCCTCCCTAATTGGCTTTCAGATAATGACTACCAAAAGCACCTTGCTACCACAAAGGTTACCCCCACTAGCCCCTCAACCCTGGCCGTCACTTCTGTAATTTATCCAGATGTAAACGAAATTGTATATTCTAATGAGATTCGTTGGCCCAGACCTTCCCATCTTAGTGATTTATTAGGATATTGCTCAGAAAGCCTATTTTTTAAAGTTCAACAGACTTCATATGAGAGAACCATTGAGTGGAAAACAAATGGCTCAGTGGCAATAGAGATCCATAATATTACTGCAGATCAGCCCCTAGCCTTTAGATATGAAATTGATGGATTCCATAGTGAAGTAGATATGATGGTTATTCCTGGACTTTGTGCTATGTTACCTGAAAGAGGCCCTTATTGTTATTTGGTTACCCAATTAGTGAATAATCAAACGACTACCCAAAGAGTTTGTTCTACTACTGGAAATTTTACCTGTCTTGAGACCATTCCAGTGACTGATAATGTGACTTGTACTTTATTGCAATACACTCCCTCTTATGCTATTGATATTAATGCCTCTCAGAAATATATGCAGGTCTACAACCAACAGATGTGGTATAGACCTACGCTGAGGGGAAATGTGCCAGAATATCGGTGGACTGTACTAAACACTACACTAGGGACTGTGAAGTTTACATTGCCTTTATCTAGTTTTCACATCACCTCTACATATCCAAATTGTTCCCAAGGGGCTGCCATTAGATTAGCACAACTGAGGGCCTGGGTTATTTCCTCTAGAAAGAAGAGGGATCTAGCCGGATCCTTGTGGGATGGGGCCAATTCTGCAGCTGCTGTTTGGAATATTTTTAAGACCCAGGAGCTTGATGAGAAATTGGGCCAATTAGAGAAGGCCACTGGCCTGATTTCTGGGGCACAGCTGACACAAGTGCGAACCGGAGTGGGTGAGTTACATGTCATTTCCGCCCTTAGTTCTCTGACCCAGAATTTATTGAGAGAGATGGTACTGAATATAACTGAAGCTGGGAAGGCATTGCAGTGGGATCTAGCATGTTCGGAAATTCAGGATTTCCTGAATGACCAGCTGATGGCCATTCGGAATGATCTAGTGCACCAAGCTTGGCCCACTGCCCTTACAGACACGTCAGGAGTACCATCTGATCTGTGGCCATGGAGACATACTTGGAGACTTTCTGGATGGAAATGTGGACGTTCACAGTGCTCCTTCCAAGCATATGGACCGGTTAAGGGGGTGTGGGCTCCCACATACCGAATCCTGCCGGGTCCATGGGGAGGATGCATGTGGGATTGGGTGATTCACCGAGATATCTGGGAAGTCAGGCCACCTGATTCTCCTAATCGATTTTTAGTTAGTGCTCCTGGGATTACAGCTGATATTTGGATGGGGTTAGGGAATTTATGGACATTTTGGCCGTTAGAACCACCACAGCTTCAGTGTATACGGAAACTGAAGCCAGGGGAAGTTGTCACTGTTTATGACAATATTTGCTGGGAGGGTAAAGGTCAAGGGACTACCCTTACAGGACACCCACTTTTTCAGGCTAATGATAGCTGTGTGTACATTAATGCCACCACGTTACAAGATATACATATTAATCTTACCACTGCTGCAGGCAATCATATTATTTACTGGCCTGCAGATAGAATGTTACATGTAGCTCTTAGATTTCAGGTATATTTTAATTGGACTAGGATAGTACCTGATCGGTTTCAGAATTTGCTTTCATTGTTGCCAGAGGTTCGCAGAATCTCTGAGTTGCAAGGGCAGATTCACATGCTTCAGAATATATATCATGCTGAGCAGAATGCCTTTCATACAGCTTATAGAGTTTCTACTTTATGTACTAAGTTTGATGTGTTGTGTTTTGTTACCAAAACTGTACGACAACCCCATTATTTTGTTCCTATGGGGATGTTATTGTTTGTAGTGTTGTTAGTTGGTGTGGGATTATGTTATTGTTGTTGTTGTTGTAAAGGGCGTAATGATAGTAATACTACTTTTCATGTTCATGCTAATCATGCATTGTCCTTACATCCCATGAAAACCCTAAGGTTGAGATGTCTCCTGTGGACTCTGAAATCCATGGTTTGATGCAAATTGAGATTTGAGGTATTTGTTGTACTAGAAGTACAAAAGGGGGGAATGTGGAGGCCAAGAATTACTTAATAAAGGTTTGAAGGGATCTTAATGTATGTTAGCTAATTAGCAGAGGTTAAGCTGTTACCCTGTATCTGGTGCAGAGTGAATTGTGTGAAAAGTCGTTACGACCTTGTGAATTGCAGTCTTGTTTTCTGTTCTGGTATTGCAGACAAATAAGATAATGAATAGGCTTATGTATAAACAAATGCAAATGTTTACTTTTACTGTCTGCAAGTTTGCTAGCCACTGTCTGTTAAGAAGGTATAAAGATTGTTATGATTGTTTTACTAATTGAGAGAGATCTGTTCAGGACAAGGGGCAACCCAGTTCCTGACACTCTCTCCCTCTTGTGTTCACTAGAGTATTATAATAAAGTATTTGTTTTTGCTGCACCTAAACATAAGCGAGAACTGAGTTTTCTTCGACAGTGCTCATAGGCACTAACTCCGTGGGTGCTCCAGGGCTGGTGCACTCATGGAAAAAAACTGGTGGGTGCTCAGCACCCACCGGCAGCCCCCTGCCTCCCCGCTCCTGCTCACCTCCACTCCACCTCCACCTCCTCTGCAGGCGCGCCTCCGCGTCCTGTGTCTCCCTCCTGCCTCCCTCCCTCCCAACGCCGCGAAACAGTTTGCCCACCCTTGGTGTAGACACAACCTGTCACCAAGGGGAGGGGTTCTCCTGTCGAAGTAGTTATGACTAGAAAGTTACAAACTACTCTACAGGCAAATACCCCCTCTGTAGAACTGCTCTTTGAGCAATTAGCATTTGAAGAGCAATAATGTGGCCAAAGGACAGAGCCCAGAGTGTCTTAGATTTCTTGCAAAATGGGCACGTTTTTCATCAGACCAGGAACAATTCAAATTATGCTCAAAGTTCATGTTTTGGATTTTTCCTCTTCAATGAGAATTTTATAAAGTAAAGGTTTAAAACTCCTGTGAAACTGAAAACATCCGACAACTCCGTAACCATAGAGCCAGGACCACACCACCGTAATTACTACCACTAGTCAGCCTACTGGAGCCCACTGAAATGCTCACGTTCTCTCCCAAGGCAAGAGTGAAACCAAACACTCCGGTGGTGCTGGGGCACTTTATAAAACGTGGAGACAAAGTCTTTCCACACTACCCAGGGTAGCACTGAGAGACCTGAGGGGACAATCTGGTGCTTGATGTCATTGGAGCAGGGGTGCAAGTAACTTAGCGAACTTATCCGTATGCAGGGTGGCCGGGGTCCTGGGCGGGGGGGTGGGGTGGGGTGGGGCGGTTCTGGGCCCCCAGAAGGGGCGGGGTCTCGGGTGGAAGGGGCAGGGCTGGGGCCAGACTCCCCCAGCAGCCCTTCAGCACTGCTCTTCCTGCGCCGCCTGCGGCTCTGGTGGCAATTTAAAGGGCCGGGACTCTGGCCGCTGCCGGGAGCCCTGGGCCCTTTTTAATCACCAGGCCCCGGGGCAGCTGCTCCTTTTGCACCCGCATCAGCGGCCCTGCCCGTACGGTCGGCTGGGTACCGGCTTTCTTACCGGTACGCCTTATTGGCCCGCCCCAGCTCACTTTCACCTCCGCCTTGGAGCCACAGGTGCTTACTCCTGCAGTGACTTTGGGTTTTTGTTCTCCCACCCTCTCTCCCATGGGCTCTGTCTCACTTGTTCTTGTTCGGGGAGGGGAGGAGGTACCAGCCCCCAGGGACACTCCCCCTGCAGAGAACAGCTCCAGGTCAGTGGGGGAGCCCAGCCCAGGGAGTGGAAGAAGAGGGGGGGTGGGGACCAGTGCTTAGAGTGAAGATGGGGCCTGGGCCAAGTGTCCTTCTCCACCTCTCCATGGCAGGGGGATCAAAATGGTCAGAGGGAGAGTAGTCTGAATTGGGTTATGAGGCCACTAGGGGTCTCACCTCATCCCATTGAACTCAGTGCTGCCAGCCATGAGTCTGTCCCAAACCCGTGGGAGGAGGCTGGGCATCTACTAGGGGGATTCCTCTAGCTTCTCCTGCCCAATTTGCCCCACACCCAGGGCCCAACATAGCTGGTAACTCATCCACCTGCAGCAGGTGATGCCCTGCAAGGGCAGCTAATGGCTCTTGTCTCAGACCTTCCCAGAGGTATTGAACACCGAGTGACAAGCACCCTGCATGTGACCTCAGTGGTGAGCTTCCCTCTGACTTGTTCTTGGAAGGACTCTCCTGTCACACTCATGCTGCTTCCAGCAGGGAGTTTTCTCTCTGACACCAGTAATGGGGCCGCCCAGAGGATTCAGGGGGCCTGGGGCAAAGCAATTTCAGGGGCCCCTTCCATAAAAAAGAGCTGCAATACTATAGAATGCTGTATTCGCGTGGGGGCCCTGCAGGTCCCGGGGCCTGGGGCATATTGCCTCACTTGCCCCCTCCTCTGGGCAGCCCTGACCAGTAAGTGCTAAGGGGTCAGATCCCTGCCTGCCAGAGGGGCAGAGAGCCAGACAGGTGTCTCCAGGAGAGCCTCTCTGCAGAACACGAGGAGGAAGCTTTATTGCAAGACACATTTCATTGGTGCGTGTGTTGCAGGTTAGCAGTAAGTGAGATGCCTGCTTTCGAGATACAATCGGAGGCTAACCTCTCTGTGTGCATGGCTGAGAGACGAGATTGTGTTTGAGTCATTCCCAGGAGCTTGCTGTAGAAGAGACAGGAGGGTGAAGATGAATGATGGAAAAGGAGCTGCAGAAAGTCCAATCCAGCTGCAAAGAGCCAAACTCAAACTGCGGGAAGGGGATGAGTCTCTCCTTCCAGCTACTCAGGCTCTGACACCTTATGTTTCCTCTATGTTTGTGACGGGGAACTGTGCCCCTGGGGGCTCATCCCCCTCCTTTGTCCTCACTCTGGAGTAAGCGCTGGATCCACTGAACCCTTCAGCAGGGCTGAGTGTTACAGGATTTCATTTACACAGATCCACGTGGGCTCTAGGTGGGAGAAGCTGCTGTGCACAGAGCTGGGAGCTCAATCTTCCTTCTGCTGGTTCCGATCCATTCCTAAACTAGGAAGGTCCTACAACAAAAAATCCAGAAACCACCAGTTAGTGGAGAAGACATGCTTGGTACTAGTATCTTTTTGTTTATACCCATCATGGAGCATGTTTGTTCTCCTGCATGTGAGTTCCTGATCACGGCGATAGAACAGGAGGGAAGGGATGTCCACCATGTACACACACACTGACACACAGAGTCAGAGAGGGAGGGCTGCTGATTGAAACAGGACTGAGCATAATTAGATGGAATATGTCAGCCCAAGGTGTGAAATTCGGAGGCTCTCACCATGTCTGTCTGGCATCTCCCTGGAGTTCTTCTTGTACCGTATGTTCACCCAGATGATGCACAAAAGGATGGGGACTTTCCAGATGAACAGGAGCAAGAAATGGACGTTGCTGAGCTGGGGTCTATGGAGGAGAGAGTAAGTAGAAGCTGTGAAACCCTGTAGATATGACCTGACTGCTCCCAACTGAGCGTTCCCTGGCTGCTCTGCCTGCGGGTGACAGTGTGAAGGAGAAGAGAGGGACACAGGCCGCAGCACCTTCCCTTGCTAGGACATCCCCCAATTCATCACACTAACTGCCTTTGACCCACGGGACAGTCATCCAGACATCTAGACCCTGAAGTGATTGGACCCAGACAGGCCCTGTCCAGTGCTTCCCCACAACAAGAGTTGCTGGCTTCCTGCCAAGGAATCTAACCCTGCAAGGTCCCTATGTTAGTTAAGTTTGTTCTGTGGGACCCTATCACCAAGGATGTGAGTATTCTTTGCTTCTCTGCGTAAAGTGTGGGATCTTTGTTTCTCTAGACCAGTGGTTCTCAACCAGGGCTTTGCTTACCCCTGGGGATACACAGAGGACTTCCAGAGGGTACATCAACTCATCCAGATATTTGCCTAGTTTCACAACAGGCTACATGGAAACCACTAGCGAAGTCAGTACAAAGTAAAATTTCATACAGACAATGACTTGTTTATACTGCTCTATATACTATACACTGAACTATAGGAATACAAATATTGTACTAGTTGATGTATTTAATAAATTACATGGTAAAAAAGAGAAAGTCAGCAATTTGTCAGGAATAGTGCGGCTGGGACACTTTTTTTGTATTTTTATGTCTGATTTTGTAAGCAAGCAGTTTTCAAGTGAGGTGAAACTTGGGGTAAACAAGACAAATCAGATTCCTAAAAGGGGTAAAATGAGGATAACACTGTTAACCCAACTACAAAGTGTTTGCCGGTGAGAGGTAGGTGCTGTCCTGTGAAAAAACTAAGTAATTGCAGGCACACATCAGCCAGAAGGGGGCGCTCACAAGACGCTCTTACAACCCCACTCCTCATAGTAAGTGAGCGTTTCACAGATATTAATTAATTTTCTCTCAGAAAACCCTTGATAAGTAGGGAAGTAGTATTACTTCTGTTTTGTAGATGAGGAACCGACACACACAGAGATAAGTGACTTGCCCATAGTTACACAGGAACTCTGCGGTAGAGGTGGGAATTTAATCTAGATCTTATACTCCCTAGCTCAGCACCTCAAACACAAGCCAGATCTTCTTTTTTATTATGCTTTCTGTTTCCAGGGTCCTTTGTTTCCCATGGTTCACGGCAACATATGAAATTCACGGCTGGCTCCAGATATTCATTAAGAAGGGCAGCAATGTTCAGTCGCTTTTTGACCCTGTCACCCGCATTGGGTTGTTTTTTTTTTGGAAGCCTGATGACCACTTGTCATGGCGTGTAATTGACTGTTGCCAGTGAAACAGAATTTATAATAATCCATTGTTTCTGGATGGTCACAAATTCCCTTTACAAGAAGAAAGAGGCTTAAATCTGCAAGAAAAATAAATACAATTTTCATGCCATCAACCCATACTACAGGGTGAGGGAAAGACAAGGGTTAGAAGGCCCTCCTTGCGTAACATGTTACATGCAAAAAAATACATTCAAATAATATTGAGGTTGCATATGAAAAGTTCGGAGATGCCAGAATTAAGGTGATCTGTGCAATTAGAAGAAGTTCTTACTGAGCATGTACAAACACGCATTTTTCAAAGGCTTATGAATTGGCCAAATTCAGCTGGATTTTCACAGCAGAAGGCGCGTCTCTGACACACGGGCCACCGACTGCCAGATTTCAACTCCTGGCTCCAAAGTGTGGAGGCACTAGAGCTTCTCAAAGAAAAGATGGAGAGAATTTTTGTTCACATTGCAACGCAGCATATTTATCCCTGGCCTTGTTCTCAGAAATATCTGAACTGTTTGGTTGAAACTTAAAAAACAAAAACAAACAAAACAAAAATCATTCTGAGGTAGACACCTGCCATGGAAAATGTAAAATTAAAGTTTTGGCAAAGTTCTAAGCAACTAAAACAGGGTTTTATCATGGGAAGTGTTGGGGAGGCAACCTTAATAATACCATCCCCCCAATAACGCATAGATACAACCCTGAGGCCCATGTTCCTCCCCATGCACTGCTCCTCTCTGTAGATGGTGATGGCCCTGTGTCCAGCCAGTTCAAAATTCAGTTCTGTGGGGTTTAAGTTTCTGTATGAAATCAGGCTGGGATGTAGGTGCCTGACCTGATTTGATTCCAGAGCTTGATAGATTTAATCCCAAGGACACCTACGAGGATGGAAATAGAATTTATATGCATCTCTCTGATGCCTGGGTCTGTTTCCAGTTTAATTTGCTGTCAGAGGTGGTGACAGGGGGAACCACCCTCTCTCCTGATCTGGAGGAAACTCCTCCTGCAGGTAGGTTTGCTTCATGGTCCTGCTAAGCTCCCTTTATGCACCAGGTGTATGAAATTCAAACACAGACACAAGGTTTCTCTCTCCGGTCCTGCTGAACAGATCCTGGGGAGTTTCACTGTCTGTAAGCCCAGCCATTGGCTCTTTGAACTCACTCCTCACAAGAGAACAGCAGCTGTTTAATTCCATCAGGCCACCTGTCCATCGGACAAACCCACAGACTCCAGTTCCAGCCGAGTGTGTCCGTAAATCCTCTGCCTACAACAGCTGCTGGAGTTTGTCCAGGTCAGATTTGCTTCTAAACCCTGTTGCTTCAAGTTTTGCCAGGTCGGGATCAAGCAGCCTGGATAAGGACTATGCAGCCCCCATCCCCACTCTGCCTCATATCCAGGGTTAGTGTTTGGGGGGCTGCTTCACAGGGCTGTACAGGGTTTCCTCAGGGGGCTCGGCTGGGCGTGTTGTCTTGGGGCGCTGCTCCATGTTGGCATAGATGGGCTGTTGGTCGGGGGTGGAAATTGTCACAGTGGCATAAGAAACCTCTTCTGTCTCTCCTGACCCCTGAAATGAAATAACCTCATTGATCAGAGGGAAGAAGCTAGAATAGGAGCCCAAGTATCTGCAGCTGAGCAGCCCCTGGCTTCATGAACTTCAGCGGGTCCCTTTAACCAAGGGACTTGTCTGGGCTGTGTATTGAGGACTTGTCTCTGAGATCCCTAACGTACCTGTGGACGGGTGTATTACCCCTTTCAGCCAGAGCAGGCTGGGTGCAGTCAGGAAGCCCTGCCCTGTGGCTGAGCTATATAAAGAAGAAAAGGAAGCAAGGGGGAGACCAGGGAACTGAAACCCAACTGCTCGTTGGCTATCCCAGGCCCTAGGTCTCTAGTCTGAGCTGGGCCCTACATGCTCTGTTCTCAGTCAGGGCTCTGAGGTAAAGGCCTTGTGAACTGAGCTATGTGGCTCCTCTCCTGAGCTGGTGTCAAGGGAAAAGAGCAACTTCCCTCCTGGAACACTGTTCTGTTTTAGTTTTCCTGTTGCCAATAGATCTGAATAACTCAAAATGACTCTTAATTGTCAGGAAAATCGCCCATAGGAAATGTAGTGCCCGATGGCACAGGAGTGGTCTGATGCACCACAGCTTACAGTTGCTGTGCTGGAATATTTGGGGAAATGACTGCAGAGAACTCTAGAGGATTTGTTTAGTAAGGGCTGGTCCCATGGGACTGATTGACACAGAGATGATCCAGCTGTATCCATACATAACTAATCCCAGGCTGATAAGAGCTCACCAGAGCTCTCAAGCCATGCTCCTATCTACTGACACATTAGGAGTCAATCTTAGGAGTGTAACAAATTTAGGGCAAGATTTTGGTGCCTTTACTCACATTGAGTAGCGCCTTCCTCCATAAGTAGGCCCTTTGAAATCAATGATGAGCTACTTGTTGAGTAAGCTGCTACTCTGTGTGAGTAAGGGTACCTGAATCTGGCCCTCCTGCAGGGATGTAGGCTGAACACCATCGCAGATGATATTTACAGTTGTGGACAACGTTGCGCATGGTCACTCATGTATGCCAGACATGCTCTTGTCTTTCTGCCTAGCTAATCAGGGGGTGTGATGGGGTGTACTCCCCACATTGGCCCTGCAAGAGCTGAATTAGGATGAGTGGGGCCCCATCGGCCAGCTAGGCTGAAAATGGGGGAGATTTAGGCTGGTGGCAACTAATTTGAGAGAAGATCACCTGTGAGGGACAAAGCCAGAGAACTACAAAGCCAGAGAACTACTTCCCTGCACCCCCCTTTGCAGTCACTCCCTGGGTGGAGGGAGTTTAGGCTGGCAGACCCAGGAGAAGGTACGCGAGAGCTCAGGGAAAGGCAGCAGGGTTCAGGTGGGAACAGACCTTGACTGCTCATTAGAGGGTCCCTGGAATCTGGAGTAGAGGGTGGGCCCCACACCAGTAAGTCCCCATGTCTCCCAGTGTCAGGCTCTTCATAGTCACAGGGAACGTGTGCTGGGCGTGATTGTCTCTGATGGAGTCTCTGCCCTGCTTCACCTCCTCCGCCGACCCTGTGGTCTTGATTCTGATGCTGCTGGAACAGATGAAAAGTCCCATTCCCGTGGCAACTGGCGCTTAGAGCTGTTGCAGAAAATGGGCCTGCAGGCTGCTGCCCTTTCTGGATACCTCCAGACTCCTGCTGACAAAAATAGGGCATTGCAGGAAGAAATCTGTGGGCAAACTCTTCCTTGCCAAACAGAGAGACTCTAGGACCCTCCTGTTCTCCCCTGCTGAGTTAGGATGTTTTGGTGACTTTCAAAGGTAAAGGGCCAACCTGCAGTAAATTTACCACCAAGTGCACTCTGGAAAAAACTCCTAGTTAATGAGCAGCTTTAGTTCCTGCATAAAGTGTAAGACGCGGTTCAGATGATACATGGCCCACCAGAGAAGCAGGTACAAAATCCCAGTCTCCAGGAGCAGGGCACTGGGGCTCCTGCAGGTTTACTGGAAGCCTCAAGGACCATTCCTGGAATTCCTCTTCCATTCTCAGCAGCTGCTCTCGGATAACACACACGTGTGGGTGTGCGACGGGCCCGAGGAGGAACAACACTGCCTGTTTCTGCTGGTGCATACGCCGCTCATTGCTGCCTTACCTGGGAAAAGCATCCAACCCAGAATGGGGAAAATCCTCATCGTTCTGCCTCTCCCCACAAGCTGGCGGGATGTCAAATCCAGGTGAGTCTCTCTCCAGGAAAATCTTCTTTATTTGTGTTATTAGGAAGAACTGGGCCCTTCTTTCTTCAGTAGGAGTTTGCAATGAAACTCTGTGACTGCCTAACCACTTCCTTCGTTGTAAGGGTTCTCAGTGTCTCAGCTGCGTCACCTCTCTTGGGAAAGGTTGGGAGGGCAGTAACTCTGACTGAGGGCTTATCTACGCTACAAAATTAAGTTGACTTGAGTTAAGTTGACAAACAGCCACTGCAGTAATTAAAGTGGTAGTTCATGTCCACACTTGTTCCTTCTGTTGGTGCAAGCACATCATTATCAGGAGCACTTCCACTGGCTGAAGTGGGGCATTGTGGGACACTGTTAATTGTTAATTCTTTGGTATTTTCAGCTCCAATCCTACAAATATTTTAAGCAAATATTTATGGTTCTAAACATGCTGTAATGATGCGGTTCTGGCGGGACCCAACTGAGAGTGCCAATTCAGGACAAATTGCTTAAAGCAGGGCAGTTACAGCCCAAGGCTAGGGTTTTTCCACCTCTAAGGCAAACCAAACCAGCCAGACAAAGACGACTTCGGTCTCACCCCACTGGCTACCACAAGTCACACAAGCAATTCCCTCAGACACTCCAGTTTCCCAGTATTACCGCCAGTGCCACTCGTCATGGGGATGAATGGTTGTGAAAACCAACACCCCAATAAAGAAAAAAAGGGTTCTCTCGATCCCAAAGAATCAAGCCCCAGAGCCAGGTCAGTCTACAAATCAGATCTTACCCACTGTTGCCAATCCTTTAAAATCTACAGGTTTATTCATAAAAGGAAAAACGATCTAGATGAGAGCTAGAATTGGTTAAATGGAATCAATTACATACGGTAATGGCAAAGTTCTTAGTTCAGGCTTCTAGCAGTGATGGAGTAAACTGCAGGTTCAAGACAAGACTCTGGAGTACATCCCCAGCTGGGATGGGTCATTCAGTCCTTTGTGTAGAGCTTCCATTTGTGGCAAAGTCCCTCCAGAGGCATGGGCGCCAACTTATATGGGCTCGTGGAGCTAAAGCCCTAGGAATATTCAAAATCAGGGGCTCTGCTCCACCAATATTTGGAGCTAGGTTTTGCCCCTTTAAATCCCAGCCGCGGCCGGGAATCAGAGGGCTCTGGGCTGCCCGCTGCTGCGGGGAGCCCAGAGCCTTTTAAATCCCAGCCGCGGCCCGGAATCAGAGGGCTCTGGGCTGCCCGCTGCGGCGGGGAGCCCAGAGCCTTTTAAATCCCAGCCGCGGCCGGGAATCAGAGGGCTCTGGGCTGCCTGCAACCGCGGGGAGCCCAGAGCCCTTTAAATCTCAGCCCCGGCTGGGAATCAGAGGGCTCTGGACTGCCCGCTGCTGCGGGGAGCCCAGAGCCTTTTAAATCCCAGCCGCAGCTGGGAATCAGAGGGCTCTGGGCTGCCTGCAACCGCGGGGAGCCCAGAGCCCTTTAAATCCCAGCCGTGGCTGGGAATCAGAGGGCTCTGGGCTGCCCGCTGCTGCGGGGAGCCCAGAGCCTTTTAAATCCCAGCCGCGGCTGGGAATCAGAGGGCTCTGGGCTGGCTGCAACCGCGGGGAGCCCAGAGCCCTTTAAATCCCAGCCGCGGCCGGGAATCAGAGGGCTCTGGGCTGCCTGCAACCGCGGGGAGCCCAGAGCCCTTTAAATCCCAGCTGCGGCCGGGAGTCAGAGGGGTCTGGGCGGCAGGATTCGGCAGGGAGCCCAGAGCCCTTTAAACCTGCCCGCAGCCTTTTAAATCCCAGCCACGGCTGGGAATCAGAGGGCTCTGGGCTGCCCGCTGCTGCGGGGAGCCCAGAGCCTTTTAAATCCCAGCCGCGGCTGGGAATCAGAGGGCTCTGGGCTGCCTGCAACCGCGGGGAGCCCAGAGCCCTTTAAATCCCAGCCGCGGCTGGGAATCAGAGGGCTCTGGGCTGCCCGCTGCTGCGGGGAGCCCAGAGCCCTTTAAATCTCAGCCGCGGCTGGGAATCAGAGGGCTCTGGGCTGCTCGCTGCTGCGGGGAGCCCAGAGCCTTTTAAATCCCAGCCACGGCCGGGAATCAGAGGGCTCTGGGCTGCCTGCAACCGCGGGGAGCCCAGAGCCCTTTAAATCTCAGCCGCAGCTGGGAATCAGAGGGCTCTGGGCTGCCCGCTGCTGCGGGGAGCCCAGAGCCTTTTAAATCCCAGCCGCGGCTGGCAATCAGAGGGCTCTGGGCTGCCCGCTGCGGCGGGGAGCCCAGAGCCTTTTAAATCCCAGCCGCGGCCGGGCCTCAGAGGGCTCTGGGCTGCCCGCTGCGGCAGGGAGCCCAGATCCCTTTAAATCCCAGCCGCGGCTGGGAATCAGAGGGCTCTGGGCTGCCGGCAGCAGCGGGGAGCCCAGAGCCCTTTAAATCCCAGCCGCGGCTGGGAATCAGAGGGCTCTGGGCTGCCCGCAGCCTTTTAAATCCCAGCCACGGCTGGGAATCAGAGGGCTCTGGGCTGCCCGCTGCTGCGGGGAGCCCAGAGCCTATTAAATGCCAGCCGCGGCTGGGAATCAGAGGGCTCTGGGCTGCCTGCAACCGCGGGGAGCCCCAGCCCTTTAAATCTCAGCCGCGGCTGGGAATCAGAGGGCTCTGGGCTGCCCGCTGCTGCGGGGAGCCCAGAGCCTTTTAAATCCCAGCTGTGGCCGGGAATCAGAGGGCTCTGGGCTGCCGGCAGCGGCGGGGAGCCCAGAGCCTTTTAAATCCCAGCCGCAGCTGGGAATCAGAGGGCTCTGGGCTGCCTGCAACCGCGGGGAGCCCAGAGCCCTTTAAATCCCAGCCGCGGCTAGGAATCAGAGGGCTTCGGGCTGCCTGCAACTGCGGGGAGGCCAGAGCCCTTTAAATCTCAGCCACGGCTGGGAATCAGAGGGCTCCGGGCTGCCTGCAACCGCGGGGAGCCCAGAGCCCTTTAAATCTCAGCCGCGGCTGGGAATAGGAGGGCTCTGGGCTGCCCGCAGGGGCAGAGAGCCCAGAGCCCTTTGAATACCAGCCGCGGCGGCTGGGATTTAAAGGGCTCAGGGCTCCCCGCGGCTGCCAGCAGCTCAGAGCCCTTTGGATCCCAGCCCCTGGCCGCTGATTGCCCCCTCCCCAGACCTCTGCCCCAACTGCCCCCCAGGACCCCCACCCCCTATCTAAGCACCACTGGTCCTTGTCCCCCGTTACCCACTCCCGAGACAACTGCCCCTAATTGCCCCTTGGGACCCCAGCCCCTATCTAAGCCTCCCTTCTCCTTGTCCCCAACTGCCCCCTCCTGAGACCCCACCCAACTTCCCCCCAGGACCCCACCCCCTACCTGTCCCCTGATAAACCTCCTAGACTCCCATGCCTATCCAATTGCTGCCTGTCCCCTGACTGCCCCTCCGAACCTCTGCCCCATCCAACCCCCCCTGCTCCTTGTCCCTTGACTGGCCCCTGGAACCCCCTACCCCTTCTTCAACCTTGTAATCTTGTGGCACTGACGCATTGCAGCTTCATTTTATATCGGCTTACAGGGCGGGAGTGGGGGGGGGGCCACCATTTTGGGCCCCACCAAAAATTATACACACCTGCCGCCTATGTCCAGAGGTAAGAAGCAGGACTGAAGACAAGATGGAGATGAGGCATCAGCCTTTTATAGTTTTTCCAGGTGTAAGAACCTCTTTGTCCTTACTGTGGAAAATTACAGCAAAATGGAGTCTGGAGTCACATGGGCAAGTCCCTCTATACTTTGCTGAGTTACAAGGCATATCTGCCTTCTCTCAATGGGTCAGTTGAATAGCTGATGGTCCTTAATGGGCCATCAAGCAGGCTAGGCAGAGCTAACACCAACTTGTCTGGGATGTCATCCAGAAGCATAGCATAAGTTTGAAGTACAGACAGTATAAAGCCAATATTCATAACTTCAACTAAAAAATGACACATGCATACAGACAGCATAATTATAACCAGCAACCCATAACCTGGTCTTAGACACCTTATATGACCCCTGTACATAAGATTTGGTGCCACTGCAGGACCTTGGTTGCAACCATGTTCTATATGGTCCCAGATTATATCAATAACGTCACACATGCTTAATGTTAAGCAAACATGTGGAAGGGTTTGCAGGATAAAGGCCTTAGACATTTTGGTTTCCTTTAGGTTTTTTCCTGGCACCAGGGATTCTGGAGTTTTAATCCACTTTTTATTTTAGCCGATAGAAACCTTATTTTGTTTAAAGGGACAGCGTCAGATCATACCAAAGACCAACAGATGTTTCCATGCATTGTTTTAAATTCCACTGTAAATAAGTAAGGATGCCCCTTGCAGCTCTGGCATCTGGCAACCCAAACCTGGCAGGATGAAGCTAGTCAGTGCATGGGCTGGAGTGGAACTAATTAGAAGCAAAAGTGAAACTGACCAGTCAGTTTCATTCTGGAAGATGCTCAGAGCTCAAAGTGAACAAAATATACGGGGAAAAGATCATTTGATTTTTAAAATTCTTAGTTTGAAATATTTTGGCTCCAGATCTTGCAGCTTGTCTACAGCTGGAGCTTGTTCAGCGCTGATTCGCCGCACCCTTTGCTGACTCCCCTTGTCAGGAATAGATCGTATAGACCAGGATGTAGATGTCCCGGGACTAGTCATGTGACTCAAATGGCCCATGTGCCTAGTGCTGGCAGGGGCAGACTCTCAAGGGTGGTGCAGGAAGTGGGAGGGACAAACTGTTAGGAGGAAAATGAATGAGGAAGGGGGATGGTTAAAGCAGTGTGACCACATGGCTTCCTAGCAGGCCTGTGGACATGCTTAGATTCTGTGGTTTGGGCTGTCATCTCACCTAGGGGTCAGGTGTGAGCTTGAGAGCCCAGGCTCCAATGTCTGCACAGCTATTTTTAGCACATTATCGCAAGCCCCACGATCACAAGTGTGTACCCAGGCTGGTCGCTCGCACCCAGTTGCAGTGTAGACGCACCCATAAGCGGCCCTGGCTGGAGCACTGGTACTCACTCAGAGGCAGCGGGGTCTTGGTTAGTGGAGAAGTTGGATTTCCCTTCCTCAGCAGTTGTCCAGGGGGAAGTAGATACTGAGGGGGAAGTAGAAGCTGGTTGCACTGTCACTGATGATGACCTTTCCCTTGGGGTTGGGGAAGAAGTAGCTGTGGATAAAAACAGACTCAGTCAATCAGATTCCCTGGGACAAAATGCCGTTTTCTCAATGGTACTAAACAGTCTTGTTCCTAAAAACAAGGTTTAGGCTTCAAGAGACACAGGGGAGGGATTCTCCTCTCTGCTGAGGCCCCTGCAGGCTGCTCCCATGGGGTAGAGGGGCCCTGAAAGCCCTGCAGTCACCAGGGCAGAATTGCCCCATTAGAAGAACTGCATCAGGCTGCAACAAGTGGTCCTGTGCTGCATCCTACTACTGAACACATTGGCCTCGGGTGTGCCAGGCTGGAGGGGGGGTTGTGGGGGGAGGCATGTCTCTCTCTATCACTTAGGGCCATAGAAACTCTCTGCTTCTGGGGGATGCAGAGTGGTACCTGGGCAGCCCATGGGGGCAGGTTGTGGGAAATTAGAGCAGCTGCTCCTCTACCTAGTGCATGTGACAGCTCAGACCTGGAAATACACCAGGGTGACTTGAAGCCATCTTTGCCCCCCTCCCCCTGGGGTGCACTGCCCAGAGGCAGAGCACAGAATTTTAGCCACAGATTCTTCCCCTCTGGCCAGCCTATGCTTTGCTGAACTAACACTCCAGAAACACAGTTAGTACATCCACCCTCACTGCTCTCTTTGCGTCTGCACTGGGGGGTGCAGCCTGGCAGGATCAAGGATCACAAGTCAATTCATGTAGATTTCAGGCCTGGAATTGGACTCCACCAATGGGAATTCTTATTGAATGTGAGATTGGGGGGGGGGAGGGGGCTAAAGGGAAGGGCCAATATTTATATTTCCCCTTAACCAGTGGGGTAGGGCAGAAAGCTGGGGGGCTGGTGCCCACAAAACATCAGCCCTCCCCTAAGAACATAAGAACGGCCATATGGGTCAGAGCAATGGTCCATCTAGCCCAGTATCCTGTCTTCCGACAGTGGCCAATGCCAGGTGCCTCAGAGTAATTATCAAGTGATCCATCCCCTGTTGCACATCACCAGGTTCTGGGAAACAGAGGCTGGGAACATCCAGAGCATGGGGTTGCATCCCTGCCCATACTGGCGAATAGCCATTGATGGACCTGTCCTCCGTGAACTTATCTAATTCTCTTTTTAATGCTGGTATGGCGTTGACCTTCACAACATCCCCTGGCGAGGAGTTCCACAGGTTGACACTGTGAGTCTTTTATTCGCTTAGAACTTCCCCATTCCTGTCAGCAGCAGTGATACCCAGCCCCCATTGCTGCCAGCTCCGGTCCTCTCCCGGTTCAGGAGGAGTCCCACGGGGCACTAATAGCCCCGCCCTCAGGAACCAAAGCAGCGTCACCCATCAAGGTTCCCCATTAAACCTGAGTGAGTGGTTGGGAGCTCAGTGAGCAAACACGAGTCAGCAGGCTCCAGACGAGGGCCGGACACACACAATCTACAATGAGAGCTGCCCAGGGTGAAAGCAGAGCCCCTCCCCCGCTGCAAACCCCCCTCCCTGTCCCCACCCGGGACACGACCAAGTGTAGGGGCGTTAACCGTGTTCCCTGGGGCGAGCGTGGAGCGGGGCGCTAGGAAACTGGCCGGGATCAAAACCTGACTCTCCAGGGCAGCGCCTTGATTGACTCCGCAGTACCTTTCAGAGCAGTGCAGGGATTTACCTGGGGAGACTGTAAGTTCCACAGTGGCACTGAGATCAGGCCCAGTTCTCACTACCCCGCAGTGGTACGTGCCAGCGTCTGCCGGTGTCAGGTTCTCCATGGTCACGGTGAACGCGCGCTGGGTGTGATCGTCTCGGATGGAGACTCTGCCCCGCGTCACCTCCGCCTCCGACCCGTCGGTCTCGACGATGTAACTGTTGAAATAGAACCAACTTCCTCCGTCGCAACACCAGAACTTCTGATAATCCTCATAGCCCGAGTCGTACCGGCACTGCACAGACACCGACCCGCTCGCGGGGCCGCACACTGCCCCGGGGCCCGTCACTGCCCAGCAGCCTGCGAGGGACAGAGACAGTGAGACCCGGGGCGCCGCTTCCGTCTGAACAGACACAAAACGCCCCTGCGCCCCGGGGAACGTCGTGGCGCCACCTGAGCCCCTGACACGTGACCCGAGGGGAAGGGCCTGGCACTGCTGGGGGATGGAGGGATCCGAGTCATGGCCGGATGGGCAGGAACCCTCCAAACTTCACCCCACCCACAGAGGTTTCTGCTCACACCCCCTCCTCTCAGAGTCCATGATGGGAAACTGGGTCAGCGGGATCCCCGGTCCCCTTCCTTCGGGCTGGGTCCGTCATCACTAACCCCCGGGGAGAGACACCCCCCAGGGGAGTTTCCCCTCCCCCAGTGCCTGAGCCGGGGCAGGGAGCAGTATCCGCTCGGCAGGAAGCGCAGAGGGTCGCTGGCGCTCAGAATAACCCACAGCAGAAAACGTGTTTGCAGGGTCATAGGGGCCGCTGCAAGTCTGGACCCCCGTGAACCCCCTGACGGAGCATCATGGGGAAATGTGGGGTCAATGTAACCTCACACAAACCCTTCCTGGCCTCAGAGAGAGACTCCAGGACAGTCCCATTGTCTCCTTCTGGGCTGGGACGTTTTTGGTAACTTACAAATGTAAAGCACCGACCTGCAGTAGCTTTACCAACAGGGGATCGCTGTGAAAACGCTCCTATTGAATGAGCAGCAGGGCCAGCTCTAACTTGTTTGCCGCCCCAAGCAAAAAAGAAGAGCGCCGCCCAGCTGTACCCACCGCAAGCGCCGCCGAAACCCCGCCCCCTGAGCACCACGCTGCCCGAAGCCCCGCCTCTCTCAGAGCGCCACACAGTGCCAAGGCCCCGCCCCCCCGAGCGCAGCAACCTGCCGCGCCCCGCCTACCCTCCAAGCACTGCCCTGCCCCAAGCCTCCACCCCTCCTCTGAACGCCGCCCTGCCCCAAGCCCCGCCCCACCTCCGAGCTCCGAGCCAGCCCCTGACCCCCCAGCGCCCCGCCGCCCAAACCCCCCCCTCACTGCCGCACCGCCGAAACAAAAAAAACCCCTCCAGTGCTGCCCCGACGAACCAAAACAAACAAACACACACACAAAAAAACCTCCCAAGCGCAGCCCTGCCCCAAGGTGCCGCCCCAAGCACTTGCTTGGTTGGCTGGTGGCTGGAGCCGGCCCTGATGAGCAGCTACACAAACCGCGAGGAGCCGTTCAAATGATACCTGCCCCGAGCGAGAGGCAGGTACTTTAGCAAAGGCACAAAATCCCAGTCTCCGGGAGCGGTGCTCGGGGGTCCTGCAGGCTCAGGGGCCGTTCCTGGAATCCCTCCTCAGCAGCCGCTCCCCATAACACACACGTGGGTGTGCGAGGGGCCCGAGGGGGAACAACGCGGCCTGTCTCTGCCGGTGCATACGCCGCTCATTGCTGCCTTACCTGGGAAAAGCATCCAACCCAGAATGGGGAAAATCCTCATTGTTCTGCCTCTTCCCACTGCCTGGTGGGACGTCCAGGAAAATCCTTCCTTTGTGTTACTAGGAAGCACCGGGTCCGGGTTTCTCCTGTAGGTGTTTGCAATGAAACAGCCTCTCTAACTATCCAAAGAACTATCTGACTTACATCCGAAGAAGTGGGTATTCACCCACGAAAGCTCATGCTGCAAAACGTCTGTTAGTTTATAAGGTGCCACAGGATTCTTTGCTGCCTCTCTAACTAGTTCTTTCACTGCAAGGCTTCCTCTTATCTACCCTACCTCACTTTCTTCGGAAAACACTAAGGGGGAAGTGTCTTATTTAGTGCATAGTGGTTTGATTGCTGTGGTTGGGATGTTCTATTTTTGTTTGTTGCTACTTGTATCAGGACCTATTACAGGGTTTGGTGGAAAATGGAAGCTGCAGTAGCCAGGAGTTCCTGAAATGTGTGTGGATTTCCACCATGAAACCCTTCATTTTAAACATGCAAATATTCGCAGCTTCTCTTATTTGGCAGATCCTGGGTGGTGTGTAAACCAATTTCCTGCCGCCCAGTGACCCAGCTTAGCCTTGCAGAAAATGAACCCATCCAGTGGCACCACGTGCCTCTTAACGTTTTAACTTTGTTCTTAGATCTGGTTGAAAGGTTTAGTGTGGAAAGCTTTCCTGCTGCTGAACAATGTGTTATTGAAACTGAAACCTTTCTGGGAAAATTCCAGTGAAATGTGTTTGTTTTCCTGCAGGCAAATTTGGGATGATTTTTTTTTATTTTGAATCAATGTTTGAAAATGAAATGAAAATTTTAGTTTTGTTTTGAAGTGGATTGCTTCCTTTAGGTTTTTGTTGTTGTTGTTGTTTGGGGTTTTTTTGGTGGGTGGGGGGAATAAAATGCAAGAATACTTTAAGTCAAATCGAAAAGTTGATTCAAAATGAAAATGAAAATTTTTAATAAGCTGAAATCTTATGGGAAAAATTGAAAAATTTCAAATGAATTTTTGAACAAAGATTTTTAATTTTTTGTAATTTCTCATAAGGAAAAATGTCCCGATAGATTTAATCCCAAGGACACCTATGAGCATATAAATTCTCTTTCCATCCATCTCTCTGATGCCTGGGTCTGTTTCCAGGTCAACTTGCTGTGGGAGGTGGTGCCAGGGGGGAACCACCCTCTCTCCTGATCTGGAGGAAACTCCTCCTGCAGGCAGGTTTGCTTTGTGGTCCTGCTAAGCTCCCTTTATGCACCAGGTGTATGAAATTCAAACACAGACACAAGGTTTCTCTCCGGTCCTGCTGACCAGATCCTGGGGAGTTTCATTGTCTGTAAGCCCAGCCATTGGCTCTTTGAACTCACTCCTCACAGGAGAACAGCAGCTGTTTAATTCCATCAGGCCACCTGTCCATCGGACAAACCCACAGACTCCAGTTCCAGCCGAGTGTGTCTGTAAATCCTCTGCCTACAACAGCTGCTGGAGTTTGTCCAGGTCAGATTTGGTTCTAAACCCTGTTGCTTCAAATTTTGCCAGGTCGGGATCAAGCAGCCTGGATAAGGACTATGCAGCCCCCATCCCCACTCTGCCTCATATCCAGGGTTAGTGTTTGGGCGGCAGCTTCACAGGGCTGTACAGGGTTTCCTCAGGGGGCTCGGCTGGGCGTGTTGTCTTGTTGCGCTGCTCCACGTTGGCATAGATGGGCTGCTGGTCGGGGGTGGAAATCGTCACAGTGAGATAAGAAACCTCTTCTGACCCCTGAAATAAAAACTTTGTTGATCAGAGGGAAGGAGGTAGAATAGGAGCCCAAGTGTCTGCAGCTGAGCAGCCCCTGGCTTCATGAACTTCAGCGGGTCCCTTTAACCAAGTGACTTGTCTGGGCTGTGTATTGAGGACTTGTCTCTGAGATCCCTAAAGTACCTGTGGACGGGTGTGTTACCCCTTTCAGCCAGAGCAGTCTGGGGGCAATCGGGAAGCCCTGCCCTGCGGCTGAGCTATATAAAGAGGAAAAGGAAGCAAGGGGGAGAACAGGGAACTGAAACCCAACTGCCCGTTGGCTATCCCAGGCCCTAGGTCGCTAGTCTGAGCTGGGCCCTACATGCTCTGTTCTCAGTCAGGGCTCTGAGGTAAAGGCCTTGTGAACTGAGCTATGTGGCTCCTCTCCTGAGCTGGTGTTTAGGGAAAAGACCAGCTTCCCTCTTGGAGCACTGTTCTGTTTTAATTTTCCTGTTGCCAATAGATCTGAATAACCAAATTAGTTTCCTGTGTGAATTCAGAGATTCCCCATTTCTGCAGTTTCTCTTTTTTGGAAATGAGACCATAGGTCACGCTGATGCAATTCAGTAAAGTCTGAGTCAGTCTATTGAGAACAGACCTGTGGGCTGATGCGTTCAGAACCCCATGTACGTGTGCTTCTTAGCTACCCGAGAACTGACTTAGTCCCCAAACCATTGTGATGTCTAGGTTCTGTTCTGGCAAGGAGAAACACAGTCCCATGTCCTGGTGGCTGCATGACAAACTTTATATTTTCCAGTCTGGATCTGCTCACTGCCCTCAATGAAGTGGATTTGAAAAATTTCTGCCTCTGAACTGAGCAGAATCTTTTCCTATCTCTACCCTTTGTGCAGTGGTGCTCAACCTGCGGGCCACATGCGGCCCATCAGGGTAAGCTGATTGTGGGCCGGGAAACATTTTGAGGACGTTGACTGTCCAGAGGCACGGCCCCCACAGCTCCCAGAGCCACAGTTCACAGTCCCGGCCAATGGAAGCTGCGGGAAGCATCAGACTCTGGTCAACGTCTGCAAAAATATCTTACGGCCCGCAATCAGCTTACCCTGTCGGGCTGCATGTGGCCCGCAGGTTGCCCACCACTGCTTTAGTGTGTTGAAGGACCATGAGAGGCTTGGTGAAAAGTTTCTACTGAGGCATTTACTTTGTTAGCTTGGCCTGTCTTCCATGAAGAGATCAGGGTTGTTGTTGTTTTTTTTTTTTCAGGTTCATTATTAGAAATTATTTAATGAACAACTTTTGTGAAAAATTCCAGGTCTGTAATTTATTTATGAGCAATTTGTTGCAAGTTTAAAAGTTTGAGCTGTTTTGATTGGATAAATGGGCCACATGGTACAATTCTACTCCTCAGTTGGCGAGCATGATCCATGGCGTTGATTCCCCTGGTGAATACTCATGCTTCCAAATTCAAAATGTGCTTTTCTGTGAATATTCTGCAACATTTGCTTAAAATTCACTATTTAGGCAAATGCTCCTGCTGGTAGAAAACTTTATCCCTAGGGTATTTGCAGAAAGCAGATGCTAAAGGGACACAAATAGGGTTGAAGTAAATTAATTTAAAAGTTTGACTATCTGCAGGCAATTAATTGCTTTATTTCTCCCTATGACATTGTACACTATGTGATTTTTATGAAAATATGCTAATAAGTGTGAATATAATGTAACTGGAATATGCTTCACGCAAAAGGTCTCTTGTAAGGTATCATTACAAAGCTTATAATCTACTGAGTGTGGTCATCCAATTTGTATAAATGTATCATTCTTGTCAAGTATCAGAGGGGTAGCCGTGTTAGTCTGGATCTGTAAAAGCAGCAAAGAATCCTGTGGCACCTTATAGACTAACAGACGTTTTGCAGCATGAGCTTTCGTGGGTGAATACGCATCCGACGAAGTGGGTATTCACCCACGAAAGCTCATGCTGCAAAAGGTCTGTTAGTCTATAAGGTGCCACAGGATTCTTTGCTGCTGTATCATTCTTGTATCTGAAACTAGGAATATAAAATATAACTCTGAGGTCCTATTGTAGTTATGCAAAGTGTGAGCCATTAATGGTGGCTTGGAATCTTGATGGCTCCCATAAACCAGGACAATTGCTTGTAAATGGCTCTGTTTACTTGTAAGTCTTCCTGTATACGTGTGTGCAGGCAAGTGGGTAATGAAGTCTTACTGTGACATTTGATCATGTCACCTGAACTGGAATCCATCTTTAACCTGGTGCTTTTCCATTTAGAAGGAGGGGTGGGAACCCAGAGAGGGACAAAGGATTCCCAGCTTCTGCAAAAGATATATAAGCAGGTGGAATGGAACAAAGGGCGTGGCAGACATGAGAAATCCCCTAGTTACCACCCAAGCTGGAACAAGGACTGTACCGGGGAAAGGATTGGGCCCAGACTAGTAAGGAGTCTAGTCTGTAAAAGAAGCTTATTGGAACATCTCTGAGGGAGAGGTTTCATCTGTAATCAGTTTCTTACTGTATTAGGCTTAGACTTGCATGTTTTTTTTATTTTGCTTGGTAATTTACTTTGTTCTGTCTGTTACTACTTGGAACCACTTAAATCCTACTTTTTATATTTAAGAAAATCACTTTTTTCTTATTAATTAACCCAGAGCAAGTAATTACTACCTGGGGGAGCAAACAGCTGTGCATATCTCTCTATAAGTGTTATATAAGCTTTATACAGAGTAAAGCGGATTTATTTGGGGTTTGGTCCCCATTGGCGACTGGGTGTCTGGGTGCTGGAGACAGGAGCACTTCTTAAGCTGTTGAGCCTTCAGCTGTTGGGGGACGTGGTTCAGAGTCTGTGTTTGCAGCAGGCTAGCGTGTCTGGCTCAACAAGACAGGGTGCTGAAGTCCCAAGCTGGCAGGAAAATGGGCTCAGATAGTCTCAACACATCAGGTGGCAGTCCCAAGGGGGTCTCTGTGACCCATCCCATCACACTCTCCTCCCCCGCACCTGTGCTATTACACTTCCCTAGGACAGCATTTCAGAGGTGATGTTACCAGGACATATTATGATTTGCCTTACCAAATTTGACAGGTTGATGTTCTTGCCCCTCTGCACAGATGCTCCTGAAAGCTCTGAATGAGACAGAAAAGAGATCAAATTAGAGCCAAGTTACAGCAACAGGTCAGGGGATAACTGCGGCTCTCACAGCTTTGCAGTTCTAAGTTGCAGGGCTGACCTGTAACTGTTTTTCAGGGGACCCACACACTGAATTTAGGTTAACTCCATGCTCCCTGGCCACTGATCCAAAAGGAAATGGGTCTGTTCTCTAGGTGCTAAATGAGATCCAGCCGACTGCACCAGTCAGTGACAGCTTTCCATCACCTGCACCATACATACAGGCCTCTGAACCAAACTCCAGCTTCTCTTTAGACTCAGTGCAGACCTAGCCTACCGAACCAAACCAAACAGGGACATGGCAGCATAAATCCATCCAATCAGTACAACCAAACTTGAAAAGATTCTTCAGTGCTAGCACAAGCTCCCCCATGAAAATGGTCTCTTCTACAGGAATGGTCCCAAACACCACAACTGACAACAGCTATGCTCCATTGTCTGAGGCAATCATCAGAGAGTGCTGTAATGTTTTTAGCAACAGCTGATCCTGTGGAACTGACTGACACTGATTCTGTGGCCTGCATTGTGCAGGAGATCAGACTAGATGATCATAATGGTCCCTTCTGACCTTAAAGTCTGAGTCTATGATCCATTGCTATTCACACACCACCAGATCCTGCACTGATCAGAGCTCACCTGAGCTCTCAAGCCGGGCTCCCACGTAGTGACACAGTGAGTGAAAAGGAAGGAGACCTTGGTGACTAGGATCAGACTCCGATACCCTTACTTAGGGTAGCACCTTTACTCCACAGGGAGTCCCACTGATTTCAGTGATGGAGTAAGCAGCTACACAGCATGGGGGGGGCGGGATATGTGTATATGCAGTTTAGAGCTGGGCAATTAACGGATAGGGGAGCTGGAAATGTCACATTGAATTCCATTTTTTTCAGGTTAAATGAAACGTTTTGTTTAGATAAAATTGAAATGTTTTCTTCGGTTTTGACCATTTTCAACATTTGATTGGTTTTTACACAATTTTTGAAAGAAGAATTTGTTTCAAATTGAAAAATCCTAATGTTTAGTTTTGACCTTTTCAAATGAAATAGATCAATTTTTTTGGATGTGTAGGGTTGGTTTTTTTTCTCCCCCTGAAACCATTCGACATGACTTGGCAAAACGTGTTGGTGTTGCTGAGTCTGCATTTTTTCTTTGAAGAATAGTTTTGGTGGTAAAACTTTGCGCAGCTCCAGCCGAGACATAGAACAAACACCATAACCGGCGTTCTTTGCAGTTTTGGACAGTGTTGCTCGTGGGTCTCTCATGCATTTCAGACATGCTCTGTCGAGCTCAGCAAGGTGCAATAAGCAGAGAAGTCACTAAGGCCTGGACTACACTGCGGGGGAGGAGGAATCCATCTAAGTTACGCCACTTCAGCTACGTGAACTGTAACGTAGCTGAAGTTGACATACTTAGATCGACTTACCACGGTGTCTTCACTGCGGTAAGTCGACAGCTGATGCTCTCCCGTTGACTCTGCCTGCACCTCTCGCTCTGGTGGAGTGGCGGAGTCGATGGGAGAGCGTGTGGAAGTCAATTTATCGCATCTACAACAAATGCGATAAATCAACCCCTGCTGGATCGATTGCTGCCTGTTAATCCAGCGGGTGATGTAGAGAAGCCCTTAGTGGCAGGGGCACTGGAACAATGTGTATAGTGCGGGTGCTGAGAGCCATTGAGCCAAACTGTAAACCCTGTATATGATGGAAACCATTTCAAGGCAGGGGGTGTGGCAGCTCCCCTATTTCCAGCCCCTGTGCTTAGTGGAGTTGTGGACTTTTGGGGAAGAGGGAGGGAGGGAGAGAAGCAGCAAGGATCAGAAACACGGCTCATTGGAGGACACTTGCAGGATTTCACTTACCTTTTTTCCTCTTCTTGGACAGTCTCACCAACATCACAGCAGCGAGCAGAAACAAAATGAGAAGCAGCAGGACACATGGTAGCAGGATGTGGAGGAGGATGTCTGGGTCTGGGACTGGGTCCCTGTTGGAAAAAGAGAGAAGGTCTGTTTCCCACTTTCTCCTTCAACTGCTAATTCAGCCAGGCGCAATGGTGTGTTGTGCACCAGGCCCACGGGGCCCAGCAGATTAATATCCTAGTCTGGGCTAACTCTAACTCAGGTCACCTATCAAATGAGTTTGGCACCTGTACCAAATACAAATGTGAGTAGCCAGCAAGATCGTGCAGTCTGTAGGAAGAGTCTGATGCAGCAGGCATGGTCTGTGCCCTGTGCTTAGGGGGGAGTGAGACACAGGCCAGGGCTTGGTGCATTGGAGGAGATAAATGTCACTTTTATTTTTAGCCTGGTCTAGTTGTATCAGCAGTTTTATTTGTAGAAAATATTGTGCCCCCTCCTTTTTGTTGTTTGCCCAGATCACAGCAACTTTGAGGGTGAAGCTTTGTCTGGATCCCTCAGGTGGGTTGGTCACACCCAGCCGCCCCGTCCTGCTCAGCTGACACTAATGTGTAGCTGAAGCTGGATGGGGCAAGTTTAAGAATGTCCAAAGCTGCGTTAGTCTGGTGATATCCCCCATCTCATGGCTCATTTCTCATGCACAGTGTTTTATCTGGATACTATCTCACGCTGCATGGGAATGTGCACAGCCAGATACTTAACTAACTTCCTCTGTCCCTTTTTTTAAATCTTGCCTTTGAGATAAGCAGAAATGAGCAGCAGCCTTTCTGGTACAGCTGGTAAATATGAGCTTTAACTAACTTGTGGTGACTTTTGTTAATTCTTTGGTATTTTCAGCTCCAATTCTACAAACATTTTAAGCAAATACTTAATGTTATAAACATGCTTAAAGTTAAGCAAGCATGTGGAAGGGTTTGCAGGATAAAGGCCTTAGACATTTTGGTTTCCTTTAGGTTTATTCCCAGTGCCAGGGATTCTGTAGTTTTAATCCACTTTTAATTTTAGCTGATAGAAATCTCGCTTTGTTTAAAGGGACAGCATCAGCTCAAATTTGGCCTCAAATTTAGATGTTGTAATAATGTTTACAAAAACCGAAGACCAACAGAGATCTTTCCATGCATTGTTTTAAATTCCACTGTAAATAAGTAAGGATGCCCCTTGCAGCTCTGGCATCTGGCAACCCAAACCTGGCAGGATGAAGCTAGTCAGTGCATGGGCTGGAGTGGAACTAATCAGAAGCAAAAGTGAAACTGACCAGTTGGTTTCATTCTGGGAGATGCTCAGAGCTCAAAAAGTGAACAAAATAAACAGGGAAAAGATCATTTGATTTTTAAAATTCTTAGTTTGAAATACTTTGGCTCTAGATCTTGCAGCCTGTCTACAGCTGGAGCTTGTTCAGGGCTGATTCGGCCGCACCCTTTGCTGACTCTCCTTGTCAGGAGTAGATTGTATAGACCAGGATGTAGATGTCCCTGGGACTAGTCATGTGACTCAAATGGCCCACGTGCCTACACGCTGGCAGGGGCAGACTCTCAGGGGTGGTGCAGGAAGTGGGAGAAACAAGCTGTGAGGAGGGAAATGAATGAGGAAGGAGGACAGTTACAGCAGTGTGACCACATGGCTTCCCAGCAGGCAGGGCACATGCTTAGACTTTGTGGTCTGGGCTGTCATCACGCCTAGGGGTCAGGTGTGAGCGTGAGAGCCCAGGCTCCAATGTTTGCACAGCTATTTTTAGCACATTATCGCAAGCCCCATGATCACAAGTCTGTACCCAGGCTGGGCGCTGACACCCAACTGCAGTGTAGACACACCCATAAGCTGCCCTGGCTGGAGCATTGATACTCACACAGGGGAAGTGGTGTCTTGGTGAGGTGATGACTTTTCCGTTGGGGTTGGGGAAGAATTATCTGTGGATAAAAACAGACTCAGTAAATCAGATTCCCTGGGACAAAATGCCATTTTCTCAATGGTACTAAACAGTCTTGTTCCTAAAAACAAGGTTTAGGCTTCACGAGACGCAGGGGAGGGATTCTCCTCTCTGCTGAGGCCCCTGCAGGCTGCTCCCATGGGGTAGAGGGGCCCTGAAGGCCCTGCAGTCACCAGGGCAGAATTGCCCCAGCAGAAGAACTGCATCAGGCTGCAACAAGTGGCCCTGTGCTGCCTCCCACCAGTGAAAACATGGCATGGGGTGTGCCGGGCTGAGGGGGTGGCGGGGGGAAGCTTTTCTTTCTCTATCACTCAGGGCCATGGAAACTCTCTGCTTCTGGGGGATGCAGAGTGGTACATGGGCAGCCCGTGGGGACAGGTTGTGGGAAATTGGAGCAGCTGCTCCTCTACCTAGTGCATGTGACAGCTCAGAACTGGGAAGACGCCAGGGTGACTTAAAGCCACTTTGTCCCCCTCCCCCAGGGTGCGCCACCCAGAGGCAGAGCAGAGAATTTTAGCCACAGATTCTTCCCCTCTGGCCAGCCCATGCTTTGCTGAACTAATACTCCAGCCACAGAGTTAGTACATCCACCCTCGCTGCTCTCTTTGCCCCTCTCTCTCTGGCCGGTACCCATGGCAGTGGCTGCAAGATGAAAGAAGCCAGGGAACAGGGCCTCAGCTGGTGAAAGCTGCCGGAATCGACAGCTTTTTAGAAAATGTGTAAACGGTCTCTGCTTTTCGCTCGTGCCCCTTTATCTGGTTTAAGTGCAGTGAGGAGTCTCTGCATCCAGATGCTGAATCAGGGCAGAGCCCCCCTGCCTGGCAGAGACGCTGGTTACTGATTTCCCTGCCACAGTAAGTAAACAATGCACCTTGCTACGCTCCTTCCTGGGGCACTGTCTGCACTGGGGGCTGCAGCCTGGCAGGATCAAGGATCACAAGTCAATCCATGTAGATTTCAGGGCTGGAATTGGACTCCACTAATGGGAATTCTTTATGAATGTGAGATTTGTGTATGGGGGCGGGACTAAAGGGAATGGTCAATATTTATATTTCCCCTTAACCAATGGGGTAGGGTATAAAGTGAGGGAGGGGGCTGGTCCTCACAAAACATCAGGGACATCCAGAGCATGGGGTGGCATCCCTGCCTATCCTGGGTAATAGGCACTGATGGACCTGTCCTCCGTGAACTTACCTAGTTCTTTTTTAAAACCTATTATAGTGTTGACCTCCACAACATCCCCTGGCGAGGAGTTCCCCAGGTCGACACAGCTAGTCTTCTACTCACTCGGAACTTCCCCATTCCTGTCAGCAGCAGTGATACTCAGCCCCCACCACTGCCAGCCCCTGTCCTCTCCTGGTTCAGGAGGAGTCTCACTAACAACCCCGCCCTCCCATGTCACCCATGAAAGTTCCCCCTTAAACCCGAGCGAGTGGCTGGGAGCTCAGTGAGTAACACGAGTCAGCAGGCTCCAGACGAGGGCCAGACACACATAATCTATGATGAGAACTGCCCAGGGTGAAAGCAGAGCCCCTCCCCCTCCCCCTCCCAACCCGGGACACGACCCAGTGGAGGAGGAAACTGCCCTGCAGCGTTATTCACAGGTGCTGCCAGACGGCCTGGGTGAGGGGCGCTCACCGTGTTCCCTGGGGCGAGCGCGGGGCGGGGCGCTGGGAAACTGGCCGGGAGCTAAACCGGACTCTCCAGGGCAGCACCCCGGTGCCCCCCCGCACACATGTGCCCAGCGCTGCAGCCCCGCGGAGCCCAGAGGCTTTGCGTGTCCAGAGCGCCGGACGCCGGCCTGCCTGGCTGCGGGCCCCGCCCCCCGCGGTACCTGTAAGATCCGCGCCGGGATTTACCTGGGGAGATGGTGAGTTCCACAGTGGCCCTGAGATCAAGGAGCCCAGGTCTCCCCACCCCGCAATGGTACGTGCCGGCGTCTGCCGGTGTCAGGTTCTCCACGGTCACGGTGAACGCGCGCTGGGTGCGATTGTCTCGGATGGAGACTCTGCCCCGTGTCACCTCTGCCTCTGACCCGTTGGTCTCGACGATGTGACGCCCGTCGGAACAGAACAAACTTCCTGCCCGACACCAGAACTTCTGATAATGCTCATAGCCCGCCCGGTACCGGCACTGCACAGCCACCGACCCGCCCGGGGGGGCGCACACTGGCCCGGGGCCCGTCACCGCCCAGCAGCCTGCGAGGGACAGAGACAGTGAGACCCGGGGCGCCGCTTCCATCTGATCAAACACAAAACGCCCCAGCGCCCCAGGGAACGTTGTGGCGCCAGCTGAGCCCCTGACACGTGACCCAAGGGGACGGGCCTGGCACTGCTGGGACATGGAGGGACCCGCCTCATGGCCGGCCAGGCAATAACCCCCAAACAATCACTCCCCCTCCTCCCCCCACAGACAGGGGCAGGTTTCCGCTCACCCCCCCCTGCTCTCAGAGTCTGTGATGTGACACTGGGTCAGCGGGATCCCCAGTCCCCTTCCTTCGGGCTGGGTCTGTCATCACTAACCCCCGGGGAGAGACCCCCCCCTCCCAGGGGAGTTTCCCCTCCCTCAGTGCCTGAACCGGGGCAGGGAGAAGTATCCGCTCTGCAGGAAGCGCAGCGGGTCGCTGGTGCTCGGAATAACCCACAGTAGAAAACGTATTTGCAGGATCATAGGGGCTGCTGCAAGTCTGGGCCCCCTGTAACCTCCCTGATAGAGCATCATGGGGAAAATGTGGGGGCAAATGTAACCTCACACAAACCCTTCATGGCCACAGAGAGAGACTCCGGGACAAATTTAAATCACCAACCTGCAGTAGCTTTACTAACAGGGGATCTCTGCAAAAAAACTCCTATTTAATTAACAGCTACATGAACCACGAGGAGCCGTTCAAATGACACCTGCCCCGACTGAGAGGCAGGTACTTTAGCAAAGGCACAAAATCCCAGTCTCCGGGAGCGGTGCCCGGGGATCCTGCAGGCTCAGGGACGGTTCCTGGAATCCCTCCTCAGCAGCTGTCCTCCGATAACACACACGTGGGTGTGCGACGGGCCCGAGTAGGAACAACGCTGCCTGTTTCTGCTGGTGCATATGCTGCTCATTGCTGCCTTACCTGGGAAAAGCATCCAACCCAGAATGGGGAAAATCCTCATTGTTCTGCCTCTTCCCACTGCCTGGTGGGACGTCGATTCCAGGGGAGTCTCCAGGAAAATCCTTCCTTTGTGTTACTGGGAAGCACCGGGTCCGGGTTTCTCCTGTAGGCATTTGCAATGAAACAGCCTCTCTAACTAACTGCAAGGCTTCCTCTTATCTACTCTACCTCAGTTCCCTTGGGAAAGGCTAACGGGGAAGTGGCTGGCGTGTGACTCAGTGCATGGTGGTTTGATTGCTGTGGTTGGGATGTTCCGTTTTTGTTTGGTGACACTTGCGCCAGGATCTATTACAGGGCCTGATGGAAAATGGAAGCTGCAGTAGCAAGGAGTTCCTGAAATGTGTGTGGATTTCCACCATGAAACCCTTCATTTTAAACATGCCAAATATTCCCAGCTTCTCTTATTTGGCAGATCTGTCCTGGGCAGTGTGTAAACAAGCTCCCTGCTGCCCAGTGTCCCAGCCCAACCCTACAGAAAATAGACACCATCTGCAATAACAGCCGCTGAAAATGAACACATCCAGTGGCACCAGATGCCTCTTAACGTTTGAACGTTATTCTTACATCAGGTTGAAAGGCTTAGTGTGGAAAGCTTTCCTGCTGCTGAACAATGTGTAATTGAAACTGAAACCTTTGTGGGAAAATTCCAGTGAAATGTGTTTGTTTTCCAGCAGGCAAATTTGAGATGAATTTTGTTTATTTTGAACCAATGTTTCAAAATTAAATGAAAATGTTAGTTTTGTTTGGATGTGGACTGCTTCCTTTAGGTTTTTTTGGGGGGAAGAAATGAAGTGAAACAACACTTTAAGTCAAATCAAAAAGTTGATTCAAAATGAAAACTCTTGTTTTTAATACGTTTAAAACTTCTGAGAAAACCTGAAAATTTTCCAATGAATGTTTGAACAAAGATTTTTTTTAAAATTTTTTTTTGTAATTTCTGATAAGGAAAACTGACCAGCTCCGCTTTGTCCTACCCCAAACTGTCATGTCTCCTGTCTCTATTTAGATTGGAAACACTTCGCAGCAGGGGCAGTCTCTAATTTTGTATTTGTACAGCTCCCAGCACAACTAAGCCCTGATCTCTATTGAGCCCTCTTGTTACTGCAGAGCTAGAAATAATTAGCAAGAACAATGGTGTTGGTGTCCCTAGCCCTAAGTGAACCAAAGTTGTGACTCTAGGCCTGAGTAAACCAAAGTTCTTCCATGCTGTAAACTTTAACCAGCCTAAGATGCTAATAAACAGCAAGCAAAATGTGTAATAGTCAGCTTTTCTAGCAAACAGCTAACAGCTGTAGCTTTGCTCAAATTAGCAAAAGTGGTAGTAATAGAAAGGGGGAGAAAGGGGAAAAGTCTACATGCGCCTGGGCCAACAAGGCCAAAGATAAGCATGTGGACGGGAACTTTTATAACACGCTAAAATGTAATGCTTAAAGTAACTGCTGTTGGGGAAAAAAGGGGTGAGGGGGAAAACAAAACAAAAGGCTTACACAAAGAGCTTAAGATATAAATACTGGGACCCCGCCTGCGTGCGGGTGTGCAGGATTTGAGATTGCTATTTCTCCCTTGCACCTTATTTGGGCTCAAATAAACTTGGTTTGCTTCTCCACCCTGGTGTGTTAATTAGTGCGACGCACACCGGGCAACGAACCCCGCTGTTGCCCCCCCTCGGGCCCTTTGGGTCGGCAACAATGGCAGCCAAAGTTGCACCCCAACACATGTCTCAATCCAAAACTGTTAACACATGGAAATCAAAAGCTAAGAGGAAAGGCTTTGGCATTTCTTTCCACATCTGCATTGCCTGTAGGGTTGGGAGTTCCGCACTTCAGCCCTCAAGGTTTCCGCTTCCATTTCTAAACAACGAAAATGCAACATGTAGCCAATGTCAGCAAACTTGCACCCTTAACAGTGACCTCATATGCACTTCTGTCAAGAGCTCAGCAACTCGGACTGTCACATGGCCCATGCACTTGGCAAGGTCCTTTTGCCTTAGCACAGTCAGGTGCTTGTTAAGGTTTTGTGGTTGGAGATAGTGACTGGGGGCTTGTCTACACTTGAAAGGCTGCAACGGCACCGGTGTAGCTGCGCCCCAGTAGTGTTTGAGCGTAGACCCAACCTATCACCAATGGGAGGGGTTCTCCTCTTGACAGAGTTATGACTAGACAGTTACAAACTACTCTCTAGGCAAATATCCCCTCTACAGAACTGATCTTTGGGCAATTACCATTTGAGGAGCAACAATGTGGCCAAAGGACAGAGCCCAGAGTGTCTTAGATTTCTTGCAAAATGGGAACATTTTTCATCACACAAGGGACAAGTAAATTATGCTCAAAGTTCATGTTCTGGAGTTTGGATTTTGCCTCTTCAATGAGAATTTTATAAACTAAAGGTTTAAAAATCCTGTGAAACTGAAAACATCCGACAACTCCATAACCATAGAGCCACATTTCTCTCTTGTCCAGCTGAACAGATCCTGGGGAGTTTCATTGTCTGTAAGCCCAGCCATTGGCTCTTTGAACTCACTCCTCACAGGAGAACAGCAACTGTTTAATTCCATCAGGCCACGTGTCCATCGGACAAACCACAGACTCCAGTTCCAGCCGAGTGTGTCGGTAAATCCTCTGCCTACAACAGCTGCTGGAGTTTGTCCAGGTCAGATTTGGTTCTAAACCCTGTTGCTTCAAATTTTGCCAGGTCGGGATCAAGCAGCCTGGATAAGGACTATGCAGCCCCCATCCCCACTCTGCCTCATATCCAGGGTTAGTGTTTGGGCGGCTACTTCACAGGGCTGTACAGTGTTTCCTCAGGGGGCTCGGCTGGGCGTGTTGTCTTGGGGCGCTGCTCCATGTTGGCATAGATGGGCTGCTGGTCGGGGGTGGAAATCGTCACAGTGACATAAGAAACCTCTTCTGACCCCTGAAATGAAAACTTCGTTGATCAGAGGGAAGAAGCTAGAACAGGAGCCCAAGTATCTGCAGCTGAGCAGCCCCTGGCTTCATGAACTTCAGCGGGTCCCTTTAACCAAGTGACTTGTCTGGGCTGTGAATTGAGGACTTGTCTCTGAGATCCCTAAAGTACCCGTGGACGGGTGCATTACCCCTTTCAGCCACAGCAGTCTGGGGGCAATCGGGAAGCCCTGCCCTGCGGCTGAGCTAAATAAAGAGGGAAAGGAAGCAAGGGGGAGAACAGGGAACTGAAACCCAATTGCCTGTTGGCTATCCCAGGCCCCAGGTCTCTAGTCTGAGCTGGGCCCTACATGCTCTGTTCTCAGTCAGGGCTCTGAGGTAAAGGCCTTGTGAACTGAGCTATGTGGCTCCTCTCCTGAGCTGGTGTCTAGGGAAAAGACCAACTTCCTCCTGGAACGCTGAGGAAACTAGAAACTCCGCTGGCTGGGGTTAGTTGGGGGGCGTCTCAAAGGGGACGTGTTTGTCTGGTAGCTTGGTGTTGGCCTGCCCAGCACTCTAAAGAACGGTTCCTGTTTCTGCGATTGGCCCCTGTCCTGAGAGAGTGAAGGGAGGTGCAGGAGGCTCTGTGGTGTATGGGGTGACTGTAGAGGAGAGCAGAGGAAAGAATCGTTCTTCTAGAACAGGGGTTCTCAAACTTTTGTCCTGGTGACCCCTTTCACATACCAGCCTCTGAGTGCGACCCCCCCTTATACATTAAAAACACTTGTTTATATATTTAACACCATTATAAATGCTGGCGGCAAAGCGGGGTTTGGGGTGGAGGCTGATAGCTCCCGACCCCCCATGTAATAACCTCACGACCCCCTGAGGGGTCCCAACCCCCAGTTTGAGAACCCCTGTTTCTAGAACAACTGAGTAGGTCACCTAGCCTACCCAGATGCTAACACCAGACAGCTTCCTATGCTGTGGGCCTACCCTGCAGCTCTCACTCATGCAGGTCCCCCCCATTGAAATGTTTGGGACTATTTGTCTGAGTAAGGGCTGCAGTCTCGAGTCCAGTTTTAAATAAGTCCAGTTTATCTTAAGGCTGCAGAGCTGGCAGGGAGGGGAGTTCCCTGCCTTGTTAAATGTTTCCCGCTGAGCCCTGAGTGGGTGATCACGATTTAGCTGCAGTTCTGAGCTCCTCAGGACAGCTCTTGCATTTTCTTCCTACCTGACAGTGGGGCTGGATTTCCACATAATTGCAGTCAGGGTTCACTGAGTTAGGAAAGATCTCAACATTGCTGTAAAATCTTGTTTGGTCAGTGGCTCCAGGGGAATCTATAACCGCATACTCTTGACTGCCGCCTGCTGCATTGTTCCCAACCGCCTGAAATGAAGGTGAGCTGAGTTCAGCGCAAGGAGATACATGAGGGCTCTGTGTCTTAGTCAAATCGACAATGTAGCTATTGGGATGGCAGCTGGGGTGGAAATAAGGCACCTCTTGTCATGGGATCTCCTCACCTGCTGAGCATGATTTAAAGCTGCAAGTGGCCCAGAGCAAGAGATTTTAAAGGCAACGAATTTGCTTATATCCTAGTGTAATAAAAACTCCCCATTTGGAGTCCCAGCCTGGGAACATGGACATGGGAACTAAGGGGTCAGCAGGTTCTGGGTGTAAAGATGTTGACTTTCAGTGAGGCATGTGCATAGATTTGTACACACCTAACCTAAACAAATACGGCTCTGCCCATAGGAACTGGGTATTTCTATCCAGTCCCTTGTCACCACAGTCTGACTGGATTGGAGGGAAGGGGCAGCACCTTAATGATGTCACAGCCATGTACAATTTCCAGCAGGGTGGGCCTAGAATCTCATCCCGCTCAGAAAAAATAAAAATCCCTCCACCTGCTGGGGCTGATTGATGTGCAAAACTACATGTACAATGTTGCACCTGACTTACACTTGCCAGGCTATACTTGCCTGTACTGATGTGATACATGCACACAATTGGTGTAAGTGCTCCTGCAAACGGGGCATGACGATGTGCACAGCCTAGGGGTTCTGGGGTTTGGAAAATCCAGCCCCGGATGACTAATATGTGGATAGAAATGTTACTGGTGGAAGCTAAAAATCTCAAGAGGAGCTGTACATTGATATAAGAGCCACACTGGCAACTCTTCACCACCCAAGATTTGCTGACTTTGGGGCAGATTTGCTCTGGTAGAGGGGTGCAGCATTGTCCGAATGCAGGAGAGAATCTGGCCTGTTCATTTGTAGTGGAGTCACTCTGGATTTACACTGGTGTGAGTGGAGAATAAGTGTTTGTAGCTCCTGTTGCTTTATTTCCATGAACTACTTATTCTAGTGGAAAGATACATGAACTTCATCCATATTCTAATTGTAATAAGCCACAACGGAGAACAGATCAATGAGCTCCTGGGAAATGAAAGCATGAAACCAATGACACACCCACAGTATGTGGCAAAAGCCCCATTGCAGCTGCCTATCGTGGCTCATTGTTCTGTTTTAGTCCAAATCAGTTTCCTGTGTGAATTCAGAGATTCCCCATTTCTGCAGTTTCTCTTTTTTGGAAACGAGACCATAGGTCACTCGGATGCAATTCAGTAAAGTCTGAGTCAGTCTATTGAGAATGGTCCCTCTTGAAGGCCCATTCTCTGGGCCCTCCCCTCCGCACCTGTGATATTACTCCTCCCTAGGACAGCATTGAAGAGGTGATGTTACCAGGACATACTATAATTTGCCTTACCAAATTTGAGAGGTTGGTTTTCTTGTCCCTCTGCACAGATGCTCCTGAAAGCTCTGGATGAGACAGAAAAGAGATCGAATTAGAGCCAAGTTACAGCAACAGGTCAGGGGGTAACTGCGGCTCTCACAGCTTTGCAGGTCTAAGTTGCAGGGCTGACCTGCAACTGTTTTTCAGGGGAGACACACACTGAGTCTAGGTTAACTCCGTGCTGCCCGGCCACTGATCCAAAAGGAAATGGGTCTGTTCTCTAGCTGCTAACTGAGATCCGGCCGACTGCACCAGTCAGTGACAGCTTTCCATCACCTGCACAATACAGGCCTCTGAACCAAACTCCAGTTTCTCTTTATATTCAGTGTGGACCTAGCCTACTGAACCGAACCAAACGGGGGCAGGGCAGCATAAATCCATCCAATCAATACAACCAAACTTTAAAAGATCCTTCAGTGCTAGCACAAGCTCCCATGTGAAAATGGTCTCTTCTACAGGAATGGTCCCAAACACCACAGCTTCCAACAGCTACGCTCCATTGTCTGAGGCAATCACCGGAGAGTGCTGTAATGTATTTAGTAACAGCTGATCCTGTGGAACTGACTGACCCTGAAATGATCCATCGCTATCCACACACTGCCAGATCCTGGACTGATCAGAGCTCACCTGAGCTCTCAAGCCAGGCTCCCATGTAGTGACACAGGGAGTGAAAAGGAAGGAGACCTTGGTGTCTAGGATCGGACTCTGATACCCTTACTTAGGGTAGCACCTTTGTTCCACAGGGAGTCCCACTGATTTCAGTGATGGAGTAAACAGCTACACAGCATGAGGGGGTGAGTGTATATGCAATTTAGAGCTGGGCAAATAACGGATACAGGGGAACTGACAACTTCAAAACAATGAAATCCATTTTTTTTCAGGTTAAATGAAACATTTTGTTTAGATACAATTGAAATGTTTCCCTTTGGTTTTGACTGTTTTCAACATTTGATTGTTTTTACACAGTTTTTGAAACAAGAATTTGTTTCAAATTGAAAAACCCAAATATTGGTATTGCTGAGTCTGCATTTTTCTCTGAAAAACAGTTTTGGTGGTAAAACTCTTCCCAGCTCCAGCTGAGATGTAGAACAAACACCATAACCAGAGTTCTTTGCAGACTTGGACAGTGTTGCACACGGGTCTCTCATGCATTTCAGACATGCTCTGTGGAGCTCAGCAGGGTGCAATAAGCAGAGAAGTCACTTAGTGGCAGAGGTGCTGGAACAATGTGTATAGTGGGGGTGCTGAGAACCATTGAATCAAACTGTAAACCCTGTATATGATGGAAACCACTTCCAGCCAAGTGGTGCAGCAGCTCCCCTATTTCCAGCCCCTGTGCTCAGTGGAGTTCTGGACTTTCCTGTTTGGGAAGAGGGAGGGTGGGAGAGAAGCAGCAAGGATCAGAAACACGGCTCATTGGAGGACACATGCAGGATTTCACTTACCTTTTTTCCTCTTCTTGGACAGTCTCACCAACATCACAGCAGTGAGCAGAAACAAAATGAGAACGAGCAGGACACATGGTAGCAGGATGTGGAGAAGGATGTTTGACTGTGGGGCCCTGTTGGAAAAAGAGAGAAGGTCTGTTTCCCACTTTCTCCTTCTATTGCTAATTCAGCCAGGAGCAACTGTTTGTTTGCACCAGGCCCACGGGTCCAGCAGATTAATATCCTAGTCCGGGGTAAATCTAACTCAGGTCACCTATCAAATGAGTTTGGCACCTGTACCAAATATGTACAAATGTGAGTAGCCAGCAAGATCGTGCAGTCTGTAGGAAGAGTCTGATGCAGCAGGCATGGTCTGTGCCCTGTGCATGTGTTGTCTGCCGAGGTCACAGAAACTTTGAGGGTGAAGCTTTGTCTGGACCCCTCGGGTGGGTTGGTCACACCCAGCCGCCCCATCCTGCCCATCTGATGCTAATGTGTAGCTGATGCTGGGTGGGGCAAGTTTAAGGATGTCCAACGCTGCGTTAGTCTGGTCATTTTCCTCACCGCATGGCTCATTTCTCATGCACAGTATTGTATCTGGACACTATCTCACGCTGCATGGGAGTGTGCTTAGCCAGCTACATAACTAACTTCATCTGTCCCTTTTTTTAGTCTTGTCTTTGAAATGAGCAGCAGCCTCTCTGGTACAGCTGATAAATATGTGGTATAACTAACTTGTGGTGAATTTTGTTCATTCTTCGGTATTTTCAGGTCCAGTCCTACAAACATTTTAAGCAAATACTTAACGTTCGAAACATGCGTAAAGTTAAGCAAGCATGTAGAAGGGTTTGCAGGATAAAGGCCTTAGACATATTGGTTTCCTTTAGGTTTTTTCCTGGCACCAGGGATTCTGGAGTTTTAATCCACTTTTTATTTTAGCCGATAGAAACCTTATTTTGTTAAAAGGGACAGCGTCAGATCATACTAAAGATCAACAGAGATGTTTCCATGCATCGTTTTAAATTCCAGTGTAAATAAGTAAGGATGCCCCTTGCAGCGCTGGCAGCTGGCAGCCCAAACCTGGCAGGATGAAGCTAGTCAGTGCATGGGCTGGAGTGGAACTAATTGGAAGCAAAAGTGAAACTGACCAGTCGGTTTCATTCTGGAAGATGCTCAGAGCTCAAAAAGTGAACAAAATAAACAGGGAAAAGATCATTCGATTTTTAAAATTCTTAGTTTGAAATATTTTGGCTCTAGATCTTGCAGCTTGTCTACAGCTGGAGCTTGTTCAGCGCTGATTCGGCTGCACCCTTTGCTGACTCCCCTTGTCAGGAATAGATCGTATAGACCAGGATGTAGATGTCCCTGGGACTAGTCATGTGACTCAAATGGCCCATGTGCCTACGCGCTGGCAGGGGCAGACTCTCAGGGGTGGTGCAGGAAGTGGGACGAACAAGCTGTGAGGAGGGAAATGAATGAGGAAGGGGGACGGTTACAGGAGTGTGACCACATGGCTCACTCAGCAGGCAGGGCACGTCTTAGTGGTTTAATGGGGGAGGGTTGTAATCAGATGTGACCTGACAGAGCTAAGCACGTGCAGCATTTTAAGCACATGAGCAGCCCCACTGAACTGCAGAGAAGGAAGAGGGGTCACGGTTATAGCCCAGAACAGCTTCACTTGTTCCTGCAGCCCAGGCAGAATGACTGTTCTGTAGGGTTTAGCCCAGGCAGCTCCACATGCCAGGAGACAGCTCATGGTTAGGCTGTAGGGGGGGATGAGAGAAGACAGAGGAGCAGGGTTTAGTGTCCTGGCCTCACAGATCAGAGAGCTCATGTGCAGAGGCAGAGACAAGTTGTGATTTTTCCGGTCTCAGACATGACGTCTGGTGAAATGCAATACTGAGCTGTGAGGGAAGAACAAGGGGGTATATACACCCTGACGTTGCACTGATTCCAGGGAGCTGGCAGCCCATAGGGAGTGATCCTTGCAGCCCAGACAGACCTTCTTGTGTGGTGGGAGCTCACCCTAGTGTCCTAAAAATAGCTGCATAGCTGTTGCTTAGACTTTGTGGTCTGGGCTGTCATCACGCCTAGGGGTCAGGTGTGAGCTTCAGAGCCCAGACTCCAATGTCTGCACAGCTATTTTTAGCACATTATCGCAAGCCCCATGATCACCAGTCTGTGTACCCAGGCTGGATGCTCGCACCCAGCTGCAGTGTAGACACACCCATAAGTGACTCTGGCTGGAGCACTGGTACTCACACCAAGGAAGTGGTATCCTGATTAGTGGAGGAGCTGGATTTCCCTTCCTCAGCAGTTGTGCAGATGGAAGTAGATTTTGATGTGGAAGAAGAAGCTGGTTGCACTGTCGCTGACAATGTCGCTGATGATGACCTTTCTGTTGAATTAGGGGAAGAATTAGCTGTCGCTGATGATGACCTTTCTGTTGGGAGTGGAGAAGAAGTAGCTGTGGATAAAAACAGACTCAGTCAATCAGATTCCCTGGGACAAAATGCCGTTTTCTCAATGGCACTAAACATTCTTGTTCCTAAAAACAAGGTTTAGGCTTCAAGAGAAACAGGGGAGGGATTCTCCTCTCTGCCGAGGCCCCTGCAGGCTGCTCCCATGGGGTAGAGGGGCCCTGAAAGCCCTGCAGTCACCAGGGCAGAATTGTCCCAGCAGAAGAACTGCATCAGGCTGCAACAAGTGGCCCTGTGCTGCCTCCCACCACTGAGAACACTGGCTGGGGGAGGCATATCTCACTTAGGGCCATAGAAACTCTCTGCTTCTGGGGGATGCAGAGTGGTACGTGGGCAGCCCGTGGGGGCAGGTTGTGGGAAATTAGAGCAGCTGCTCCTCTACCTAGTGCACGTGACGGCTCAGAACTGGAAAGATGCCAGGGTGACTTAAAGCCACTTTGCCCCCCTCCCCCAGGGTGCGCCGCCCAGAGGCAGAGCAGAGAATTTTAGCCACAGATTCTTCCCCTCTGGCCAGCCCATGCTTTGCTGAACTAACTTCAGCAACAAAGTTAGTACATCCACCCTCGCTGTTCTCTTTGCCCCTCTCTCTCTGGCTGGTACCCATGGCAGTGGCTGCAAGATGAAAGAAACCAGGGAACAGGGCGTCAGCTGGCGAAAGCTGCCAGAATCGACAGCTTTTTAGAAAATGTGCAAACGGTCTCTGCTTTTCACTCATGCCCCTTTATCTGGTTTAAGTGCAGTGAGGAGTCTCTGTGTCCAGATGCTGAATCAGGGCAGAGCCCCCCCTGCCTGGCAGAGACACTGGTTACTGATTTCCCTGCCACAGTAAGTAAACAATGCACCTTGCTACGCTCCTTCCTGGGGCACTGTCTGCACTGGGGGGGGGGGGAGGGGAGGAGGGGTGCAGCCTGGCAGGATCAAGGATCACAAGTCAATCCATGTAGATTTCAGGGCTGGAATTGGACTCCACTAATGGGAATTCTTTATGAATGTGAAATTTGTGTATTGGGTATGGGGGGGGGGACAAAAGGGCAGGCCCAATATTTATATTTCCCCTTAACCAGTGGGGTAGGGCATAAAGCTGGGGGGTTGGTCCCCACAAAACATCAGCCCTCCCCTAAGAACATAAGAACGGCCCTACAGGTCAGAGCAATGGTCCACCCAGCCCAGTATCCTGTCTTCCGACAGTGGCCAATGCCAGGTGCTTCAGAGGGAATGAACAGAACCGGTAATTATCAAGTGATCCATCCCCTGTCGCCCATTCCCAGCTTCTGGCAGACAGGGGCTAGGGACACCATCCCTGCCCATGCTGGCTAATAGCCATTGATGGACCTATCCTCTATGAACTTGTCTCATTCTTTTTTTAACCCTGTCACAGTGTTGACCTTCACTGCGAGTCTTTTAGTCACTTGGAACTTCCCCATTCCTGTCAGCAGCAGTGATACCCAGCCCCCACCGCTGCCAGCCCCTGTCCTCTCCTGGTTCAGGAGGAGTCCCACGGGGCACTAACAGCCCCGCCCTCGGGAACCAAAGCCGTGTTACCCATCAAGGTTCCCCCTTAAACCCGAGCGAGTGGCTGGGAGCTCAGTGGGCCGGACACACACAGTCTATGATGGGAACTGCCCAGGGTGAAAGCAGAGCCCCTCCCCCGCTGCAAACCCCCCTCCACACCCGGGACACGACCCAGTGCAGGAAGAAACTGCCCTGCAACGTTATTCACAGGTGTTCCCAGCTGGCCTGGGCGAGGGGCGCTCACCGTGTTCCCTGGGGCGAGCGCGGGGCGGGGCGCTGGGAAACTGGCCGGGATCTAAACCGGACTCTCCAGGGGCAGCGCCTTGATTGACACCCCGGTGGCCCCCCCCCCACGTGCCCAGCGCTGCAGCCCCGCGGAGCCCAGAGGCTTCGTGTGTCCAGATCGCCGGACACCGGCCTGCCTGGCTACGGGCCCCGCCCCGCGCGGTACCTGTAAGAGCCGCGCCGGGATTTACCTGGGGAGACGGTGAGTGTCACAGTGGCCCTGAGATCAACTTCCCAACTAATGTCTACCCCGCAGCGGTACGTGCCGGCGTCTGCCGGTGTCAGGTTCTCCACGGTCACGGTGAACGCGCGCTGGGTGCGATTGTCTCGGATGGAGACTCTGCCCCGCGTCACCTCCGCCTCCGACCCGTCGGTCTCAACGATGTGACCATTGGAACAGCGCCAACTTCCTGCCCAACTTCCTCCGTCCCGGCACCAGAACTTCTGATAATGCTCATAGCCCGCCCGGTACCAGCACCGCACCGCCACCGACCCGCCCGCGGGGCCGCGCACTGCCCCGGGGCCCGTCACCGCCCAGCAGCCTGCGAGGGACAGAGACAGTGAGACCCGGGGCGCCGCTTCCGTCTGAACAGACACAAAACGCCCCCGCGCCCCGGGGAACGTTGTGGCGCCACCTGAGCCCCTGACACGTGACCCGAGGGGAAGGGCCTGGCACTGCTGGGGGATGGAGGGACCCGCCTCATGGCCGGCCGGGCAGTAACCCCCCAAACAATCACTCTCCCTCCTCCCCCCACAGACAGGGGCAGGTTTCCGCTCACTCCCCCCTGCTCTCAGAGTCCGTGACGTGACACTGGGTCAGCGGGATCCCCGGTCCCCTTCCTTCGGGCTGGGTCCGTCATCACTAACTCCCGGGGAGAGACCCCCCCTCCCAGGGGAGTTTCCCCTCCCTCAGTGCCTGAACCGGGGCAGGGAGAAGTATCCGCTCGGCAGGAAGCGCAGCGGGTCGCTGGCGCTCAGAATAACCCACAGCAGAAAACGTGTTTGCAGGGTCATAGGGGCTGCAGCAAGTCTGGACCCCCCGTAACCCCCTGACGGAGCATCAAAGGGCAAATGTGGGGGCCAATGTAACCTCACACAAACCCTTCATGGCCTCAGAGAGAGACTCCAGGACAGTCCCGTCGTCCGCTTCTGGGCTGGGATGTTTTGGTAACTTACAAATGTAAAGCCCCAACCTGCAGTAGCTTTACCAACAGGGGATCTCTGTGAAAAAGCTCCTATTGAATGAGCAGCTACAGGAACCGTAAGGACGGAGCCGTTCAAACGATACCTGCCCCGAGCGAGAGGCAGGTACTTTCGCAAAGGCACAAAATCCCAGTCTCCGGGAGCGGTGCTCGGGGCTCCTGCAGGCTCAGGGGCGGTTCCTGGAATCCCTCCTCAGCAGCCGCTCCCCATAACACACACGTGGGTGTGCGAGGGGCACGAGGAGGAACAACGCGGCCTGTTTCTGCTGGTGCATACGCCGCTCATTGCTGCCTTACCTGGGAAAAGCATCCACCCCAGAATGGGGAAAATCCTCATTGTTCTGCCTCTGCCCACTGCCTGGTGGAACGTCGATTCCAGGGGAGTCTCCAGGAGAATCTTTCCTTTGTGTTACTGGGAAGCACCGGGTCCGGGTTTCTCCTGTAGGTGTTTGCAATGAAACAGCCTCTCTAACTAGTTCTTTCACGGAAGGGTTCCTCTTATCTACCCTACCTCACTTCCCTCGGAAACACTAAGGGGGAAGTGGCTGGTGTCTTACTCAGTGCACGGTGTTTGATAGCAGTGGTCTGGGTGTTCTGGTTTTTTTTTTTGGTGATTTTGTTTGCAAGCACCATGGCCTATTAGAGGGTCTGGTGGAAAATGGAAGCTGCAGTAGGAAGGAGTTATTCAAATTTCTGTGGATTTCTGTGGATTTCCACCATCAAACCCTTCATTTTAAACAAGCAAATATTTTCAGTCTTCTCTTATTTGGCAGATCTGCCCTGGGCAGTGTGTAAACCACCTCCCTTCTGCCCAGTGACCCAGCCCAGCCGTACAGAAAATGGGCACCATCTGCAATAACAGCCACAGAAAATGAACCCATCCAGTGGCACCAGATACCTCTTAACGTTTTAAAGTTGTTCTTAGATCAGGTTGAAAGGTTTTGTGTGGAAAGCTTTCCTGCAGCTGAACAATGTGTAATTGAAACTGAAACCTTTGTGGGAAAAGTCCAGTTAAATGTGTTTGTTTTCCAGCAGGCAAATTTGAGATGAATTTTGTTTATTTTGAACCAATGTTTCAAAATTAAATGAAAATGTTAGTTTTGTTTGGATGTGGATTGCTTCCTTTAGGTTTTTTAGGGGGAAAAATGAAGTGAAACAATACTTTAAGTCAAATCAAAAAGTTGATTCAAAATTAAAACTCTTGTTTCTAATACGTTTAAAACTTCTGGGAAAACCTGAAAATTTTCAAATGAATGTTTGAACAAAGATTTTTTTTTTGTAATTTCTCATAAGGAAAAATGTCTGTTTTCTGACCAGCTCCACTTTGTCCTACCCACAACTGTCATGTCTCCTGTCCCTATTTAGATTGGAAACACTTTGCAGCAGGGGCAGTCTCTAATTTGGTATTTGTACAGCTCCCAGCACAACTAGGCCCTGATCTCTATTGAGCCCTCTTGTTACTGCAGAGCTAGAAATAATTAGCAAGAACAATGGCAGCCAAAGTTGCACCCCAACACATGTCTCAATCCAAAACTGTTAACACATGGAAATCAAAAGCTAAGAGGAAAGGCTTTGGCATTTCTTTTCACATCTACAATGCCTGTAGGATTGGGAGTTCCGCACTTCAGTCCTCAAGGCTTCCGCTTCCATTTCTAAACAACCAAATGCAACATGTAGCCAATGTCAGCAAACTTGCACCCTTAACAGTGACCTCATATGTGTTTCTATCAAGAGCTCAGCACCTCTGACTGTCACATGGCCCATGCACTTGGCAAGGTCGTTTTGCCTTAGCACAGTCCGGTGCTTGTTAAGGTTTTGTGGTTGGAGATAGTGACTGGGGGTTTGTCTACACTTGAAAGGCTGCAACGGCACCGGTGTAGCTGCGCCCCAGTAGTGTTTGAGTGTAGACCCAACCTATCACCAATGGGAGGGGTTCTCCTCTTGACAGAGTTATGACTAGAAAGTTACAAACTATTCTCTAGGCAAATACCCCCTCTACAGAACTGATCTTTGTTGCTCCTCAAATGGTAATTGCCCAATGTGGCCAAAGGACAGAGCCCAGAGTGTCTTAGATTTCTTGCAAAATGGGAACATTTTTCATCAGACAAGGGACAAGTAAATTATGCTCAAAGTTCATGTTCTGGAGTTTGGATTTTGCCTCTTCAATGAGAATTTTATAAACTAAAGGTTTAAAAATCCTGTGAAACTGAAAACATCCGACAACTCCATAACCATAGAGCCACATTTCTCTCTTGTCTAGCTGACCAGATCCTGGGGAGTTTCATTGTCTGTAAGCCCAGCCATTGGCTCTTTGAACTCACTCCTCACAGGAGAACAGCAACTGTTTAATTCCATCAGGCCACCTGTCCATCGGACAAACCCACAGACTCCAGTTCCAGCCGAGTGTGTCGGTAAATCCTCTGCCTACAACAGCTGCCGGAGTTTGTCCAGGTCAGATTTGCTTCTAAACCCTGTTGCTTCAAATTTTGCCAGGTCGGGATCAAGCAGCCTGGATAAGGACTATGCAGCCCCCGTCCCCACTCTGCCTCATATCCAGGTTTAGTGTTTGGGGGGCAGCTTCACAGGGCTGTACAGGGTTTCCTCAGGGGGCTTGGCTGGGTGTGTTGTCTTGGGGCGCTGCTCCACGTTGGCATAGATGGGCTGCTGGTCGGGGGTGGAAATCGTCACAGTGGCATAAGAAACCTCTTCTGACCCCTGAAATAAAAACCTCATTGATCAGAGGGAAGAAGCTAGAATAGGAGCCCAAGTATTTGCAGCTGAGCAGCCCCTGGCTTCATGAACTTCAGCGAGTCCCTTTAACCAAGTGACTTGTCTGGGCTGTGTATTGAGGACTTGTCTCTGAGATCCCTAACGTACCTGTGGACGGGTGCATTACCCCTTTCAGCCACAGCAGTCTGGGGGCAATCGGGAAGCCCTGCCCTGCGGCTGAGCTATATAAAGAGGGAAAGGAAGCAAGGGGGAGAACAGGGAACTGAAACCCAACTGCCTGTTGGCTATCCCAGGCCCTAGGTCGCTAGTCTGAGCTGGGCCCTACATGCTCTGTTCTCAGTCAGGGCTCTGAGGTAAAGGCCTTGTGAACTGAGCTATGTGGCTCCTCTCCTGATCTGGTGTCTAGGGAAAAGACCAACTTCCTCCTGGAACGCTGAGGAAACTAGAAACTCCGCTGGCTGGGGTTAGTTGGGGGGCGTCTCAAAGGGGACGTGTTTGTCTGGTAGCTTGGTGTTGGCCTGCCCAGCACTCTAAAGAACTGTTCCTGTTTCTGCGATTGGCCCCTGTCCTGAGAGAGTGAAGGGAGGTGCAGGAGGCTCTGTGGTATATGGTGTGGCTCTAGAGGAGAGCAGAGGAAAGAATCGTTCTTCTAGAACAGGGGTTCTCAAACTTTTGTCCTGGTGACCCCTTTCACATACCAGCCTCTGAGTGCGACCCCCCTTATACATTAAAAACACTATTTATATATTTAACATCATTATAAATGCTGGAGGCAAAGCGGGGTTTGGGGTGGAGGCTGATAGCTCGCGACCCCCCATGTAATAACCTCACGACCCCCTGAGGGGTCCCGACCCCCAGTTTGAGAACCCCTGTTTCTAGAACAACTGAGTAGGTCACCTAGCCTACCCAGATGCCAACACCAGACAGCTTCCTATGCTGTGGGCCTACCCTGCAACTCTCACTCATGCAGGTAGCCTCCACTGAAGTGCTTGGGACTATTTGTCTGAGTAAGGGCTGCAGTCTCGAGTCCAACATTTAAATAAGTGCTGTTTATCTTAAGTCTACAGAGCTGGCAGGGAGGGGAGTTTCCTGCCTTGTTAAGTGTTTCCCGCTGAGCCCTGAGTGGGTGATCACGACTTAGCTACAGCTCTGAGCTCCTCAGGACAGCTCTTGCATTTTCTTCCTACCTGACAGTGGGGCTGGATTTCCACATAATTGCAGTCCGGGTTCACTGAGTTAGGAAAGATCTCAACATTGCTGTAAAATCCTGTTTGGTCAGTGGCTCCAGGAGAATCTATAAGCGCATACTCTGGGCTGCCGCCTGCTGCATTGTTCCCAACGGCCTGAAACGAAGGTAAACTGAGTTCAGCGCAAGGAGATACATGAGGGCTCTGTGTCTTAGTCAAATCGACAATGTAGCTATTGGGATGGCAGCTGGTGTGGAAATAAGCACCTCTTGTCATGGGATCTCCTCACCTGCTGAGGATGATTTAAAGCTGCAAGTGGCCCAGAGCAAGAGATTTTAAAGGCAACGAATTTGCTTATATCCTAGTGTAATAAAAACTCCCCATTTGGAGTCCCAGCCTGGGAACATGGACATGGGAACTAAGGGGTCAGCAGGTTCTGGGTGTAAAGATGTTGACTTTCAATGAGGCATGTGCATAGATTTGTACACACCTAACCTAAACAAATACGGCTCTGCCCATAGGAACTGGGTATTTCTATCCAGTCCCTTGTCACCACAGTCTGACTGGATGGGAGGGAAGGGGCAGCACCTTAATGATGTCACAGCCATGCACAATTTCCAGCAGGGTGGGCCTAGAATCTCATCCCGCTCAGAAAAAATAAAAATCCCTCCACCTGCTGGGGCTGATTGATGTGCAAAACTACATGTACAACGTTGCACCTGACTTACACTTGCCAGGCTATACTTGCCTGTACAAATAATCTATGATGTGATATGTGCACACAATTGGTGTAAGTGCTCCTGCAAACGGGGCATGACGATGTGCACAGCGTAGGGGTTCTGGGGTTTGGAAAATCCAGCCCAGGATGATTAATATGTGGATAGAAATGTTACTGGTGGAAGCTAAAAATCTCAAGGGGAGCTGTAAATTGATGTAAGAGCCACACTGGCAACTCTTCACCATCCGAGATTTGCTGACTTTGGGGCAGGTTTGCTCTGATAGAGGGGTGCAGCGTTGTCCGAATGCAGGAGAGAATCTGGCCTGTTCATTTGTAGTGGAGTCACTCTGGATTTACACTGGTGTGAGTGGAGAATAAGTGTTTGTAGCTCCTGTTGCTTTATTTCCATGAACTACTTATTCTAGTGGAAAGATACATGAACTTCATCCATATGCTAATTGTAATAAGCCACAATGGAGAACAGATCAATGAGCTACTGGGAAATGAAAGCATGAAACCAATGACACGCCCACAGTATGTGGCAAAAGCCCCATTGCAGCCGCCTATCGTGGCTCATTGTTCTGTTTTAGTCCAAATCAGTTTCCTGTGTGAATTCAGAGTCCCCATTTCTGCAGTTTCTCTTTTTTGGAAACGAGACCATAGGTCACTCGGATGCAATTCAGTAAAATCTGAGTCAGTCTATTGAGAATGGTCCCTCTTGACGGCCCATTCTCTGGGCCCTCCCCTGCACCTGTGATATTACTCCTCCGTCGGACAACATTGAAGAGGTGATGTTACCAGGATATACTATCATTTGCCTTACCAAATTTGACAGGTTGATTTTCTTGTCCCTCTGCACAGATGGTCCTGAAAGCTCTGGATGAGACAGAAAAGAGATCGAATTAGAGCCAAGTTACAGCAACAGGTAAGGGGGTACCTGCGGCTCTCACAGCTTTGCAGTACTAGGTTGCAGGGCTGACCTGTAACTGTTTTTCAGGGGAGACACACACTGAGTCTAGGTTAACTCCATGCTGCCCGGCCACTGATCCAAAAGGAAATGGGTCTGTTCTCTAGGTGCTAACTGAGATCCGGCCGACTGCACCAGTCAGTGACAGCTTTCCATCACCTGCACAATACAGGCCTCTGAACCAAACTCCAGCTTCTCTTTAGATTCAGTGTGGACCTAGCCTACTGAACCGAACCAAACGGGGGTATGTCAGCATAAATCCATCCAATCAATACAACCAAACTTGAAAAGATCCTTCAGTGCTAGCACAAGCTCCCATGTGAAAATGGTCTCTTCTACAGGAATGGTCTAAAATGCCACAGCTGACAACAGCTACGCTCCATTGTCTGAGGCAATCACCGGAGAGGCTGTAATGTTTTTAGTAACAGCTGATCCTGTGGAACTGACTGATCCTGAAATGATCCATCACTATCCACACACCGCCAGATCCTGGACTGATCAGAGCTCACCTGAGCTCTCAAGCCAGGCTCCCACGTAGTGACACAGTGAGTGAAAAGGAAGGAGACCTGGGTGTCTAGGATCGGACTCCGATACCCTTACTTAAGAACATAAGAAAGGCCGTACCGGGTCAGACCAAAGGTCCATCTAGCCCAGTATCTGTCTACCGACAGTGGCCAATGCCAGGTGCCCCAGAGGGAGTGAACCTAACAGGCAATGATCAAGTGATCTCTCTCCTGCCATCCATCTCCATCCTCTGACGAACAGAGGCTAGGGACACCATTCTTACCCATCCCGGCTAATAGCCATTTATGGACTTAGCCACCATGAATTTATCCAGTCCCCTTTTAAACATTGTTATAGTCCTAGCCTTCACAACCTCCTCAGGTAAGGAGTTCCACAAGTTGACTGTGCGCTGCGTGAAGAAGAACTTCCTTTTATTTGTTTTAAACCTGCTGCCTATTAATTTCATTTGGTGACCCCTAGTTCTTGTATTATGGGAATAAGTAAATAATTTTTCCTTATCCACTTTCTCAACATCACTCATGATTTTATATACCTCTATCATGTCCCCCCTTAGTCTTCTCTTTTCCAAGCTGAAGAGTCCTAGCCTCTTTAATCTTTCCTCGTATGGGACCCTCTCTAAACCCCTAATCATTTTAGTTGCCCTTTTCTGAACCTTTTCTAGTGCTAGAATATCTTTTTTGAGGAGAGGAGACCACATCTGTACACAGTATTCGAGATGTGGGCGTACCATGGATTTATATAAGGGCAATAATATATTCTCAGTCTTATTCTCTATCCCCTTTTTAATGATTCCTAACATCCTGTTTGCTTTTTTGACCGCCTCTGCACACTGCATGGACATCTTTAGAGAACTATCCACGATGACACCAAGATCTTTTTCCTGACTCGTAGCTAAATTAGCCCCCATCATGTTGTATGTATAGTTGGGGTTATTTTTTCCAATGTGCATTACTTTACATTTATCCACATTAAATTTCATTTGCCATTTTGTTGCCCAATCACTTAGTTTTGTGAGATCTTTTTGAAGTTCTTCACAATCTGCTTTGGTCTTAACTATCTTGAGTAGTTTAGTATCATCTGCAAACTTTGCCACCTCACTGTTTACCCCTTTCTCCAGATCATTTATGAATAAATTGAATAGGATTGGTCCTAGGACTGACCCTTGGGGAACACCACTAGTTACCCCTCTCCATTCTGAGAATTTACCATTAATTCCTACCCTTTGTTCCCTGCCCTTTAACCAGTTCTCAATCCATGAAAGGACCTTCCCTTTTATCCCATGACAGCTTAGTTTACGTAAGAGCCTTTGGTGAGGGACCTTGTCCAAAGGCTTTCTGGAAATCTAAGTACACTATGTCCACCGGATCCCCCTACTTAGGGGGGTAGCACCTTTGTTCCACAGGGAGTCCCACTGATTTCAGTGATGGAATAAGCAACTACACAGCATGAGGGGGGTATGTGTATATGCAATTTAGAGCTGGGCAAATAACGGATAGAGGGGAACTGACAACTTCAAAACAGTGTTTTTTTTCAGGTTAAATGAAATGTTTTGTTTAGATAAAATTGAAATGTTTCCCTTTGGTTTTGACCGTTTTCAACATTTGATTGGTTTTACACAGTTTTTGAAACAAGAATTTGTTTCAAATTGAAAAACCCAAATATTGGTATTGCTCAGTCTGCATTTTTCTCTGAAAAACAGTTTTGGTGGTAAAACTTTGCCCAGCTCCAGCTGAGATGTAGAACAAACACCATAACCAGAGTTCTTTGCAGACTTGGACAGTGTTGCACACGGGTCTCTCATGCATTTCAGACATGCTCTGTCGAGCTCAGCAGGGTGCAATGAGCAGAGAAGTCACTTAGTGGCAGAGGTGCTGGAACAATGTGTATAGTGGGGGTGCTGAGAGCCATTGAACCAAACTGTAAACCCTGTATATGATGGAAACCACTTCCAGCCAGGGGGTGCGGCAGCTCCCCTATTTCCAGCCCCTGTGCTCAGTGGAGTTGTGGACTTTCCCGTTTGGGAAGAGGGAGGGAGGGAGAGAAGCAGCAAGGATCAGAAACACGGCTCATTGGAGGACACGTGCAAGATTTCACTTACCTTTTTTCCTCCTCTTGGACACTCTCACCAACATCACAGCAGCGAGCAGAAACAAAATGAGAAGAAGCAGGACACATGGTAGCAGGATGTGGAGAAGGATGTTTGACTGTGGGGCCCTATTGGAAAAAGAGAGAAGGTCTGTTTCCCACTTTCTCCTTCTACTGCTAATTCAGCCAGGAGCAATTGTTTGTTTGCACCAGGCCCACGGGTCCAACAGATTAATATCCTCGTCCGGGCTAAATCTAACTCAGGTCACCTATCAAATGAGTTTGGCACCTGTACCAAGTACGTACAAATGTGAGTAGCCAGCAAGGTCGTGCAGTCTGTAGGAAGAGTCTGATGCAGCAGGCATGGTCTGTGCCCTGTGCATGTGTTGTCTGCCCAGGTCACAGAAACTTTGAGGGTGAAGCTTTGTCTGGACCCCTCAGATGGGTTGGTCACACCCAGCTGCCCCATCCTGCCCATCTGACGCTAATGTGTAGCTCATGCTGGGTGGGGCAAGTTTAAGGATGTCCAAGGCTGCGTTAGTCTGGTCATTTTCCTCACCGCATGGCTCATTTCTCATGCACAGTATTGTATCTGGACACTATCTCACGCTGCATGGGAGTGTGCTTAGCCAGCTACTTAACTAACTTCATCTGTCCCTTTTTTTAGTCTTGTCTTTGAAATGAGCAGCAGCCTCTTGGTATAGCTGATAAATATGTGGTATAACTAACTTATGGTGAGTTTTGTTCCTTCTTCGGTATTTTCAGGTCCAGTCCTACAAACATTTTAAGCAAATACTTAATGTTCTAAACATGCGTAAAGTTAAGCAAGCATGTGGAAGGGTTTGCAGGATAAAGGCCTTAGACATTTTGGTTTCCTTTAGGTTTTTTCCTGGCACCAGGGATTCTGGAGTTTTAATCCACTTTTTATTTTAGCCAATAGAAACCTTATTTTGTTTAAAGGGACAGCGTCAGATCATACCAAAGACCAACAGATGTTTCCATGCATTGTTTTAAATTCCAGTGTAAATAAGTAAGGATGCCCCTTGCAGCGCTGGCATCTGGCAGCCCAAACCTGGCAGGATGAAGCTAGTCAGTGCATGGGCTGGAGTGGAACTAATTAGTAGCAAAAGTGAAACTGACCAGTCGGTTTCATTCTGGAAGATGCTCAGAGCTCAAAAAGTGAACAAAATATACAGGGAAAAGATCATTTGATTTTTAAAATTCTTAGTTTGAAATACTTTGGCTCTAGATCTTGCAGCTTGTCTACAGCTGGAGCTTGTTCAGCGCTGATTCGGCCGCACCCTTTGCTCACTCCCCATGTCAGGAATAGATCGTATAGACCAGGATGTAGATGTCCCTGGGACTAGTCATGTGACTCAAATGGCCCATGTGCCTAGCGCTGGCAGGGGCAGACTCTCAGGGGTGGTGCAGGAAGTGGGAGGAACAAGCTGTGAGGAGGGAAATGAATGAGGAAGGGCGACGGTTACAGGAGTGTGACCACATGGCTTCCCAGCAGGCAGGGCACATCTTAGTGATTTAATGGGGGAGGGTTGTAATCAGATGTGACCTGACAGAGCTAAGCATGTGCAGCATTTTAAGCACATGAGCAGCCCCACTGAACTGCAGAGAAGGAAGAGGGGTCACGGTTATAGCCCAGAACAGCTTCACTTGTTCCTGCAGCCCAGGCAGAATGACTGTTCTGTAGGGTTTAGCCCAGGCAGCTCCACATGCCAGGAGACAGCTCATGGTTAGGCTGTAGTGGGGGGAATGAGAGAAGACAGAGGAGCAGGGTTTAGTGTCCTGGCCTCACAGATCAGAGAGCTCATGTGCAGAGGCAGAGACAAGTTGTGATTTTTCCGGTCTCAGACATGATGTCTGGTGAAATGCAATACTGAGCTGTGAGGGAAGAACAAGGGGGTATATACACCCTGACGTTGCACTGATTCCAGGGAGCTGGCAGCCCATAGGGCGTGATCCTTCCAGCCCAGGCAGATCTTCTTGTGTGGTGGGAGCTCACCCTAGTGTCCTAAAAGTAGCTGCGTAGCTGTTGCTTAGACTTCGTGGTCTGGGCTGTCATCACGCCTAGGGGTCAGGTGTGAGCATGAGAGCCCAGGCTCCAATGTCTGCACAGCTATTTTTAGCACATTATCGCAAGCCCCACGATTACAAGTGTGTGTACCCAGGCTGGGCGCTCACACCCAGCTGCAGTGTAGACACACCCATCAGTGGTATCCTGGTTAGTGGAGAAGCTGGATTTCCCTTCCTCAGCAGTTGTGCAGATGGAAGTAGAGTTTGACGTGGAAGAAGAAGCTGGTTGCACTGTCGCTGATGATGACCTTTTTGTTGAATTAGGGGAAGAATTAGCTGTCACTGATGACGTCGCTGATGATGACCTTTCTCTTGGGGGTGGAGAAGAAGTAGCTGTGGATAAAAACAGACTCAGTAAATCAGATTCCCCAGGATGAAATGACGTTTTCTCAATGGCACTAAACATTCTTGTTCCTAAAAACAAGGTTTAGGTTTCACGAGACACAGGGGAGGGATTCTCCTCTCTGCCGAGGCCCCTGCAGGCTGCTCCCATGGGGTAGAGGGGCCCTGAAAGTCCTGCAGTCACCAGGGCAGAATTGCCCCAGCAGAAGAACTGCATCAGGCTGCAACAAGTGGTCCTGTGCTCAGGGCCGCCCAGAGGATTCCGGGGGCCCGGGGTCTTCGGCGGTGGGGGGCCCTTCCGTTCCGGGACCCGCCGCCAAAGTGCCCCGAAGACCCGCGGCGGGAGCCCCCCGCCGCCGAATTACCGCCGAAGCGGGACCCGCCGCCGAAGCGCAGCCCGGTCTTCGGCGGTAATTCGGTGGGGGGGGGGGTCCCCGCCGCGGGCCTTCCGGGCACTTAGGCGGCGGGTCCCGGAACAGAAGGGGCCCCCCGCCGCCGAAGACCGGGCTGCGCTTCGGCGGCGGCGGGTCCCGGTCCCGCTCCCACACCCGGTCCCGGTCCCGGCCCCAGCCCCAGCCTCTTACCAAGCACGTCTCCGGCGGGGCCTGAGCTCCGTCCCGCTCAGAGCCGGGTGGTGAGGGGGCGGGGCTGTGAGCTCCACGCCGAGCGGAGGCAGCTGCCCCGCCCCCTCCCCACGGCGCTCTGAGCGGGGCGGGGCTCAGGCCCCGTTGGAGCTCCCAGCCCCGCCCCCTCACCACGCGGCTCTGAGCGGGACGGAGCTCAGGCCCCGCCGGAGACGTGCTCGGTAAGAGGCTGGGGCTGGGGCTGGGGCTGGGGCTGGGGCCGGGGCGGGACCGTCTCTGAGCGGGGCGGGGCTCAGGGGCCCCGCCGGAGACGCTGAGGCTCCAGGAGAGGGGCGGAGGCGGGAGCCTCCGCTTTTCTCTTGGGGGCCCCTGCGGAGCCCGGGGCCCGGGGCAAATTGCCCCCTTTGCCCCCCCCTCTAGGCAGCCCTGCCTGTGCTGCCTCCCACCACTGAGAACACTGGCTGGGGGAGGCATATCTCACTTGGGGCCATAGAAACTCTCTGCTTCTGGGGGATGCAGAGTGGTACCTGGGCAGCCCGTGGGGGCAGGTTGTGGGAAACTAGAGCAGCCGCTCCTCTACCTAGTGCACGTGACAGCTCCGAACTGGGAAGACGCCAGGGTGACTTAAAGCCGCTTTGCCCCCGTCCCCCAGGGTGCGCCGCCCAGAGGCAGAGCAGAGAATTTTAGCCACAGATTCTTCCCCTCGGGCCAGCCCATGCTTTGCTGAACTAACACTCCAGCCACAGAGTTAGTACATCCACCCTCGCTGTTCTCTTTGCCCCTCTCTCTCTGGCCGGTACCCATGGCAGCGGCTGCAAGATGAAAGAAGCCAGGGAACAGGGCGTCAGCAGGTGAAAGCTGCCGGAATCGACAGCTTTTTAGAAAATGTGTAAACGGTCTCTGCTTTTCACTCGTGCCCCTTTATCTGGTTTAAGTGCAGTGAGGAGTCTCTGCGTCCAGATGCTGAATCAGGGCAGAGCCCTTCTGCCTGGCAGAGACACTGGTTACTGATTTCCCTGCCACAGTAAGTAAACAATGTCCCTCTGCTGCCAGCTCCTGTCCTCTTCCGGTTCAGGACGAGTCCCACGGGGCACTAACAGCCCCGCCCTCAGGAACCAAAGCCGTTTTACCCATCAAGGTTCCCCCTTAAACCCGAGCGAGTGGCTGGGAGCTCAGTGGGATGGACACACACAATCTATGATGGGAACTGCCCAGGGTGAAAGCAGAGCCCCTCCCCCCGCTGCAAACCCCCCTCCACACCCGGGACACGACCCAGGGCAGGAGGAAACTGCCCTGCAGCGTTATTCACAGGTGCTGCCGGCCGGCCTGGGCGATGGGCGCTCACCGTGTTCCCTGGGGCGAGCGCGGGGCGGGGCGCTGGGAAACTGGCCGGGATCTAAACCGGACTCTCCAGGGCAGCTCCTTGATTGACAACCCGGTGCCCCCCCCCCCCCGCCCGCACACATGTGCCCAGCGCTGCAGCCCCGCGGAGCCCAGAGGCTTTGTGTGTCCAGAGCGCCGGACACCGGCCTGCCTGGCTGCGGGCCCCGCCCCCCGCGGTACCTGCAAGAGCCGCGCCGGGATTTACCTGGGGAGATGATGAGTGTCACAGTGGCCCTGAGATCAGAAGGTCCAGTCCTGTCTACCCCGCAGTGGTACGTGCCGGCGTCTGCCGGTGTCAGGTTCTCCACGGTCACGGTGAACGCGCGCTGGGTGCGATTGTCTCGGATGGAGACTCTGCCCCGCGTCACCTTCGCCTCCGACCCGTCGGTCTCAACTATGACACCGTTGGAACAGAACCAACCTCCTGCCCGACACCAGAACTTCTGATAATGCTCATAGCCCGCCCGGTACCGGCACCGCACCGCCACCGACCCGCCCGCGGGGCCGCGCACTGCCCCGGGGCCCGTCACCGCCCAGCAGCCTGCGAGGGACAGAGACAGTGAGACCCGGGGCGCCGCTTCCGTCTGAACAGACACAAAACGCCCCCGGGGAACGTTGTGGCGCCAGCTGAGCCCCTGACACGTGACCCGAGGGGAAGGGCCTGGCACTGCTGGGGGATGGAGGGACCCACCTCATGGCCGGCCGGGCAATAACCCCCCAGAACAATCCCTCCCCCCCACGTGTTTCCGCTCACACCCCTCCCCCCCCAGAGTCCGCGATGTGACACTGGGTCAGCGGGATCCCCGGTCCCCTTCCTTCGGGCTGGGTCCGTCATCACTAACCCCCAGGGAGAGACCCCCCCCAGGGGAGTTTCCCCTCCCCCAGTGCCTGAGCCGGGGCAGGGAGCAGTATCCGCTCGGCAGGAAGCGCAGCAGGTCGCTGGCGCTCAGAATAACCCACAGCAGAAAACGTGTTTGCAGGGTCATAGGGGCTGCTGCAAGTCTGGACCCCCGTGAACCTCCCTGATGGAGCATCACGGGGCAAATGTGGGGTCAATGTAACCTCACACAAACCCTTCCTGGCCTCAGAGAGAGACTCCGGGACAGTCCCGTCGTCCCCTTCTGGGCTGGGACATTTTGGTAACTTACAAATGTAAAGCACCGACCTGCAGTAGCTTTACCAACTCGGGAGCTCTGTGAAAAAGCTCCTACTGAATGCGCAGCTACATGAACTGCGAGGAGCCACTCAGATGATACCTGCCCCGAGCGAGAGGCAGGTACTTTAGCAAAGGCACAAAATCCCAGTCTCCGGGAGCGGTGCTCGGAGGCTCCTGCAGGCTCAGGGACGGTTCCTGGAATCCCTCCTCAGCAGCCGCTCCCCATAACACACACGTGGGTGTGGGACGGTCCCGAGGAGGAACAACGCTGCCTGTTTCTGCTGGTGCATATGCAGCTCATTGCTGCCTTACCTGGGAAAAGCATCCAACCCAGAATGGGGAAAATCCTCATTGCTCTGCCTCTCCCCACTGCCTGGTGGGACCTCGATTCCAAGGGAGTCTCCAGGAGAATCTTTCCTTTGTGTTACTAGGAAGCACCGGGTCCGGGTTTCTCCTGTAGGTGTTTGGAATGAAACAGACTCTCTAACTAGTTCTTTCACGGAAGGGTTCCTTTTATCTACCCTACCTCACTTCCCTCGGAAACACTAAGGGGGAAGTGGCTGGTGTCTTACTCAGTGCACGGTGGTTTGATAGCAGTGGTCTGGGTGTTCTGGTTTTTTTTTGGTGATTTTGTTTGCAAGCACCATGGCCTATTACAGGGTCTGGTGGAAAATGGAAGCTGCAGTAGGAAGGAGCTCTTCAAATTTCTGTGGATTTCTTTGGATTTCCACTATCAAACCCTTCATTTTAAACAAGCAAATATTTTCAGTCTTCTCTTATTTGGCAGATCTGCCCTGGGCAGTGTGTAAACCACCTCCCCGCTGCCCAGTGACCCAGCCCAGCCCTACAGAAAATGGGCACCATCCGCAATAACAGCCACAGAAAATGAACCCATCCAGTGGCACCAAATGCCTCTTAACGTTTGAACGTTATTCTTAGATCAGGTTGAAAGGTTTAGTGTGGAAAGCTTTCCTGCTGCTGAACAATGTGTAATTGAAACCAAAACCTTTGTGGGAAAATTCCAGTGAAATGTGTTTGTTTTCCAGCAGGCAAATTTGAGATGAATTTTGTTTATTTTGAACCAATGTTTCAAAATTAAATGAAAATGTTAGTTTTGTTTGGATGTGGATTGCTTCCCTTTAGGTTTTTTTGGGGAAAAAAATGAAGTGAAACAATGCTTTAAGTCAAATCAAAAAGTTGATTCAAAATGAAAACTCTTGTTTCTAAAACGTTTCAAACTTCTGGGAAAACCTGAAAATTTTCAAATGAATGTTTGAACAAAGATTTTTTTTTGTAATTTCTCATAAGGAAAAATGTCTGTTTTCTGACCAGCTCCGCTTTGTCCTACCCCCAACTGTCATGTCTCCTGTCCCTATTTAGATTGGAAACACTTTGCAGCAGGGGCAGTCTCTAATTTTGTATTTGTACAGCTCCCAGCACAACTAGGCCCTGATCTCTATTGAGCCCTCTTTTACTGCAGAGCTAGAAATAATTAGCAAGAACAATGGCAGCCAAGGTTACACCCCAACACACGTCTCAATCCAAAACTGTTAACACATGGAAATCAAAAGCTAAGAGGAAAGGCTTTGGCATTTCTTTCCACATCTGTATTGCCTGTAGGGTTGGGAGTTCCGCACTTCAGCCCTCAAGGCTTCCACTTCCATTTCTAAACAACCAAATGCAACATGTAGCCAATGTCAGCAAACTTGCACCCTTAAAAGTGACCTCATATGCGTTTTTATCAAGAGCTCAGCACCTCTGACTGTCACATGGCCCATGCACTTGGTAAGTTCCTTTTGCCTTAGCACAGTCAGGTGCTTTTTAAGGTTTTGTGGTTGGAGATAGTGACTGGGGGTTTGTCTACACTTGAAAGGCTGCAACAGCACCGGTGTAGCTGCGCCCCTGTAGTGTTTGAGTGTAGACCCAACCTATCACCAATGGGAGGGGTTCTTCTCTTGACAGAGTTATGACTAGAAAGTTACAAACTACTCTCTAGGCAAATACCCCATCTACAGAAGTAATCTTTGTTGCTCCTCAAATGGTAATTGCCCAATGTGTCCAAAGGAGAGAGCCCAGAGTGTCTTAGATTTCTTGCAAAATGGGAACATTTTTCATCAGACAAGGGACAAGTAAATGATGCTCAAAGTTCATGTTGTGGAGTTTGGATTTTGTTTCTTCAATGATAATTTTATGAAGTAAAGGTTTAAAACTCCTGTGAAACTGAAAACATCTGACAACTCCATAACCATAGAGCCACATCTCTCTCTTGTCCTGCTGAACAGATCCTGGGGAGTTTCATTGTCTGTAAGCTCAGCCATTGGCTCTTTGAACTCACTCCTCACAGGAGAACAGCAGCTGTTTAATTCCATCCGGCCACCTGTCCATCGGACAAACCCCCAGACTCCAGTTCCAGCCGAGTGTGTCTGTAAATCCTCTGCCTACAACAGCTGCTGGAGTTTGTTCAGGTCAGATTTGGTTCTAAACCCTGTTGCTTCAAATTTTGCCAGGTCGGGATCAAGCAGCCTGGATAAGGACTATGCAGCCCCCATCCCCACTCTGCCTCATATCCAGGGTTAGTGTTTGGGCGGCAGCTTCACAGGGCTGTACAGGGTTTCCTCAGGGGGCTCGGCTGGGCGTGTTGTCTTGGGGCGCTGCTCCACGTTGGCATAGATGGGCTGCTGGGCAGGGGTGGAAATCGTCACAGTGGCATAAGAAACCTCTTCTGACCCCTGAAATAAAAACCTCATTGATCAGAGGGAAGAAGCTAGAATAGGAGCCCTAGTATCTACAGCTGAGCAGATTCTGGCTCAATGAACTTCATCGGGTCCCTTTAACCAAGTGACTTGTCTGGGCTGTGTATTGAGGACTTGTCTCTGAGATCCCTAAAGTACCTGTGGACGGGTGTATTACCCCTTTCAGCCAGAGCAGTCTGGGTGCAATCAGGAAGCCCTGCCCTGTGGCTGAGCTATATAAAGAGGAAAAGGAAGCAAGGGGGAGACCAGGGAACTGAAACCCAACTGCTTGTTGGCTATCCCAGGCCCTAGGTCGCTAGTCTGAGCTGGGCCCTACATGCTCTGTTCTCAGTCAGGGATCTGAGGTAAAGGTCTTGTCAGGGCCGGCTCCAGACCCCAGCGTGCCAAGCGCACGCTTGGGGCGGCATTTTGCCGGCAGGGCGGCAGGCAGGTCCGGCGGACCTTCTGCAGTTATGCCTGCGGGAGGTCCACTGGAGCTGCGGGTCCAGCGGACCTCCCGCAGGCATGACTGCGGAGGGTCCGCTGGTCCCACGGATCCAGCCGACCTCCCCCGGGCATGAATGCGGACGGTTGGCTGGTCCCGCGGCTCGGGTGGACCTCCCGCAGGCATGACTGCAGATGCTCCACCGGAGCCGCGGGACCAGCGAACCCTCCGCAGCTGCGGGAGGGCCACCGGAGCTGCTGGACCAGCGGACCCTCAGCAGTCATGCCTGTGGGAGGTCCGCTGGTCCCGCGTCTCTGGTGCACCTCCCACAGTCATGACTGCTTGGGGCGGCCAAATTCCTAGAGCCGCCCCTGGGTCTTGTGAACTGAGCTATGTGGCTCCTCTCCTGAGCTGGTGTCTAGGGAAAAGACCAACTTCCTCCTGGAATGCTGAAGAAACTAGAAACTCCGCTGGCTGGGGTTAGTTGGGGGGGATCTCAAAGGGGACGTGTTTGTCTGGTAGCTTGGTGTTGGCCTGCCCAGCACTCTAAAGAACTGTTCCTGTTTCTGCGATTGGCCCCTGTCCTGAGAGAGTGAAGGGAGGTGCAGGAGGCTCTGTGGTGTATGGGGTGACTGTAGAGGAGAACAGAGGAAAGAATCGTTCTTCTAGAACAGGGGTTCTCAAACTTTTGTCCTGGTGACCCCTTTCACATACCACCTCTGAGTGCGACCCCCCTTATACATTAAAAACACTTGTTTATATATTTAACACCATTATAAATGCTGGCGGGAAAGCGGGGTTTGGGGTGGAGGCTGATAGCTCCCGACCCCCCATGTAATAACCTCACAACCCCCTGAGGGGTCCCAACCCCCCAGTTTGAGAACCCCTGTTCTAGAACAACTGAGTAGGTCACCTAGCCTACCCAGATGCCAACACCAGACAGCTTCCTATGCTGTTGGCCTACCCTGCAACTCTCACTCATGCAGGTAGCCCCCATTGTAGTGCTTGGGACTATTTGTCTGAGTAAGGGCTGCAGTCTCGAGTCCAGTTTTAAATAAGTCCCGTTTATCTTAAGGCTGCAGAGCTGGCAGGGAGGTGAGTTCCCTGTCTTGTTAAGTGTTTCCCGCTGAGCCCTGAGTGGGTGATCACGACTTAGCTGCAGCTCTGAGCTCCTCAGGACAGCTCTTGCATTTTCTTTCTACCTGACAGTGGGGCTGGATTTCCACATAATTGCAGTCAGGGTTCACTGAGTTAGGAAGGATCTCAGCATTGCTGTAAAATCCTGTTTGGTCAGTGGCTGCAGGAGAATCTATAACTGCAAACTCTGAGCTTCCACCTGCTGCATTGTTCTCAACCACCTGAAACGAAGGTGAGCTGAGTTCAGCACAAGGAGAGCTCCATATCTTAGTCAAATTGACAATGTAGCTACTGGGATTGCAGCTGGGGTGGAAATAAGCACCTCTTGTCATGGGATCTCCTTACCTGCTGAGGATGATTTAAAGCTGCAAGTGGCCCAGAGCAAGAGATTTTAAAGGCAACGAATTTGCTCATATCCTAGTGTAATAAAAACACTTTCATTTGGAGTCCCAGCCTGGGAACATGGACATGGGAACTAAGGGGTCAGCAGGTTCTGGGTGTAAAGATGTTGACTTTCAATGAGGCATGTGCATAGATTTGTACACACCTAACCTAAACAAATACGGCTCTGCCCATAGGAACTGGGTATTTCTATCCAGTCCCTTGTCACTGCAATCTGACTGGATTGGGGGGGAGGGGAGGCAGCACCTTAATGATGTCACAGCCATGCACAGTTTCCAGCAGGATGGTCCTAAAATCTCATCCTGCTCAGAAAAAATAAAAATCCCTCCACCTGCTGGGGCTGATTGATGGGCAAAACCCCAGGGGAATGTCCAAATCTAGATGTACAACGTTGCACAGGGTCCTGGGGTTTGGAAAATCAACCAGGGGCTCCCAGCAGAAGAGGTGTCTGGGAGCCCCCGGGGCTCAGGGGCAAATGAAAGGGCCTGGGGCTCCGGCCGCTGCGGGGAACGCCGAGCTTTGCCGGGCTGGGGCAGGGATTTAAGGGGCCCAGAGCTCCTGCCGCTGTGCAGAGCCCCAAGCTCTTTAGATCCCAGCCGCAGCCAGGATTCAAAGGGCTCTGGGCTGCTTGCAGCCGTGGGGAGCTCTGAGTCCTTTAAATCCTGGCCCCAGCCTGGCTGCCGGAGCCCCGTCCGGGATTCAAAGGCGGGCAGCCCAGAGCCCTTTCAATCCCGACCGTGGAAGCCGGTGCGGTCCAGCACGGTGTACTGGCTCTTGCCGGTAGGCCAGACCGGACCGGACCAGCTTACTTTCACCTCTGTATGTCTACCATTTAGGGCACTGGTGGGCAACCTGTGGGCCACATGCGGCCTATCAGGGTCAGCTGATTGTGGGCCGGGAGACATTTTGCGGACGTTGACCGTTGGCAGGCATGAGCCCCCCGCAGCTTCCAGTGGCCACAGTTCGCCGTTCCCGGCCAATGGGAGCTACGGGAAGTGACGGGCCCCAGTCAACATCCGCAAAATGTCTTGTGGCCAGCAATCAGCTTACCCTGGTGGGCAGCATGTGGCCTGCGGGCTGCAGGTTGCCCACCACTGCTTTAGTGTGTGGAAGGACCATGAGAGGCTTGGTGAAAAGTTTCTATTGAGGCATTTACGTTGTTAGCTTGGCCTGTCTTCCATGAAGAGATTGGGGTGGTTGGTTTGCTTTTTTTTCAAGTTCATTATTAGAAATTATTTGATGAATAACTTCTGTGAAAAATTACTGGTCTGTAATTTATTCATGAGCAATTTGTTGCAAGTTGAAAAGTTTGAGCTGTTATGATTGGATAAATGGGTCATATGGTACAATTCTCAGTTGGCGAGCATGATCCATAGCGCTGATTCCCCTGGTGAATACTCATGCTTCCAAATTCAAAATGTGCTTTTCTGTGAATATTCTGCAATATTTAGAATTATAGATTATTAGGGTTGGAAGGGACCTCAGGAGATCTAGTCCAACCCCCTGCTCAAAGCAGGACCAATCCCCAAATCCCTAAATGGCTCCCCTCAAGGACTGAACTCACAAGCCTGGGTTTAGCAGGCCAATGCTCAAACCATTGAGCTATCCCTCCCAAAAGCTTATTTGCTTAAAATTAATTGTTTAGTCAAACATTCCTGCTTGTAGAAAACTTGATCCCTAGGGTATTTGCAGAAAGCAAATGCTAAAGGGACACGAACAGGGTTGAAGTAAATTAATTTAAAAGTTTGGGTATTTGCAGGCCATTAATTGCTTTATTTCTTCCTGTGACGTTGCACACGATATGATTTTATGAAAATATGCTAATGAGTGTGAATATAATGTAACTGGCATATGCTTCATGCAAAAGGGCTCTTGTAAGGTATCATTACAAAGCTTATAATCTACTGAGAGTGGTCATCCAATTTGTATAAATATATAATTCTTGTATCTGAAACTAGGAATATAAAATATAACTCATTGTAATTTTAGCAAAGTGTGGGCCATTAATGGTGGCTTGGAATCTTGATGGATCCCATAAACCAGGACAATTGGTTATAAATGGCTCTGTTTACTTGTAAATCTTCCTGTATATGTGTGTGCTGGCAAGTGGGTAATGAAGTTTTACTGTGACATGTGATCATGTCGCCTGAACTGGAATCCGTCTTTAACCTGGTGCTCTTCCATTTAGAAGGAGGGGTGGGAACCCTGAGAGGGACAAAGGATTCTCGCCTTGTGCAAAAGATATATAAGGGAGTGGAACAGAACAAAGGGGGTGGCAGTCATGAGAAATCCCCTAGCTACCACCTGAGCGGGAACAAGGACTGTACCAGGGAAAGGATTGGGCCCAGACTAGAAAGGAGTCAAGACTGTAAAAGAAGCTTATTGGAACATCTCTGAGGGTGAGGTTTCATCTGTAATTGGTTTCTTACTGTTTTTGCCTTAGATTTAATTTTTTTTAAATTTTGCTTGGTAATTTACTTTGTTCTGTCTGTTATTACTTGGAACCACTTAAATCCTACTTTTTATATTTAATAAAATCACTTTTTGCTTATTAATTAACCCAGAGCAAGTAATTAATACCTGGGGAAGCAAACAGCTGTGCATATCTCTCTATAAGTGTTATAGATTATGAACAATTTATGAGTTTAATCTGTATAAGCTTTATACAAAGTAAAACAGATTTATTTGGGGTTTGGACCTCATTGGCAACTGGGTGCTGGAGACAGGAGCACTTCTTAAGCTGTTAAGCCTGCAGCTTTTTGGGGATGTGGTTCAGACCTAGGTCTGTGTTTGCAGCAGGCTAGAGTGTCTGGCTCAACAAGACAGGGTGATGAAGTCCCAAGCTGGCAGGAAAATGGGCTCAGATAGTCTCAGCACATCAGGTGGCAGCCCCAAGGGGGTCTCTGTGACCCATCCCATCACACTCTCCTCCCCTGCACCTGTGCTATTACACCTCCCGAGGACAGCATTTCAGAGGTGATGTTACCAGGACATATTATGATTTGCCTTACCAAATTTGACAGGTTGATGTTCTTGTCCCTCTGCACAGATGCTCCTGAAAGCTCTGGATGAGACAGAAAAGAGATACAGCAACAGGTAAGGGGGTAACTGCGGCTCTCACAGCTTTGCAGGTCTAAGTTGCAGGGCTGACCTGTAACTGTTTTTCAGGGGAGACACACACTGAGTTTAGGTTAACTCCATGCTGCCCAGCCACTGATCCAAAAGAAAATGGGTCTGTTCTCTAGGTGAAAGCAGCAGAGCCCTGTGGCACCTTATAGATTAACAGACGTATTGGAGCATGAGCTTTCATCACTTCGTCGGATGTAGTGGAAATTTCCAGGGCCAGGTACATATATGCAAGCAAGAAGCAGGCTAGAGATAACCTTGTTATCCGATGAAGTAGGTATTCACCCACGAAAGCTCATGCTCCAATACCTCTGTTAGTCTATAAGGTGCCACAGGACTCTTTGCTGCTTTTACAGATCCAGACTAACACGGCTACCCCTCTGATACTTGTTCTCTAGGTGCTAAATGAGATCCGTCCGACTGCACCAGTCAGTGACAGCTTTCCATCACCTGCACCATACAGGCCTCTGAACCAAACTCCAGCTTCTCTTTAGAGTCAGTGCGGACCAAGGCTACCGAACCGAACCAAACAGGGGCAGGGCAGCATAATTCCATCCAATCAGTACAACCAAACTTGAAAAGATCCTTCGGTGCTAGCACAAGCTCCCCCGTGAAAATGGTCTTTTCTACAGGAATGGTCTAAAACGCCCCAGCTGACAACAGCTACGCTCCATTGTCTGAGGCAATCACCGGAGAGTGCTGTAATGTTTTTAGTAACAGCTGATCCTGTGGAACTGACTGACCCTGAAATGATCCATCGCTATCCACACACCGCCAGATCCTGGACTGATCAGAGCTCACCTGAGCTCTCAAGCCAGGCTCCCACGTAGTGACACAGGGCGTGAAAAGGAAGGAGTCTAGGATCGGACTCTGATACCTTTACTTAGGGTAGCACCTTTACTCCACTGATTTCAGGGATGGAGTAAGCAGCTACTCAGCATGAGGGGGGTATGTGCATATGGAGTTTAGAGTTGGGCAATTAACGGATAGAGGGGAACTGGCAACTTCAAAACATTGAAATCACTTTTTTTTTCAGCTTAAATGAAACGTTTTGTTTAGATAAAATTGAAACGTTTCCCTTCGGTTTTGACAGTTTTCAACATCTGATGGGTTTTTACACAATTTTTGAAACAAGAATTTGTTTCAAATTGAAAAACCCAAATATTGGTGTTGCTGAGTCTGCATTTTTCTCTGAAAAACAGTTTTGGTGGTAAAACTCTTCCCAGCTCCCAGGGCCGGCTTTAGGCCAATTCCCCCGAATCGGGACTCCGCGCCTAAGAGGGCCCCACACCCAGTGGCAGGGCCGCCAGGGGGGGCAAGTGGCTGAGAATCCCTTCCCTGGCTGGAGGCTCCTTTTTAATTTTTACTCACCCGGCGGCGCTCCGGGTCTTCGGCAGCACTTCGGCGGCGGGTCCTTCACTCACTCCAGGTATTCGGCAGCACTTCAGCGGCAGGTCCTTCAGTGCCATCGAAGACCCGGAGCGAGTGAAGGACCCACCTCCGAAGACTAGGAGTGCCGCCCGGTGAGTACAAGCTCCATATGTTTTTTTATGTGTGTTTTTTTTCCCAGTCATCCCTGCTGGGGCCCCCTTGAAACTGTTCGAATCGGGCCCCGCATTTGCTAAAGCCGGCCCTGCAGCTCCAACCGAGATGTAGAACAAACACCATAACCAGAGTTCTTTGCAGACTTGGACAGTGTTGCACACGGGTCTCTCATGCATTTCAGACATGCTCTGTCGAGCTCAGCAGGGTGCATTAAGCAGAGAAGTCACTAAGTGGCAGAGGCACTGGAACAATGTGTATAGTGGGGGTGCTGAGAGCCATTGAACCAAACTGTAAACCCTGTATATGATGGAAACCACTTCCAGTCAGGGGGTGCGGCAGCTTCCCTATTTCCAGCCCCTGTGCTCAGTGGAGTTGTGGACTTTCCCGTTTGGGAAGAGGGAGGGAGGGAGAGAAGAAGCAAGGATCAGAAACACGGCTCATTGGAGGACACGTGCAGGATTTCACTTACCTTTTTTCCTCTTCTTGGACACTCTCACCAACATCACAGCAGCGAGCAGAAACAAAATGAGAACGAGCAGGACACATGGTAGCAGGATGCGGAGGAGGATGTTTGACTGTGGGGCCCTGTTGGAAAAAGAGAGAAGGTCTGTTTGCCACTTTCTCCTTCTACTGCTAATTCAGCCAGGAGCAACTGTTTGTTTGCACCAGGCCCACGGGTCCAGCAGATTAATATCCTCGTCCGGGCTAAATCTAACTCAGGTCACCTACTAAATGAGTTTGGCACCTGTATCAAGTATGTACAAATGTGAGTAGCCAGCAAGATCGTGCAGTCTGTAGGAAGAGTCTGATGCAGCAGGCATGGTCTGTGCCCTGTGCATGTGTTGTCTGCCCAGGTCATAGAAGCTTTGTCTGTTCCCCTCGGGTGGGTTGGTCACACCCAGCCACCCCGTCCTGCCCAGCTGACACTAATGTGTAGCTCATGCTGGGTGGGGCAAGTTTAAGGATGTCCAAGGCTGCGTTAGTCAGGTTATTTTCCTCACCGTATGGTTCATTTCTCATGCACAGTGTTTTACCTGGACATGGGAGTGTGCTTAGCCAGCTACTTAACTAACTTCATCTGTCCCTTTTTTTAATCTTGTCTTTGAGAGGAACAGAAATGAGCAGCAGCCTCTCTGGCACAGCTGATAAATATGAGCTTTAACTCACTTGTGGTGACTTTTGTTCATTCTTTGGTATTTTCAGCTCCAATCTTACAAACATTTTAAGCAAGTACTTAATGTTATAAACATGAGTAAAGTTAAGTAAGCATGTGGAAGGGTTTGCAGGATAAAGGCCTTAGACATTTTGGTTTCCTTTAGGTTTTTTCCTGGCACCAGGGATTCTGGAGTTTTAATCCACTTTTTATTTTAGCCGATAGAAACTTTATTTTGTTTAAAGGGACAGCGTCAGATCATACCAAAGACCAACAGATGTTTCCATGCATTGTTTTAAATTCCAGTGTAAATAAGTAAGGATGCCCCTTGCAGCGCTGGCATCTGGCAGCCCAAACCTGGCAGGATGAAGCTAGTCAGTGCATGGGCTGGAATGGAACTAATTAGTAGCAAAAGTGAAACTGACCAGTCGGTTTCATTCTGGAAGATGCTCAGAGCTCAAAAAGTGAACAAAATATACAGGGAAAAGATCATTCAATTTTAAAAATTCTTAGTTTGAAATACTTTGGCTTTAGATCTTGCAGCTTGTCTACAGCTGGAGCCTGTTCAGCGCTGATTCGGCCGCACCCTTTGCTAACTCCCCATGTCAGGAATAGATCGTATAGACCAGGATGTAGATGTCCCTGGGACTAGTCATGTGACTCAAATGGCCCATGTGCCTACGTGCTGGCAGGGGCAGACTCTCAGGGGTGATGCAGGAAGTGGGAGGAACAAGCTGTGAGGAGGGAAATGAATGAGGAAGGGGGAGGTTACAGGAGTGTGACCACATGGCTTCCCAGCAGGCAGGGCACGTCTTAGTGGTTTAATGGGGGAGGGTTATAATCAGATGTGACCTGACAGAGCTAAGCGCGTTCATCATTTTAAGCACATGAGCAGCCCCACTGAACTGCAGAGAAGGAAGAGGGGTCACGGTTATAGCCCAGAACAGCTTCACTTGTTCCTGCAGCCCAGGCAGAATGACTGTTCTGTAGGGTTTAGCCCAGGCAGCTCCACATCCCAGGAGACAGCTCATAGTTAGGCTGTAGGGGGGGATGAGAGAAGACAGAGGAGCAGGGTTTAGTGTCCTGGCCTCACAGATCAGAGAGCTCATGTGCAGAGGCAGAGACAAGTTGTGATTTTCCTGGTCTCAGACATGATGTCTGGTGAAATGCAATACTGAGCTGTGAGGGAAGAACAAGGGGGTATATACACCCTGATGTTGCACTGATTCCAGTGAGCTGGCAGCCCATAGGGAGTGATCCTTGCAGCCCAGGCAGATCTTCTTGTGTAGTGGGAGCTCACCCTAGTGTCCTAAAAATAGCTGCATAGCTGTTGCTTAGACTTTGTGGTCTGGGCCAGGGCCACCCAGAAGATTCCAGGGGCCCGGGGTCTTCGGCAGCGGGGGGGCCTTCCGTTCCGGGACCCGCCACCGAAGTGCCCTGAAGACCCGCGGCGGGACCCACCACCGCCGAATTACCGCCAAAGCCGGACCCGCCGCCCGGTCTTCGGGGCAGTCGGGTCTTCGGCGGTAATTTGGCGGAGGGGGGCCCCCGCCGCGGGTCTTCGGGGCACTTCAGCGGCGGGTCCGAAGACCGAGTTGAACTTCGGCGGCGGGTCCCACTCCGTCTTCGGCTGTAATTCGCCAGTGGGGGGGGGTCCTTCCGCCCCGGAGCGGAAGGACCCCCCGCCGGCGAAGACCAGGAGCAGAAGAAGCTCCTGCGCCCGGCCGCACAAGAGTTTTCCGGCCCCCCGGAGCGAGTGAGGGACCCCATCCAGGGGCCCCAAAAAACTCTCGTGGGGGCCCCTGTGGGGCTCGGGGCCTGGGGCAAATTGCCCCTCTTGCCCCCCCCCGGGCGGCCCTGGTCTGGGCTGTCATCTCACCTAGGGGTCAGGTGTGAGCTTGAGAGCCCAGGCTCCAATGTCTGCACAGCTATTTTTAGCACATTATCGCAAGCCCCACGATCACAAATGTGTGTACCCAGGCTGGACGCTCGCACCCAGCTGCTGTGTAGACACACCCATAAGCAACCCTGGCTGGAGCACTGGTACTCACATAGGGGAAGTGGTGTCTTGGTTACTGGAGAAGCTGGATTTCCCTTCCTCGGCAGTTGTCCAGGGGGAAGTAGATATTGACATGGAAGAAGCTGGTTGCACTGTTGCTGACGATGACCTTTCTGTTGGGGGTGGGGAAGAAGTAGCTGTGGACAAAAACAGACTCAGTAAATCAGATTCCCCGGGACGAAATGCCATTTTCTGAATGGCACTAAACATTCTTGTTCCTAAAAACAAGGTTTAGGCTTCAAGAGACGCAGGGGAGGGATTCTCCTCTCTGCCGAGGCCCCTGCAGGCTGCTCCCATGGGGTAGAGGGGCCCTGAAAGCCCTGCAGTCACCAGGGCAGAATTGCCCCAGCAGAAGAACTGCATCAGGCTGCAACAAGTGGCCCTGTGCTGCCTCCCACCACTGAGAACACTGGCATGAGGTGTGCCAGGCTGGAGGGGGCGGGGGGGAAGGCTTGTCTCTATCACTCAGGGCTAGAGAAACTCTCTGCTTTGGGGTATGCAGACTGGTACATGGGCAGCCTGTGGGAAATTAGAGCAGCCGCTCCTCTACCTAGTGCACGTGACAGCTCAGATCTGGGAAGACGCCAGGGTGACTTAAAGTTACTTTGCCCCCCTCCCCCAGGGTTCGCCACCCAGAGGCAGAGCAGAGAATTTTAGTCACAGATTCTTCCCCTCGGGCCAGCTCATGCTTTGCTGAACTAACACTCCAGCAACAGAGTTAGTACATCCACCCTCGCTGTTCTCTTTGCCCCTCTCTCTCTGGCCGGTACCCACGGCAGCGGCTGCAAGATGAAAGAAACCAGGGAACAGGGCGTCAGCTGGTGAAAGCTGCCGGAATCGACAGCTTTTTAGAAAATGTGTAAACGGTCTCTGCTTTTCGCTAATGCCCCTTTATCTGGTTTAAGTGCAGTGAGGAGTCTCTGCGTCCAGATGATGAATCAGGGCAGAGCCCCCCTGCCTGGCAGAGACACTGGTTACTGATTTCCCTGCCACAGTAAGTAAACAATGCACCTTGCTACGCTCCTTCCTGGGGACCCTGTCTGCACTGGGGGGGGGGGGGGGGCGTGCAGCCTGGCAGGATCAAGGATCACAAGTCAATCCCTGTAGATTTCAGGGCTGGAATTGGACTTTACTAATGGGAATTCTTATTGAATGTGAGATTTGTGTATTGAGACAGGTTAAAGGGCAGGGCCAATATTTATATTTCCGCTTAACCAGTGGGGTAGGGCATGGGGGGGCTGGTCCCCACAAAAGATCAACCTTCTCCTAAGAACATAAGAACGGTCATATGGGTCAGACCAAAGGTCCATCTAGCCCAGTAGCCTGTCTTCCAACAGTGACCAATACCTGGTGCCCCAGAGGGAATGAACAGAACAGGTAATCCTCAAGTGATCCATCCCCTGTCGCACATTCCCAGCTTCTGGCAGACAGAGGTTAGGGGCATCCAGAGCATGGGGCTGCATCCCTGCCCATGCTGGCTAATAGCCATTGATGAACCTGTCCTCCATGAACTTATCTAATTCTTTTTTTAACCCAGTTATAGTGTTGACCTTCACAACTTCCCCTAGCGAGGAGTTCCACAGGTTGACACTGCGAGTCTTTTAGTCACTTGGAACTTCCCCATTCCTGTCAGCAACAGTGATACCCAGACCCCACCGCTACCAGCTCCTGTCCTCTCCTGGTTCAGGAGAAGTCCCACAGGGTACTAACAGCCCCGCCCTCGGGAACCAAAGCCGCATCCACCATCAATGTTCCCTCTTAAACCCGAGTGAGTGACTGGAAGCTCAGTGAGTAACACGAGTCAGCAGGCTCCAGAAGAAGGGATGGACACATAATCTCTGATGAGAACTGCCCAGGGTGAAAGCAGAGCCCCTCCCCCGCTGGAAACCCCCCTCCACACCCAGGACACAACCCAGTGCAGGAAGAAACTGCCCTGCAGTGTTATTCACAGATGTTCCCAGCTGGCCTGGGTGAGGGGCGCTCACAGTGTTCCCTGGGGCGAGCGCGGGGCGGGGCGCTGGGAAACTGGCCGGGATCTAAACCGGACTCTCCAGGGCAGCGCCTTGATTGACACCCCGGTGCCCCCCACACGTGCCCAGCACTGCAGCCCCGCGGAGCCCAGAGGCTTTGTGTGTCCAGAGCACCGGACACCGGCCTGCCTGGCTGCGGGCCCCGCCCCCTGCGGTACCTTTAAGAGCCGCGCTGGGATTTACCTGGGGAGACGGTGAGTGTCACAGCGGTCCTGAGATCAGGCCCAGTTCTCACTACCCCGCAGTGGTACGTGCCAGCGTCTGCCGGTGTCAGGTTCTCCACGGTCACGGTGAACGCGCGTTGGGTGTGATTGTCTCGGATGGAGACTCTGCCCCGCGTCACCTCCGCCTCCGACCCGTCGGTCTCGACGATGTGAATCCCGTTGGAACAGCGCCGACCTCCTGCCCGGCACCAGAACTTCTGATAATCTTCATAGCCCACCCGGTACCGGCACCGCATAGACACCGACCCGCCCAGGGGGCCACGCACTGCCCCGGGGCCCGTCACCGCCCAGCAGCCTGCGAGGGACAGAGACAGTGAGACCCGGGGCGCCGCTTCCCTCTGAACAGACACAAAACGCCCCCGCGCCCCGGGGAACGTTGTGGTGCCACCTGAGCCCCTGACACGTGACCCGAGGGGAAGGGCCTGGCACTGCTGGGGGATGGAGGGACCCACCTCATGGCCGGCCGGGCACTAACCCCAAACAATCACCCCCCCACCCAGCACAGGTTTCCGCTCACACCCCCCTCCTCTCAGAGTCTGTGATGTGAGACTGGGTCAGCGGGATCCCCGGTCCCCTTCCTTCGGGCTGGGTCCGTCATCACTAACCCCCGGGGAGAGACACCCCCAGGGGAGTTTCCCCTCCCCCAGTGCCTGAGCCGGAGCAGGGAGAAGTATCCGCTCGGCAGGAAGCGCAGCAGGTCGCTGGTGCTCAGAATAACCCACAGCAGAAAATGTGTTTGCAGGGTCATAGGGGCTGCTGCAAGTCTGGACCCCCCGTAATCCCCTGACAGAGCATCACGGGCATGGGTGGCAAGTTTGTAAAAATTTTGGTGGGGCCCAGAACCCGCCCCCAACTCCGCCCCCCCCAACTCCGCCCCCACCTGCCTAAGGCTCTGGGAGGGGGCTCGGCGGGGGAGGTCTGGGGTGCAGATCCTGGGCTGGGGATTAGGGTGCAGGAAGGGTGCTGGGTGCAGGCTCTGGGCTGGGGCAGGGGGTGGGTGTGCAGGAGGAGGTGAAGGGTGCAGGCTTTGGGAGGGAGTTTGGGGTTGGGAAGGGGTGTGTGGGAAGGGGGAGGGAGTGCAGGGTGAGGACTGTGGGGCTGAGGATGAGGGGTACATGATGCAGGAGGGGGCTCAGGGCTAGGGAAGAGGGTTGGGCTGTGGGTGAGGGCTGTGGATGAGGGGTTCATGATGCAGGAGGGGGCTCAGGGCTAGGGCAGAGGTTTGGAGTTTGGGGTGAGGGCTGTGGATGAGGGGTTCATGATGTGGGGGCGCTCAGGGCTGGGGCAGAGGATTAGGGTGCGGGGGGATGAGGGGTTCATGATGTGGGGGCGCTCAGGGCTGGGGCAGAGGATTAGGGTGCGGGGGATGAGGGCTCTGGCTGGGGCTGAGGATTAGGGTGCAGGGGGATGAGGGGTTCATGATGTGGGGGCGCTCAGGGCTGGGGCAGAGGATTAGGGTGCGGGGGGATGAGGGCTCTGGCTGGGGCTGAGGATTAGGGTGCAGGGGGATGAGGGCTCTGGCTGGGGCTGAGGATTAGGGTGCAGGGGGATGAGGGGTTCATGATGTGGGGGTGCTCAGGGCTGGGGCTGAGGATTAGGGTGCGGGGGGAATGAGGGCTGTGGCTGGGGCTGAGGGTTTGGGGTTGGAGAGGCTCAGGGTAAGGGCAGCCTGCCTTGCCAGTACTGGCGGAGGGCAGGCACTAGGACCCTGCGGCAGCAGACAGCAAATCTGCTGGGAGCCCTGCGGGCAGCAGGCAGGGGAGAGGCGCGCTGCGTTCTGTCAGGCAGGGACGCAACACAACGCGGCGGAGGGGGGGGAACACGCGGAGGGGGGGTGGCAGGCGGGGGCTGGGACCTGCTCCAGGCAGGGTCGCGGCGGCGGGGGGAGACCTGCGGTGGCCGGGGCCAATCCAGCCAGGACCGGGGGGGCGGGAAGAGACCCAGCTCCAACTATTGCTGGAGCAGGGCGCCCAGCCCTGAATATTGCTGGGGCCCGGGCCCCACACAAATATATAACCTGCCGCCCATGATCACGGGGCCAATGTGGGGTCAATGTAACCTCACACAAACCCTTCATAGCCTCAGAGAGAGACTCCGGGACAGTCCCCTTGTCTGCTTCTGGGCTGGGAAGTTTTTGGTAACTTACAAATGTAAAGCCCCAACCTGCAGTAGCTTTACCAACAGCGGATCGCTGTGAAAAAAGCTCCTACTGAATGAGCAGCTACACGAACCGCGAGGAGCCGTTCAAATGATACCTGGCACAAAATCCCAGTCTCCGGGAGCGGTGCTTGGGGGCTCCTGCAGACTCAAGGACAGTTCCTGGAATCCCTCCTCAGCAGCCGCTCCCCATAACACACACGTGGGTGTGGGACGCGCCCGAGGAGGAACAACGCGGCCTGTTTCTGCTGGTGCAAACGCAGCTCATTGCTGCCTTACCTGGGAAAAACATCCAACCCAGAATGGGGAAAATCCTCATTGTTTTGCCTCTGCCCACTGCCCGGTGGGACGTCGATTCCTGGGGATATCGAGAATCCTTCCTTTGTGATACTAGGAAGTACCGGGTCCGGGTTTCTCCTGTAGGCATTTGCAATGAATCAGACTTTCTAACTAGTTCTTTCACGGAAGGGTTCCTTTTATCTACCCTACACTCGCAAACACTAAGGGGGAAGTGGCTGGTGTCTTACTCAAGGCATGGTGGTTTGATAGCAGTGGTCTGGGTGTTCTGTTTTTGTTGGGTGATTTTGTTTGCAAGCACCATGGCCTATTACAGGGTCTGGTGGAAAATTGAACCTGCAATAGGAAGGAGTTCCTGAAATTTCTGTGGATTTCCACCATCAAACCCTTCCTTTTAAACAAGCAGATATTCTCGGTCTTCTCTTATTTGGCCGATCTGCCCTGATGTGATGAACTGGAAATGTTCTTAATGTTTTCTCTGAATACTGTGTTGGTGCCTCAGTGTCCCCTATGAAGTTCTTAAGTATCTAGGTGGTGGAATAAGGGGGTGTGATTGCTGCAGAGCAAATGGCCAGTGTACATACTCTGTCTCCTAGCAACTGATGGGCCGAGGGGTCCCGTTCGCTGTACCTACAAGCTCTGTTTTAGACCGTGTTCCTGTCATTGAATAAACCTCTGTTTTACTGGCTGGCTGAGAGTCACGTCTGACTGCGAAGTGAGGGTGCAGGACCCGGTGGCTTCCCCAGGACCCCACCTGGGCGGACTCGCTGTGGGAAGCACACAGAGGGGCAGAGGATGCTGAATGCTCCAAGGAGAGACCCAGGAGGTGAAGACGTGTGAGCTTCTTGCCCTGAAGACAGTCTGCTCCAAGGGAGAGGAGGGTCGCCAAAATCCTGACTGGCTTTGTGGGGAGCAGTTCCAGAGCATCTCCCAGGGACTCCGTGACACCTGGGCAGTGTGTAAACCACCTCCCTGCTGCCCGGTGACCCAGCCCAGCTTTACAGAAAATGGACTCCATCCGCAGTAACAGCCACAGAAAATGAACTCATCCAGTGGCACCACATGCCTCTTAACGTTCTGGTTGAAAGGTTTCGTGTGGAAAGCTTTCCTGCTGCTGAACAATGTGTAATTGAAACTGAAAGCTTTGTGGGAAAACTCCAGTGAAATGTGCGAATTTTTTTTATTTTGAATCAACATTTCAAAATGAAATGAAAATGTTAGTTTTGTTTGGATGTGGATTGCTTCCTTTAGTTCTTTTTTTGGCGGGGGGGAATGAAATGAAACAATACTTAATTCAAAAAGTTGATTCAAAATGAAAATTCTTGTTTTTAATAACTTCAGAACTTCTGGGAAAACCTGAAATTTTTCAACAGAAATTTTGAACAAAGATTTTTTAATTTTTATTTTATTATTTTTTTGGTAATTTCTCATAGGGAAACGTCTGTTTTCTGGCCAGCTCAGCTTTGTCTTACCTCCACCTGTCATGTCCCTTGTTCCTATTTAGATTGGAAACACTTGGCAGCACGGGAAGTCTCTTATTTGGTATTTGTACAGCTCCCAGCACACCTGGGCTCTGATCTCTATTGAGCCCTCTGGGTACTGCAGAGCTAGAAATAATTAGCAAGAAAAATGGCAGCCAAGGTTACACCCCAACACACACCTCCATCCAAAACTGTTAACGCATGGAAATAAAAACTGAAGAGGAAAGACTTTGGCATTTCTTTCCACATCCGTATTTCCTGTAGGGCTGGGAGTTCCGCACTTCAGCCCTCGAGGCTTCCACTTTCATTTCGAAACAACCAAATGCAACATGTACCCAACATCAGCAAACTTGCACCCTTAACAGTGACCTCGTATGCATTTCTGTCAAGAGCTCAGCACCTCTGACTGTCACATGGCCCTGGGGGGTGAAAGTAACTTAAGGGACTTATTGGTATGCAGGGCAGCCGGGGTCCTGGGCAAGGTGGGGGCTGGGGCAGGGGCTCTGGGCCTTGGAGATTCTGTGGCCTGCATTGTGCAGGAGGTCAGACTAGACTGGTCCCTTCTGACCTTAAGTTTATGAATCTCTGACAGAAGGGGAGGGGCTGGGGACAGACTCCCCAAGCCAGCCCTTCAGCTCTGTCAGGCTCACACTGCCCAGGGCAGCGATTTAAAGGGTCTGGAGCTGCGGGCCCTTTAAATTGCCATCGGAGCTCTGAGGTAGGCGGCGGTGACGGAGCCCTGGGGCTTTGGCGGCGATTTAAAAGGCCCAGGGCTCCAGCTGCTGCCAGGAGCCCCAGGCCCTTTTAAATCACTGGGTCTCAGGGCAGCTGCCCCTTTTGCCCCCACCATCAGCAGCCCTGTCAGTACGGTCGGCTGAGTTCCTCACCGGTACGCCGGACTGGACTGCACCAGCTCACTTTCACCTCTGCATTGGAGCCACGGTGGCTTACACATGCAGTGACGTTAGCTTTTTGTTCTCCCACTCTCTCTTCCATGGGCAGCTCCTTCTCACTTGTTCTTCTCAGTAGGACTCTCCTGTCCCACTCATGCCGCTTCCAGCAGGGATTTTTCTCTCTGACACCAGTAAGTGCTAAGGGTTCAGATACCTGCCTGCCAGAGGGGCAGAGAGCCAGACAGACATCTCCAGGAGAGCCTCTCTGCAGAACACGAGGAAGAAGCTTTATTGCAAACCACATTTGATTGGTGCCGTGTGTTACAGGTTAGCAGTAAGTGAGATGACCACTTTTGAGATACAATCTGAGGCTAACCTCTCTGTGTGCATGTCTGTGATTATGTTTGATTCATTGCCAGGAGCTTGCTGTAGAAGAGACTGGAGGGGTGAAGATGAATGATGGAAAAGAAGCGGTAGAAAGTGCAATCCAGCTGCAAAGAGCCAAACTCAAACTGCGGGAAGGGGATGAGTCTCTCCTTCAAGCTACTCAGGCTCTGACACCTTATGTTTCCTCTATGTTCGTGATGGGGAACTGTGCCCCTGGGGGCTCATCCCCTCCTTTCTCCTCACTCTGGAGTAAGCGCTGGATCCACGGAACCCTTCAGCAGGGCTGAGTGTTACAGGATTTCATTTACACAGATCCATGTGGGCTCTAGGTGGGAGTAGCTGCTGTGCACAGAGCTGGGAGCTCAATCTTGTTTCCGCTGGTTCTGAGCCATTCCTAACCTAGGAAGGAGCTACAACAAAAAACACAGAAACCACCAGTTAGTGGAGGAGACATGCTTGGTACTAGTATCTTTCTGTTCATAAGCATCATGAAGCATGTTTGTTCTTCTGCAAGTGTGAGTTCCTGATAGAACAGGAGGGAAGGGATGTCCACCGTGTACACACACAAAGACACACACAGTCAGAAAGAAAGGGCTGCTGATTGAAACAGGACTGAGCATAATTAAAAGGAATGTGTCAGCCCAAGGTGTGAAATTTGGAGGCTCTCACCATGTCTGTCTGGCATCTCCCTGGCGTTCTTCCTGTACTGTATGTTCACCCAGATGATGCACAGAAAGATGGGGACTTTCCAGATGAACAGGAGCAAGAAATAGACATTGCTGAGCTGGGGTCTATGGAGGAGAGAGTAAGTAGAAGCTGTGAAACCCTGTACATATGACCTGACTGCTCCCAACTGAGCGTTCTCTGGCTGCTCTGCCTGAGAGTGACAGTGTGAACAAGGAGCAGAGAGGGACACAGGCCACAGCACCTTCCCTTTCTAGACATCCCCCAATTCATCACACTAACTGCCTTTGACCCACGGGACAGTCATCCAGACATCTAGACCCTGAAGTGATTGGACCCAGACAGGCCCTGTCCAGTGCTTCCCCGCAACAAGAGTGGCTGGCGTCCTGCCAAGGAATCTAACCCCGCAAGGTCTCTATGGCCTGGTCTACACTAGGATCTTAAATCGAATTTAGCAGCGTTAATTCGAACTAATCGCTCAACCGTCCACACCAGGAAGCCATTTAATTCGAACTAGGGGGCTCCTTAGTTCGAATTTGGTACTCCACCCCGACAGGTGGAGTAACGCTAAATTCGCACTTGCTAGCTCGAATTAGGCTAGGTGTGGATGCAAATCGAACTTAGTAGCTCCGGGAGCTATCCCACAGTGCACCACTCTGTTGACGCTCTGGACAGCAGTCGGAGCTTGGATTCTCTGACCAGCCACACAGGAAATGACCCGGGAAAATTTGAATTCATTTTCCTGTCTGGGCACTTTGAATCTGACGTCCTGGCTGGACATCGGGGCGAGCTCCGCAGCACCTGCAACGATGCAGAGCTCTCCAGCAGAGGAGTCAGCCCAATGCAAGAATAGAAAGAGATCCCCAGCATGGACAGACCGGGAAGTCCAGGATCTGATCGCTGTGTGGGGCGAGGAGTCTGTGCTGTCGGAGCTGCGCTCCAACAAGCGTAATGCAAAGACCTTCGAGAAGGTCTCCCAAGCCATGACACAGAAAGGATACAGCCGGGATGCGATGCAGTGCCGCGTGAAAGTCAAGGACCTGAGGCAAGGCTATCAAAAAGTCAGAGCGGCAAACGGACGCTCCGGAGCACAGCCCCAGACATGCCGCTTCTACGAGGCACTGCATGCCATTCTCGGTGGGTCTGCCACCACTGTCCCACCACTGACCGTGGACTCAGTGGATGGCATAGTGAGCCAGGACAGTTCCTACTCGATGTTCGCCGATGGGCAAGACGACGAAGGGTCCGTGGAGGAAGGCGCAGGCGACAGCGAACACAATGGCGCTTTCCCTGACAGCCAGGATCTGTTCCTCACCCTCACAGAGATCCCCTACCAACCCTCACCGGCCGTGAACCCGGACTCAGAGTCAGGGGAAGGATCAGGCGGTAAGTCGTATAAACAAGAAAATATTTATTTGCTCGAAAACATGTATACCAAAAATATAAATTCTATCTATAAATACTATATCTAAAAGTTTTTAAAGGGAAACTAAACGAACAGTAGGTCTACACAGATTGGGATGGAACAATAGTCCTCCATGGACAATTCCACAAATGCTTCAAACAGTTCCTCAAATACCCTCCGCAGGAGGTTTCGAGGAAGAGGTGCCCTATTTGGTCCTCCGGTGAAGCTCACTCTTCCACGCCACGACATCCTCAGATACAGGGGAACCATCGCCTCTACCAGCATGGCCGCGTAGGGTCCCGGTCGGTGAAGTGCTTCCCTTAACATCCTTTCTTTCTGCACTCGAGAGACACGCCTCAGGGTAATCTCGTTACTGAAGTGCTGCATCTAATTAGGGCAATTAGCGAATAGTTACTGTTCTTAATGGTTTACTTATACTTTGCATAACAAAGCCCCGCGCTTAGCAGCCACGTGCTGTAGGCCACACAGGAAAAGCATACATTGATCTTTCCCCTGCAGTGTCGGGAGTGGCTGCAAAAGGGTCATAGTATCTGATTTCCAGATTGCCGTTAGCACGACGGGACAGCTATCCGTTAACTGATAAGCATAATGTACTGTAAGGCTTACCAGGACTCTCTGCTAGAGGGATTCTGCTCTCTCTCCCGACTTCTCCGCTCTCCTGTGCAATGGCGCAGCCAATCAGAGCGTAGGCCAAAATGTTGTGCTTCTCTGGAGACCACGTGACACTTGTTGTCCGGTACGGTCTTCTTCATGGAAATTGACTAGACGGTGTTCACTGTTCGCGAAAATGTATCTGTACAAGGAAATCACTAACTTTCCCCATCACACAGCTTCGGGTCCTTCCCGGACTGCCCCGGCATCCCCCTCGCAGAGACTGGCAATGATTAGACGGCGAAAGAAGAAGACTAGGGACGACATGTTCGCTGAACTGATGGTCTGCTCCCGAGCAGAGGCTGCAGAGCAGAAACACTGGAGGGAGACCCTATGTGAGCAGCATCGCACACTCATGGAACGTGAGGATAGGTGGCGGCAGGAAGACCAGCAGACCACCCAAACGCTACTTGGTCTCATGAAGGAACAAACGGACACGCTTCGTCGCCTTGTTGATGTCCTGCAGGACCACAGGCTGGAGGACAGGGCCCCCCTGCAGTGTCTCTGCAATCGCCCTCACCAGCCAAGAAGTCCTGGCCCCCCCTCACCCAAAAGTACAAGACGGAGGGGTGGTAGAGGACGTGAGAACTGTCACTGAACCAGAGCAGAGCGGCCGTGTACCCCGCACTTCTCACGTTAGAAATTTGTAGAAGTGCTTCCCTTATAGGCTCAGCCAGTCCCAAATCCAAGGTTCATCCCCCCACTGTTTATTAGATTAATAAAAGCTGTTTGCTGTTAATCACTGTTTCCGTCATGTCTTTCCTGTCAGAGGATTTTTCGGTGTATGGGGTGGACAGGGGTTTCATACTTGCACGGTATAGCCTACAGTACCAGGGTACAGACTTGGGGAAAGGATCGACTGCGGGGCACACACACACTGCAGTCAGTAGGCACCAGGGTCATTCTGTGTTGTGTATGCTGCCCCTGTTCATTTCGTAATGTGTATAATTGTCCAGGGTCCTAGCGCCTGTCACGCCATTACTGTGAAGGCAGGCTGCCCTTACGATGCACTTGCAACATCCACGAGCCTATCCGCTGCCCTGAGCCCCAACAAGAGCCCTCATCCACGGACAGATAGTCACCCTTCTCCCACACCCATCACCCCTTCCCACGCAGAAACCCGCAGCCCACTCCCGTCATCCAAACCCCTATGCAAAGAAGGCACCACTCGCCCCTTCCTGCAAACCCTCCCCTTCATGCAGAACCACTGTCATCCGTCCCCCACCCCAGAGACCTATGTAGGAGCAGGAGGATGTCAGTCCTCTATGGAGGAAGCGGTCTGTACGTCAGTGCACACCGTGCCCAGCACAGTATGCGTCCATGTCTCAACACCAGAACAGAAATGCAAAGTAAAAGAAAGATTTATTAATAATGAGTGTAACAATTACTTTGCTTAAAAACGTGCTTTGGAAGTGGGGGAAACTTGGAGAACAAGGCATGTAGCCGCAGATCCAAATCGACACAAACTGACACAGGCCCAGGGTCAGTTTCTCTTGAAAGCAAGTGGAGAGTCATAGGTTACCCTGATCTCCGAGGAAACTTGCTTTCAAAGCCTCCCGGATACAGAGCGCTTCCCGCTGGGATATTCTCTCGGCACGGGTGTCTGGCTGAGCGTAAACTGCAGCCAGGCGATTTGCCTCAACCTCCCATCCGGACAAAAAGGCCTCGCCCTTGCTCTCACACAGATTATGCAGCACACAGCAAGCAGCAATAACTACGGGGATATTCTTTTCGCTGATGTCCGAGCGAGTGAGTAAGCTCCGCCATCTCCCCTTGAGACGTCCGAAAGCACACTCCACCACCATTCTGCACTTGCTTAGCCGGTAGTTGAAGAGTTCCTTCTCACTGTCCAGGGCGCCTGTATAGGGCTTCATGAGCCAGGGCATTAGCGGGTAGGCTGGGTCCCCGAGGATCACTGTAGGCATCTGCACATCCCCAACCGTTATTTTGTGGTCCGGGAAGAAAGTACCTGCCTGGAGGAGTCTAAAGAGACCAGAGCTCCTGAACACACGCGCGTCATGAACCTTGCCCGCCCACCCGACGTTGATGTTGGTAAAACGTCCCCTATGGTCCACTAGTCCTTGCAGCACCATGGAAAAGTAGCCCTTTCGGTTAATGTACTCGCTGGCCTGGTGGGCCGGTGCCAGGATAGGGATGTGAGTCCCATCTATAGCCCCACCGCAGTTTGGGAATCCCATCGCGGCGAAGCCGTCTATGATGACCTGAACGTTTCCCAGGTTCACTACCTTTGAGAGCAGTTGCTCAACGATTGCGTGGGCTACTTGCATCACAGCAACCCCCACGGTAGATTTGCCCACGCCAAAGTGGTTCGCTACTGACCGGTAGCTGTCTGGCGTGGCAAGTTTCCAGAGGGCTATGGCCACTCGCTTCTGCACACTCAGGGCTGCTCGCATCCGGGTGTCCTGGCGCTTCAGGGCAGGGGCCAGCAAGTCACAGAGTTCAAGGAAAGTGCCCTTACGCATCCTGAAGTTTCGCAGCCACACTGTGTCATCCCAGACCTGCAGCACTATGCGGTCCCACCAGTCCGTGCTTGTTTCCCGGGCCCAGAATCGCCGTTCCACACCATGAACTTGACCCATTGCCACCATGATCTCCACTGCCCGGCGTACCCTGCTTTCTGAGAGGTCTGCGCCACTCTCCTCACCGCGCTGCCGGAGCCTCCTCGCCCGATTTCTCAGTAGCTGACTGTTGCACAGGTGGACGATAAGGTGCGAGGAGTTGACAACGGCCATAAGTGCAGCGATGATCGCAGCGGGCTCCATGCTCGCAGTGCTGTGGCGTCCGCGCTGTAACCGACCAGAAAAGTGCGCGAACAGATTTCCCGCCGGCGCTTTCAGGGAGGGAGGGCGTTTGTGAGTGACGGTTGAATGATGACAGTTACCCAAAACCACCCTCGACACATTTTTCCCCCAGCAGGCATTGCGAGCTCTACCCAGCATTCCAATGGGCAGCGGGGAGTGCGGGAACTGTGGGATAGCTTCCCACAGTGCACCGCTTCCAAAGTCGACGCTGGCCCCGTGAATGTGGACTCAGAAATTCGAATTAGTGTATTTAGTATGGATACACAAATTCGACTTCATAAGGTCGAATCCACAAATTCGAACTAAGTTGATTCGAAATAGTCTTGTAGTGTAGACAAGGCCTATGTTAGTTTGTTCTGTGGGACCCTATCACCAAGGACCTGAGTATTCTTTGCTTCTCTGGGTAAAGTGTGGGACCTTTTTTTCTCTAGACCAGTGGTTCTCAATCAGGGCTTTGCTTACCCCTGGGGGTACCCAGAGGACTTCCAGAGGGTACATCACTTCATCCAGATATTTGCCTAGTTTTACAACATAAAAAAGCACTAGCGAAATCAGTACAAACTAAAATGTCATAGAATGACTTGGTTATACTGCTGATATACGATACACTGAACTGTAAGTACAATATTTATATTCCAACTGATTTATTTAATAATTATATGGTAAAATGAGAAAGTCAGCAATTTGTCAGGAATAGTGCGGCTGGGACACTTTTGTATTTTTATGTCTGATTTTGTAAGCAAGTAGTTTTTAAGTGAGGTGAAACTTAGGGTAAACAAGACAAATCAGACCCCTGAAAGGGGTAACATAGTTTGGGAAGGTTGAGAGTCACTGCTCTAGATGACCATAAATATCTCATAGCTCTCATCCAATGGGATGGATATTTGGGAGTTTCTCGATGTGGCAAATCTGGTTTCAATAAGATTGTGTTAAAGTGATTTGGATCCCAGCATCAGAGAGAAAATCAGCTGGCGTGTTGTTAGGGTAGAATGGAACAGGGACTGTCTGTAACATTGATGGGCAGGAAGGGCAGATATGCAGCAGAAACCTCTGGGTGGGCTGGGGGGATAGGTAAGGGCCCCTGGGCATGGGTCACATGATGGGAATAAGAGTGAGGCTCAGTCCAGTGGATCCCTGAAACTCACAGTGCATGAGTGTCGTTGATGCTTATAGAGAGTGTAATGGGTGTGGAAGCAGCCCCGCTGGGCTGCTCTGTTGTCGCTGGGGGCCTTCCAGTGGAGGTGGAGGTATGGACAGCTGCAGATAAAAACAGAGAGAGCCAGCGTTACTTGCAGAAACCCCAACCTGAATCCCTTCACTGTTGCCAAGAGAGTAAAGTTGCTTGTTGCGGGAGTTCAGATCTCAGTGGGAAGGTACTCACCTCACCGCCGTCTCCAGCTCAGCAAGGCGAGACTTGGTTTAGCTCCTACAACGTACTTAGGGATTTTACTCCCTTTAGTATATCTGGGCCTCCTGTTCTCCGGCTTATATCTTCATCTTAGTATTGAGAGTAGTAGTCAAAAGTGAAGGGGGTTGGGGGACAGAGTTTTGTCTGGTAAAACTATCAGAACCTGTAAATTATTAGAACATTTTTTTAGCTCCTCCCAGGCAGTTGCTCTTACTTATTCATTCCAGCGTGGATGGCTGGCCTGGTGGATACGGCACTGGACTGGGACTCAGGAGATCTGGGCTCAGTTCCTAGCTCTGCCACAGACTTCCTGAGAGACCCTGGGCAAGTCATGAATCTTTCTGTGCCTCAGTTCCTCACCTTTTAAAGTGAGGAGAACACTGCTTGCTTTGTCTGGTTGTAAGCTCTTTGGGGCAGGGGCTGTGTGGGGTTTCTGTGACCCGACCCGTCACGCTGTGTAGACACGGTATGTATGTGCAGCACCTAGTACAAATGGGCTGTGATTTTCGTTGGGACCAGTGGGTTTTCCCATAACAATGATAATGGCATTGTTTTGCAATGGAGGTATTTTCTAGACAGACACTCTCAGCATAAGGTGGCCTCTGCCAGGAAGAGTTCACGATCTACTTTACGGGAAGATGCCAGAGCTGAGTCTGACAGACGCAAGGAAGGTACCATAGGTAAACACACAACTTGCCTACGTGAGTGGGACGTGACTCTCCTTTCCCTGGGGGATGCAAATGAGCTGGGTGCCGTCCTTTCTAGAGATCCCCCTCTGAAAGCACTGTCCTGGTATTTATCTCACATACTCAGCTGGAGGATCACTGCAGAGAGACACTGCCTGGTCCCTATAAGACTGCTTGGCTTCCAGACCAGCCTCTGGAAGCTAAAGGAGAGATTGCTCTTGAATTACAGGAAGAAGAAAAAGGTTTCTGGTTTTCACTTCAAGTTGAAACTTCTTGTCCAGGCCTTTAAGGCTCTGGCCAGCTCCACCCCAGTCCTCATCTCTGATCTTATCACATCTCTCTCCACCCATATAGCAGGGGGCCTGCCCCCTTTAAGGGATGCCTGGGGCCAGCTAACCCTGTCCCAAGACCAAGCCCCCTTTTTTATGATGTTTAGGAAGTTTTAAGAGGTTCACCAATAATTGCCATGTGAACATCAGAATTAAACATGAACCAGTACAACTCTGATCTTCGCTTTGGGTTTAGGGTATGCAGAGATCTAATAATCAAATCTCTCTAGCTGGCAGGGAATTCCCGTAGTAGAGAGGGAGGCTCAGCCCCGCCACACTGGGATATGCAGCTACCTGAAGGATCTGGGAGTTGTAGTCCTGGGGGTCAGGTGACAGAGCATGTGACCTGCAGCCGCCCATGGTATATAAAGCAAGCCTGGAGGTTGTCAGTGAATGATTCAGAGATGTGGGAGGAGCTGTGGGGAAAGAGGGAGCCGCCTTAGCTGGGTGGCCCCGGAGGAAGGGCGAGGAGGATGGTGAAGACTGATTCCCACTGAAATGACAATTGAATGTGAAGTAAGAAGGCTGGAATATTTACCTTTGAGTGTTACTGTATGTGAATAAACCAGAGCACTGAAGGGGAGAGTTGATGCAATAGCACCAGTGATGTGGTGGCTTGAGCGATCTAAAGGAAGGTAAACTGAGGCAGCAGATGAGCCTAATGCTGGACGAGATGAGCCTCCCTGTTCTGCCACCGTTCCTTGTCCCCTTGTCTTACGGCTGGCTTGGTGTCTATTTCCATGCCAGCCCCTATCCATGGAATACCCTCCAACCCAACTTCCCAACCCACCCCTGCCCCACATGCAGGTCTCTCTCCTAAAGAGGCATTTCTTCCAGGTCACTCCCAAGAAGTGAGCCAAGTTACTGGCTCTCCTAGTCGGCTCAGCTCGCCCTGTCTTCATTTTGGTGGTTGTTGCCCTGTACAGCACTAAGACCCCTGTAGGTGACTAACACACAAGGCAAGCGAAGCTCTTTAGAACCCAGAAACTACTTCGTGCACCAAGAACCTTCTCTCCCCCCTCCAGTGCTCTCTGGAACGCTGGGGGGATCCACAGCAGATTTCTATCCTTATTTGCATGTTGTTTTCCTTCAGTTGACCATGTTTTAAGTCTTCTCTTCAGCTCCCTTAAGGCAGGTGGATGTAGTTTCTGGACATACTGGCTTACAGTAAATAGTTGTGTCTAAGGAGCACTCCCCATGTCCCTACCAGCCAATGCTCCCCAAACCCCTACACTCCTGCCATTACCATGGAGGAGCAGAGCAGGGATTTCCCTGAGGAGACAGACACTTCCACAGAGTCCCAGAGATGGTGAAGAAGAGTCATTGCTACTCCACAGCTGTAAGTCCCTGCATCTCCCAGTGTGAGGTTCTCCACGGTCACGGGTGCTGCGGGGCTGGGCAGGGACCGGGTGGTGCTGAGCAAAGGGCGCTGCGGGGAGCCGCGGAGGGGCTCGATGGCTGGTGTGCAGCCGGGGGTAGCGCCCACCCTCCGGCCCCTCGCAGCCCCAGGCTGGGCCCTGAGCAGAGCGAGCTGCGGCATTTGGCACCGCCCGGGTTACAGCAGATCTGCCGGTCTAGACACCCGCCCCCCTTCCCCCGCCCAGCGCCCCCCAGCTCTGCCCCGAGCCTGGCAGCCCTGACACTGCCGGGGGGCAGCGCAGGGATTTACCTGGGGAGACGGTGACTTCCACAGTGGCCCTGAGATCAGGCCCAGTTCTCTCTACCCCGCAGTGGTACATGCCAGCATCTGCCGGTGTCAGGTTCTCCACGGTCACAGTGAATGCGCTCAGGGTGTGATTGTCTCGGATGGAGACTCTGCCCCGCTTCACTTCCGCCTCCGACCCCGGGGTCTCAATGATGTGACCGCTGGAACACCACAGGGGTCTTGCTCTGCACCAGAATTTCGGATAATCCTTGTAGCCTCTCTCATACTGGCACCGCACAGTCACCAACCCGCCCAGGGGCCCGTGCACTGTCCCAGGGCCTGTCACTGCCCAGCAGCCTATGGGGAAACAAGGAGAATTAGAGAGAGAGAGAGAATCCTTCTTACTCCAAAAATCAATAAAATGCACCCCATGCCCTTGGGGGGGAGGGGAGGGACTTGGGGCTGCCACTTGAGACTTTGCAAGGTGGGTGCATGGAGTGGGGAGAACAGGAAGGGCAAAGCAGAGAAAACAGGTCAAATTTAGCATCCTCTTGGCTTTGATTATTAAAACTCAAGCTAGAAACCAGTGTGTCTCTGCAGGGAGCAGGGCATTTCATTCGTCTCTTCCTGAATTGGTGCCGTAAAATGAAGCAAGCTGGATGCTGATCTCTCCCCACTTTGTGCGCACCAGGCCAGCTGGAGATTGTTCACACTAAACTGCAGGGACGAGATGAAAAGTGGTGGCTTTTGCCTGCAGTGTCAGTCATTGACTCCAGGGAAGGATTCACCTCTGCATGGAGACTGTGAGTCCACAGTGTCTGGGTTGAAATAGGCCCATGTCTATAACACTGATTTGTTCAGCGTCAATTTGGGAGCAAGAGCGACTGCGGCTGGGAGAGATGAGGTGAAGGAGGCCGGGCTGCAGGGCAGGTGAGGGAGTTTGGCTTGTGCGTCTAAGCCTTGTCGTTGCACGTTAGGTGGTACCGTGGTAGTGCCCCAGGGAGGATTTTGTGTTCAGTCCTCCTAACCCAGAGGTGGGCAAACTATGACCCACAGGCTGGATCCAGCCCACCAGCCATTTTAATCTGCTTGAGCTCCCACTAGGGAGTGGGGTCTGGGGCTTGCCCTGCTCTGGCGCTCCAGCTGGGGAGCAGGGTCGGGGGCCACTCCATGTGGCTCCTAAAAGCAGCAGCATGTCCCCCCTCCGGCTCCTACACATAGGGGCAGCCAGGGGGTTCTGCTCTGCACACTGCCCCCGCCCCAAGTGCCCGCCCCTCTGCTCCCATTGGCTGGGAACTGCAGGCAATGGGAGCCGTAGGGGTGGTGCCCATGGACGGGCCAGTGCGCAGAGCCGCCTGGCCGCTCCTCCGCATAGGAGCTGGAGAAGGGACACGCTGCTGCTTTCGGGAGTCACTTGAGGTAAGCGCCACCAGGAGCCTGCACCCCTGAGCCTCCTCCCACACCCCAACCTCCTGCACCAGCCCTGATCCCCCTCCCACCCTCCGAATCCATTGATCCCAGCCCGGAGCATCCTCGTGCACCCCAAGCCCTTCATCCCCAACCCCACCACAGAGGCCTCACCCTCCCGCCCCATCCCAGAGCCCCCTCCCGCACCCCGAACTCCTCATTTCTGACCTATCCCAGAGCCTGCACCCCCAACTGGAGCCTTCACCCCCTCCCACACCCCAACCCCAATTCTGTGAGCATTCATGGCCCACCATACAATTTCTATTCCCCGATGTGGCCCTCGGGCCAAAAAGTTTGCCCACCCCTGTCCTAGCTGGAGGGAAAGGCAGATGAACTGGGGATGGGGTTAGAACAAACTGCGCAGACGATGAATACGTGTCCAGGTTTAGGTGCCCAGCAGCTCTGATCAAACTGAGCAAATATACGATCAAGCTCCAGTAACTTCACCACCAGGTGCCGAATGTCCCCGGTAGCCGGGCAGGCAGCGCGTTGTTACCTACCCTCTGGCTTTGGTTTTCTTCTTTTTGGCCCGGCCTTATCACCAGGACAGCTGGCTGGTTCCTGCTCTGATGTGGTGCCTCAGCCCGCCCCATGTTGTGATAACAGAGCTCCTAAGAAACTCATCTTGAGCACCACTCCAGCCCTCGGAGAGACAGGGAAGCCCAGCTTCTTACTTTCTAGGGATCTTTAGATGTTTTTCATGTTGTTTAAGTAAACTTTGGAGGAGGAGGAGGAGGAAGTATAGACATTGGTATAGGAGGTGCCTGGTAGCATTCTCCATAATCAGGGTTGCACCTGGGATTTTGTTAAAATTTACTGAGTGTAAATTTCAGTGCTTGGTTTCAGCCAGAGCTGAATATTTTGTGGAAAGTTTAAGCAAAATCAGTGAAGCTGTTTTGGAGATGTACAAAGTAAACATATCAATCACCTTTGAACTATACAACTGGATATTCTTAGGGCATGTGTTATTCACTGAGCACTGTTCCTCTTCATAATTTGCAACCACCCTGACCCCTCCTTTCCTGCCCCCCCCAAAATAAAACCAAAATAAAAAAATCAATGTTCCCCAATGACAACAAAAGGAAGAAGTGAATTATTAGCACTCAAAACTGATTTCATGCATGGTAAATTCCCAGTCAGCTGCCATGGAATACAAAGGGTGGTTCTTACTGAATGTTGTAGCTCACATCAACTATAAACAGGAAGGTTGCAACAGAGAAAACTTCTCTGGACTGTTGTCAATGGAGACACAGATTCTGTACTCAAATTTTTATTCTCCTGCAAATCTAGTAAGCACCAGAGGTGGAAGCCCTTCTCTCGGGCAGTTTTTAATCACCACAAGAACATATTTGGAGCTTTCAAACTCTGATGGAGAAGCCAGCTGAGCTTGTAAACAGGGCGAGGCCGGTAATTTCAGTGTATTGCTGCTGTTTCAAAAAAAGCCCATGTCATTGTCACCGGGGAAAAGAATCCAAAACAAGATGGGGAAAATCCTCATTGTGCTGCCTTCTCCTCCTGGGTGAAGATCACTTGCTGTGAGTGGCTCTGGGAAATGAGGTTTCTCCAGAACATCACCAGGACCTTTTTTTAAAATTTAATTTTATTTGATTTTATTGATTTTACAGTTTTATATGAAACCCTATGGTTCAGTGACCTGGTCTTTACTTTGAAGTCTCCGAATTGCTTTGCTGCTTCATTTCCTTTGTCAGAGGCTGCTGTTAGCCTCCGTTCGCCGGTGATGAAAATAGTTTCCTTTAAGAAGAGTGACATTTCCTGTTATGTGCTGCATCCTGCTACATCGGTCAGTGGAAAAGGAAAGTGACAAAATGCAGGGCCTCCACCCACTTAGGGGTTCTCTGAAATGCTTTCCTGATTACCACTGAATCAAAACTTCTTCTAGTGCAAGGTTACTGAGCTCTTCTGTGGTGAGGAGCATTCCCCAGGGAAGCCCCGCATTGCTTGTCAACCCTATGGTGCAGAAAACTGCTTCCAGTCAGCCAATAGCAGCAGTAGGGCAGTACTTTGCCAGGACTGGACGGGCAGATTAGCTTTGCCCTTCTCCTGAGCAGTTGTAGATGTCCGGGACCTCGCAGGCCAGGTCAGCTTCCCAATGGAGGCGAAATCAGTGGCACGGTATCCAGTATATTTCAAGTGTAATTTTGTTTATATCTGTACACTAGTCCTGGAGCAAACAGAGTGCAGGCAATCCCCTCTGTTGGCATTCTCCGCCCTGCAGTGCCTGGCTCTCAGGGAGCCACTCAGAAGTGGACTGTAATTAGGCACCAAGGCAGAGAACAACTCTCCTGCTGTTCACACCGCTCCCTCTGCATATGTGTGTGGACAGAACTGGGGGTGAGCTTCTGGGTCTGGTGAGAGAGGCTTGGGGCTATAAGCAAAGGAACTACAGTATTTTCTGTTTGTTGGGTTCCTCCTGTGTGCAGGGAAACGGGACTTTGTACATTGAAACAAGATCGCATCAAAGGAAATACCTGACTCTCCCGTCAACTTCTCCTCATCACTGAACAGCCTGAATGTGGCTGACCACTGGGGTCCAAAGTGGTAGCAATACTTCCTCCACCTGTGGCTCAGCCAATCTAGACTTGGTTTAACCGCTACAATGTATTGAGTGATTTTACTCATCTTACTATACATGGACATCCTGGTCTTTGGCTTATGCCTTGTATATTAGTGCCCACTGTGGCAGGCAGAGGTGGTGGGGGGCAGGAGCAGAGCTTTGTCTCATAAAAGCTGCCTCACAAATTCGGAGGACAATTTTTCAATGCCTTCTATTCAGTTCCTTTGATTTACCTCTGTTTGCCAGAAGCTGGGAATGAGCGACAGGGGATGGATCACTTGATGATTCCCTGTTCTGTTCACTCCCTCTGGGGCACCTGGCATTGGCCTCTGTCAGAAGACAGGCTACTGGGCTAGATGGACCCTTGGTCTGACCCAGTAGGGCCGTTCTTATCTTCTTATGCACTGACTTTGTTTTTCTCCTGCTAGGCTCTTATCCCCGGTGCAGCTGGTGGGTTCCTGCTCAGATGTGATGCCTCAGCCTGCACCGGGCTGTCATATCAGAGCTATGAAGAAATTCACCTTGGGCACCATTCCAGCCCATTGAGAGTCGGGGAAATGCAACTTCTTACTTTCTAGGATTGTTGCAAACCTGTTTGTATTTAAAAAGCAGTATTGATGCTGTTATAGCCAGTGCCATAGTCAAGCTCACAGCCGGGCTTTCATTAAAACATCCTGGTCACATACCCCTAGCGTTCTGAAACAATTCCCTCCTGCCTGAAAACTTCAGTGCTGGGTCTCAGCCCCTAGTTGAATTTCTTTGTGGAAAGTGTTAACAAACTTGGTTAAGCCAGGCTTGAGATCCACAAGGGAGAATCCATGGATAACTGTATTTATCAAATCTATACTTGCCTATTTTAAGTAAACATAACAGTGTTCATTTATATGTAAAAATCGGGCAGTGAATTGTTCAGCTGGACACTCTTCAGCCAAGGCGTGACTCTTAAAGCACTGGCCCTCCATTGTTTGCACACTCCTCCCCCTCCCCCACCCCCCCAAAATACCCCCAAAGAGAATGAACTTGTTAACATTTAAAACCTTGATTTCGTTTAGGCCAGGGAAATACAGTCAGCGACACAGCTAACAGTAGCACTTAATATTGTAGCTAATATTTGCTGTGTGTAGAAAGTTTGTACCATGGAAACCGTGCTCTCTAGACAGCTGTCAACGGAGAAGCAGATTCTGCGCTGCAACTTTTATTCTCCTATACAGCTTGTAAGCTCCAGAGGTGGAAACCTTCCTCCAGTGCAGTTTTTAATCATTACAGTACCTACTTGGGGCTTTCAAACTCTGCTGGCTTCCCCATCAGAATGTGTACATTGTGCAAGCCAAATAACTTCAGTGTATTTCCACTGATGCACAAAGAGCCCGTGTCATTCTTACCTGGGAAAAGAATCCAAACCAAGACCGGGGAAATCCTCATTGTTGCAACTCCTTCTGGGTGAAAGTCACTTGCTGCGAGTGTCTCCAGGAAAATCACCTTCTTTCAAGCTAGCACCACCGCCTTGTGTATTTTTTGATGTTGACGTGGAACTTGGAGATCCACGTACCCAGGTTCTAGTTTGAGTTTTCCAAATCTGCTGGGTGCCGCACTTCCTTTGACAGGTGCTGCTCCTCCTCCCTTTTCTAAAACGATTTTGGTTTTTTTTTGGTTTTTTAAAAGTCACCTTTCCTGTTCGGTCAGTCCCCTAAGCAAGCAAGCAGAGGGACAGTGAGACACAGCATATGTATCATCCTGCTATTTCAGGGTTTCTCTGAAATATCTTCCCAGCTACCAAAGAATCTAAGCTTCCTTTAGAATAACGTCCTGGCTCTTTTCAGTTGTGAGGAGCCTTCCCAATGGGAACCCATGCACTGGCGGCCTGTGACTCCTGCCTTGCAGAAAACTGCCCAGCTGGACAACAGCAACGCTGGTGCTTTGTTAGGGCTGGCGGAAGAGCGTTGCCCCTCTCCTGAGCAGTAACAGGTGTCTAGGGCCTTGGAGCTCAGCTTCCCAGAGAAGGGAAAATTACTGACGCAGGCCCTGATCCACAAAGGTAGGTAGGCTCCTACCATCTATTGACTGCAATGGAAGTCAGGACTCTGAACACCTTTATGGATCTGGGCCAGGCTGCTCATGTAACGGCGACAGACCCTGGTCATCGGCAGGCGGGATTGAACTGGGGATTTCTGGAGCTTAGTGCATGAGCCTCTACCACATGAGTTAAAAGCCAACTGGCTCTCAGCTAAGGCTGTGGAGTGGACTCATTTCTCTCTCTCTCTAAGTGGTCTCGGTGCCACTAGGTGGGACAGAACACCACACCCAGAAGGTGTGTGGGTTACACTCACACAGCCCACTCTGTGCAGAACCTTGCACAACCAAAACTAACTCAACCCTGGCACGCATGAAGCGGGGAACAAAATCACTTGGCAAACTGTAACTGCGCCAGTAGAAAAGGAGCCAATTCACATTAGTTTGCAAATAAGGGCAGGGGGGATATGCACCAGCTTAAAAACAGGCTCTTTGGCATAGAAAGCTCCAAAACGTGATGGGGTGGATCCAGCATCCCAAAACATTTACTGGCTTTGTTAGTTCAGTTTATTCACTGCCTTGGGTTATATTTTATCATGACTTCAACTTTAGTTTCAAGAAATCTTTACATTACCCAGCACTTCCATGTTAAGATCTTTGCTTTTATTTCAGAGTCGCTGACTGCTTTGAATAGTCAGTCCGAGAGATACTCAAGCAATCGCATAACTATGTATCTTATTTCTTAATTAATACAAATAAAGTTTAAAAAGGTACTTACAGGCTTTTTTTATGAAGGACATGAACTTCTAAAGGCAAGCATAACTGCCCCTCTTCTCATGTATTCTGCCCTGCATGTCAATGACCTAGCTAGCAGTTAATGCTTTGCAATGGGTTGTATAAGTTCTTCTTTATTCTGAGGAAGAAGAATATATTTACAGCATAAAACCTCAGACAGGCAGGCAGGGGTTCACTGGAAAACAGAGACTGCAGTAGCAGGGTGCCCCTGGCACTTCTCATTTCTGCAGTCTGAGCCTTGACGCTACTCAACAACAACCTATCTCGCCTTTCCTTGGGGAAGATCAGGCCTACGCAGCACAAACCCATGCCCTGTGGAACATCCTAGTCTTGCAGAAAACAGTCTTCCCAAATGATGCCAGCAGCAAAATAACAACCCTTCCCACTAGAACCTCAGCCACCACCAGACAGTTCTAATTTTTTTTAACACCCAACGGCGATTGTCTTGTCACTGTCTGTGAGCCCCATGGAACAGGGGCTGTTTATTTTGTTTCCACAGCATCCAGCACAATGGAAGCCAATCCTGATTGGAGTCTTTGTAATACAAATAATAAATGGGGAGAGAACCTAGGGGGTACCATTGAAATGCTCCGATTCTCAAATGCTCAGAGGGTACATTGGGACACTTCGGAAAACATGGGGACAAATATCTCCCCAGCGTTTCTCTGATACACGAGAGAGATGCTGATATACAATGCAGTGCTGGTTCCCTTTCACTCCGGTGTAAACAGGTGCAGTTCCATTGACTTCAGTGGGGTTACTTAGGGCAGGTCTAAACTTAAAATGCTTTGTGTGTGTTATTGAAATATGTTGTGAAGTTGGAAACACCCACAACCAGCCTTTGAGGTTCAACAATGGAAAAGCCGGACAGTGTTGATGGCTCATTAAGGGGAATCTACACTACCAAGGCCTATCCCAGGATCTGTGTACAATGAAGACTTCTCAGAGGGAGCATGTAAACAATGGACACTGCTTGATGCACATCATAGTGGAAGACCTTTCCAGCCAGCTGGAAGAGCTTATAAAGGAGGGGAAGTGACACCATCATTTTTCCTCACTCCCCTCACAACTCAACACATGGAAACAAATCTGGAGAACAAAGACTTTGAATGGGGGAGGTCGTCCCAGGCTTGAAAGGCAACTGACAGTTTGTGTATGAAGGAACTATACCATCAGAGTGAGACACTGCTTGATTCAAAGCCTGTCTAGTTTATAGAACTCAGATTGCGATTTTACTTTTATTTTTTAGGTGACCAACTTTGATCCGTATGCTTACTACTTATAATAATTTTAAATCTGTCTTTCTGTAGTTAAGAAATCTGTTTTATATTTTACCTAAAACAGTGTGCTTTGCTTGAAGTGCTTGGAAAATCGGCTCAAGAACAAGAGCTGGTGCATGTCCTCTCCACATTGAGGGAGGGGCACACTGGCTAATAAACTTACACTGGTCAGGCTTTTCACCAGGGCAGGACGGTACAGCTCTGGGATTCTAGGGTGGGGAGCTGGGAGAATTGGATGGAGCTTCTCTATTGTTAGTTCATGAGTGGCTAGGAGAAGCATTCCTGTAACTCATCTGGGTGTGTTCCTGTCTGTGCATGGCTGTGTAAGTGTAGGACCTGGAGAGATTTGCAGCTTGTCACAGCATCGCAGTGTGAGAGAGAGAGAGAGCCCAGGTTGGTAAGATAGAGGGCTGAGCGGTTCCCCAGTTCCAGGTTGCATCCTGGGAATCTTGTCACAGTCAGTATAATTACAGTGCTCAGAGGTGTGAATTATTTACACCTCCTCATCAGTTATTGGGAGTGGACCACATCCACCCTGACTGAATTGGCCTTCAGCACTGGTTCTCCACTTGTAAGGTAACTCCCTTCTCTTCATGTGCCAATATATACTTATGCCTATATCTGCAATTTTCACTCCATGCATCTGAAGAAGTGAGTTTTTACCCACAAAAGCTTATGGTCATATAAATAAGTTAGTCTTTAAGGTGCCACCGGACTCCTTGTTGTTTTTGTGGATACAGACTAACACGGCTACCCCTCTGATACATAGTTATACCAAAGTACGTCTGTAGTGTAGACCTGGCCTAACTTAGTGAATTTGGCTCTTTGTTCTCGTACCTCCTCTCCCCCTAACAAACTCTTTGTGCATGTGTTCTTCACAGCAGGCCTTTCCCATCATACCTTCACAAGCACTTTTCCATAGTGATTTTTCTCTTTGGTGGTAGTACAGGCTAAGGAGTCAGGTATCGTTGAGCACAAAGTGCAGATAGACCAAAAAAACCACAAAAAAACAAAAACACCTGCCAGAGATTTCATCCCTTCAGACAATGGGAAACAAGCTTCAGCGCAAAAGCAACTCATCCAGATATTTGCCTAGTTTTACACCAGGCTACATAAAAAGCACTGGCGAAGTCAGTAAAACCTAAAATTTCAGACAGACCATGACTTGTTTATACTGCTCTGTATACTATAGACTGAAATGTAAGTACAATATTCATATCCCAATTGATGTATTTTATAATTATATGGTAAAAATGAGAACAAGCAATTTTTCAGTAGTGTGCTGTGACACTTTTGTATTTTTATGTCTGATTTTGTAAGCAAGTAGTTTTTAAGTGAGGTGAAAAGTGAGGGGACTGGATTGGAGACTGAAGCCAAGCATATGGAGTAGGCTGCGCTTCCCCAAGCAGGCAGCCAAATTTTACAGACTAAGGCAGGGAGTGGCTGCAGTACCAAGTGTGGCCTTGCAGGGGACACTGCCGAGCTGTCCCACTTCGCACAGCCTGCTTCTGTGTATGTTTATGTGAATGCCAGATCAGGGGTTTAGAGCCAGGCTGGGATGGCTCCCCGGTTGCATGCACTCACCTCACTCATTGAGTTTAACGGTCTCTTAGGAATGATCACCTAATGTCACAGGGTGAGCTGAGCCTGAAAGGGGTTCATAGGCCAGCTCTGACCTGGCCTTGGATCAGGCAACTGAAGGCCCTGTGGCTGCAGGCGGTACCTGCCATACAATGCAGTCTGGGGCAGCAGAGTAGGGGTCGAGTGGTGGCTGTCTACAGTGCTCGTGCAAGAGCTCCGGGAATGGAGCCAGAAGAGGCTTAGCTTGCAGGGAGCCTAGGAAGGAGTTGGTGGGAGAGACTTGAGGAAGGGCTGAGTTAGAAGCTCAAGGGGAGGGTCAACTGAGGAAGGTCTGAGATAGCCCTGTGGGAATAGAGATATGGGGTGGGGGCTGGAACAGACAGCTGTCTCGTTAGTTAGCTCAGTTCTAGGGGAGGGACCACGCTCCCTGACAGAAGGGTGAAGGGTTACTTGTTAGTCTGGAAGTGGAAGGCTGTGGAGGATCCTGCGCTAGGGGCTGAAGGCGTATTTGAGCCTGAGAACAGGGCTGCAGCTTTCTGAGCCCAGTGAGGGCTGTGCGCCATTCTTTGGTTTGGATTTTTCCATTGGACTGGGACAGATCCCTAGAAGGGGAGGAATTGAGCTTTGGACCAGAAGGTCAGTAGTATCACAGGCTTGTAGGCCTCTGTGAAGGACCATTGACCCAGAGGGGAAACTGAAGCATGAAGCACTTCATGCCAGCCCAGTCCAAGCTGACCCTCTTGCATCTAGTCCGACCTCCTGCCTAGCTCAGGCCATATCTCTTCACACAGTAATTCCTGCACCAGTGACTGAACTAGAGCCTGTCTAACAGAGCAGCCATTTTATACATCACATATGGAGGGCTAGTGAGTAACGCTGGACTGAGAGTTGTCAGCTGGAAGGGGTCAAGCCCGTGGTGTAAAAGTTGGCAGCAGTTCTCGCCTCGTCTGTCGGCTGCATCTCCCCGGAGCTCTGCTTGTTCATCCAGATCCCAGTGCAGACAATGCAAAGCAAGACTGGAATTTTCAGGAGGACCAGGGAACAGAAATAGATGGTGTAGAGTTGGCAACTGTGTAGACAGAGAGAAATATATAGAGCTCGGTGTATGAGATCAAATGTATCCCACCAAAACACACCTGGATCTGACACCCTCTTATTGAGTCATTCCAAGGAGCTCAGTCCAGAAGAGAGAAAAGAGCTTTTTATTAGCAATTGTCTAACTTTAAAGCAGGAAATTCTGGCAGACAGAGGGGGAGTGTGCCAAACCTGCAGACCCACACAAAGTCCTTCTGAAGGTGAAGCCACCAGGAATATGTTCTATTTCCAGTTGATGTGAAGAACGAGAAGCACTGAGCGGTAAGTAAATCTGTGAAACAGTCTCACTGGGAATGAAACACAATCAGCAGCAACACTAGCATCTCAGTACAGGGGACCTGGCATAAGAATAATGGAGGAACAGGAATCTGAAAGTGTCTATGTAACAGCAGGGAAATGAGAACAAGCTGCTAAAAATTCCAACAGTAGGAGGGGGAATGTTCCAAGAGCATTGAGCTTCATCCAGTATTTTTTTTCCCACGCTTTCCTTGATGACGAGAGGGGGATGTCCTACTGCGTGTGTTTGGATTCAGATTGGCATAGGTGGTCTGCTGATGTGAGGTCATAAATTTCACTGTGCCAGGAACAACCTCTTCTGTCGATCTTGAAGCCTGAAACAAAAGCACCATGAATCAGAGGATGCAGATTATTTTGGAGAGACTCCAGGCACCAGTGAAAAATGACCTCAACTGATTCTGTTGCACTTTCCTGTAGAGTTCATTAGCTGTTGCCACTAGATGAGACTAGTGATCTTTAAAACAGAGGAAAAGACTCTGTGCAGGACACTGTTCCCTCTAAGCTCTGCACGTGTGCGTGTGCACACAGATCCTAAACATCGCGCACACGGCGAAATACTGCGCACAAAAGTTTTCACAGAAGAAATTTTTTGCGCACACGACCTGTCATAAATTAGAGGGAACATTGGTGCAGGAAGGGCCAGAGGGAAGAATTTGCCCACAGATTCTCTTCATTACTTAATTACTCCATCAGCTAGTGGGAAAATGTCTCTTTTCCATGGAAAATTAGGACAAACTCAAATATTTTTGGCATTTCCATGGAAAACTTGGACTTATCAAAAAAATCAAATAACCCCAAACCAATTTTCTTTTGTTTTCAGCAACAAAAACCAAAAACAATTCCAGTTGAAAACTGCCCCAAACTGCAAAATGTTTCAGTTTTGGGATATTTGGTTTTCTGATGAAAAATCAAAACTTCGTGTGGAGGCCAGATGCTATGAATTCTTTAGTTGAAAATCCAATTTTCCATTGGAAAAATGGTGATGGAAAACATCTGACCAGTCTTATCCCTTGCTCTGGTCTCATGAAGAATTCTCATGCTGGTGACTTACGCTCTCCAGCAGCACTCAGCTAACAGTGGTAACCATTGGGCTTTCTTCCTACCTGGGTCTCATGTGCGGCATTTTCATAGACATCCTCATCAGCTGCTGAGTCGGGTGTCTCCTCCATGGGCATGCAGATGGCTGCCTTACAAGAGGCTGCAGGATCACTGGTAACGAAGGACGACGGGGTGTTTCCAGGTACCTGAAACAGGCATGTGAGGTGTTCAGAACAAAGAGAAACTCTGAGTCCCTTCTTCCCAAAGTGCCATATTATAGGGCTAGAGAAGCCAGGGATCAGTTTCTCCTCTGCACCTTTGCTGAATGTGTTTGAATAACGACCCCTAAACAGAGTCATCAGTGGGGCTTGAATTTGACCCTTTCAGCATTAAACGCCACCACTTACGCTACAGCAGTAACTGCTAAGTGGTAGTTGTAGTAAACTCTTCTATGTGGACCAGCCACTAGAGGGGGAGAAAGTCACACGTTGTGCTAGCGTGGGTCACATCTGCAGTTACTTCAGCACAGGGGAGACAGATGCCCCCTTTCGAGGGCTGATATTCAGCACTAGGTGACCGATCCTTGGAACACTGCCTTTCTCAGCTTTTGAGCAATGTGTGAACCATTCTAAACTCAGGCATCTGCCTCGGGTCTGCCTTACCAGCCGATAGGGATGGAAGTTCTTTTCCCTTTGTCCAGATGCTCTCTCAAGGGCTGAAAGAACCAGAAAGAGAAGTGCATCAAAGGAAGCCAAGCTATTTTTAGGTACGTCTAGGTGTTTCTAAGGCCCTCGGCACACCAATAGCCGAGCACCTCGATGCAGTGCCAGGTAAATGAAGCTCTCCTCGGAAAAGGCGTAACACTTAGCAATTTTCATCATCTAAGGGCTTTTTGAGAATGAGTTTGGGAAACACTGGATTGTCTGGGTACCTATGTAACCCACTGAACTTGGGTGACCCAGTGGTGCTAACATGGACTCAGCCAAGTTGGCCTAAATTGGTGGTTCTCAACCTATTTACCATTGTGGGCCGAGTCCAATACTACCTGGATGACCCTGAGGGTGTCACATGGGCCACAGCGCTGTACTGATTGGGCTGCAAGTGGCCTGCAGGTCGCAGGTTGAGAACCACTGGCCTAAATGAACCAAGTGAACCTCCCAGTACAGAAGTGGTTCTAAGTCTGTGGATCCCCAGATCCACTCTGCTTTTCACTGCACGTGAAAAGTGGTAACATTGACACTACAGCGTGTTTGCCCTTCTTCCACAGCTCAGCCCCTCTCTCCTGCTACCAAGAGGTTAGGAGTCTGCGGATACATTTGGCAAGGAGAGGCCAGAGCCAGGCAACACTACCCAGGGAGGACTTCCCATAGTTAAGCACTGCGGAAACTTGCCAGAGTTTAACACCGGTCCGACTGGCCTCAGCTTCACATGGTGGGATCATTATGCCCAGCTTTGGGAGCGTGTCTTGGGAGCCAGCCATGCTGCCAAAGGAGAGTCGGCTGCCACCAGCAATGCAGAGAGATATTGGAACAAGATGGCCTCAGGCTCTGTGTACTTGTAACTAGTGTGAGATGCAAATAGAAGATCTTGGGCATGTGCCAGCAGCATTTAAACCCAGCAGGCTCATGTGGTTAATGTGGCTCCAGGGTAATGGAGTGCAAACAGGTAACCAGGTAAGTCACTTTGGGTGTGAATGACACCCCATAGGATAGCAGTCGGAGGGCGAACGCCATGGCTGTGGGTACAGTGGAATGGGGATGCCCTGATATAACCCCCACCAAAATAGTTAAGTTGCTTCCATAGAGGTTTAATTTTTTTGAAAGAAGGTGCAGGATAAACTGATATAAGACCGTTTGTGTGTGGACACAAGACATTTCCTGCCGGGAGAAAGCGAAGTTAAACTGGTGCAGCTTTCTCATGTAGACAACCCCTGGCTCTTCTGCTTTGTGTGTGTGATATACAGGCAGGGTGGGGAAAATCATTAACTTTCCTTTTGCTTTCTAAACAGTTGCAGGGTTCTTTCTTACCATGTGCCAGAGCTAGTAAAAGAGAACTCCAGGGTTTTACCCCCATGTATGAGGCTCATTAAAGCCCAGCTGCAGGTCATTGAAGCTAAGAGGAAAGATCAGTGTTACTCAATACAAGGAGGTCTTACAGAGGTTGTTCCAGGAAGGAAGGAATTGGTCTCTTTGCTTCTGGCCATGAGAATCTGGTTAGCCCAGCTGTGGCTAATAAAGTCAGAGGTTCAGCAATTCCCAGAGTGCAAAACCCAAGCCAGCTTGGGGCTTTGGAGGTGCAGAAAGCCTTTGTAGCAGCCGCTGGCAAGGAGCTGGAGATTCCCCATCAGGTTAGTGAGAGACCCCCTACTGCTGTGTTTCTCAGTTGTTTTCTTTTGATTTGTATTGGAACGTATGCACTTTAAAAAATTGCAGGCTTCTTAGAAATAAACATGCCCACCCATCCAATTAGCCTGTGGTAGGTGCCTATGCTAAGACTGGGATTGGGGGTTCTTGGGGTTTGATCCTGTCAAGACCTGCTGCCTTCCAATTTTCACATGTGTGAGGGGTTGCTGGGGTAGGAGTGACTGTGGCTAGATGCTTGTGATATATTTGGAGACAGTTTCTCTGCAGTTACGTTTCATGGAAGCAGCACTGTGGGTCAGAGAAATGAAACTGAACATGCAGGCTGCACTGAGCGAAGGTTAAAATGGCTCATTACTTGGGAAAGTGATATTTTTTTACCTTTGTTTCTCCTCTGCGACATCCTTCTAAACAGTACAACCATGAACAGAATCAGCAGTAGAACCAGCAGGAGGCATGGTGTCAGGATATGGAGGACTGGGTCTGTTGTACTAAAAGCAAGAGGAAAAGAGAGTCTGTTTCTACCTTGCTTGATACTTGCACTTTGTTTAGGTAGAATTTTAATCAAAGAACGCGTTGCCTTTGACTGAGACGTGTGAGTATTACCCCCATTTTGGAGAGAGAGAGAAACTGAGGCATGGCAGTTTAGTGACCATCTCCACTGTGGTACAGTGAGACAGTGGAAGAGCTGGGAACAGCATCTGGATCTCCTAACACCCTGCCGTACAGTCTAAGTGCTAGTCTTGCAAATCTCCAGTATCCACTGCACCCAACACCCATTCCTCTGCAGTTTAGCCCTGCTGAAGAACAGTACCCGCTGCACTGTAATCCAAAGGACAAGGTTGCATAGGATACCTGGACAGACACAAATCTTTAACTGTCCCCGGACCCCACCTCCTCCTGGGGCCCTATTGTGATCCTGGGAGACCCTGCCTACCCATTAATGCTGTGGCTTATGGAGCCGGACACGGGGATCCTTGACTGCAGCAAGGAGCAGTTCAACAACAGGCCGAGCAAGTGCAGAGTGACTGTTGAGTGTGATTTTTTTGGCCACTTAAAGGCCTGCTGGAACTGCCTATACGGGAGGCTGGACCTGGCCGATGACAATATTCCTGTGCTTATAGCCGCATGCTGTACACTCCATAATATTTGTGATGGGAAGGGTGAAAGCTTCACTTGGGGCTGGACCACTGAGGCTCAGTGCCTGGAGGCTGAATTTGAACAGGCAGAGACCAGGGCTGTTAGAGGGGTGCAGCATGGGGCCATAAGGATCAGGGATGCCTTGAGGCAGCAATTTGAAGCTGAAAGCCACTAATATTTGTTGCTATGCTCGGGAGTACAGTGCTTGTAATGCTAGGAGGTGATCGTGATTGGTGCAGACGATGCACTGTGAAGGTTTAAGAAAATTGCCTGTTGCTTTGCAGGGCTCTGTTTGCTTTCAGTTAATGGAATAAAGATTGCTTTCAAACCAACACAATTCTTTTATTAAAAAAACAACAATCAGGGGAAAGAGACAACAAAAAAAATCTCAGCACTGAGGGGGATGGGGAAGGGAGGGCCCCTGGAGGAGGTGGGGTCTGGGGACAGTTAAAGATTTGTGTCTGTCCAGGTATCGTATGCAACCTTGTCCTTTGGATTACAGTGCAGTGGGTACTGTTCTTCAGCAGGGCTAAACTGCAGAGGGACGGGTGTTGAGTGCAGTGGGTACTGGGGGGTTCGCAAGGCTGGACTGTGACAGGGCAGGAGTGGATGCAGCGGGTACAGACTGGAGCCAGGCGGTTGATAACAGTGTGTTGGCGGTGTCTGCGGGGGCGCATGGGAAAGAGTTTTGCGACAGCAGATGCAGGGGAGGGCGGGCGCGGAGCTGCTTGGTTTGCAGGCCTAGTAGCGCCTGGAGCGTGGCCGCTTGGCGCTCCATAACACTCCGTGGCTTCGTCCTGGCACGCCATGTTCTCCTTTCGGTCCCTCTTCTTGCTGTCCTGACACTCCTTCAATTCTTGTTTTTTGGCTACAGAGTGCGTCATGACATCACGCAGAAAGTCCTCTTTAGTTCTTCAGGGCTGCTTTCTAATTCTGCCCAGCTGTTCAGCCGGCGATAATAAAGAGGGAGGCTGGACTCCCAAGGTCATCTCTGTGAAGCCAAAATGCAACATTTTACAGAAGCAGTATTGGTTGCAATGCACAGAGCACTGATTCAGTGATTTCAAACACAGCCACTGCTCACATACCTGTCACTGACTGGTTGATCCCAGGCAAGCGCACGTGAGCCACAAGACCCCCACAATGGTGAGTAACCGCAGGGGCAGAGGAAATCACCGTTCCAGGACTGTAGTGTACACTGGGCATGTGGCTCTTGAGAAGAGCCAGCACTGTAGGGGGGGCCTTATAATCAGTTTTGTCCCCACATTTTCCACAGGCTGCGTTCATATGGAAGGTATCTCACTGCTGAGGGTGAGCAAGGAGTCAAGGGAGGGTCTTCTCCAAGACTGCGGCTTCCGCCCTGGCCCTTATGCGGCTCGCTGCAGCAATGGTCCCCACCCCTGCCCTGTGATGGCAGAGTGGGGTGGGAAAGTTACCCTTAATGGGGCAAGAGACAAAGCAGCTCTGCCAAAGAACCTGCGTCGGTGGATTGCCCAGTGTCTCCATGAGAGTTTCCTGGAGATCTCTGAGGCAGTTTCCCGTGAAGTGAGGGAGTCAATCAACACCCTGTTCCGCTGCTCAGACTAGGCATGTGGTGGTACGTGCATCATACAGACACAAGCCTGCTTTCTGCAACCCTCCTGCCCCCAACAACTTGCTTCAGCAATTCCCAAAGTCAAAGCTACTTACCAGGGGCCTCCTCTCCTGTTTGCACTTCACCAAGCTCCGACTGCTGTGACCGGCTGGCCTCTTCTGGGGTAGAGAAGAGCTCCTGGCTGCATGCATCTTTGACCTCCCAGTCATCCTCTGCCTCTGGGTCCCTCTCCACATCCTCATCCAAGATTTCCTCCTCCTGTCTCGGTCCACTCTCGACTGGCACGCGAGCCACCGAAGTATCCACAGCGGCCTTCACAGTGGAGGTGGGGTCACCACCGAGTATCGCGTCCAGCTCTTTGTAGAACTGGCAGTTCGTGGGTGCAGCACCAGAGCGGTGGTTTGCCTCCTGCACCTTGTGGTAGGCGTTCCGCAGCTCCTTCACTTTGACCCTGCACTGCAGTGTGTCTGGTCATGGCTCCTTTCTGTCATGCATTGTGAAATCTATCCACAGGGATCATAATTCCTACAGCTGGAGCCCAGCTGGGACTCGACAGCCTCTTCTTCACAAATGCTGATGAGGTCCAGCAGCTCGGCATTGCTCCAGGTCGGGGATCTCCTGGTGCGTGGAGCAGGCACGGTCACCTGGAAAGATGTGCTGAGACCACTGCACGCATCACCGAGCAAACAAGAAGGGGACTTGCAAAATTCCCAAGGAATTTAAGGGGTGGGGCTCACGGTTGGTCACCTGAGAGCAGGGCAGTAGAGTTCAACCCGATGACCAGAGAGACAAGAACAAGCATTGTGGGACACCTCCTGGAGGCCAACTGCAGCACCGTAATCAACCAGGGTGTCTACACTCGCACCGCAACACTGTAGCCCCAGCGCAGAAAACTGTACATCTCTCATTGGGGTGGCTTTTTTTTTTTTAACAGCGCTGCAAGTGCGCAGTTTCTGTTCACTAAGTGGCTTGGCAGTGTATACACCTTGGGAGTTACAGCGCAGAAAGCTGCTTTACTGCGCAGAAACTTGCCAGTGTAGACAGATGCTATTGGAGTTGAGCTTGTCTCTAAACCTCCAGCACTATGGGTGTCCTCTGCAGGGAGTGCCTGCCCTTGGAGGGCAGTGTAGAAACCCCAGCTCTGCCAGAACGCTCCATGAAACAAGCTCCCTCACAGTACCCTTTTGTCAGGGGCTGTGGGTCTTAACAGCCGGTATGTTCCAACATGCCACCAGAACGCAAACCTGAACAGTCCTTGGATCTGAGTGAGAAAACCCAAAGGGTCCTGACTGGTTCCCTACTTCTATTTAAACTGAGAAGAGGTACGGGAAATGGTCTGTGCGACTGAGTTTTTCCATGCTTACGTCTGCCTCCCCCGGGCTACCAGCTCCTGGTACCTGACATAGGCGCCAACTTTGTGGGTGCTCCACCCCTGGAGCACCCATGGGGAAAAATTAGTGGGTGCTCTGCACCCACCGGCAGCCAAGCTCCCCTTCCCCCCCCACATCCTCCTCCGCCTCCTCTCTGAACGTGCCGCGTCCCTGCTCCTCCGCCTACCTCCCAGGGCTTCTCAGCTACCGCCAAACAGCTGTTAGGCCACTCCAGGAGGGAGAGGGAGGAGGAACGGGAACGTGGAGTGCTCAGGGGAGGAGGCAGGGAAGAGGGAACCAGGGCGGAGATTTGGGGAAGGAGTCAGAATAGGGGCAGAGAGGGGGTGGAGTTGGGGTGGGGACTTTGGGGAAGGGGTTGGAATGGGAGTGGGGCCTCATGGAAGGGGTGGAATTGGGGCGGGGCCGGGGGCAGAGCTGGGAGCAGAAGTCAACGCCCATGGTACCTGACTCTGACATCCTGATCTGGGGCACCTTGTGAGCCTGGGCCTCTGGTCTGTCTTGGACTCTGATCTCCTGGTAACACCTTACTCTTGGTCTGCCCTCTGGCCTATCTCAGATACAGGTCTCCTGGTATCCAGACCTGGCCTGGCTCCTGCTCTGACCACTAGGTCAGACTTTCCACATCCTGGTCATGACCCCTCTAGAATGTGCCTGGACACTCACCTTGCAGGAGGGTCGCTGCTGTGAACGGTGGAGCTAGATTCAGCCACTTGAGGGGCAGTCCATCTGAAAGGAGGCTCAGTGGAGGCAGCATGAACTGTTGTCTCTCTCATTGGTGCTGGCGGTGGTGAGGCAGGAACAGCTGTGAACAGGCAGGTTTAGCTGCATTAACAGTCTTCTGACTTTTGCAGAATATTTTGGCTTCATATTAACTGAATATGTACCTGCCTTTGCTTTCAGGGTATTGAACACCCTGTTTCTGCATTTGCTGGATGACTCCTATTAATAATACCCGGCTCTTACATAGCAGCGACGTCTGGCGCTTTGGTTTTAACCCTGTGACTCTACTTATATCTCCTGGTTTGTTTTTTGCGGACTGAAACCGTAAATAGCTATTAAAGATTTAGAAAGATGAAGCTTGGTTTCCTGTGCAGTGATCATGTCCTGCCCCATCTCCTTACAAATACAGTATTAACGGCCTGACTACGATGCATGCAAAGCTCCAGTTAACTTGTAACGAGAGTTTGACTTTCAGCAAAAATATCCCAGCTCAGGGCGGACACAGCCAAGTTGCTGCTGCACATGTGTGACTTAAACGTTCCGTTTGGTTACTAGGGTCTCTATCTGCCGGCTTTTCTGGCCTCCCCTCTTCTTCTCCAGGCCATCCTACCCCAAGTCAGTATTCGTCCCTACACCAGTTTCTGGCACTTATTTATACTGGAGCTTGGGAATTGTCGTACTGGATCAAACCAGTGGTCCATGTCGATGTGCCTCTGACAGTGGCCACTACTTTAGAGGAAGGGGCAAGAGTCCCATAATTAGGGAATAATCTGCTCATAGGGGACACCTCTTCCAGCTCCCCTCAGTTGGTGGCTGGTTTTTGCCCTGAAGCAGGAGGGTTTATTAGGGGGAAGGGATAGCTCAGTGGTTTGAGCAGGGGGTTGGACTAGATGACCTCCTGAGGTCCCTTCCAACCCTGAGATTCTATGAGATCCCTTATACATTTGTCTTCAATTTAGGCCTGGTCTATACACACAGTTGCACTGATTTAACTACACATGACTTTAAACCAATTTAGTTAAACTGGTACAACTTTGTGCTTGGACATTCCTAGATCCCAGGTTTGTTTTTATCAGTTTAGCTTACATCTTTGTACATAGACCAGTCCAAACGTGCATTGCAATAATTATGTTTGGTTACAATTCACACCCCTTGGTCCAGCATAAGTCTGTGTGCAGACACTTTGGAATAAGTGTCCTTAAATTTGACTTAAGCCAGTAAAAATCAAAGAAGACTCATGCAGAAACTTACCTGGAAGAACGTTCACTTTCACAGAGAACATGAGATCCCATCCCAGTCTGTCTATCCCACACCAGTAAGTCCCGGAGTCTCCCTCTGTGAGGTTTTTCATGGTCACTATGAACGTGCAGAAAGTGTGAATGTCTTTGATGGAGACTCTGTTGTGCTTCACCATTGCCTCTGACCCTGTTGTAACAACTACGAGGCAGGATGTCGAAGTTGTTCCTCTGCACCAGTATTTAATATGATTCTCATAGCCTCTGCCATACCAACACTGTACCGTGAGCACTCCGCCCAGGGGACCTCTTACCTCCTGAGGGCCAGTCAAGGCCCAACATCCTACAAAAAAAAAAACAACCCAGAAAGAAATGGAGATAAGAACAGCTGTACTGGGTCAGACCAAAGGTCCATCTAGCTCAGTATCCTGTCTTCGGACGATGGCCAGTGCCAAATGCTTCAGAGGGAATGAACAGAACAGATGGATATAAACTGGCCATCAACAAGTTTAGGCTTGAAATTAGATGAAGGTTTCTAACCATCGGAGGAGTGAAGTTCTGAACAGCTTTCCAAGGGGAGTAGAGGGGGCAACAACCCTGACCGTCTTCAAGACTGAGCTTGATAAGTTTATGGAGGGGATGACAAAACTGCCTATAATAGCATCTAGCCGGTCTGCGCCAACTATTAGCAAATATCTCCAACGGCTGGAGATGAGACACTAGATGGGGAGGGCTCTGAGTTACTGCAGCCAATTCTTTCCCAGGTGTCTGACTGGTGGGTCTTGCCCACATGCTCAGGGTTTAACTGATCACCATATTTGGGGTTGGGAAGGAATTTCCCCCTGGGTCAGATTGGCGGAGACCCTGGAGGTTTTTTTGCCTTCCTCTGCAGCATGGGGCATGATCACTTGCAGGTTTAAATTAGTGTGAATGGTGGATTCTGTGTCACTGGACGTCTTTAAACAATTATTTGAGAACTTAGTAACTCAGCCAGAGGTTATGGGTCTATTACAGGAGTGGGTGGCTGAGATTCTGTGGCCTGCAATGTGCAGGTCAGACTATACGATCGTTATGGTCTCTTCTGGCCTTAAAGTCTGAGTCTATGAGAACAGGGCAATTTTTTGACTGATCCATCCTGTCCTCCCAGCCCAGCTTCTGGCAGTCAGAGATTTAGGGACACCTAAAGCATTGGGTTGCATCTCTGACCATCTTGGTCAATAGCCATTGATGGACCTATCCTCCATGAACGTATCTAATTCTTATTTTGATCCCAGTTATATTTTTGGCCTGCTCACATCCCCTGGCAATGTGTTCCACAGGTTGACCTGTGCACTGTGTGAAGAAGTACTTCCTTATGTTTGTTTTAAAACTGCTATCTATTGATTTCATTAAGTGACCCCAGGTACTTTTGTGTTTATATAAAGGAGTAAGTAAGACATCCCTATTCACACCCACCCCCCTTAGTCACCTTCTTTCTAAAATGAACAGTCACAATCTTTTTAATCTCTCCTTGTCTGGAAGCTGTTCCCTAATCATTTTTGTTGCCCTTCTCTGTCCTTTTTCCATATCCAATATACGTTTTGAGATGTGGTGACCAGACCGGCAAACAGTATTGAAGGTGTGAGAGCACCATGGAGCCATATGGCGGCATGATGTTATTTTCTGTCTTACTATCTATCCCTTTCCTAATGGTTCCTAACATTGTTCACTTTTTTTGACTGTTCCTGCACATTGAGCAGATGTTTTCAGAGAACTACCCACAATGACTCCAAGATCTTTCTTGAGGGGTAACAGCTAATTTAGACCCCATTATTCTGTGTATATAGTTGGGATTATGTTTTCCGAATGTGAATTACTTTGCATTTCTCAACACTGAATTTCATCTGCCATTTTGTTGCCCAGTCACCCAGTTTTGTGAGATCCCTTTGTAGCTCTTCACAGTCAGCTTTGGACTTAACTATCCTGAATAATTGTATATCCCCTGCAAACTTTGCCATCTCACTGTGTATCCCTTTTTCCAGATCACTTCTGAAGATGTTGAACAGCACTGGTCCCAGTACAGATCCTGTCTTCACTGTGAAAGGTGTTTGTTCCTATCCTTTTTCCTATCTTTTAACAATTACTGATCCCTAAGAGGACCTTCCCTCTTAACCCATGACTGCCTACTTTGCTTAAGAGGCTTTGGTGAGGGACCTTGTCAAAGGCTTTCTGAAAGTCCAAGTACACTATATCTGTTAGATCACCCGTGTCCATGTGCTTGTTGACTCAAAGAGGATGAGGCATGATTTTCCTTTACAAAATCTGTGGTGACTCTTCCCCAACATATTGTGTTCATAAGTGTCTAATTCTGTTCTTTACTGTAGTTTCAACCAATTTGCCTGGTACTTAAGTTAGACTTATTGGCCTGTTATTCCCAGGATTGCTGTCATCTGTGTCATCTTGGCTATCTACCAGTCATCTGTTACCGAGGCTGATTTAAGCTATAGGTTACATATCACAGTTGGAGGCTGCAATTTCACATTTGAGTTTCTTCAGAACACTTGGGTGAATACCATCTGGTCCAAGGTGCATATCACTGTTTAATTTATCAATGTTTTCCAAAACCTCCTCTACTGATACCTCAATCTGGGACAGTTCCTCAGATTTGCCACCTAAAAAGAATGGCTCTGGTGTGGGAATCTCCCTCACATCCTCTGCAGTGAAGATCAATGCAAAGAATTCATTCAGCTTCTCTGCAGTGGCCTGGTCTTCCCTGAGTGCTTCTTTAGCATCTCGATCATCCAGCAGCCCAATAATTAATAATTTTTGTTTTTGGTAGCAGAGAAGATTTATATATAGCATGAGGATGAGGAAACAATCTGACTGGCTGGTAGTACTGTCTGCGTGTTTACAGTCGGACAGTTCAGAACTAGTTAACTGTATCTTCCTATCTTGTGTAGATTCCCATGTATCAGAAGAAAACAGTGTCTTGGCTGTCCAAAAATAGACTAAATGTTTTCCTTTTTCGTTTTTTTTTTCTTCTCACTTGTGTGGGGCAGATGGGATCGTCGGTAATACCTTCTTTCTCCAGCCCTACCTAAATAACTTCTCTGAAATTAACTAATAGCCTGCGCTTTTTAGTTCCAAAGTGCTGTATTAAATCTCCCAACACACACACACACACACACACACACACTCATCTTGGATAGTGACACAAACATTCTGCCTCTTTGGCTCCGCCAAAAAAAAAAAAAGATCAATGGCCGGGAGTGGAAAAACACCAGTGTGTCCTTTAACCTAATATATGTAAGATGCGCTGACATATCTAGCATTTTATTTATTTAGATTTAGATGATATAAAGATGCCTCTTCACGGCTATAGGCACCCTAACACATCATTACTAATAAGATTGCAACTGGCATTAAAGTAATCACCAGGCACTCGGCTAGCCACCTACCTACCAAACTCCTTTCAATTCCTTCGCTGTGCAGTAAGTATTAGAAACCAAGAAAGGGGAGGGGGACACGTCTTCCCTTAAGGATCATATTGCTGTTAGTCAGCAGTGTTTCTACTGCTGTCACAGGTCTGAGCGTGGAGAGGAAATTCCATTACTACACAGCCACCAGGACAGGTGATAGAAGGAGGGTAACCAGCCTGTTCAGCAGGGCTTTGTTACATCCATGTTGCACAGAAGAAGATAAAATGAATAAGAAACAAATATAGACAATTTTTAAACATCCACTTGTATACTCCTAATGTTTGTAGGACACCCAACAATGAGCATCAAGAAACTTGTCTTATCACTAAAGTTAGGCCAAGAGTTCACAAAAGAGTCGTTGAGTACCCCATTTGCAACCCCTTTGAAGAGTTCTGAATTTTCAAAAAGTGCTGAGCATCCGTGGCTCACAATTGCTGCGGGGGGGCGGGGGTCTTCAAGACACTCAAAATCACTAGTGACTTTATATAACCTTGAGCTGGATTCTCAAACATCCGCACAGACCAATTTGGAAGACAACTCGCTAACTACCCCAGCTGACCGTGTTACCCAAGCTAATCTCCAAATCGGGAATTCCTAGCCAATGCTGTACCCAATAGCAATACTCCTCAACCAAAGTACTTCCACAGAAATGAACATGTTCATTTATAATCCAGGGAAATGTCTTTCTGTCCTCTAACAAAGTTCCAGTCCTTTTTATCATTGTGCTAGGCTACAGGCATGTTGCAGCAAACATTTCTTTTATGACCAGATATATCAGCAGGTGAGTAAACCTAATACCCCCAAAAGCAGCAAAGAATCCTGTGGCACCTTATAAACTAACAGACGGTTTGCAGCATGAGCTTTCGTGAGTGAATACCCACTTCTTCTTGCATCCGAAGAAGTGGGTATTCACCCACGAAAGCTCAGGCTGCAAACCGTCTGTTAGTCTATAAGGTGCCACAGGATTCTTTGCTGCTTTTACAGATCCAGACTAACACGGCTACCCCTCTGATACTTAATACCCCAAAAGTAATTTTTCTAATGGTATATCCCAAGGTGCATATGCACACAGGTTGTATGCATTAGGGACAGAACTGCCATCAGTCATATTGCTAACAATAGATTATCAGCCCAGCAAAGTGCATGAAGCTTAGAGCAGGGGAGAGGTGTTAATGCCACAGTTCAAACCTCCTGACCTTTCAGCAGCAGGCAAGCATGGAAATATTTGAAGATCGTTGGCAGGCAAGTATTAACGTTCTATAGTACCTGAATGTTTCCAAACCACTTAGATCACTTTGATCTGCTGAGGATAAGGTAGCATTTTTTAAAGGGCAGATTTTACAAAGGTATTTCAGCAAATAAAGCTGTAGCTAGATTCCTAGTGGGATTTACAAAAGTGCTTAATGTGACTCTAGGTCAGGGGTAGGCAACCTATGGCACGGGTGCCAAAGGCAGCAGGCGAGCTGATTTTCAGTGGCACTCACACTGCCCAGGTCCTGGCCACCGGTCCAGGGGGCTCTGCATTTTAATTTAATTTTAAATGAAGGTTCTTAAGCATTTTAAAAACCTTATTTACTTTACATACAACAATTGTTTAGTTATATATTATAGACTTATAGAAAGAGACCTTCTAAAAACGTTAAAATGTATTACCGGCACGCGGAACCTTAAATCAGGGTGAATAAATGAAGACTCGGCACAGCACTTCTGAAAGGTTGCCGACCCCTGGGCTAGATGCTTAGGCTGCTTATGTGTTTTTTGTAAACCCCACTAGGTGCCTAAGTCCTGTTGACTTTCAATGAGACTTCGGCACTTCGATTAAGTTACTTAGCAGCCAGAGTCCCCTTTGCAAAGTCACTGTAGCAGTATTGAAAACTTTCCCTTAGAGCTGAAGCATTTAGATTAAAAACCATTTCCAGGTGGAGTTCTGCAGTTTGGGTTCCTACCTGGAGAGAGCTTCTGGGAATGTGGACATTTTGGCTAAAGAATAAACTTGTGTGTCTAAAATTAGGCATCTAAATGCAGGTTTAAATTTGGGTACACAGGTTTGAAACCACTGCCTTTGTTCCAACAGTCCTTTCCTAGTAATATCCTCCTCCCACCGATATTGATGACAAAAATCCCGTAGCAGGATTCTTAGGCCTTTGCCCTCATTCCACTGACCCCTAAAGAACTCCTTCTCACCTGGGAAAACAATCCAGCCCCAGCCAGGGAAAATTCTCATTGTCCTGGTTCCTTCTCCGAGCAGCAGAAAGCTAAATGGAAAGTAACGCGCTCTGCAATAAGTTGAGTTTTCTATGTGGGCCTAGGCCAGCCAGGACCACCTTTCTCCTCTAATAGGCTACAGTAAAAGCGTGACCCCTTATGGACAATTATTTAATTTTAGTTTACGAGTTCCTGTTTTTGACCGCTTCACTTCCTTCTGAGAGGAGTAGATGCTGCTCACTCTGATCTTTGTGGTTGGGTTATTTTGGGAGGGAGTGTCACGTCACCTGTTTTTAAACTTCTGTTTATATTTTCTTCACAATCGGGCCTGTTTTTTGAACTTCTGCATCCTGTTCTCGTAATGGAATGTCTAATCATGCCCCAAAAGCATGAACAGTAACTGTGTAGGGTGAGGCCTAAAACAAGATCATAGTGGATCACAAGCTAAATATGAGTCAGCAGTGTAATACTGTTGCAAAAAAAAAGCAAATATCCTTCTGGGATGTATTAGCAGGAGTATTTTAAGCAAGACACAAGAAGTAATTTTTCTGCTCTACTCCATGCTGATCAGGCCTCAGTTAGAGTATTGTGTCCAGTTCTGGGTGCCACATTTCAGGAAAGATGTGGATGAATTGGATTAAATCCAGAGAAGAGCAACAAAAATGATTAAAGGTCTAGAAAACATGGCCTATGAGGGAAGATTGAAAAAATTGGGTTTGTTTCTTCTGGAAAACAGAAGACTGCGGGGGGACATGATAACAGTTTTCAAGTATGTAAAAAGTTCTTAAAAGGAGGAGGGAGGGAAATTATTCTCCTTAACCTCTGAGGATAGGTCAAGAAGCAATGGGCTTAAATTGCAGCAAGGGCAGTTTAGGTTGGACATTAGGAAAAATTTTCCTGTCAGGGTGGTTACGCACGGAAAGAAATGGCCTAGGGAGGTTGGGGAATCTCTATCATTGGAGATTTTTAAGAGCAGGTCAGACAAATACCTGTCAGGGATGGTGTAGATAATAATTAGTCCTGCCATGAGTGCAGAGGACAGGACTAGATGACCTCTCGAGGTCCTTTCCAGTCCTATGAGTCTAAGGTAAGAAGATCCTGAGATGGAGTAAATTTGTATAACGGTATTGAATTTGATGGAGTTGATCTGATTCCCACTAGCTGAGGATCTAGCCCAATAAACATAAAACCATCCACCTGCCTCCTGAAAAAAAATCTGAGTAGATCTAGAAAGATGGAAACACCTTGTTGTGATCCTTCAAGGTGCTGGACACTGCAAGACAAAGGTTTCTAGGGTTGTGTGTGGGACTGGAGATATTGGCTAATGTCATTCAGTTGCACAATCCAAGCAGCTTACACGCTAGAGGCTGTGTGTGAACAGCCCAGGAGCGGGGGTTCTCACAGCAAAGCAGAGTAAGCCTGACTCCCAGAGTCGAGGATTGGCGTGATCTAGCAGATAGCTTGTCAGGATAATACGAGGGGAATGTCACCGCCACCTCTAAAATAAACTGACCAAACTTCCCTCACTATAGACTTAACAGGCTGAATTTTTCTCTCAAACACTTACAATCCATTGACTAAGTGTATGTCTAATGGTGTGGGTGTTTTTTTTGTTTTTTTTTTTTTTAGAATCTAAAATCTAAAGGTTTATTCATAAAGGGAAAAAGGTAGAGATGAGAGCTAGAATTGGTTAAATGGAATCAATTACATACAGTGATGGTTGGCAGGCAGGCAGGTCTGCCACTGGCAGCTGGTTTTGGGTCAATCTCTTGGTGTCCATCTGATTCTTGGATTGTAAAAATTTTTTGCTGGCTGTAATTAGCTGGATCAGATCTCCTGTTACAGTATAAGAAACAAAGCGCTGGATAAAACTGTTTTTGTTTTGTTTTTTAAATCCACCTCAGACAAGACCCACTGAGCCAGGACTGCAGAACAGAAATCAGTGATGCTCCGCCAAAGTCAATTTAACCAGCCCAGGCCCATAATCTCTTATGGGATTCTCTTCATGTGCATGTGAAATTAAATTGCTTATTACTTTGTTTACCTTCACGGGATATCTTCTAGATAAACACTCTATCAATGATGCATTCAAATACCGGGGAGATTTTTTTTTATAGCACACCACAGATGTGCTTGGTGCTGTATAAGTGCCAACAAAGACTGAAAACTATTCTGGGCAGGAAATCAATCTACATCAAGACAACAGGAGGAGGTGACACTACTGAAGAGAGAGAAGTTAAAATTGAGTAGGATTGTGTGATTGCTAGGGAGACTACCCAGACACATACGCTAATGTGCAAACTGTTTATCTAGTATTATTTTAGTAGAGCTGTACTTTGGATTCAACCTTAAATGGGTTTTGAAAAAGGACTTAAAGGGGGCAGGAAAGGTGTTCACAAGTGAGTCTTTGGCCAGCAGTTTAGCCTGGGAAACGATTGCAGCATAAGCCCCTTGGAATTCTAGTAGGTGGTTGGTTGGGCATCTCTTCTTCATTCCTGTTTAAGTGTTCAGACTAACTCTACAATTTTAATACACAACTACTCAAGAGGTTTCTCTTTGGCTGCCCCAAAGTGGAGAACACTCATCTGCTAGGGCATTGAAAGAGATCTTCTAAAAAAACGTTAAAATGTAGGACTGGCACGCGAAACCTTACATCAGAGTGAATAAATGGCGACTTGGCACAGCACTTCTGAAAGGTTGCCGACCTCTGTCCTAGGGACTGATTCTGTTTCAACCATTGTGGAAGCTGTTGAGGCCAAGACTTTCCAAAGTGACTAGTCTGTTTGGATGCTCCCCTTGAGCCACTTTCTTCTAAAGAGAGTGAATGCTCAGCACATTCTGAAAACTGGCTCCACAGAAACCCAGGCGCACACAATCCCTATGGGTATTTTTTTTAACTTGGTCTGAAAGCCTTCCAAACCCTCATTTCTAGGTCAGTGGTCCATCGTTCCTCCCTGGCCCACTTCCAGTGGTGGGAATAGAATTCTGGGCATCATCCGTCAAGATGACAATTCTTGCGGCACATTCGTCCTTCCCTCCTGGCTGAGGCCTAGCCTGGGAGTGAAGTAACAACAGGAATTGAATATGAGCCCTCGTCTAGTCTGCAATAAGGGAAAAGAGGAACTCAAATACCGCAAGCCTTCTACAAATAGAGAACTACGTCTGTTATAAAGGAAGTGTTAAGAAACAATGAACTCAAGGTCAGGATGGGCCAAACTATACGTATTCTTTTTTTTTTTTTAAAGAACACTAAGCAAATAAACCAAAAAACCACCAAGAGCTTTTCTTTCACTCCTAACTAGTTGAAAGTGCAGTGGTGAACACACCCCTGGTTAACCAATGGAACCTGGTTAAAGGTACAATGGTCAGTTTGCCTTTGTGTGTATATCTAACTATAACATACATTTTTTTCTCATGGTCTGGTTTCATTGTAACTCAGTTTAAATAAATTGGGGACAGTTTAGTGAATCTTCACAGCAGCCTCCTATCTGCTGTATTTCTTCTCTCCGTGTGCACCTCTCACTGTTGCAAGTAGCAAGTGTAATCAATTAGAACTTAAACTCATTGATTTCCCCTCCCCCACCCCGCCTTACAGATACATCTGCATTTCAGCTGTCACTGATTGACCCACAGACCAATCCAGCCCACCCAGACATCCACATTCTCACTGAAAAGGTTTTATTGGTTTGGGTTTTAGCACATGACATCATGTGACTGCTCACATCCTCCAGCCACAATGGCACCCCGGTGCTTGGGCTTCTTTTCTTATCTGATGCCTTTCTGGTGCTAACCTCATGTGCCCCTTACACACTTCATAACAAGAGGGTGAAGTGAACGGAGAGCGCGAATGGGCAGTTTGTTATGGAAGCTCTAGGAGGGATGGTAGATTTGGTTACTGGGATATTAGTGATTTGAATATTTTATCTGTTTAGATGGACAGAGAATATCAAAAAATGCTCTCCAGGGTTCTAGGTGCCTTTGCCATATATTCAAAATCTCTCATCTAGTACAAACAAGAGTCAGGGCACTAGACTCCTCAAAATTAGGGCAGAAATGCCACTCCCCCCCTCCCGCATGCAGAGTCTGGTTCTCATTCTTGTATCACTGGCACTGGATTTACACCAGTGTAGCTTGATAGGCTTCACTGGAGCTGTTCCACGTTCTCACGTGTGTGAGAGGAAAATCGAGCTCAAGGTCCCTCTGCTGGTTCTGATCCGTTCCTAACCTCAGAATGAGGCAGGTCATGAGCTGAAACGAAAAACAGAAGCCACCAGTTACTGGGTGCAAAGCACTCGATGTTGGTTGCTTTTTCCATACCCATCATGGTATGAGTCTGCTCCCGTGTGTCTCTCTGAACTGCTGAACAGGGCTATGCACTAGTGTATGAGGGGATCTCCTCATTCATATGCTGGGCAATAAAACTAGACTAAAGTAATCTGATGCAGTGTATAACCCCCATGAGGGAGGCTCTCACCGTGTCCATCTGGCACCAGCTTCCTGGAGTTTCTCTTGTTCTGTACGCTCAGCCAGATTGCGGCACAGACTAGGCACAGGAAAATGCAGGTCTTCAAGAAGCCCAGGAGTAGCAAAGGGATGAAATGGTTGCTGAGTTGGTATCTAGGTAGGAGAAAGAAAATGGCACCTGGTCTGTAAGGCTCTGTGAGGGAGCAAACCTGTCTGAATAAAACAGGCCTGGCTACTCCGTCTGAACGTTTGAGTGAGATTTCCCAGTGAAGTGGAGGCCTCAGCAAACTCCATCCATTGGGATCATCCATTTGCTCACAATATTTACTTGAAAGCAGCAATCAAAATCATCTGGAATGTTAGTGTTGGCCCAGAGAAGACCTGATAGCTGCTTCAACATTTCAGCTGTTCCCCATTGACCTACAAATCAATCCTACCCTCTCTGAATCCATGCTGTCCTGAAAATAGACTTTCTTGTGGCATACAATATATGTGAGAATTCTTTGCTCTTGTTAGGGAATTGGTAGAAAGCAGGGGAATAGAAGGTGATGATGGGGTCTCCTCTGTCTAGAAGGACCACAACAAACTTCAGCCTCATCACAAGAAATGCTGATTCTGGGTTTCTATAGTGCGATGTGATAACAAACGGGTTTAATTGAAAAAAGAACGAGGAGTACTTGTGGCACCTTAGAGAGTAACAAATTTGTTAGTCTCTAAGGTGCCACAAGTACTCCTCATTCTTTTTGCCGATACAGACTAATACGGCTACCACTTTGAAACCTGGTTTCATTGAGGTAACTTTGGTGGGGGTGATAAATCTTAGCAAAAGAGACAATTACGTGGAGTGTTGTCTCCAGCATAGGCGCACACTGGAGAAACCTCTTGTTTTCACTGAATGATATTGGCAAGGATGCCCTAGAAGCTACCTGTGCCATGGATTGCACCAAGATTGAAGCAAACAGACCTTCTAGAGTCCAGCTCTGGTCCTGAGGAGAAGTTACTACTTGGCTGTGCAGGATGTGACGTCTCTGTTTTTGGTGCAGTTGGTGATGATGGAAATGGAGCAGAATAGAAAAACTCTGTTTGACAGAAAACACCATATCATGATGTGATTTATGCTATATTAACGCTCCCGCTGCCCTTCTACCATGGCTTCATGTGCTGACCTGGAAGCTCTTCACAAATGATAACGAACTCACTCCCAACCCATGTGCAGTAGGTTAAAAAGGAATGAGCGAGAACACACTGAGAATCCCACCACAAACCGGCAGCCACCGCGGGGTACTAGCCCTTATCAAGTAGGGGATTATAGGTGGAGCAAAGCATCCACTCTGATTAGAAAAGCATTCACTAGGAGCTACCAGACTTAACCACTCCTGGTGAGTCGACTGATGTCCTGGGGATGTTCAAGATCCCAAAGCTTCCCGGCACGTGCCCCTCCTAGCCACTGCAATGAGAACACCGGCTCCTAGCAGGCAAGTCTGGAGGAGAGTGGAGGAGCTATCCTTTGAATGCAGTCTCCCTCTCACCTGTCTGTGGTGGGAGCTGATTGACAGATGAAGGGCAGCAGCTCCCCCTCTTATATCGCTGGGAGAGAAGCTACTGAGGCTGCTACCCCCACACCAGGGCTAGGGGTCAGGCTAGAGACAACCTTGGAGCCTCCGTCTCTGAGCAGTGCTGGCTCATTGCTGATCTCCCACATAGTTATGCCTGGTGGCTGGCAGCAATATCGGCAGCTGAGCAAAGCAGGACTCAGCATCTCCTAGCTGCAGCCAGCCTGGGAGCTGGTGCAGACCAGGCCAAGTTTGGAGAGGGGAATGACCTCTATCTTCCTTCCAGGGTGGTGCCTATGTGATGTGATGAATCATTACATGTGGATCCCAGGCCCGACTCTGATTGTCTCAAATCCACCCTCCCCATCTCCATTAGCTTGTTGACCAAGGAGAGGGGCCAGGCATAGCAAAGACTGGCCTCTAACCCTGCCCTCCCTCACCTTGAGCTACACGTGGGCTCCGCTTTGCCACAAAGAGATGGGAGCAAGGACTCACCTTGGAGGACAGTCACGCTAACAAGGGAATTAAAATCACTTTTGCTTCTTAGATTTATCCCACACCAGTAAATCCCAGTGTCTCCCAGTGTCAGGTTCTCCAAGGTCACAGTGAACATGCGCAGGGTGTGATCGTCTCTGATGGAGACTCTGTCCCACTTCACCTCGGCCTCCGACCCCGTGGTCTCAACCATTTTAGAGCAGCTCTGCCAGGTTATGCCGCTGCACCAGTATTTTGGAGCGTCCTGATATCCTTCCTGGTACTGACATGGCACAGACACTGAACTGCCCCAGAGCCCACTCACTGCCCCTGGGCCAGTCAGCTCAAAGGCAGCCAGCCCATGGAAATAACCTGAAAAACAAAATAAGGCAAAACTTGTCATCTCTGTCCCACACAGAAGGGTCAAGGATACAAGGCAGCAACTCAAGTGACTCCTGTCCTTTCTCCCAGACTGGTCACTGCGTTCTCCGTCTTACTCCCCCTTGCACTGGATGGCACAACCCCATGCAAAGAACCAGGGGAAACCTTATAAGAAATATCTTGGTGGGGGAAGTCTCTGATACCCAGGGAAGCATAAACACAATAGTGTTAGTACTAAGGATGCACAGCATGAACCACCATACAGAGATCAGAATGGCCACCAGCCCTGCCCTTGCGGGTGTCTCTTGTCTAAAGCAGACAGAGAGAAAAGGGAAGAGAATGAATCCGAGCCCACTGGTTAAATTAATCTCTCAGGCATGAATGGATGAACGTGAACCTTGCACCTGGAAGTACGAGAATCACCCCAGCAAAGGGCAGCTGCATCTTCCTGACAGCTGCTCCTTTCTCGCTCACTGTCTTCCAAATGCCCCAAAATGTGAGTAGTGCTTCTGAGGTGGTGCCATTTCCCCGTGGAGTTTGCAAAGCCTCCAATGTTTGTGACACCCAAAACACTTCTGCTTCTTTTACTCTTAGCCGATAACTTGTTTCCTTTTGCTGTGTTTTAATTTCACATCCCTCTTGTACGCTTTATAAATAAGAAGATAAAATAAAGAGAGAGACAATGGGCAGGTGGGGACAGGAGATCTTGGAAGATAGGAGTTTTGGGTACTAGAACAGCGGTTCTCAAATTGTGGGTCTGGACCCCAAAGTGGGTTGTGACCCTGTTTTAATGGGGTCTCCAAGGCTGGCTTACGCTTGCTGGGCCCTTGAGCTTTGGCTTTGCCGCCACCCTCCTGGGGTGGTGGGGCTCAGGCTTTGGCCTCCCACCCGGAGCAGTGGGGCTTGGGCAGGCTTAAGCTGTGGTCCCCGCTCCTGGGGTCATGTCATAATTTTTGATATCAGAAGGAGGTCACTGCGCAATGACGTTTGAAACCCCTCTACTAGAATGTATCAGTGACGTAACAGATGAGAACATAAACATCCCCTATGCAGGGTTCTAGGTGCCTTTGCCATATATTGAAAATACAAACAAAAATGGCCTCCTCGAAATTAGGAAGGGAAGCCCCCTGCTCTTGAATTGTGTGTCCTTGTAGTTACGCTATTCAGCCAGCAAGTGCTGTGTTCTCTGTAGGTCCTTAGACAGGGTATGATTGGTAATAAACAAAAGCGAGAAAGCTGGAACTCAAGCGGTGTGGAAACCTGTTTGTTCCCGTAGTTGTTTTTTTTCTTTAATAAACATTTTCCCTTTAAGAGAGGTGATAACACACTCCAGCCTTTGATACACAAATATCTACTCCCAGTGCTCCCCTTCCTCTCCAGAAACCTGTACCACAGGCAGAAGTTGTACTGGCCCAACAGTTCCCTATTTTAGACTAAGAGTGAGAGTGAATTCCGTGAAGCAGGTTCCCTCATGGGTCCCTGCCCTGGCTATACACTCCCGCTATACACTACAATCGCTGTGAGTATGTGGACAGGGTGACTGTCCTCGATGCAGACCCTGTCCTGGCTATACACTCCCGCTATACACTACAATCACTGTGAGTATGTGGACAGGGTGACTGTCCTCGATGCAGACCCTGTCCTGGCTATACACTCCCGCTATACACTACAGTCACTGTGAGTATGTGGACAGGGTGACTGTCCTCGATGCAGACTCTTTTCTGACACCGACTCTGTGTTTGACCCCCATGATTTCAGTAGAATTGTGCTTCCTTACACCATATGTTAACTTGGCTCTTTGCTCTGCCACCCCTAAATCTCAAGACAAGTTTCCCTTCTCCTTGCCCCGCCCCCTTCGCTGTATGTTCTTCACATTCAGACTCTCCTGTCTCACTGGCACAAACTGTTCATTAGGGAATTTTGAAAAGGATTCAGACCCTTATCTCTGCACAGGATGCAGAGAGAGAGAGACAGACTCCTGCAGGAGACTACGAATGGGAGAAAAACCCTTCATTGCAAACCACCTTTAAGGCTACAAATGCACTTTCTAAAAGATGAAAACAGAGAGTCTCACAAATCACATGACTCCAGGACCTAGGGCTTTAAGAAAACTACGAAACATCACAAGACTCCCAATAAAATAAGAATTGGCAACCCTCTTATTTTCTCCATAGACAACTTTCTCAGGAGACCGATTTTGATGTAGGAACAGATTCTGCACAGCTTGTCAGCACCATCTGTTGTAGGGTATAATCACTGCAAGGGCATATTTGGGGCTTTCAAGCTCCCATAGTGAAGCCAGCAGAGCTTGTGAACTGTGTAAACCCAGTAAGTTCAGTGTATTTCCAGTGATCCACAAAGTCTGTGAAGGCACACACCCTCACCCTGTTATGGAGGAGGTTAACCATTATTATAGCTCCTCCAGGCGTGCTCCATGCTAATGAGCTGCACCTGCAAGGTTTGTTCAGCCTGGAAGGGGAGGACCTTAAAAGGCAGGAACTCCTCACAGGAAGGGGGGTGAATAGGAGGAAGGCAGCTCTGCCCAGGGACTGCTGGAGACAGCGAGAGTCCAGCTGAGGGGCGTGCTGCTCAGGAAGCTGCACTGACCGCTGGTAAAGCAATACGCCCTGGGACGAGGGGTAGGAGGCAAACCCTGCAAAGGGGCAATACACTCTGAGAGAGGCAGCCCTTAGAGATGACTCTCTACCCCAGGGGTCGGCAACCTTTCAGAAGTGCTGTGCCAAGTTTTCATTTATTCACTCTAATGTAAGTTTTCGCGTGCCAGTCATACATTTTAACGTTTTTAGAAGGTCTCTTTCTATAAGTCTGTAATATATAATGAAACTATTGTTGTATGTAAAGTAAATAAGGTTTTTTAAATGTTTAAGAAGCTTCATTTAAAATTAAATTAAAATGCAGAGCCCCCTGGACCAGTGGCCAGGACTGGGGCAGTGTGAATGTCACTGAAAATCAGCTTGCGTGCCGCCTTTGGCACCCGTGCCATAGGTTGCCTACTCCTGCTCCAGGGGCTGCCTGAGAGACTGGTCCTTGGTCCAGCCAGACCTTCCCCACCTTGCAAAGGGAAGGAAAGAACAGGAGCCAACCCCAGCTTGTTGGCTTAGCCTGCAGAGAGCTTCCCCAAAGGCTGCCCACCGGGGGAGAAGAGCGGGTCAATGATGGACAATGAGACCTGTGGGGGTCCAGGGAGCCTGTCTCCCCCTCCCCCACAGAGCCCATGTCATTCTCACCTTTGAGAAGAATCCAAAACAAAACAGGGAGAATCCTCATTGTCCACCTGGTTCCCTCAGCAGGTGAATCTCTTGCCACAACAATCTGGTTTCTCCAAGGTAGCGCAGAGACTTTCTTTCTGTTGCCACCGTTAAAAATGAAACCCTCAGGCTCCCTGGCCAGTTCTTCAATTTGGAGTTTCCAGATTTCTCAGCTGCCTCACTTCTCTAAGATGGCTCTGTGATTGTACAGGTCTCTCTGAAAAGTTGGATCTACGCTGAGGTTTATGGGAACTGGGATGATAACAGCGATGTAGCTGCACAGGTGCAAACCCTGTATTGCCAACCTCAAGTATTCAAAAATTAATGAGTCAGGCCCCCAAAAGTCATGAGGCGGGCTTAAAAGTCCTGAGTATGTGTGACCTGGATGCCCCATGCTGGCAACTGATGGAGGTACATAGTTACAAGTCTGTTCTCAGGGACTTGTCTAAACAGGCGTGTTTCCACTGTGATCACCATCTTCAAGCTTTCACCCAAGGGGGATTTTGGCCTGTGCCAAAATCTAAAACCTCTCCGATCGTTGTGGTTCTTGCAGCTAACTCAGTCGGGTGAGAACAAGTGACATCTTTTGGCCCAGCCAGGTGTTCACGCTCTAGCCAAGGTGGAGACTTGGGCCTTTCCCAAGCACAAAAGAACTCAAGAAAATGACCTTGAATAGGGGGACCACTGTGGGCACAATGAAGTTGTAAAAACCACCCAGGTTATGAGAAGAGACTCTCTGGAACTGTATAAAAGGAAAAAGGAGGACACAAGATGGAAGCCATTACAGAGGCGATGCTCGGCCAGCAGGAGCGTCTCGTGAAAGGTGGATCCCAGCTTTATCAACTGTACAAGCACTGTATGGAATGATCATTGGGTGACAAATACCTTCCTAGATGGGAAAAGATCTGATGAATAAGCATAAACTCTAGAGTGCATTTTATATTTTATATTTTTCTTTCGTCTTTTGCTTCTATTTGTATCTTTACATTAAGTGTTGCCAGTTAAACCGTTTGGTTTTACTCTAGACGTGATTAGGTGCTAAGGAGAGTGCAGAATGGAGGGGACGCTAGTGAACTGGGGGCACTGCTTCCATGGAGGTAACGAATCTGTGTGCACTGCGAGTGCCCGGCGGTCGAGGGACTGCATACTCGAGTGTAATGAAGTGGGGTGAGCAGACAGGCTGCAGGGACCTGTGCCTGGGGGGCAGAGCAGAACTCTAGCGGTTACTATCTGCACGGGTTCTGCCTTCTCCACCCCAAGGGCTCACTTCGGGAGCCTCAGGGCTGGGCTGTGCAAATCGTTAGCCTGCAGAGGGAAAGAGCAGGGCTCACGGAGCCCAGAGTGGGGAACTTGTTTTGGAAGCAGCTGGTACTTCCGAGTGAGTTCCCCTCAGCGGGCACAGACAGCAAAGCTCCCTCCTGCTGTAAGCAAGCAATAGTGAGTCACCCTGTACCCCATGGCTAACCCCAAACGTGTCACTGAGCAAAAATTAAACCTCCTGGGTTCTTTCTATTTGCCTTCTGGTGTTTGAACATTTAAAGTGCGCTTGGGTCACACTTTCAGTATTTTTCTCCATAACCGTGAGGGGTAGAAACCTGTTTTTGTTTTGGTGAATGAAAGCTGAGAGCCTCCCATAATCACCAGAATCCAGGAGCTGGGGCGCAAATCAAAACATCAAATATCCATGAGAACTGTGATGAAATCATGACAGTTGGCAGCCCAGCAACCCCCTCTCCCCCCAGTGTAGACCAGCTGTCCCAGTGGAAATCCCCATCCCCTTATGCTTGTCCCTTCTGGTGCTCACCCTGGAGCAAGTCTGATCTTCGCTGCATGCTGTGGGGCAATCTGTTCCCAAAGCAGAGGCCTTGTCTCTTCAAGAGCGTATCATTTCCCCCAGCTGCTATATCTTTAGGGAAGCTCCTGGCTAGGGGCCTTCTCAAGGGCCTGGGAGACGGTTCCTGGCCTATCACCCTGGCTTCTGCCCTTTGCTTAAGGACGCCACTTTGACCCAGTTTCTTTGAGCTTCTGCTTAGGTCACTCTTCTTCCCCAGCTTCTGCTGCCCGATCCCCTGTAGCTCCGGGGCTGTCTGTGTCTCCTGTGCCATTCACCCCCTTTCAGTCACTGGGCTGATGTCCCCCATCACTAACTCTGCTGGTTACAGCAGTGGTCTTCAGCAATTGCCAGGGGCCTTCCCCAGTACAATCACAGGGCTGATCAGAATTTGTCCATTTGTGTTTTCCGTACAGCCCTGTCATCGCTCTGGGCTCTCTAAATACATGCTAATAAGGGTGTGCGATTATCTCTGATTAGGAAATAAGCTTATGAGCCCTTAAGACATTCTAGCAACAGATACTGTACCCCAGAGCCCAGAGGGAGCAAGAGAACAGTCAGGCTCCTTTGAGCTTTCCTTCTCCAGACAGTGAGAACCCAGTTCACGGCAAGGTGACTCTTACTGAAACATCTGCGGTTTAAAAACAATTGAGTTTTCCCACAGGACCTGACAGCTTTTTCAATAACGTCTCTCAGGAAAATGTAAACTTTTGCAGTAATAAGCCACCAGTCTCGAGTCCTTCGTGTTCTTGTGTCACTACTGCCTCTAAGCACTAGCATCTGTGGCCAGTGTGAAAGGGGTTTTTAACATAGGCCAAGACAGGAAGGATCAGAGTCTTTTTCAACTCTGAAATTGCTCAGTCGCACTCTTCCACCCACTTGTCATGAGGAGATGTGGTCAGAACAGGAGTCAGGCCGGATTACAGATACCAGGAGATCGGAGAGCAGCCTGAGAGCCAGACGTCTTGCAGCGGGAGCAGGTAGCCCTGGGGAAACCCAATGGCATGGGTGACTTCCTTTTCCTCTGCTCGGTTTAAATAGAAGCAGGGACCCAATCAGGACACCTGGAGCTCTACCAGTCAGAGCCCAGGACTGAAGGCCTCTGTCAGAGTTGAGCTTCAAGTTCTGGGGCCTGTTAACAGGTCACTGGGTAGTGCGGTAGCACATACTGCTTCCCCAGAGCCCCGTGGCCCCTGGTGGTTTTGCAATATTGGCAAACCCATAAATAAACCTTCTGTAATAGGAGCAGAGTCCTATAAAACACTGCACATGTGTGAGTATCTGGGGACTTGGCCAGTTCTGCACAGCTTGTTTTTGTCAGTGGTAATTCCCACCTGTGGTTTCCTTCTGCACCAACGTTTTCCGGATCCACTGATTCACATTTTGCAAACTGTGGTTCCTTTTTCACTATTTGCAGTTCTCCAGAAATATTCAGCTACTGATGAGGCACGTGTTCTGCATTCAGATCCCAAGAGCTTTGGCCGTTAAGATTCCCCTGGTGCTCAAAACAGGTTTCAATCACTCCTCCTTTTTCCTTTGGTCAAAAGCTATCGCAGCACATAGCTGTGATGATGGTTTCCACCCTGGAGGTACGACAGCTTGTTTGCTGCAAATCATTTCTTTCACCTGGGCCACCATGTCTTTAAAGGGAATTTCCACAGAGTGAATTTCTAAGACACCCTTCCTGGCACTGATTACACAGTTATTAGCTGTAATGCAATCCAAATAGATTATCAGCTCATCCAATGTCTCCATTATCTCTTGCTCAAATTCCAGAGGTTGAATCTTTGAACCCAATTTCCAGATGGTTGCCTGTGTCCTAATCACTGTTCCAGTTAGTTGGTTCAGGTTTGGATCCCCCTATTCCTTAGTCTTTTTTAGCACATCTCGGCTAATAACTATGTTTGAATTGGTATCAACTATTCCTGTATGTTTCAGAGCTCCACAATCAATAGCCAAACTCCCATTATTGTTGTGCTTTAAGTGCCCAGATCTAAACAAAACTATGAGATTGCTCCTTGTGTAACCCACACACCTCCTGGGTGTGGTGTTCTGTCCCATCTAGGGGCACCAAGACCACTTAGCAAGAGAGATAAAATGAGTCTGCTCTCCAGCCTTAGCTAACAGCCAATTGGCTTTTAGCTCATGCAGTAGAGGCTCATGCACTAAGCTCCAGAGGCCCCAGGTTTGATCGCGCCCACCCACAACCAGGGTCTGTCAGTGTTACACTTGTACCTCCAACCTTTGTCTATTCAGCTTGGTGTTCCCCTGATTTCCAACCTGAGAGAGGGGTTTTCATTAGACACTTATGACACTCTGTCTTGGCCTGCTTTGTACTTACAATAGTCCTTCTTTTAATGGCTAATTTCCCCACAATGGCAGTGTGGTGGCCCCACCCCCATATGAAAGGGGGCTAGAGTAGGCCAGAGAGGTGGTGCAGGCTGGCAGCCAATCAGGAAAGGGTTTACTGAGAGCCAATCAGGGCCAAGATTAGAGCCAGCCAATGAAGGCTAGGCTAGGCCCTATATAAAGGCTGCCTAAGAGAGGCACAGGCATTCTCTCCCAGACCTTCAGAGAAGAAGGTCTGTCTCCTGAGTAAGGAGACCAGCACCTGGGACAGCGCAGCGCAGCGCAGGCTCTGGGGAACAGAAGGGAACTCCAGCCAGCTACCTGCCAGGCTGCAGACCCTGAGGGAAGGGGGTGGCCAGTGCAAAGGAACCGAAAGGGAAGTGGCCCAGGGAGAGAAGCACAGAAGGGGAGAGAATGAGGGCAGGAAGGCTGCCACTAAAGGGTCCCTGGGTTGGGACCCAGGGTAGAGGGCGGGCCTGGGTCCCCCTCCCTTGGCCAAACACCCAGCCAGTGGATGTGGTGATAGTGGTCTGCACCAGACCCCTGACACTAGGGGTTAGACTTTGGGGTGTGGTTGACCACCGTGGCTGGGGTGCAGGACCCCCAGAAGGGGGTAAAACCAGAGCAGTGGGCACTGCTGGAGGGCAGTATCCTGAAGAGGATGCTGCCGACCAGGAAGCAACGCGGGTCCAGACACCAGCGAGGAACAGATGATGGATGGGACACCCCCGGCAGAGGGCACTCCACCAAGGACTGAGCTAATTCCCGGAGTGACCAGTGGGAGGTGCCATGGTGGTGAGTCTCAACCCCATCACAGGCAGCATTTAACTTAATGGCTTCCCATAATATTTGCATTATTGACAAATTTCCTTTGTTTTAACTTAAATTTATTTTTTTCCCAATTGTTCAAAAATGTCATCAAGCAGGTTAGAATCCCCTTCACCATCGTCCTTGTTAAACACAGAGCTGCACCTATAGGGTGCATGGCAGTCACCTTCCTCATTAGCAGCTGCTTCCTCTTCTGGTGCAGTGCTCCAAGAAAAGATTCACACTCTGTGGCTAAGCCCAGAGCCTGTTGGAGTGTCTCTGGCCTCCTTTTGTTCATCTTGATCGTCAAGTCCAAGTCCAGCTGAGCATCTATAAATGGTCCATTGCCAATTGATCCTGGAAGGCCACGGTACTAGCTGAGTATATCAGGAACGCCAGTCTCCACAGGTCCTCCTCCACTTCTGGTGGGGTTACTTCTTGCCCTCTCCTAGCTCTTAGCTGTGTCCAAGTCAGCTCAGATTGATTGGCTAGCTCCAAACCACGTGTCAAGGGCTTGTGCCAGGTTTGGAAAACTCCATCTTTTTTTCTGGGGGTAAATTCTGCAGCACCATCAGCGCTGGGCCACCCAAGTTGGCTGCAAGAACACCCACCTCCCTCTTTTTTTCTTGCCAGCCATTCATTGTGTTTATGATGCTGAACTAAGCCTAGACATGGGAACCACAGAGACAGACACCTGCAGGAGACTGTCCCCTAAGAATGTGGAGAAAACAGTTTGTTTACATGAGAGGAAAGTCAGACGCACTCTGTGGATTTATGCTGTGGGCAGATCTGAGAGATGCATTCTTCTCCTGTGGATTCTGACCCATTCCTTAGTTGGGAGAGGGGTAATTCCTTGTCTGTAATAAAACACACAGACATCACCAGTTACAGGATGAGAAACATCTGATGCTGGATTCTTTCTGTTCATACTGTCAGGGTGCAAAGCTGTTCTGCTGTGTATGTTCCTGATCAGGGATACAGAGCAGTGAGGATGTCTCCATATTCACAACCATACTCACCACAGTCATATACGGAGGTTTTGCGTCAAAGGGCCCTGCTGATGCAGCAGGGACGTGTTAGGGGTTGTGTTCTGGGTAGCCATGCAGGAGAGGAAGCGGACTCAGCAGAGTTGCTACCTTACCCCAGTCACAGATGGATGCCATGGTTGAGGAATGGATGGACCGTGGCTCCCCCTCCCACAATGCACTTGGCAGCAAAGCTGTGGTGATGCACCAAGAAAAGTTTGCCCCATCTCCAGAAGAATGGGGACACTAGAAGGGACCATGTAACTTGAGCAGTTGCAATCTTCCTCCCAGTCTGTGTGGGGCAAGTCAACAATTCACTGCCCCTTACTCTGTGCTCATGATAAAGCTGTGACCGCCCCTGGTGATCAAGACAGGACTGGGAGCCACCCAATGGAGTATGTCATGGTGTGAAGGTCAGAGGCTCTCACCGTGTCTGTTTAGCACCATCTCCCTGGAATTCCTCCTGTACTGTACGCTCACCCAGATCACAACACAGACTATGCACAGGAAGATGGGGACGATCAGGAACAAGGGATAGAGGATGTTGGGTTGGGCTCTATGCAGGAGAAATACAATTGAGACTGTAAAGCTCTGTAGATTTGACGCGACTCCTCCCACTAATACGTTCCCTGGGGTTTCTCTGGGCAAAGGCGCAAACAAAGCTTCACTGGGGAGAAGAGGTAGCACCCATCACCTCAGCACCCTGTCCTTATACTGCACCCCAGCACCCACCTCTAGTTATTCATTTATCCAGTCAACAACAACCTGATGTGACTGGACTGGAACTGCTGAGATGCTGCAGAAATCTTGGGGGGTGGGAAGAGAGCTGAAGGACCCTCCACACAACAGTTGACTGCACCAGGGGGAAGCCTACAGACCCACTGGAACGTACTGTGCTTGGGTGCCACTTCTGTCCAAGCAGCTGTTACTTGAGGACATAAATGAGCTAGATACATGGCTTCCAGTGGAAATCCATGTGAAGGCAGGAGCAGCTGGCTGGTCTGTTGCCTGTGGTGCCTTTTCCGTTGGGATTGAAGGAAGTGCTGCAGCTAAAACCAGAAATTTAACACAATTAAAAACACACACAACCACAAACAATGTCTCCTCCTTCCTAAACAGAGCCTTCAATGCATATCATCATGGAGTATGTTTGGCATGGAAACAACACATTGTCCTGACCCACATCAGAATCCAAAGTGTTGCATTTTGTCAGGGCTCCTGAGATCTAAGGCCTTTGTACCAACACTTGGAGTGAAGGGAGGCTGGGCTGTGTATGCCTGTGTGACTAACTTAGCCAGCCTGGGAACGTGTCTCTGACTCTTCCAGGATAGGAGTGTTTTCACTGAGACAGGCATCCGCAAGAGCCACGGTGAGTCTGGCCAGCACCACTCACTCCTTGCGTTTAATAATCTCTGCAGTGGTGGTGTAGCCGTGTCGGTCCCAGGATATTAGAGAAAGCAGGGGGGTGGGGGGAATGTCTTGTATTGGACCAACTTCTGTTGGTGAGAGAGACAAGCTTCTGAACTACACGGAGCTTGTTCTCGGGTCTGAGACAGGCATTCCCGGTCAGAACTTGTATGTAGCTGTGTCACTCGGAGCACCTTTCCCAGCCCCAAGGAAGAGCTCTGTGTAGCTCGGATGCTTCTCTCTCCCCAACCGAAGTTTGAGCCAATACATTATTTTTAATAATCTAGTGATTTCCCTCCACACGCCTCATTTACGTGCCCCGTATCTCTCTTCCCCCATTTCGGGAATTGTCCCCACCCCCAACACCCACCCCACTTGGAGAATGACTCCCCCTCCCTTTGAAGAATTTCCTCCCCATCCCCCTTTTCTCCCGCCCCCCCCCCCCGCCCTCTGGCTAAGGCAGGACTGTGGGTGGGGGCTTGGCAGGAAAGAGGAGCCCGGTTCTGAGTGGTTTTAGGGCCTCGCTCAGGAGCAGCGCTGCATGAAGGGTGCTGCAGGGCCGGAGTTCTTTCACCACTGTCCTCAACTGCAGCTGGAGCCCTTTGAAGGAAGCAGCAGCAGTGTCTGTCTCCCCGGGTTAGAGGAATGTCTTCAGAGCTACAGACAGCCCTTCCCCACCCCGTTCATCCCACCTCCAGCTCCCCCTCTCCTGTCACTGCCATGGGGGTGCAGAGGAAGGCTTTACCTGGGGAGATGATGACTTTGACGGAGTCCCTGGGATTAGGGAGGCCAATCCTGGCTACCCCACAGAGGTAAGTCCCCGCATCTGCCGGCGTCAGGTTCTCCAGGGTTACTGTGATAACGCGCTGGGTGTGATTGTCACGGATGGAGACTCTGCCCCACGTCTCCTCAGCCTCCGACCCCGTGGTCTCAAAGATGAGGTGATTGAAACACAGCACAACTTTGCGTCTGCACCAGAATTTCGGATAAGCCTCAAAGCCTGCCCCATACTGGCACTGCACAGACACCGAGCCACCCAGCTGGCCATGCGCTGTGCCAGGTCCCATCACTGCCCAGCAGCCTGTGAGAGACAGAGCCAAAGAGAGAAACTGAGAATCTTTCTAGCTGTGAACAGCAATGCAATGCAGCCAGTGCTGGGGGGCAGCGGATTGTGGGGGATGCTTGAGCATTTGGAACGTGTGTGTGTGCAGCAGGAGGGGCAGAGCTGGGAGAATTGGCAGGGGCAGGGTCCTTCCTAGCCCCTGTTGGCTGGGGGTTATTTTAACTCAAGGGAGGACATGCTGGAACCCTGCAGGAGCAGGCGTTGCCATTCAGCGTTGCTTTGTCTTTGCAGTAAAATGAAGTAAATTAGATCTGTTTTTTCTCTCTCTCATTATTTATGGCTGGAGACTGGCTGGAGGTCACTCCTTCCATACAGGTTGCTCACATCTAGCTTTACCGTCTCTATTCTCCGGCGAGAGAAACAAACCGGTGGCTTGTCCCACCACCAGTGTCAGTTACTGCATCAAGGGGAAGAGGTGTCTCTGCGCAGGGACTGCAGATTCCACAAGATCTGGCTTCTGAAGTTCATGTCTCTAACCTTTTCAAAAGATGACTTGGGAGCAAGAGCAACTCGCGTGCTCCATGGCATGGGCATTTACACCAGCGCAAAGTACCGTAAACTACTGTCATGCTGACGTTGTAGCCTTTTACACCCACTTTCATTGACGTACATGTCTATGCAAGGTGCAGGGCTATGGTGAAGTGGGCCCGTCATTCTGTGCAGGGGTGGTGCCCACATTAGCTAACAGTAGGAGCTAGGATGCTTAACTGCAGCCATTGGTTAATATCTCAGTGTTGCCAAATCCAAGCATTCCAAAATCAGGTCAGTCCCTACCCCCTCAAGCATAACAAGGGTTTAGGAATCAGCAGATTTTAAACATAATACATTCGTGGTTCTTTTTTCTTGGCTTTCTGGTTTTGAGTCTTTAGGCTGCATTCATGGCACTTTTTCAAGTTTTTCTCTGCAACCACAAGGGCTAGAAACACTCTCTGTTTTTTCTTCAAAGAGCACTGAGATTCTCACACATTCACATGACTGTCTGGGCTGAGTCTTAAAGAAAGGAAACCGATACCACAAGACTAGACCCCATTATATCTTCTCCACAGAAAGCTTTCTTAGGATACAGATTTCAAATCTTTGCTTCCCTGCACAGTTTGCAAGCTGCATCTCCAGTAGGCTACAACCACTGCAGGAACCTATCTGGGGCTTTCCAGCTCTGATGGCGAAGCTGACAGAGCTTGTAAACTGTGCAAACAGTCACTTCAGTGTATTTTCTAGCACACCCCACAGCACCCACATCATTCTCACCTGGGAAAAGAATCCAAACCAAAACAGGGACAATCCTCATGGTCCTGGTTTCCTCTGCACAGGACTCGCTCCCTGGGAACATCAAGTTTCTCCGAGACCTCTGGGCCCCTTCTTCTTTTAGGCCAGTTGACAATGAAACCTGGAGCCTCACTGACCAGTTCTATAATGTGAAGTTTCTAGATCTCTCAACTGCCCCACTTCCCTTTGAAGCGGCTGCTGTTTCACTAGGGAAGGAAATTGCTCCACCGACGGTGGTGTTTGCTATTTGCTTTGGGGGGAGGGGATGAAATGCCCCCAGCATGAAATGTCGCTTATACCAGAGGCTGATGGGGAAAACTTTAGCCACAAGATACACAGAACGTATGATGGTAGAGCTCTGAAAAAAATGTTGCTAATGGCTACGCAACCTAAGGTTTGGGTTACAAACTGCCATTAGACACCCCTGGTTCCACTGCAGGGATCCCCAGTGAGAGAGACGCTGCTGCGGCTGGCCTGTGCTCGGTGACCTGGGCTAAGGAGCGCAGCTACGGGGCTGTGTAATTGCAGTATAGACACGCGGGCTCATGCTGCAGCCTGAGCTCTGGGACCCTCTCACCTTGCAGGGTCCTGGAATCCTGGCTCCGGCTCCAGCCCCAGCCTGAACACCTACAGTGCAGCTAAACACACCCTTAGCCTGAGCCCTGCAAGCCCGAGTCAGCTGGCACAGGCCAGCCACAGGTTTTTAATTGCAGTGGAGACCAGCGGTTCTCAGCCTGTGGCCCAATCAGCACACAGCTGTGGCCCATGTGACATCCTCAGGGCCATACAGATATTGTGTGGATGCAGCCCACATAACACACACACAGCTGCATATGCCACCCACAATGGTAAATAGGTTGAGAACCACTGGTGTAGACATACCAGCTGAGGCTTCAGCTGTCTGTGTGTCTACATCACTAATCATTTCTATATGGCAGCACTGATATTGTCCCTCCCCCCCAAGCATTCAAAAATCATGTGTAGTCCTCAGCAATCATGAGATTGACTTTAAAATCTCAAGAGTTTTTCTTTATTTAAAGATGCCTTTTGGGTTCTTATTTTTAATCTTCCATTTTTTGAAACCTTTGGTGAAGCTGGCGAAGCTTGTAACCGGTGCAAACCCAATACTTGCATTGTATTTCTAGTGAGCCACAAAAAGACCATGTCACTCTCACCTGGAAAAAGAATCCAAAGCAAAACAGAGAAAATCCTCATGGTCCTGGTTCCCTCAGGGGGTGACTCTCTCCTCTCGTAGATCTGGGTTCTCCAGGAGATCACAAGGACCCTCTTTCTTTTGTGAGAGTTGAAAATGAAACCCCAAGACTTACTGATCTATAGTGTCAAGTTTTTAGACCTATCAGCTGCCCCACCCCACTTCCCTTTGAAAAGGCTGCTATTTGGCCACAGAAAGAAGTTGCTCAGCCTACCTTCTAAGGTGATTGGTGTTTGCTGCTTTTTTTTTAAAGGAGAAGCATGATTAAAGGAAACGTCACGATCACTGAGAGAAAAGCTGGTCACAGTTTTACTGAGTGCCATGCTAGGACTTTGTCTACACCACAGTTCAGCAGCTGACATAGCTACAGCAATTAGTGCTGGACTGGTGCAAACCCAGGACTGCCAACTTCAAGCATTCAAAAATCACATGATCAAAGTGTTCAGGCGTGTGTCTCTCGTATCCAAGTACCAAGATGACTACAACAAAACAGCAAAACCCACTAAGTGTCAAGATATACAAAATAAATATCCTAAAACCAGAAAGGATTTGTTGATTTAACTATTCATTCACTAGTCCATTTGTAACAAGCCCAAGTCAGAAGTTTCTATTGCTGAATTTTGACTCTAACAAGTTCTCAAGCAGCATTTCCCTAGCTGTAAATAATTTAATTATTACTGATGGAAATATTTGTGGATTTGTGTGTGTACAGTGAAATCAACAGCTAATTTCTAAATTATCTGCAAAAATACCCTAGAGTTTCCAGGTGCCTAAGTATCCCCTGGAACCACGGTGAAAGTTGCTTCCCCCATCCCCACCAAAATCTGAACTAGCCCCCCTGAGTCAGGAGTGACCAGAGAGCTGCAGAAGGGCCATGGGCTCGGGCAAGATACAGCCTCCGACAGCACAGAGCCTGCCTTGAGCGGCAGGCCAAGCACCAGGCATAAGAGGCAAGTGCAGCTGGGCCAGACGCTAAGGGAGCTGCCAGTGGTTCTGCAGAGCAGCTCAGATTGGGGAGGAAGAATCCCACCGACAGGTGAGTGACCCACCCAATTGTTTTACCTGTTGTTTCATTTCACAATCTGATGCCATTCAGAAATCGCATCTTCCTTCTGCGCATCATCTCTTAGGGTAAATGTTTAATCTAAAATAACCCATTCCCCATGTAGCTCTTAAAGGAAGTGCTTTGCCAAGAAGGACTGATAATGACAGTTCCCTTTGCAAGGGGCAGAGACAAGAGCCAGCCCTGCACTCAGGGGAGCAAAGGACTGAGCAGCTTCCTTCATGTGCCCCATGAATGTGCGTTGTCCCCTAATCTCTCAAGACTCCAATTCCACAGCTATGGAGAGTGGAAATCCCTGTAGTAGATGATGCAGAGTCCGTCCTCTTTTACTGCAATACCGGAGGGAGAGAACTGCTGCTTTAGATCACTTACCTCCTTTAAAAAAAATTACAAATCCAAAAACAAAATGAGTAAAATAAGTCTTTATGCACTTTGTTAATTCTGCAGTAACAGACCGGCAAGAAGGAAAGCCTAACCATAAACGATCCTTTCACATGGCATTTTATTAAACCAGCTGGCTACAGCAGATCAAAGACAAGTTCTCTCCAGAAAGATCTGGTGTTCTGTGTAGCATATTGAAGCTGAAATTGTTTTTGCCCAATCATATGATGTCACATAGTGTGAGAAAAGCGGGGTTTTTTATATTTCAGGAAACTGGGAAGGAAACAGTGTTGCTGGTACCTAAAAAGATGATGTCAGGTGCACAGAACAGGAAACAAAAAGCTGAGAGAATGACTGCAATGAAGAAAGATGCAGACACAATGAAAAAATACTTGAAATCTGTTAACAGTAACCTGTGCAGTAGCAGCGAGACAGTCACAGCAAACAAACTAGTACAAACAAACAATCTAGTACAAACAAAAATAAACACAGCAGCCTCCCCAAATCTAGGAAAGGGTTAAAAAGAATATTCGACAGTAATATGTGTGCTTGCAGTTACATCATTCACCCAGTAGGTGTCTGTGTGAACAGTACATTGTCCCAGAGAGGGTGTGGGGCTGGGTAAACAAGCAGACAAGCTGGGACTCAAGCTGTGTGGAAGTCTGTCTCCCTGTGCTGTTGTGTCTGTTTTCTTTCATAAATGTCTTTGATTTAGGAAAAAATGTGATACCATTAGCGTGATCCTGAGCCTCAATGCACAAATCCCAGTTCTTAGATTACTTTAGTATCTGATCGGTTTCAAAATTTGCTTTTGCTGCTACCAGAGAATCTCTGAATTAGAAGGGCAAATTCATATTCTTCAAAATATATATCAAATTGAAAAGTGCCTTTCATACAGTTTATAGAGCATTTACTTGATTTACTTTGTGACTAAAATTGTAAAACAACCCTATCATATTACCACCATGGGAATGTTAATGTTTTTATTGCTGTTTAGCTTAGGATTGTTACTGATGTTGTAAAAGATGTAATAATACTAACACCTTCTATGTTCATATTAACCATGCATTGTGGTTGCATCCCATGAAACCCATAAGGTTGAACTATTTGATCTAGAATCAGAAATACAAGGTTTGATGAACATGAAGGTTTAAGATTGATAGTTGTGCTAGAAGCACAAAAGGGGGGAGGGTGGAAGTGGGGGGCGGGGGAAGCACAGACATCTTAGTCTTGTAGGAAGAGCAAGAGTCAGGCTAACAGCTAATAACGCGAGACTTCCAGGCAGGGCCTGGGCGAGTGGAAAAGAACCGTAAGAGAAGTTGTTTTGACCTTGTGTTAGATATGAATGGAACACAGACTATAGCAGGAACTGCTGAGAAAAGTGATATCAGGAAGGAATATGTATAAACAAAACGCAGTTGTTGATCATTATTGTATGTAACACAAGGTGTAAATGTTTGCCTTAATTGTTTATCTTTTGGGAGACTTGCCATTGTGCACTCTCCCCCTTGCAATATTGCTTGAGAATGAACTGCCTCTGACATGTTGCAACCAACACAAGCGTGAAGGACTGTGTTATTCTTCCACAACTACAATTCAATGTGTGACAATTTTGGTCACACTAATGTTCCAGTAATTTAAGTCAATAAATACATGGAATATTTCACATTATCTCAAACATAAAAAAGTCTATCCAGGGCTCCAGGTGCATTTGCCAAAAACTAAACATACAAACAAACTAGTGCAGACGAAAATAAACACAGCAACCTCCCTAAATCTAGGGAGGGGTTGAAAAGAATATTTGACAATGCGTGCTTGCAGTTACATCATTCATCCAGTAGGTGTCTGTGTGAACGGTACATTGTCCCAGAGGGTGTGGGGCTGGGTAAGCAGCAGACAAGCTGGGACTCGAGCTGTGTGGAAGTCTGTCTCCCTGCGCTGTTGTCTGTTTTCTTTCATAAATGTCTTTGATTTAGGAAAAAATGTGATATCATTAGCGTGATCCTGAGCCTCAATGCACAAATCCCAGTTCTTAGTACCCCACCTCCTCAGGAGCCTGGAAAATGAGATGGCCTTTGCAGTGTCAATAGGTCTGGGACACTCTGGAGAAAGGGAATTCCACCTATAGGATCCCTTCTGGAGAACACCTGCTGGCAGCTCCTGCGTTTCACTTGAGGTCACTGTGACTATTTAGAGCCCAGCTGATGCAGGGGCCGCCTCTGTCACTGCTGACTCTGACCCTGCGTTTGGCTCTGGGACTTCAGTGGAGTTACGCTTGCTTACACCAGGTATGAATTTGGCCCTGGGCTCTCCAACACTCTGATAAGAACCTAGATACCCTGGCCTGGGAGACATAGAGACGGACACCTCCAGCAGACTTCATCCTCTGAGAACGTGAGCGAAATAGCTTCACTTGACGTGAGAAGAAAATCATGGTGTGGGATACTTTGTGCAAAGCTGGAAAATGAATTCTCCTCCTGCTGCTTCAGATCCACTTCTACGAACTAGCAAAGAGGCGGTTCATGAGCTGCAAGGAAAACAACGACACCACCGGTGACTGGAGGAGAAACACATTATGCTGGGAGCTTTTTGTTCATAGCCATCGTGGGGTGAGTCTGATCCTATGAATTGCACACCAGGGCTATAGAGCAGCAAGGATGTCAGTCTCCCTACTCACACACAGACTCATCACACCCCTATGTAAAGGTTTTGGTCAAATCATGGCCCTGCTAGTACACCAGAGAGCCATAAGGGGTGGAACTTAGGTATCCATGCAGGAGAGGAAGCAGATGCAGCAGAGCACAGGACAGGTAGAAGGTAAATGTTGGGGACTGGGTGGATCATTGGCTCCACCTCCCCAATGAACCTGGCAGTGTAGCTGAGCCAATTCACCACTGGAAGTTCTCCGCATCGGTTATAGATCAGGTGGTTTGCTCCATCCCTGAAGCTGGGGGGGGGGGAATGGACAGGGGGAGAACAGAAGGGACATTGTAACTTGGGCAGGAATGATCTGCCTCCCAGGGTGCTCCAGGGGCAATGCAACAACTCCCTGCTCCTTACTCTGCTCACAGTAATGCTATGATTGAGCCCTTGGTGTTCAAGAGAAGACTGAGAACATTCCCATGGAGCATGTCACCCTGAGTAGGAATGTTAGATGCTCTCACCTTGTCTGTCTGGCACCATCTCCCTGTGGCTCCTCCTGTAGCGTACGCTCATCCAGATCCTAACAGAGACTATGCACAGCAAGAGGAGACCCTTCAATAAGCCCAGGAGCAGGAAACAGAGGATGATGGGTTGGAATCTGTGCAGTTGAAATACAATAGAGACTCTAAAGCTCTGTAAATTTGACCAGACTCCTCCCACTAAAACAATCCGGGGCTGCTCTCAGGCTGAAGATGTGCACAGAGTTTCACTGCAGAAGATGCAACACACAGAGCCTCAGCACCCTGCCCTGAAAGGGAACCACAGCACCTACTTGGGGATTCATTCATCCTGTTATACAGTCTGATCTGACTGAATCCAGACAGTCCCTGTCCAGTGCTACTCTGCATCTAGAATTGCCATTTTCCTTCATGTGAATTCAGCCTCACTGGACCTCCAGGTTCTTGCTGATAAAAGCAACATTCATTTTTCTGTGGAATGTTATCACCAATGAGGTCGCTATTCTTTGCGCCTCTGGAGATGGATGTTGCTAGGGCACCGGGAGAAGTGACTAGAGTGACATGGGACAGAAGTAATGGCACTCACCGTGCAGGAGTGGTTTGTACAGGAGGGGAGTACCTTGATTCAGTCTTTGTTGGAGAAGGCGAATCTGTCTGATTTGTTGCTTGTGGTGTCCTTGCAGCCGGGTTTGGGGAAGGAACAGCTGTAGAGAAAACCAGAGATCCAGTCTACTCTACAAATCAACCCATCCTGAAATGTTTGACATAAGTCTGATCATGAATGAATCTGTTGCTGCCCCAGAACCTTCACACTTAATCCTGGCCCACATCCCAGTCCAAGCTTTTGTCTGCTGCCAGCTGTAACGTTGTGTAGGATGGATTGCTCCTGAAGACTAAGCACGTTATCTTCCCTCTAATTCTGGCTAACTTCTGTGGCTAACTTTGCCAAATTGTGAATGTACATGCTGTTAGGTGTGCTTTAAATGTGGCAGGTCTACCTGCAGACTCCATTGTTAGCTGGGCCAGCATCCCTTTCTCCGTTAATTTAATAGTCTAGTGCAGACAGGGGAAAACTATGGCCCAGGGCCGATTGAAGGGGCGGGGAAGCCGGTACAAATTACCAGGGCCCAGTGGTCTGGAAGGGGGCCCGGGGCCCACCTTCGTCGGCCCTGTTTAGCTGGTCTGCCCTTGCTGGGGGGCCCGAAAAATGTTTTTCACCGGGCCTGAACCTGCTCTCGGTGGCCCTGAGTGGGCCACATCTGGCCCACGGGAGCCTCCTGCCTGGCTCTTGACCTCCCGGCTGGGGATGCAAGCCCCTGACCCCTCCCCTGCTGTTCCTCCTTCCCCACAGCCTCAGCTCACCATGTTGCCAGCACTCTGGGTGGGGTGGCTGGCTGCCACTGGGCTCTGAGCGGCATGGTAAGAGGTCAGGGAGCAGGGGGTTAGGTAAGGGGCAGCGGGTCCCAGCGGACAGGGAGCAGGGGTGGTTTGAAAGAGGGGTGGGGGCCTGGGGCTGGTTGGATATGCATGGGAGTCCCGGGGGGCCAATCAGGGGGCAGGGGTGGGTGGGCAGGGGTTGGGGCAGTCAGTGAACAGGGAGCAGAGGGCCTTCAATGGTGTGGGTCAGGGGGGTGGTTGGGGGTGGGGGCGGTCAGGGGACAAGGAGTAGAGGCGGTTGATGGGTTTGGGGTTTGAGGGGGGCAGTCAGGGGGTGGGGAGGGGGTGGATCGGGGGCGGGGGCCAGGCTGTTGGGGGAGGCACAGCCTTCCCTACCCAGCCCTCCATACAGTTTTGGAACCCCGATGTGGCCCTCGGGCCAAAAAGTTTGCCCACCCCTGCCCTAGTGATAGATCCCACTTCAGTTATTTAAACAAAAGATCACACGACTCTGTCTTCATCCAATCACACGAGAAAAAATAAACTGTGCAAAGCCTTCCTTTCAGAAACCAGTTACAATCACCCAGGGACGGAGAATGACTTACCTGTCACCGCCCTTACAAACCACAGGCAGTTAAAACTCAAGGAAAGGGATATTTCAGGACATCGACCTCACACTGCCCACACTGCCGTTCCCCAAAAAAATGGGGGTTACCGATATCTATACTCCGGGGGGGGGGGGACATGGCTGGAGTCTGGCAGCTCCCCCTCCTCTGGTCGTTCTGCCAAGGGCCCCGCTTCTCTCCCCACTTCTCCTCCTCCTCCGCCCCACACCTGTCGGGGAGGCGCCCCGCCCCTGCCTGGGGTTGCCTCCGCCCTCGCTCGGGCTCATGTAGCCACTGGGGAGCGGGGCCGAGCCTGGGGGTCTCAGTAGCGGGGTGATTAGCGCTGCGGGGCTGGGCAGGGGCCGGGCGCGCTGGGCAAAGGGCGCTGCGGGGAGCCGCGGAGGGGCTCGATGGCCGGTCCGCGGCAGCCCCCGCCCTCCGGCCCCTCGCAGCCCCGGGCCGGGCCCTGCGCAGAGCGGGCTGCGGCGTTTGGCCCCGCCCGGGTTACAGCAGATCTGCCGGTCTAGACGCCCGCCCCCTTCCCCCGCCCAGCGCCCCCCGGCCCTGCCCTGAGCCCGGCAGCGCCGGGATTTACCTGGGGAGACGGTGAGTGTCACAGTGGCGCTGAGATCAAGGAGCCCGATCCTCCCCACCCCGCAGTGGTACGTGCCGGCGTCTGCCGGTGTCAGGTTCTCCACGGTCACGGTGAACGCGCGCTGGGTGCGATTGTCTCGGATGGAGACTCTGCCCCGCGTCACCTTCGCCTCCGACCCGTCGGTCTCAATGACGTGACTGTCGGAACAGCGCCAACTTCCTCCTGCCAAACCTTCCCGGCACCAGAACTTCTGATAATGCTCATAGCCCGCCCGGTACCGGCACTGCACAGTCACTGACCCGCCCGCGGGGCCGCGCACCGCCCCGGGGCCCGTCACCGCCCAGCAGCCTGCGAGGGACAGAGACAGTGAGACCCGGGGCCCTTCCGTCCGCCACCAGCTGTGACCTGCCCCCACATGCCTGGGGGTTGGGGGAATTGTGGGCGATGCTTCAGCATTTTGGGGGCTGGACAGGGGGGTCAGAGCCTGCAGCTTCCAGGTTGACCTGTCCCCAAACCTGCGCCGCTCCCCTGGGGCTTGGTGGGAGCAGGTGAATGGCGTGGGGGATGGGCAGCGTGGGGGCTGGGCTGATCTCAGCAGATTAATAACTATAAAAGGGGCTCAGAATTAAGCTTGATTTTTATTGACACGCAGGCCCCTTTGCACCACTCTGGCAGCGCACAGAGGCTTAGAGTGAATGTAGGTGTCAATTGTATTTTCAACTAATATATTTGCCAGTAGGAACATTTGCTGCAGGAAAAATTCTGTTTCGAAACAATATTTGGATTTTCTGCGTGAGGAATATGGAACATTTAAATGACGAGTTCAATTTCAAACTGACTTTTCAAAATGAAACTTTCTTTTGTTGTGTTCACCTAAAATGTCACTTTGTTTTGGTTTTCCATTTCAGGTTCATATTTTGGGGGTTCTGCCCCCACCCTTTCTGCTCCAGTATGATGCTCCTATATGCAATATGCTGGGATATCTCAGCAACGTATATCTGACTAGTTTAGCACGTTCTAAAATACAGTTTGGAAGGTATTCGTTAAATAGAGCTAGCTAGCTTGATCTAACATACTACCTATCGAAGCTAGCCTAGACAAGGGGTGAGAAAAGGGCCACCCCTCTATCCTGCAAATATTTACCCATATACTTCATTTTAAGTAGAGCACAACCCCCATTAACACTCATGCTTAGAGTAAATTGGTGGGATTAATCATGTACTTAAAATTAAGCATGTGGAAGTGTTTCTAGGATTAGGCCCTACATTGGTATTGTTTGGTTCACTTTTGTTACAGTTATTTATTTATTTATTTTAAAAAAGCAGCCTTTGAAAGTTGCTTGAAAGATACTTTGACGATAAGGGCCATATTAGCAACTAGGTAGACAAAACACAGCCTAGAAAACTAATGGTATCAAATACTTGATAGTGTCCCTTCTATCAAGGTTTCAGTAGGGCTTACATTATCCCATCCTATTTTCACATGCTCATCACCAGAGCTAGTCAAATAGTTCATTTTGAATAATATTTGTTACAAATTCTGGCTATCTTTTCATCAAGTAGTTATTAGTGAAAAAGGTTTTCTATTATTTAATTGTCTCTGCTGATAATGTTCTGAATAATTCTCCTCTTCAGCCAAAATTATCCTGGCTTTGTCTGAGACCAGAGATGATGTTTTTGTGCAACATCTCATCAGCAGTTTTTAGTTTAGTCATTTTAAAAATGCATTTCCCCCCATTTTAAAAAGTATTCTTGTCAGTTCCTTGACCAGCCGTGCTGAAAACATTCTGAAAAATTCTCCTTTTCAGCTGAATTTTTCCTTGTTTTGTCTTGTGCTGCCCACTTTGTAAGTTCCATCTCCTGGGTGAGTTAGAACCACAGCAAGAGCATAGCTGAGACTTTCAAGCTCTGTTGGTGAAGTTGGCAAACCCTGGGCAAACCCAATGCTTGCATTGTATTTCTAGTGAGCCACAAAAAGACCATGTCACTCTCACCTGGGAAAAGAATCCAGAGCAAAACCGAGAAAATCCTCATGGTCCTGGTTCCCTAGGTGGGTGAATCTCTCCTCTGGTAGATCTGGGTTCTCCAGGAGATCGCAGGGACCCTCTTCCTTTTGTGAGAGTTGAAAATGAAACCCCAAGACTCACTGACCAGTTCTATGGTGTCAAGTTTTAGATCTATCCGCTGCCTCACCCCACTTCCCTTGAAAAGGCTGCTGTTTGACCACAGAAAGAAGTTGCTCAACCTACATTCTCCGGTGACTGGTATTTGCTTCTTTTTAAAAAAAGGAGAAGCATGATTAAAGAAAACGTCACAGATCACTGAGAGAAAAGCTGGGCCACAGTTCCCATAATTTGAAGGTTTCTGAAAGGTTTTTCTGAGTGCCATGCTAAGACTTTGTCTACACTGCAGTTTAGTGGTGGACATAGCTACCGAGATTAGCGCTGAACTGGTGCAAACCCAGGACTGCCAACTTCAAACATTCAAAAATCACAGGATCAAAGAGTTCAAGCTTGTGGCTCTCATCTCCAGGTACCAACATGATCAGAACAGTTAGGAATGGGGGCGGCTCCAGGCCCCAGCACGCCAAGCACGTGCTTGGGGCGGCATGCCGCGGGAGGCACTCTGCCGGTCGCCGAGAGGGCGGCAGGCAGGCAGCCTTCGGCAGCATGCCTGTGGAGGGTCCACTGGTCCCGCGGCTTCGTTGGACCTCCCGCTGGCGTGCCCAAGCCAGCCCTGCCCCTGTGGAGGCCTGCCCCCCCTGCAGGGGGGCTGTGTAGGGACTCAGAATAGCTAGGGACGGCCCTGACACACACACAGCTGCATATGCGGACCACAATGGTAAATAGGTTGAGAACCGCTGATGTAGACTTACCCACTGAGGCTTCAGCTACCTGTGTGTCTACATCACTAACTATTTCTATATGGCAGCACTGATATCGTCCCTCTCCCCAAAACACTCAAAAATCATGTGTAGGGCCTCAACAACCATGAGATTGGTTTTAAAATCTCAAGAGTTTTTGTTCATTTCAAGATGCCTTTTGGGTTTTTTTTATCTTCCACTTTTTGAAACCTAAGGGTGCACTTGGGTCACCTTTTCAATTTTTTCTCTGCTGTGGGGTGGGCTGGAAACATATTGTTTATTTTTCTAAGGAAAGCTGAGATTCTCCCATCATTCCAAGAATCCAGGAGCTGGGGCTTTAAACAAAGCAGCGAACGTTGTGAGACTTGCACTAAAACCATGAGAGCTGGTAATATTGGGGCAGCCGAGCGGATCTGGTGGGAGCTGTGCAGGCAGGGGGGTTATCATGGAGGTGTTGAGGGGCAGAGCTTAAAGAAGAGTGGAGCTGCTGTGGGCAAAATAGGGAGAAGGAGCCAATTCCACACTCCCTGCCACTCCAGCATCATGACTCAACGTGGGGTTACTGGAGGTACTAGCGGGTGGGTGGTACGAGGGCCCCTAGTGGTGGAGATGAGGCTAGGAAGGAAAGGCTGGAGGGCATAAGGGGAAAATTTGGAAACTGCAAGGGAGAAGGAGAAGAGGGAAAGTCTCCAAGTATGAAGACTGGAATATACCATGTTCCTCCCTCACCCCCCATTTACTGTCTCTCTTTTCCAGAGGGGTGTGTGTGTGAGAGAGAAAGGATGAAAGTAACTCTGAGTCCAATTGATAAGTGAAATGGCTCAGATAAAGTCAAAGGTTTGAAGGGAAAACCATGAACTTCTCAGCTGGAAGGAGCAGAAATCACCCCAGCGAAGCTTTTTTTCTATCTTTTCTTTAAAATGCCTCAAAAGAAAATTACCTCCCTTTGGGACAGTCACATTCCCTGTGGGACTTTGCAGAGCCTTCAGCTTTTCTGAAACCTGAAACATTTATTTTGTCTCATTTGGTGTCTCTAGGGTGACCAAACAGCAAATGTGAAAAATCAGGATGGGAGTAGGGGGTAATAGGAGCCTATATAAGAAGACGACCCAAAAATCGGGACTGTCCCTATAAAATCGGGACATCTGGGCACCCTAGGTGTCTCATTGACTTTTCTCTGTTCTCTCCCTCTGTCCTTGTTACACAGTCTATAAACCTGAAAGTGGAAATGAACAAGAAAGAGAGTCCATGTAACCAATGACCTGCTGAGGTAGCCTTTCAGACCTTATCCACTTGGTTCCCAAGAACTCAGCTTGATGCTGAATGCAACACTGAGGTTTCTTTCTTGGCATACAATCAAATTATACTTGAGTTGATCAGGCTCAAGTGTAGAGGGTGGCTACAGGGTCTACCACACATTCAATGTACATAATCATGAATCAGCTTCTAGACACACTTACACTTAATACTACTGGTTAATAGATCGGATCACACATTCTGTGAATGATCCACTTATTTTTGTAGCCAATTCCTGTCTGGATCATGAGCTGTTCACATGCTGCAAGCAAACACATGTTGCTTACTATCCTACTATCTCTTTTCTACCAGCTACATCTTTTACATATTTACAAGGCTACTGTCAATTCATGCTTTGTTCATTGATTCATGTTTTTGCTCAGAACAGACTAACATGGACTATGTGGAAGTGGAAAAAGAAGCGCAGACATCTTAGTCTTCTAGGAAGAGCAAGAGTCAGGCTAACGCTGACAGCTAATAACACAGGACTTCCAGGCAGGACCTGGGAGAGTGGAAAAGAACCGTAAGAGAGGTTGGTTTGACCTTGTGTTAGATACGAATGGAACGCAGTCTATAGCAAGAATTGCTGAGAAAAGTAAGACATCAGGAAGGAATATGTATAAACAAAATGCAGTTGTGATCATTACTGTATGTAACACAAGGTGTAAATGGTTGCCTTAATTTTTTATCTTTTGGGAGACCTGCTTTTGTGCACTCTCCCCCTTGCAATATTGCTTGAGAATGAACTGCCTCTGACATGTTGCAACCAACACAAGCATGAAGGACTGTGTTATTCTTCCACAGTTTGGTGCCATGACTCGGATGGCTAACGCCCAGCAACAAACGACTGCAGACTGTTCCCCTGAGAACCTCATAGTGCCATAATAGAGGTAAGATACCTTTTTAAATATCTATTGGGGTATTGCAGGAGGACTGTCTGTGGAACCGCTGATCCTTTTGGGCTCACGCAATCCAAACTTTTGCTTATGCAACAAGATCAGATGCAGAACGGTGTTGGGGAATTGGTTGCCCCATGTAAGGCTAGTTGTATGCCTACGCGGGGGCTGGGAAATGTGTTGCCCCAGGGTAAAGCCAATGTGTGGCTTAGGTCAGACCTATGTGAGTTAAGGGGTTATGGTGATGCCCTCAGATTAGAACACAGGTGTGTTCAGTCCGTATGGAGGGGTTGTGGTGACGCCCTCTGGTTAACCCCACCCCCCCCAAAATGAAGTGTTGTGATAAGAAGGAATAGAGGCCTGGGGGGAGGGTGCGTGTGTGTGTGCCAGTGTGAATGAGGGCCACCGGAAGATGCCCAGAGCTCCCTGCGAAACCCACAAGCTCATGACCAGGGACGTCTCTAATGCAAGCCTGGTGGCTGCACCTTAGTGGATTGGTAGAAGATCCAACCCAAGGCGGGCTGTCTCTGCATGGCATGACCGTCGAGGGGCCTGCCTGGGTCTAGGATTGTGTGAACCCATCTTCCCTCCCACTCTCCTCCCCGTCTGAGCCACTGACTGGTCTGACCATTTCACTGGAAGCAATCAGAGTAAGCGGCACCGTCTCTCTGAGACTAGCCGACGCTCTTTGCTGAAGGGAGGTGTAGGAGGGTCGTGGACATCCTCGATAAACCTTTCCTGTGTACGTGATCCAGAGAGGTGGTGTGGTTATTTTAGCATTATGAGCCACTGACCTCTGTGGACCCTTTCCTGGGGAAGTGAGAGAATGAGAATTTTCTTTAGCTCATGAGCCGCTGACCTAGTGGACAGGGTGCCCCCCACACTGAGTTTCCCTAGTTTATGAGCCGCTAGCAGACAGGGCGCCTCCCCCGGTGTGTGTGATTGGAAAATGGGTGGGGTGAACCGAGGGATGTTCTGGCCGTGGCTTCCTGCCTCCCGCATTGGCCTGGGACCGCGAACCGCGGCCAGTGGGAGCCGCGATCGGCCGAACTTGCCGACGCGGCAGATAAACAAACCGGGCCGGCCCGCCAGGGTGCTTACCCTGGTGAGCCGGGAGCCACTGGTTGCCGACCCCTGGGCTAGATGGTGACTGGCAGTAGCCTTACACTGAGGCGAGGTGGGGTTAGTGGGTGGGGGTTCCCCTGGGTGGGGAGACCCGGAGTGTGGGGGTACTGCTGGGAGGGGGGGCAGTAGCCCAGAGAAAGGGGCACTGAGGTCCTGGGTGGGACATGGAGGCCAAGGGGATCACAAGCCTGCAGGGGGCACTCCAGGATGCTGGAAGAGCTAATTCCCATGGACAACCAGCAGGAGGTACCACAGGGGGGAGTCCACTCCTTTACAGTACCCCACACTAAGCCTCAAGGTGGCTCTGTGTAATCAACGGTCACTTGCAAAAGGGGAGCCAAAAGGGGTTGTTTTTCCTTTTCAAATCACTGTGTGTTTGAAAACAGGAGTTAAAGGGAACAGGCAATCAGAACTCTGGTAAAAGTTTTAACCTGTGAATGACTCTGAATCCAAAAGCAAGCCGAGAGCGTCTGTGTTGTGTTAATGCAAATCACCTAATGATAAAGATAGAAGCCATTGAAACCTGGCCTGCCTATGAAACAAATACAGGAAAATACGGGGGCAATTCCTCTGTTTTGCCTGAAATAAGCAAGGTTCTTTGTATAAGAGAAATATTTTAAACAATGACCACCCCAGAGGGGATAGAAATATCCTCTCTGTCTTTATTAAAAAATAGGAAAAGCTGATACCAACTGAAAAGCCAAAAATGCTCTTGGAGTGTTGCTGGATTCATTTTACATCCTGATCGCCTTCAGTGCTTCCTGGGCAGCTGCCTGGTTGCGCCCAGGGTGCTTTTGCCCTATTTGGCTTGCGTGCAGCACGGAGTGGCACGTGTGAGCAAAAGGGGGGATGATTGCTGTAGTTAAATGAGACTGGTTTGTACCAGTGTTTTTCTCCTGTGGCCCAGCAATACTGCCAACTGTGTGTAATCTGCCAGCAACATAATGTTGGTAAAGGTGTTAAGGTTAGGCAGGCAGCACATCCCCCTTCCTGAGGACTTTTGTAAATATTCAGATTGATTTTATTCAAATGTCTAAATGTTGTAATTGAGTATGTATTAGCTTTAGTTGATGTATTTTCAAATTGGATTGAGGCCTTCCCTTGCAGAAGGGTAGATGCCAAGAATTTGGCCCTGGGCTCTCCAACTCCATGATAAGAACCTAGATACCCTGGCCTGGGAAGCATACAGACAGACACTTCCAGCAGACTTCATCCTCTGAGAACGTGAGCGAAATAGCTTCACTTGACGTGAGAAGAAAATCACGGTGTGGGATACTTTGTGCAAAGCTGGAAAATGAATCCTCCTCCTGCTGCTTCAGATCCACTTCTAAGAACTAGCAAAGAGGCGGTTCATGAGCTGCAAGGAAAACAACGACACCACCGGTGACTGGAGGAGAAACACATTATGCTGGGAGCTTTTTGTTCATAGCCATCATGGGGTAAGTCTGGTCCTATGAATTGCACACCAGGGCTATAGAGCAGCAAGGATGTCTGTCTCCCTACTCACACACAGACTCATCACACCCCTATGTAAAGGTTTTGGTTAAATCATGGCCCTGCTAGTACACCAGAGAGCCATAAGGGGTGCAATTTAGGTATCCATGCAGGAGAGGAAGCAGATGCAGCAGAGCACAGGACAGGTAGAAGGTAAAGGTTGGGGACTGGGTGGATCATTGGCTCCACCTCCCCAATGAACCTGGCAGTGTAGCTGAGCCAATTCACCACTGGAAGTTCTCCACATCGGTTATAGATCAGGTGGTTTGCTCCATCCCTGAAGCGGGGGGGGGGGGGGGGGAAATGGACGGGGGGAGAACAGAAGGGACATTGTAACTTGGGCAGTAATGATCTGCCTCCCAGGGTGCTCCAGGGGCAATGCAACAACTCCCTGCCCCTTACTCTGCTCACAGTAAAGCTATGATTGAGCCCTCGGTGTTCAAGAGAAGAGTGAGAACATTCCCATGGAGCGTGTCACCCCATAGTGGGAATGTTAGATGCTCTCACCTTGTCTGTCTGGCACCATCTCCCTGTGGCTTCTCCTGTAGCGTACGCTCATCCAGATCCTAACAGAGACTATGCACAGCAAGAGGAGACCCTTCGATAAGCCCAGGAGCAGGAAACAGAGGATGATGAGTTGGAATCTATGCAGTAGAGATACAATAGAAACTCTAAAGCTCTGTAAATTTGAACAGTCCTCCAATAAAACATTCCGGGGCTGCTCTCAGGCTGAAGATGTGCAGAGTTTCATTGTTGAAGATAGTGTCAAGTATCAGAGGGGTGGCCTTGTTAATCTGTATCCACAAAAACAATGAGAAGCCCAGTGGCACCTTAAAGACTAACAAATGTATTTGGGCATAAGCTTTCAGGTGTAAAAAATCCATTTGCATATGAAGAAGTGGGTTTTTTACCAATGAAAGCTTATGCCCAAATAAATGTGTTAGTCTTTAAGGTGCCACCGGACTCCTTGTTATTGTAGAAGATGCAACATAGAGCCTCAGCACCTGCCCTTATAGGGAACCACAGCACCTACTTGTTTCAGAGGGGTAGCCGTGTTTAGTCTGAATCTGTAAAAAGTGAAAGGAGTCCTGTAGCATAAGCTTTCATGGGTGACTACCCACTTCATCAGACACACCTACTTGGGGATTCATTCATCCTGTTGTACAGTCTGATCTGACTGAATCCAGACAGTCCCTGTCCAGTGCAACTCTGCATCTAGAATTGCCATTTTCCTTCATGTGAATCCAGCCTCACTGGACCTCCAGGTTCTTGCTGATAAAAGCAACATTCATTTTTCTGTGGGATGTTATCACCAATGAGGTCACTATCCTTTGTGCCTCTGGAGATGGATGTTGCTAGGGCACCGGGAGAAGTGACCAGAGTGACATGGAACAGGAGTAATGGCACTCACCGTGCAGGAGTGATGTGTGTGGTAGGGGAGAAACTGGATTCAGTCTTTGTTGGAGAAGGCAAATCTGGCTGCATTGTTGCTTGTGATGTCCTTACAGTCAGGAATAGGGAAGAATTATCTGTAGAGAAAATCAGAGATCCAGTCTAGTCTACAAATCAACCCAACCTGAAATGTTTGGCATAAATCTGATCATTAATGAGTCTGTTGCTGTCCCAGAACCTTCACACTTAATCCTGGCCCACATCCCAGTCCAAGCTTTTGTTGGCTGCCAGCTGTAGCATTTTTATAGGATGGATTGCTCCTGAGGACTAAGCACATTATCTTCCCTCTACTTCTGGCTAACTGGTGTGGCTAACTGCCAAATCATGAATGTACACACTCCTTAGGTGTGCTTTAAATGAGGCAGGTATCTGCAGACTCCATTGTTAGCTGGGCCAGCATCACTTTCTTCATTAATTTAATAGCCAAGTGATATATCTCACCTCAGTTATTTAAAGAAAATAACACAGCACTCTGTCTTCATCTAATCATGTCAGAAAAAATAAATATGTACAAAAAAATTGAAATTGAAAAATTCCAAATAAAAACCTTCCTTTCAGAAACCAGTTGGAATCACCAAGGGACAGAAAATGATTTACCCCTCACCACCCTTACAAACAGCAAGCAGTTACAGATCAAGGAAGGGGATAGTTTAGGACATCATCAATCTTACCCTGCCCACACAGTAAATGAAGGAATCTTCTCCCAGTATATTTCAGCCCGACTCAACAACCCCAGCTCTGAGTCCCCTGCACTTTCCTTTTAATGAGAGTTACAAAAATGAGCCAGCTGCACTTGAAGGCCCCAGTGTTTTGCTCTCCCTCCTAGTCACCTGGGGCAGGTTTCTGTTCGATCTGCCAAGAAGTGGCAAAACAAAATATCCCGCCTGAAACTGACCTGAAGTGCCCGCCGCTGTTGGCTGCGCTCATCTCCCCCACACCTCCCAAAATATGTGGGTTACCGATATCTCTAGTCCAGGGGGGACGTGTCTGGAGTCTGGCAGCTCCCCCTCCTCTGGTCGCTCTGCCAAGGGCCTTCTACACCCCTGGGCCCCCCTTCTCCTTCTCCTCCTCCCCCCCTATCGGGGAGGCGCCCCGCCCCTGCCTGGCGTTGCCTCCGCCCTCGCTCGGGCTCATGCAGCCACTGGGGAGCGGGGCCGAGCCTGGGGGCGGGTCTCAGTAGCGGGGCGATTAGCGCTGCGGGGCTGGGCAGGGGCCGGGCGGCGCTGGGCAAAGGGCGCTGCGGGGAGCCGCGGAGGGGCTCGATGGCTGGTCCGGGGCAGCCCCCGCCCTCCGGCCCCTCGCAACCCCGGGCCGGGCGCTGCGCAGAGCGGGCTGCGGCGTTTGGCCCCGCCCGGGTTACAGCAGATCTGCCGGTCTCGACACCTGCCCCCTTCCGCCGCCCAGCGCCCCCCGGCCCTGCCCCGAGCCCGGCAGCCCCGACACTTCCGGGGGGCAGCGCTGGGATTTACCTGGGGAGACGGTGAGTGTCACAGCGGCCCTGGGATTAAGGAGCCCGATCCTGTCTACCCCGCAGTGGTACGTGCCGGCGTCTGCCGGTGTCAGGTTCTCCACGGTCACGGTGAACACGCGCTGGGTGCGATCGTCTCGGATGGAGACTCTGCCCCGCGTCACCTCCGCCTCCGACCCGTCGGTCTCGACGATGTGAAGCCCGTCGGAACAGCTCCAGCCTGCTACCAAACCTGCCCGGCACCAGAACTTCGGATAATCCTCATAGCCCGCCCGGTACCGGCACCGCACCGCCACCGACCCGCCCGCGGGGCCGCGCACTGCCCCGGGGCCCGTCACCGCCCAGCAGCCTGCGAGGGACAGAGACAGTGAGACCCGGGGCGCCCTTCTGCCCGCCACCAGCAGTGTCCTGACCCCATATGGTTTTCCATTTCAGGTTCATATTTGGGGGGTTCTCCCCACCCCCTTTCTACTCCACTGTGATGCTCCAACGTGCACCATGCTGGGATATCCCAGCAATATAAACCTGACTAGTTTAGCACTTTCTAAAATACAGTTTGGAAGGTATTAGTTAAATAGAGTTAGCTAGCTTGATCTAACATAATATCTATAAATGCTAATCTAGACAAGGGGTGAGAAAAGTGCCACCCCTCTATCCTGCAAATATTTACCCATGTGCTTCATTTTAAGTAGAGCAGAACCCCCCCACTGGCACTCATGCTTAGAGTAAATCAGTGGGATTCATCATGTTCTTAAAATTAAGCATGTGGAAGTGTTTCTAGGATTAGGCCCTATATTGGTATTGTTTGGTTCACTTTTGTTACAGTTATTTATTTATTGATTGATTGATTCTTAAAAAATAGCCTTTGAAAGTCGCTTGAAAGATACTTTGACAATAAGGGCCATATTAGCAACTAGGTAGACAAACACAGCCTAGAAAACTAATTACATCAAATACTTGATAGTGTCCCTTCTATCAAGATTTCAGAAGGGTTTACCTTATCCCATCCTATTTTCACATGCTCATCACCAGAGCTGGTCAAACAGTTCATTTTGATTAATATTTGTCACAAATTCTGGCTATCTTTTCATCAAGCACTTATTAGTGAATAAGGTTTTCCATTATTTAATTGTCTCTGCTGATAATGTTCTGAATAATTCTGCTCTTCAGCCAAAATTATCCTGGCTTTGTGTGAGACCAGAGATGATGTTTTTGTGCAAAATTTCATCAGCAGTTTTTAGTTTAGTCATTTTAAAAATGCATTTCCCCCCATTTTAAAAAGTATTCTTGTCAGTTCCTTGACCAGCTGTGCTGAGAACATTCTGGAAAATTCTCCTTTTCAGCTGAATTTTTCCTTGCTTTGTCTTTGTCCTGCCCACTTTGTAAGTTCCATCTCCTGGGTGAGTTAGAACCACAGCAAGAGCATAGCTGAGACTTTCAAGCTCTGTTGGTGAAGTTGGCAAACCCAATACTTGCATTGTATTTCTAGTGAGCCACAAAAAGACCATGTCACTCTCACCTGGGAAAAGAATCCAGAGCAAAACAGAGGAAATCCTCATGGTCCTGGTTCCCTAGGTGGGTGAATCTCTCCTCTGGTAGATCTGGGTTCTCCAGGAGATCGCAGGGACCCTCTTCCTTTTGTGAGAATTGATAATGAAACCCCAAGACTCACTGACCAGGTCTATGGTGTCAAGTTACTAGATCTATCAGCTGCCTCGCCCCACTTCCCTTTATCAGAGGGATAGCCGTGTTAGTCTGGATCTGTAAAAGCAGCAAAGAATCCTGTGGCACCTTATAGACTAACAGACGTTTTGCAGCATGAGCTTTCGTGGGTGAATACCCACTTCTTCAGATGCAAGTGGTGGAAATTTCCAGGGGCAGGTTTATATATGCAAGCAAGAAGCAAGCTGGAGATAACGAGGTTAGTTCAATCAGGGAGGATGAGGCCCTGTTCTAGCAGTTGAGTGAAAACCAAGGGAGGAGAAACTGGTTCTGTAGTTGGCAAGCCATTCACAGTCTTTGTTTAATCCTGAGCTGATGGTGTCAAATTTGCAGATGAACTAGAGCTCCGCAGTTTCTCTTTGAAGTCTGGTCCTGAAGTTTTTTTGCTGCAGGACGGCCACCTTAAGATCTGCTATTGTGTGGCCAGGGAGGTTGAAGTGTTCTCCTACAGGTTTTTGTATATTGCCATTCCTAATATCTGATTTGTGTCCATTTATCCTTTTCCTTAGAGACTGTCCCGTTTGGCCGATGTACATAGCAGAGGGGCATTGCTGGCATATGATGGCATATATTACATTGGTGGACGTGCAGGTGAATGAACCGGTGATGGTGTGGCTGATCTGGTTAGGTCCTGTGATGGTGTCGCTGGTGTAGATATGTGGGCAGAGTTGGCATCGAGGTTTGTTGCATGGATTGGTTCCTGAGCTAGAGTTACTATGGTGCAGGGTGCAGTTACTGGTGCACTTCCCTTTGAAAGGCTGCTGTTTGACCACAGAAAGAAGTTGCTCAACCTACATTCTCCGGTGATTGGTATTTGCTTCTTTTTTAAAAAAGGAGAAGCATGATTAAAGAAAAGATCACTGAGAGAAAAGCTGGGTCACGGTTCCCATAATTTGAAGGTTTCTGAAAGGTTTTTCTGAGTGCCATGCTAAGACTTTGTCTACACTGCAGTTTAGTGGTGGACATAGCTACCGAGATTAGCGCTGAACTGGTGCAAACCCAGGACTGCCAACTTCAAACATTCAAAAATCACAGGATCAAAGAGTTCAAGCTTGTGGCTCTCATCTCCAGGTACCAACATGATCACATCAGAACAGTTAGGAACAGGGGCGGCTCCAGGCCCCAGCACGCCAAGCACGTGCTTGGGGCAGCATGCCGCGGGAGGCGCTCTGCCGGTCGCCGGGAGGGCGGCAGGCAGGCAGCCTTCGGCAGCATGCCTGTGGAGGGTCCGCTGGTCTCGCGGCTTCGTTGGACCTCCCGCTGGCGTGCCCAAGCCAGCCCTGCCCCTGTGGAGGCCTGCCCCCCCCTGCAGGGGGGCTGTGTAGGGACCCAGAATAGCTAGGGACGGCCCTGACACACACACAGCTGCATATGCGGACCACCATGGTAAATAGGTTGAGAACCGCTGATGTAGACTTACCCACTGAGGCTTCAGCTACCTGTGTGTCTACATCACTAACTATTTCTATATGGCAGCACTGATATCGTCCCTCCCCCCAAAACACTCAAAAATCATGTGTAGGGCCTCAGCAACCATGAGATTGGTTTTAAAATCTCAAGAGTTTTTGTTCATTTCAAGATGCCTTTTGGGTTTCTTTTATCTTCCACTTTTTGAAACCTAAGGGTGCACTTGGGTCACCTTTTCAATTTTTTCTCTGCTGTGGGGTGGGCTGGAAACATATTGTTTATTTTTCTAAGGAAAGCTGAGATTCTCCCATCATTCCAAGAATCCAGGAGCTGGGGCTTTAAACAAAGCAGTGAACGTTGTGAGACTTGCACTAAAACCATGAGAGCTGGTAATATTGGGGCAGCCAAGCGGATCTGGTGGGAGCTGTGCAGGCAGGGGGGTTATCATGGAGGTGTTGAGGGGCAGAGCTTAAAGAAGAGTGGAGCTGCTGTGGGCAAAATAGGGAGAAGGAGCCAATTCCACACTCCCTGCCACTCCAGCATCATGACTCAACGTGGGGTTACTGGAGGTACTAGCGGGTGGGTGGTACGAGGGCCCCTAGTGGTGGAGATGAGGCTAGGAAGGAAAGGCTGGAGGGCATAAGGGGAAAATTTGGAAACTGCAAGGGAGAAGGAGAAGAGGGAAAGTCTCCAAGTATGAAGACTGGAATATACCATGTTCCTCCCTCACCCCCCATTTACTGTCTCTCTTTTCCAGAGGTGTGTGTGTGAGAGAGAGAAAGGATGAAAGTAACTCTGAGTCCAATTGATAAGTGAAATGGCTCAGATAAAGTCAAAGGTTTGAAGGGAAAACCGTGAACTTCTCAGCTGGAAGGAGCAGAAATCACCCCAGCGAAGCTTTTTTTCTATCTTTTCTTTAAAATGCCTCAAAAGAAAATGACCTCCCTTTGGGACAGTCACATTCCCTGTGGGACTTTGCAGAGCCTTCAGCTTTTCTGAAACCTGAAACATTTATTTTGTCTCATTTGGTGTCTCTAGGGTGACCAAACAGCAAATGTGAAAAATCAGGATGGGAGTAGGGGGTAATAGGAGCCTATATAAGAAGACAGCCCAAAAATCGGGACTGTCCCTATAAAATCGGGACATCTGGGCACCCTAGGTGTCTCATTGACTTTTCTCTGTTCTCTCCCTCTGTCCTTGTTACACAGTCTATAAACCTGAAAGTGGAAATGAACAAGAAAGAGAGTCCATGTAACCAATGACCTGCTGAGGTAGCCTTTCAGATCTTATCCACTTGGTTCCCAAGAACTCAGCTTGATGCTGAATGCAACACTGAGGTTTCTTTCTTGGCATACAATCAAATTATACTTGAGTTGATCAGGCTCAAGTGTAGAGGGTGGCTACAGGGTCTACCACACATTCAATGTACATAATCATGAATCAGCTTCTAGACACACTTACACTTAATACTACTGGTTAATAGAACGGATCACACACTCTATGAATGATCCACTTATTTTTGTAGCCAATTCCTGTCTGGATCATGAGCTGTTCACATGCTGCAAGCAAACACATGTTGCTTACTATCCTACTATCTCTTTCCTACCAGCTACATCTTTTACATATTTACAAGGCTACTGTCAATTCATGCTTTGTTCATTGATTCATGTTTTTGCTCAGAACAGACTAACATGGACTATGTGGAAGTGGAAAAAGAAGCGCAGACATCTTAGTCTTCTAGGAAGAGCAAGAGTCAGGCTAACGCTGACAGCTAATAACACAGGACTTCCAGGCAGGACCTGGGAGAGTGGAAAAGAACCGTAAGAGAGGTTGGTTTGACCTTGTGTTAGATACGAATGGAACGCAGTCTATAGCAAGAATTGCTGAGAAAAGTAAGACATCAGGAAGGAATATGTATAAACAAAATGCAGTTGTGATCATTACTGTATGTAACACAAGGTGTAAATGGTTGCCTTAATTTTTTATCTTTTGGGAGACCTGCTTTTGTGCACTCTCCCCCTTGCAATATTGCTTGAGAATGAACTGCCTCTGACATGTTGCAACCAACACAAGCGTGAAGGACTGTGTTATTCTTCCACAGTTTGGTGCCATGACTCGGATGGCTAACGCCCAGCAACAAACGACTGCAGACTGTTCCCCTGAGAACCTCATAGTGCCATAATAGAGGTAAGATACCTTTTTAAATATCTATTGGGGTATTGCAGGAGGACTGTCTGTGGAACCGCTGATCCTTTTGGGCTCACGCAATCCAAACTTTTGCTTATGCAACAAGATCAGATGCAGAACGGTGTTGGGGAATTGGTTGCCCCATGTAAGGCTAGTTGTATGCGTACGCGGGGGCTGGGAAATGTGTTGCCCCAGGGTAAAGCCAATGTGTGGCTTAGGTCAGACCTATGTGAGTTAAGGGGTTATGGTGATGCCCTCAGATTAGAACACAGGTGTGTTCAGTCCGTATGGAGGGGTTGTGGTGACGCCCTCTGGTTAACCCCCCCCCCCCAAAATGAAGTGTTGTGATAAGAAGGAATAGAGGCCTGGGGGGAGGGTGCGTGTGTGTGTGCCAGTGTGAATGAGGGCCACCGGAAGATGCCCAGAGCTCCCTGCGAAACCCACAAGCTCATGACCAGGGACGTCTCTAATGCAAGCCTGGTGGCTGCACCTTAGTGGATTGGTAGAAGATCCAACCCAAGGCGGGCTGTCTCTGCATGGCATGACCGTTGAGGGGCCTGCCTGGGTCTAGGATTGTGTGAACCCATCTTCCCTCCCACTCTCCTCCCCGTCTGAGCCACTGACTGGTCTGACCATTTCACTGGAAGCAATCAGAGTAAGCGGCACCGTCTCTCTGAGACTAGCCGACGCTCTTTGCTGAAGGGAGGTGTAGGAGGGTCGTGGACATCCTCGATAAACCTTTCCTGTGTACGTGATCCAGAGAGGTGGTGTGGTTATTTTAGCATTATGAGCCACTGACCTCTGTGGACCCTTTCCTGGGGAAGTGAGAGAATGAGAATTTTCTTTAGCTCATGAGCCGCTGACCTAGTGGACAGGATGCCCCCCACACTGAGTTTCCCTAGTTTATGAGCCGCTAGCAGACAGGGCGCCTCCCCCGGTGTGTGTGATTGGAAAATGGGTGGGGTGAACCGAGGGATGTTCTGGCCGTGGCTTCCTGCCTCCCACATTGGCCTGGGACCGCGAACCGCGGCCAGTGGGAGCCGCGATCGGCCGAACTTGCCGACGCGGCAGATAAACAAACCGGGCCGGCCCGCCAGGGTGCTTACCCTGGCGAGCCGGGAGCCACTGGTTGCCGACCCCTGGGCTAGATGGTGACTGGCAGTAGCCTTACACTGAGGCGAGGTGGGGTTAGTGGGTGGGAGTTCCCCTGGGTGGGGAGACCCGGAGTGTGGGGGTACTGCTGGGAGGGGGGGCAGTAGCCCAGAGAAAGGGGCACTGAGGTCCTGGGTGGGACATGGGGGCCAAGGGGATCACAAGCCTGCAGGGGGCACTCCAGGATGCTGGAAGAGCTAATTCCCATGGACAACCAGCAGGAGGTACCACAGGGGGGAGTCCACTCCTTTACAGTACCCCACACTAAGCCTCAAGGTGGCTCTGTGTAATTTAACGGTCACTTGCAAAAGGGGAGCCAAAAGGGGTTGTTTTTCCTTTTCAAATCACTGTGTGTTTGAAAACAGGAGTTAAAGGGAACAGGCAATCAGAACTCTGGTAAGAGTTTTAACCTGTGAATGACTCTGAATCCAAAAGCAAGCCGAGAGCGTCTGTGTTGTGTTAATGCAAATCACCTAATGATAAAGATAGAAGCCATTGAAACCTGGCCTGCCTATGAAACAAATACAGGAAAATACGGGGGCAATTCCTCTGTTTTGCCTGAAATAAGCAAGGTTCTTTGTATAAGAGAAATATTTTAAACAATGACCACCCCAGAGGGGATAGAAATATCCTCTCTGTCTTTATTAAAAAATAGGAAAAGCTGATACCAACTGAAAAGCCAAAAATGCTCTTGGAGTGTTGCTGGATTCATTTTACATCCTGATCGCCTTCAGTGCTTCCTGGGCAGCTGCCTGGTTGCGCCCAGGGTGCTTTTGCCCTATTTGGCTTGCGTGCACCACGGAGTGGCACGTGTGAGCAAAAGGGGGGATGATTGCTGTAGTTAAATGAGACTGGTTTGTACCAGTTTTTTTCTCCTGTGGCCCAGCAATACTGCCAACCGTGTGTAATCTGCCAGCAACATAATGTTGGTAAAGCTGTTAAGGTTAGGCAGGCAGCACATCCCCCTTCCTGAAGACTTTTGTAAATATTCAGATTGATTTTATTCAAATGTCTAAATGTTGTAATTGAGTATGTATTCGCTTTAGCTGATGTATTTTCAAATTGGATTGAGGCCTTCCCTTGCAGAAGGTCAGATGCCAAGACTGATGTGAAATTGTTGCTTAAGGATTTTGTACCACGATTTGGCATACCTGTGAGTATCAACAGTGACTGTGGAACTCATTTTACTGGACAGATAGTAAAAGAATTATGTGCAGCTCTGCAGAATCAACATGATCTCCATTGCCCCCACCATCTGCAGGGACAGTGAAACGTCAGAGTGGGATTTTGAAAATTAAACTGGCCAAGATTTGTGCTGAGATGAACTTAAAGTGGCCAAATGCCGTCCCATTAGCATTGATGAATATGAGAGCCACTCCCAACCGAAAGACTGGACTTAGCCCACATGAGATCCTGACAGGGTGCCCAATGTGACTACAGGCTGCTCCCCCACTGACCTTTGCCCAGATGGACATCCATTTAATGGATGACACAGTGCTTAATTATCGTCAGGAACTAATGAAATGTATCAGGTCTTTTATACACAGGTGAAAGAAGCACTACCCAAGGATCCTGAGCAACCCTGCCACTCGCTGGAACCAGGAGACTGAGTCTACATAAAGGTCCATCAGCAAAAGACTGCTCTGGCCCCACCCTGGAAAGGCCCTTACCAAATCCTGTTAACTACCAACGTTGCTGTGAAGTGCCAAGGACTGACTGCCTGGACCCATCCTTCTCATTGCAAAAAGGCCCCTCCACCTCAAGATGACCCTCTGACTGCTGATCAGCCTGTCCCTCCTTTTGTTACTACTTTTCCTCCTTCTGGACAGCAGGAGAAAAGGACAAGGTGAAGTGCTGGTAACCTCTCCCTTGTCCACTAACAGAACCACCATACATTTACCATCTGCTGGAGGAACCCAGTTATTACAGGGTGACATGCTGGTAACCTCTCCCCTGTATGATGCTGAACCATGACTGTTCCAGGAGAGAAGGTATGTTCGCTCCACTGAAATTGTCAAAGTCCAGGGATGCTTGACTACAAAAGACATTAAAAATTGGCCCTGGTGAAAGAGACGGAGTATGGTAACATGGCAGGGAGGAACCGCGCTTGGGACAGTGGTATTGAGTGGTGGTTTGGGTTTAATCTGGGGCCTGGGAAATGTGCTTATAGACAAGTACCATCAGAATGTAGTGCCCTCCCTAACTGGTGGTCAGATGATGGAAACCAAAGACGCCTTGCTGCCACGAATATTACCCCCACCATCCTCTCCACCTTTGCCACCATCCCCTGTAACACATTCTAATACAGATAATATCATATACTCTAATGAAACCCAATGGCCAAGGGCTTTACACCTTAGTGATCCCTATGGGATGGTGCCAATAGTTCAGCAGCAATTTAGAACACTTACAAAGGCCAACAATATGATGAGAACTTAAGGCAACTGGAAAAGGTCGCTGGTCTTATTATTGGAGCACAGTTAACCCAGGTACAGGCTGGGGTTGGTGAATTACATGTTTTTGCCCTTAGCTCAATGACCCAGAAGCTATTGACAGAGATGGTATTGAATATCAGAGGCATGAAAGAAATTGCAGTGGGATCTGGTTTGCTCAGAAATTCAGGATCTCCTGAATGACCAGCTGATGGTCATTCAGAGTGATCTCAAGCATCAAGCGTAGCCTACTGCCCTTACAATGCTTCACAAATGCCATCTGATCTGTGGCCATGGAGACATACTTGGAGATTTTCTGGGTGGAAGTGCAGATGCTCACAGTGCTCTTTCCAAGCATACGGACAAGTTGGAAGTGTGTGGGCTTCCACATACCAAAATCCCGCCGGGTCCGTGGGGAGAATGCATGTGGGATTGGATAATTCACGGAAACATTTGGGAAATTAGACTACCTGATATGCCTAATCAATTTTTAGTCAGTGCTCCCGGAATAACACCCGACATTTGGATAGGGATAGGGAGTTAATGGACACTCTGGCCGTTAGAAAACACTCCCTCCCCCAACTTCAATAAACAGCAGGTGTCACTGTTGATGACAACATCTGTTGGTAAGGTATGGGACAAGGAACTACCCTGACAGGACACCTGCTTTTCCAAGCTAATGACAGCTGTGTGTGTGTTAAGGCCACCACTTTACGAGATATACATGTTAATCTCACCACTGCTGCAGGCAATTATATTTATTGGCCTGCGGATAGAATTTTATAATCAGTCCTTAGGTTTCATATACCCTTTAATTGAATTACTTTAGTATCTGACCAGTTTCAAAATTTGCTTTTAGGGCTACCAGAGGTTCAGAGAATGTCTGAATTACAAGGGCAAATTCATATGCTTCAAAATATATATCAACTTGAAAAGTGCCTTTCATACAGCTTATAGAGTGTTTACTTGATTTAGTGTTTTGTGACTAAAATTGTACAACCACCCTATCATATTATTACCATGGGAATGTTAATAGTTTTTATTGCTGTTTAGTTTAGGATTGTTACTGATGTTGTATTATTACATCTTTGACTAACACCTTCTATGTTCATATTAACCATGCATTGTTATTGCATCCCATGAAACCCATAAGGTTGAACCATTTGATCTAGAATCAGAAATACAAGGTTTGATGAACTTGAAGGTTTAAGATTGATAGTTGTGCTAGAAGCACAAAAGGGGGGAGGGTGGAAGTGGGGGGCGGGGGGGAGTACAGACATCTTAGTCTTCTAGAAAGAGCAAGAGTCAGGCTAACTCTAACAGCTAATAACGCGAGACTTCCAGGCAGGGCCTGGGCGAGTGGAAAAGAACCGTAAGAGAGGTTGTTTTGACCTTGTGTTAGATACGAATGGAACGCAGACTATAGCAGGAACTGCTGAGAAAAGTGATATCAGGAAGGAATATGTATAAACAAAATGCAGTTGTTGATCATTACTGTATGTAACACAAGGTGTAAATTTTTGCCTTAATTGTTTATCTTTTGGGAGACTTGCCATGGTGCACTCTCCCCCTTGCAATATTGCTTGAGAATGAATTGCCTCTGACATGTTGCAACCAACACAAGCGTGAAGGACTGTGTTATTCTTCCACAACTACAATTCAATGTGTGACAATTTTGGTCACACTAATGTTCCAGTAATTTAAGTCAATAAATACATGGAATATTTCACATTATCTCAAACATAAAAAATTCTATCCAGGGCTCCAGGTGCATTTGCCAAAAACTGAAAATACAAACTAGTACAGACAAAAATAAACACAGCAACCTCCCTAAATCTAGGAAGGGGTTGAAAAGAATATTCGACAATGTGTGCTTGCAGTTGCATCATTCATCCAGTAAGTGTCTGTGTGAACGGTACATTGTCCCAGAGGGTGTGGGGCTGGGTACGCAGCAGACAAGCTGGGACTCGGGCTGTGTGGAAGTCTGTCTCTCTGTGCAGTTGTCTGTTTTCATTCATAAATGTCTTCGATTTAGGAAAAAATGTAATTCCATTAGCATGAGCCTGAGCCTCGATGCACAAATCCCAGTTCTACACCCCACCTCCCGAGAAGCCTGGAAAATGAGATGACCTTTGCAGTGTCAACAGGTCTGGGACAATCCGGATCAAGGGAGAGAGGGAATTGCACCTACAGGATCCCTTCTGGAGAGCACCTGCTGGCAGCTCCTGCATTTGAGGTCACTGTGACTATGCAGAGCCCAGCTCTCTCAGGGGCAGCCCTTGTCACTGCTGACTCTGACCCTGTGTTTGGCTATGGAGCTTCAGTGGAGTTACACTTGCTTACACCATGCATGAATTTGGCCCTGGGCTCTCCAACCCTATGATAAGAACCTAGATACCCTAGCCTGGGAAGCATACAGACCGACACCTCCAGCAGACTTCATCCTCTGAAAACATAGCGGAAATAGCTTCACTTGAAGTAAGAAAATCAGGCCCTTGGTGTGGGATACTTTGCGCAAAGCTTGAAAATGAATCCTCCTCCTGCTGGTTCTGATCCGTTTCTAAGAGCTAGCACAGAGGCAGTTCATGAGCTGCAAGGAAAACGACACCACCAGTGACTGGAGGAGAAACACATCATGCTGGGAGCTTTTTGTTCATAGCCATCGTGGGGTGAGTCTGGTCCTAGGAATTCCTGACCAGGGCTATAGAGCAGCGAGGATGTCTGTCTCCCTATTCACACACAGACTCATTACTTCTATGTAAAGGTTTTGGTCAAATCATGGCCCTGCTAGTACACCAGAGAGCCATAAGGGGTGCAACTTAGGTATCCATGCAGGAGAGGAAGCAGATGCAGCAGAGCACAGGACAGGTAGAAGGTAAAGGTTGGGGACTGGGTGGATCATTGGCTCCACCTCCTCAATGAACCTGGCAGTGTAGCTGAGTTGATTCACCACTGGAAGTTCTCCACATCGGTTATAGACCTGGCAGTTTGCTCCATCCCTGAAGCTGGGGGGTGGAGGATGGACGGGGGGAGAACAGAAGGGACATTGTAACTTGGGCAGGAATAATCTGCCTCCCAGGGTGCTCCAGGGGCAATGCAACAACTCCCTGCCCCTTACTCTGCTCACAGTAAAGCTAATGATTGAGCCCTTGGTGTTCAAGAGAAGAGTGAGAACATTCCCATGGAGCGTGTCACCCTGTAGTGGGAATATTAGATGCTCTCACCTTGTCTGTCTGGCACCATCTCCCTGTGGCTCCTCCTGTAGCGTACGCTCATCCAGATCCTAGCAGAGACTATGCACAGCAAGAGGAGACCCTTTGATAAGCCCAGGAGCAGGAAACAGAGGATGATGGGTTGGAATCTATGCAGTTGAAATACAATAGAAACTCTAAATCTCTGTAAATTTGACCAGACTCCTCCCACTAAAACAATCCGGGGCTGCTCTCAGGCTGAAGATGTGCACAGAGTTTCACTGCAGAAGATGCAACACGCAGAGCCTCAGCATCCTGCCCTGAAAGGGAACCACAGCACCTACTTGGGGATTCATTCATCCTGTTGTACAGTCTGATCTGACTGAATCCAGACAGTCCCTGCCCATTGCAGGAGAATTGCCATTTTCCTTCATGTGAATCCAGCCTCACTGGACCTCCAGGTTCTTGCTGATAAAAGCAACATTCATTTTTCTGTGGGACATTATCACCAATGAGGTCACTATTCTTTGTGCCTCTGGAGATGGATCTTGCTAGGGCACCAGGAGAAGTGATGAGAGCCACATGCGACAAGGGTAATGGCACTCACCGTGCAGGCGAATCTGGCTGCTTTTTTGCTTGTGGTGTCCTTGCAGTCGGGTTTGGGGAAGAATTAGCTGTAGAGAAAACCAGAGATCCAGTCTACCCTACAAATCAATGCAACCTGAAATGTTTGGCATAAATCTGATCATTACTGAATCTATTGCTGCCCCAGAACCTTCACACTTAATCCTGGCCCACATTCCAGTCCAAGCTTTTGTTTGCTGCCAGCTGTAACGTTCATAGAATCATAGAATCTCAGGGTTGGAAGGGACCTCAGGAGGTCATCTAGCCCAGCCCCCTGCTCAAAGCAGGACCAAACCCAACTAAATCATCCCAGCCAGGGCTTTGTCAAGCCTGACCTTAAAAACCTTTAAGGAAGGAGATTCCACCACCTCCCTAGGTAACCCATTCCAGCGCTTCACCACCCTACGAGTGAAAAAGTTTTTCCTAATGTCCAACCTAAACCTCCCCCTCTGCAACTTGAGACCATTACTCCTTGTTCTGTCATCTTCTACCACTGAGGACAGTCTAGATCCATCCTCTTTGGAACCCCCTTTCAGGTAGTTGAAAGCAGCTATCAAATCCCCCCTCATTCTTCTCTTCTGCAGGCTAAACAATCTGTTCCCTCAGCCTCTCCTCATAAGTCATGTGCTCCAGCCCCCTAATCATTTTTGTTGCCCTCTGCTGGACTCTCTCCAATTTATCCACATCCTTCTTGTAGTGTGGGGCCCAAAACTGGACACAGTACTCCAAATGAGGCCTCACCAGTGCTGAATAGAGGGGAATGATCACGTTCCCTCGATCTGCTGGAAATGCCTCTACTTATACAACCCAAAATGCCATTAGCCTTCTTGGCAACAAGGGCACACTGCTGACTCATATTCAGCTTTTCGTCCACCGTAACCCCTAGGTCCTTTTCTGCAGAACTGCTGCCCAGCCATTCGGTCCCTAGTCTGTAGCAGTGCAACGTTGTGTAGGATGGATTGCTCCTGAGGACTAAGCACGTTATCTTCCCTCTAATTCTGGCTAACTTCTGTGGTTAGCTTAGCCAAATTGTGAATGTACACACTCATTGGGTGTGCTCTAAATGAGGCAGGTCCATCTGAAGACTCCATTGTTAGCTGGGCCAGCATCACTCTCTCCATTAATTTAATCGTCTAGAGCAGAGGTGGGCAAACTATGGCCCAAGGGCCACATCCGGCCTGTGGGACCCTCCTGCCCAGCCCTTCACCTCTCGGCTGGGGATGCTAGTCCCTGGCCCCTCCCCTGCTGTCCCCCCTTCCACACAGCCTCAGCTCGCCACACCACCAGCGCTGTGGTGGGAGCAGTCAGGGGGCAAGGAGCAGAGGGGGTTGGATGGGTGGGAGTTCTAAGGGGGGCAGTTGGGGGCAGGAAGTGGGAGCGGGTGGATCGGGGATGGGGGCCAGGCTGTTGGGGGAGGCACAGCCTTCCCTGCCCAGCCCTCCATACAGTTTTGGAACCCCAATGTTGCCTTCAGGGCAAAAAGTTTGCCTCCCCTGCCCTAGTGATAGATCCCACCTCGGTTATTTAAACAAAAGATCACACGACTCTGTCCTCATCCAATCACACGAGAAAAAATAAACGTGTAAAACCTTCCTTTCAGAAACCAGTTAGAATCACCAAGGGACGGAGAATGACTTACCTGTCGCCGCCCTTACAAACCACAGGCAGTTAAAGCTCAAGGAAAGGGATATTTCAGGACATCATCGACCTCACATTGTCCCCACCCACCCCCCCAAAAAATATGTGAGACACCGATAGCTATAGTCAGGGCCAGCTCTAGGATTTTTGCTGCCCCAAGCCAAAACATTTTTGGCTGCCCCACCCCTGGCTTTTTTTTTTTTTGCTTTTACATGTTTGCACTTTGCAGTTTTGTTTTGACTGTTTAAAATTTAAAAAAAATGAAAACAGAGAATTTGTAGTTAGTGAAACAAAACAATTTCCTACTAGTGTAATTTTAACATTTAATTTTAACAAACCCCTCCCCCCTGGCCCAACTCTTACCGTGCTGCGGATCTGGCCCGAGGCGGATTCAGCTCCCGTCACCGCCGCTCTCAAGGCCAGGGGTTGGGGCTGCTGCTGGATCCCAGCCCTGCTCATCCTTGGTCTTCGCCTTGGCCCTGACACGAGCTGGGCTCAGCCCGGGCTGCCGCTCTGCTCCCCTCTCCTATCCCCTGGCAGGAGGCGGCGCAGAGGAGGGGAGAAGGAGGAGGCGGCAGAGGCAGGGACAAGCTGAGGAGGAGTGGCCCGCCCGGGCTCCATGTTCCCCCCCGTCCTCTGCAGCCGGAGCAGGACCGCGCTACCGGCTCCCGCCTGCGGGGTGGCTGCTGACCGCGGGAGAGCGGCGGGGACAAGCCGAGGAGGAGCGGCCCGTCCTCTGCAGCCAGGGAAGGGCCGTGCTACTGGCTCCCGCCGCTCTCCCGTGGTCAGCGGCCACCCCCCACCCTCCCAGGCGGGAGCCGGTAGCACGGCCCTGCCCCAGCTGCAGAGGACGGGCTGCTCCTCGGCTTGCAGCGGCGGGGACAAGCCGAGGAGGAGCGGCCTGTCCTCTGCAGCCGGGGCAGGGCCGCGCTACCGGCTCCCGCCTGAGGGGTCGGGGGTGGCCGCTGCCCGTGGGAGAGCGGCAGGGACACATTCCCCACTTAGCCGGCTCCCTGCCCCGCTGCACTCGGCGGCAGAACAACAGGCTGGTTACTGCCCCCCGGGGCGCTCAGGATCCAGCCCCAGACGCCGCTTCAGGTATGAGCTGTGACCCCAGCATTATGCCGCCCCATATATTTTGCCACCCTAGACACCTGCTTGTTTAGCTGGTGCCTAGAGCCGCCCCTGTCTATAGTGCAGGGGGGACGTGTCTGGAGTCTGGCAGCTCCCCCTCCTCTGGTCGTTCTGCCAAGGCCTTTCTACACCCCTGGGCCCCGCTTCTCTCTCCCTTTCCCCCCCTTCTCCTCCGCCCCCCTCACACCTCTCGGGGAGGCGTCCCGCCCCTGCCTGGGGTTGCCTCCGCCCTCGCTCGGGCTCATGCAGCCACTGGGGAGCGCGGAGCCCGGCCTGGGGGTCTCAGTAGCGGGGTGATTAGCGCAGCAGGTCGGGGCAGGGGCCGGGCGGTGCTGAGCAAAGGGCGCTGCGGGGCGCCGCGGAGGGGCTTGATGACCGGTGTGCAGCCGGGGGTAGCGCCCACCCTCCGGCCCCTCGCAGCCCCAGGCCGGGCCCTGTGCAGAGCGGGCTGCGGCGTTTGGCCCCGCCCGGGTTACAGCAGATCTGCTGGTCTAGACACCTTCCCCCGCCCAGCGCCCCCCGGCCCTGCCCCGAGCCAGGCAGCCCCAACACTGCCACAGGGCAGCGCTGGGATTTACCTGGGGAGACGGTGAGTTCCACAGCGTCCCTGAGCTCAAACCCAGACCTCTGTACCCCGCAGAGGTATGTCCCGGCGTCTGCCGGTTTCAGGTTCCCCACGGTCACGGAGAACACGCGCTGGGTGTGATTGTCTCGGATGGAGACTCTGCCCCGCGTCACCTCCGCCTCCGACCCGTCGGTCTGAATGACGTGAAACCAGTTGGAACAGAACAAGCCTCCTTCCCGGCACCAGAACTTCTGATAATTCTCATAGCCCGCCCGGTACCGGCACCGCACAGCCACCGACCCGCCCGGGGGGCTGCGCACTGCCCCGGGGCCCGTCACCGCCCAGCAGCCTGCGAGGGACAGAGACAGTGAGACCCGGGGCGCCCTTCTGCCCGCCACCAGCAGTGACCTGACCCCACGTGCCCAGGGGTTGGGGGAGTTGTGGGAGATGCTTCAGCATTTTGCAGGGCAGACAGAGGGGTCAGAGCCTGCAGCTTCCAGGTTCACCTGTCCCAAAACCTGACTTTTTAAAACTGTGCAAAGGGACCAAGAGCAATAGTGCCTCTCCCCTGGGACTGCATGGGAGCAGGTGAATGGGGCGAGGGAGGAGGATGGGCAGCGTGGGGGCTGGGCTGATCTCAGCAGGTTAATTAACTATAAAAGGGGCTCAAAATTAGGCTTGATTCTTATTTACACGCAGGCCCCTTTGCACCACTCTGGCAGTGCACAGAGGCTTAGAGTGAATGCAGGTGTCAACTGTATTTTCGACTAATATATTTGCCAGTAGAAACATTTGCTGTTTCAAAACAATATTTGGATTTTCCGTGTGAGAAAACTTGAACATTGAAAAACAAGTTCAATTTCAAGCTGACTTTTCAAAATGAAACTTTCTTTTTTCATTTTCACCTAAAATGTCATTTTGTTTTGGTTTTCCATTTCAGGTTCATATTTGGGGGGTTCTCCCCACCCCCTTTCTGCTCCACTGTGATGCTCCAACGTGCACCATGCTGGGAGATCCCAGCAATATAAACCTGACTAGTTTAGCACTTTCTAAAATACAGTTTGGAAGGTATTAGTTAAATAGAGCTAGATAGCTTGATCTAACATATCTATCAATGCTAGTCTAGACAAGGGGTGAGAAAAGTGCCACCCCTCTATCCTGCAAATATTTACCCATGTGCTTCCTTTTAAGTACAGGAGAACTCCTTTTGGTTTCATTGGCACTCATGCTTAGAGTAAATCAGTGGGATCAATCATGTTTTTAAAATTAAGCATGTTTAAGTGTTTCTAGGATTAGGCCCTACATTGGTATTGTTTGGTTCACTTTTGTTACAGTTATTTATTTATTTGTTTTTAAAAAGCAGCCTTTGAAAGTTGCTTGGAAGATACTTTGACGATAAGGGCCATATTAGCAACTAGGTAGACAAAACACAGCCTAGAAAACGAATTGCATCAGATACTTCATGGTGTCCCTTCTATCAAGGTTTCAGTAGGGCTTCCATTATTCCATCCTATTTTCACATGCTCATCACCAGAGCTGGTCAAACAGTTTGCTGTGAATAATATTTGTTACAAATTCTGGCTATCTTTTCATCAAATAGTTATTAATGAATAAGGTTTTCCATTAGTTAACTGTCTCTTCTGATAATGTTCTGAATAATTTTCCTCTTCAGCCAAAATTATCCTGGCTTTGTCAGAGACCAGAGATGATCTTTTTGTGCAAAATCTCATTAGTGATTTTTAGTTTAGTCATTTAAAAAATACATTTTCCCCCATTTAAAAAAGTATTTGGGGGGCTATTTAGGGGGCCTCTATCTAATTCAGAAAGAGTACATTGAACATTTGAAACTTTCAGGAGGCATAAACACTGATTCGGCTAGTTCCTGCTGGGGTAAAAGTAACTTAAAGGACTTACCGCTACACCGGCATCCTGAGTGGGGATGTGGCCTCAACTGGAAGAGGCAGGTTCTTTCAATATTTAAAGGCCCTCGGGCTCCGGCTCTGGCTGGGAGCTCCAGGGCCATTAAATCGCCCCGGAGCTACCAGCTGCAGAGGTGGCTGGGAGCCACAGGGCTCAGGGGCAAATTAAAGGGCCCAGGGCACTGCAGGAGTCCTGCCACCGCTACCCTGGGGTGGCAGATCTCGGGCAGCACTTTAAAGGGTCCATGACTCCACACAGCAGCTAGAACTCTGGCCCCTTTAAATCCCTGCCCGAGCCCAGTGGCCGGAGCCCCGGTGGTGATTTAAAGGGCCGGGGCTCCCCGCAACAAACATTCTTTGAAAGATGCTCAGACTCTACAGTGATCAAAGCCATTTTCTATAGCCAGAAATAATCACACCCTATAGAATTAGTTATAACTAACACATGGGTAGTGCCCCATATGGTCAAGCTTACACCATGACTTTTATGATAACTTCCTGTTTTCATATGTTCATGGCTAGAATTCATCTTATAGGAACATTGGAATAATCAGACTGGATGAGACCCAGAGTCCAGTATTCTGTCTCCAACAGTGGCCAGAGCTGAGAGAAAAGTGTGAGAACCCTGCAGTGGTTGCAAATGCTGGCAATGTTTTCATCAAATAATTGTAATGAATATTGTTTTCTGTTCTTTGTCCAGCTGTGCTGAGAACGTTCTGAAAAATTCTCCTTCTCAGCTGAAATTTCCCTTGTTTTGTCTTCATAGAAAACTTTCTCCACAGACACAGATTCTGTGCTGAAAATCTTTACTGACCTGCCCACTTTGTAAGTTCCATCTCCTGGGTGAGTTAGAACCACAGCAAGAGCATAGCTGAGACTTTCAAGCTCTGTTGGTGAAGCTGGCAAACCCTGGGCAAACCCAATACTTGCATTGTATTTCTAGTGAGCCACAAAAAAAACATTTCACTCTCACCTGGGAAAAGAATCCAAAGTAAAACCGAGAAAATCCTCATGGTCTTGGTTCCCTCAGCAGGTGAATCTCTCCTCTGGAAAATCTGGGTTCTCCAGGAGATCGCAGGGACCCTCTTCCTTTTGTGAGAGTTGAAAATGAAACCCCAAGTCTCACTGACCAGTTCTATGGCGTGAAGTGTCTAGATGGGGCAGCTTCCCCACTTCCCTTTGAAAGGCTGCTGTTTGACCATAGAAAGAAGTTGCTCAACCTACATTCTCCGGTGATTGGTGTTTGCTTCCTTTTTTAAAAAAGGAGAAGCATGATTAAAGAAAATGTCACGATCACTGAGAGAAAAGCTGGGCCACAGTTCCCATAATTTGAAGGTTTCTGAAAGGTCTTTCTGAGTGCCATGCTAAGACTTTGTCTACACTGTGGTTTAGTGGCTGACATAGATTAGAGCTGAACTGGTGCAAACCCAGGACTGCCAACTTCAAACATTCAAAAACCACATGATCAAAGAGTTCAAGCTTGTGGCTCTCACATCCAGGTACCAACATGACCACAACAAAACAGCAAAAAGCACCAAGTGTCAATATCACATGTCAAGATGTACAAAATAAATATCCGAAAACCAGAAAGATCTGTTGTTCTGTATAGCATATTGAAGTTGAATTTTTTTTGCCCAAATCATGTGATGTGACACAGCGTGACAAGTGTGTGTGTGTGTGTGTGTGTGTGTGTGTGTGTGTGTGTGTGTGTGTGTGTGTGTGTGTGGTGGGGGAGTTGTATTTCAGGAAACTTGGAAGGAAACAAAATGTTGCCAGTACCTAAAAAGAAGATGTCAGGTGCACAGAACAGGAACCAAAAGCTGAGAGAATGACTGCAATGAAGAAAGATGCAGACGCAATAAAAAACAATACTTGAAATCTGTTAACAGCAACCCATGCAGTAGTAGTGAGATGGTCACAGTGGAGACATCAGAGGACAAATGCATAGGTCATCCACAATTCAACATTCAAGAATCATTGCAAGAGAAACAAAGAGACCCAAACAAAATGGAAATTCTTTATCTAGACAAGAATAATACTGATACAACTAGTGATAGAGATGAAACAATTCCCACTATAGGCGCTGGTGATGCCATTTCTGGTCCTGCTTCATGGCCCAATCTAACACCTAGAATTTGAGATCTGCTAGTGACCAACGGTCCACCAAAAGTAAAGGACATGGACTTTCCTCTGGATAAGTAGAATCGCCATTTTTCTATGAAGTTTTTATGCTTGAAAATGGTGAAGTTCTGAAGCGGTGCTGGCTGATTTACCCAGAATCCACTGACATGGCTTTCTGTTTCTGCTGAAAGATCTTTGACTTGAATCCAAAATCATCCCTAGTATTTGAGAGGGTCAAATGATTGGAAGCACACATCTCAGATTCTCATGTGTTATGAAAAGTCCATAGTCATTTCAATTCCTTCCAAACGTGGGTGAAAGCAGAGCAAAGATTAAATCAGGATAACTGCATTGACAGGGAGCTTCAAAGTGTGATTAAACAAGAGACAAAACAGTGGGAGAATGTTATAAAGAGACTCGTGACTATAATACTTTATCTTTCTAAAAATAACGTGGCTTTCTGAGGTTCATCTGACAGGTTCTCCACGGGAACAACAGGAACTTCCTGGGTTTTGTGGAGTGACTAGGAAAGTACAACAAAGTAATGAAGAGACATTTCCGCCGCATACTTTCCAGGGAGGTGACGGATCACTGCTGCAGAAAAAGAATCCAGGATGAGATAATTGAATTGTTGGTGAAGAAAGGGCTGCAGGACATTATTAAAAGGTTAAGGAGTGCCAAGTACTACTCTGTGATTATTGGACTGCACTTCAGATGTGAGCCATTCTGAAAAGATGTCTTGCACTGTTAGGTTCTTTGACACTTTGGATGGCAGAATGACAATTCAGGAGCACTTTATTTGTTTTAAAACAGTGGACGAGTCCATCCAGGAAGGACTAACTGATACTATACTCACTACTCTGAAGGACTCTACATTAATATCCTAGACTGCCGGGGCCAGGGTTATGGCAATGGTGCAAACATGAAGGGGAAAAACAAGAGTGTACAGGCAAGAATCCTTAATTAAAACCCAAGAGCATTTTTCGTTCCATGTGGATGCCACTCGCTCAGTCTTGTGGTGTGGGATGCTGCAACATCTTCAGTGGAGTCCATGTCCCTCTTCGGCATTCTGCAAAGGATCTACGTTCTGTTCTCTGCCTCAGTTCATCGTTGGAGGATTCTCACAGATCACGTCAATACCACTGTGAAGTCAGTATGTGAAACACGCTGAAAGTGCAGAATTGATGGCATTAAAGCTGTTTGGTATCAAACAGCTGAAGTTTACGATGCCCTTATCGCATTGGCTGAGTCGGAGCAAGTACCTGCTGGTGTCCGTCATGAGGTATTCAGCCTGGCATGTCATCTTACTGAATTCAAGTTTCTTGTCTCTATTGTGGTGTGGTGTGAGATCCTTTTTCAAGTCCCTGTGGTGAGCAAAAGCATGCAAAGCAAGAAAAACATTGTCACTGTTGCAGCCACAAACTTGCTAAATGCCTGTCGTAACTATATTATAAAATACAGGGAAGTCGGGTACGAAGGAGCTCTGACAACAGCTAAGGAAATAGCTGAAAATCTTGATGTTGATGTAGTGTTCAAATAAGCCCCACATGTTCATTGTGAAAAGCTTCAGTTCAGCTATGAATGTGAAGATGGAACAGTTGACAATCCAGAAGTCAAGTTCAAAATTGAATTTTTCAACCAGTTTTTAGACACTGTGCAAGTGTCTCTGGAAGAACGGTTTGAGCAAATGAATCAACATGTGAACCTTTGGGGCTTTCTATATAACATGACCAGAGTCCCTGATAAAGAAACTTTGATGAAGCACTGTAAAGACCTTCCTCATGTGTTGACATATGGAAAGAGTTCTGGCATTAATGGCGTCAACCTCTGCAAAGAAATTTGCTATCTCAAGAGTCTGCTTCCAATGGACAGTAGCACTCTTCAAGAAGTTCTACAATTTATTTACAACAATCAACTTCATGGCAACTTCCCAAACAGATGGATAGTGCTCAGCATCATAGAAATCATAGATTTACAGAACTGGAAGGGACCTCAAGAGGTCATCTAGTCCAGTCCCCTGCATTCAAGACAGGACTAAGTATTATCTAGACCATTCCTGACAGGTGTTTGTCCAACCTGCTCTTAAAAATCCCCAATGATGGAGATTCCACCACCTCCCTAGGCAATTTATTCCCGTACTTAACCATTCTGAGAGTTAGGAAGTTTTTCCTAATGTCCAACCTAAACTACCTTTCCTTCAATTTAAGCCCATTGATTCTTGTCCTATCCTCAGAGGTTAAGAAAAACAATTTTTCTCCCTCCTCCTTGTAACAACCGTTTATGTACTTGAGAACTGTCATCATGTCCCACCTCAGTCTTCTCTTCTCCAGACTAAACAAACCCAATTTTTTCAATCTTCCCTCATAGGTCATGTTTTCTACACCTTTAATCATTTTTGTTGCTCTTCTCTGGAATTTCTCCAATTTGTCCACATCTTTCCTGAAATGTGGCACCCAGAACTGCACACAATAGTCCAGCTGTGGCCTAATCAACACAGAGTAGAGAGGAAGAATGACTTCTCGTGTCTTAATTACAACACTCCTGCTAATACATCCCAGAATGACATTTGGTTATTTTTCAACAGCATTACACTGTTGAATCATATTTAGCTTGTGATCCACTCTGACCCCACACTATGAGCCTGTTAGCCATGACAGGCTATCTTCACTGGCCACCCTGTCTATCGAGAGTGCTGTGGCTCAAAATATAGACCTATCCCCAGCAATATCAGAGTTTGCAGCAGCAAAGGCACGCAGGGTTTTGCCTTCTGAATCTTAGACTCTTGGTGAACAAAATATTTTATTTGTTATTCATTACATTAGTGTTTAATTTAATATTTAGTTTGTGTCACTTAGCTATAGTGTTATTTTTATGACTTACCGTAGCAGGGTAGTCCCCTGCTCCTGCCCTGAAGGGCTTAAAACAGCCCAGAAGAGGGCTGTGGCTGGGGAAAGAAGCCTGGGCTGATTGGGGAAAGTAGGCTCAGCTGTGGCCATGCTCCAATCAGGCCCAGCTGGCCCCTATAAGAGGCTGGGAGCCAGAAGCCCAGCAGTCTCCCTCTGTTTGTAGAGGGAGAAGGGCCTGGCTGCAGGGAGCTAGACACAAAGTACCCGAGTGAAGCAGGGCTGGGGAAAGGCAGAGGAGCTGGGGAGCTCTAGCCTGGAAAGCCCCAGGCTGCGGCCTAGTATTGGGATAACAGGTACTGGGGGTTGCAGAGGGCAGCCCAGGGGTAGGCCAAGGCAGCAGGTCCAAACCCAACCTTGCCAGTGATGAGTGGCTGATACTGCAGTCTGCCCCAGGGCGCAAGGGCTAGACAATGACTGGCAATAGCCTGATACTGAGGCAAGGTGGGAATAGTGGGTGGGGGGTTCCTTGGGGAGGGGAGACCCTAAGACTGAGGGGTGACTGCTAGGGGCAGCACCCCAGGTAAAAGGGCACTGGGTCTAGGGAGGGACACGGGGGCCAGAGGACAAGCGGATCACCGGCCTGCAGAAGGTGCTCCAGAGCTGGAACTGAGCTAATTCCCGAGGACAACCAGCAGGAGGCACCGCAGGGGTGAGTCCGCACATCTACACGTACATAGTTCATTATTTGACACAAAAGTTGATCAATTGCATTCAATTTTATTCATTTCCTCTTTTGCATTTTTTTTAGTAAATTATAAAAACTTTTGAGAGTGCAGCTTTATTTCTGAAATGTTCACTAACACTACTACACACTGCAACTCAAAGGGCTCCAAAATACAAGTTTGCCCAAGGCGCCATTTTCCTGACAGTCAGTGCTGCTGCGGCTGGCCTGTGCTAGGCGACCCGGGCTAAGGAGCGCGGCTACGGGGCTGTGTAATTGCAGTATAGTCACGTGGGCTCATGCTGCAGCCTGAGCTCTGGGACCCTCTCACCTTGCAGGATCCTGGAACCCTGGCTCCAGCTCCAGCTCCAGCCAGAACACCTACAGTGCAGCTAAACACACCCTTAGCCTGAGCCCTGCGAGCCCGAGTCAGCTGGCACAGGCCAGCCACAGGTTTTTAACTGCAGTGGAGACCAGTGGTTCTCAACCCGTGGCCCACAGGCCGCTTTCAGCCCAATCAGCACACAGCTGTGGCCCGTCTGACATCCTCAGCAGGGCCGTCCCGACCCATAGGCAAAGTACGCAGCTGCCCCAGCCCCAGCCCCACTTCTTCCTGCCCCTGCTCTGCACCAGCCCTGCCCCCACTCCACCCCTTCCCCAAAGCCCCTGCCCCTCCCCTTCCTCTGCTCCCCTGAGAACTGCAGCAGGGCCATGCCTGCACTCACCGGTGACGAGAAGTGCAGAGCCGGGCCCCAGCCACGCCGCTAGTGAGCGCTGGGGGGTGGTTCCTCTCTGCCCCCCAAGCCAGCCCCTACCCGCCCATGGAGGCCCCCCCGCCCCTGATCCTCAGGGCCATACAGGTAGTATATATATTGTGTGGATGTGGCTCACATAACACACAGAGAGCTGAATATGCCGCCCACAATGGTAAATAGGTTGAGAACCACTGGTGTAGACATACCAGCTGAGGCTTCAGCTGTCTGTGTGTCTGCATCACTAACTATTTCTATATGGCACCACTGATATTGTCCCTCTCCCTCAAGCATTCAAAAATCATGTGTAGGGCCTCAACCATGAGATTGGTTTTAAAATCTCAAGAGTTTTTGTTCATTTCAAGATGCCTTTTGGGTTCTTTTTTTAATCTTCCACTTTTTGAAACCTAAGGGTGCACTTGGGTCACCTTTTCAATTTTTTCTCTGCTGTGGGGTGGGCTGGAAACATCTTGTTTCTTTTCTAAGGAAAGCTGAGATTCTCCCATCATCTAGAGAAAGCTGAGATTCTCCCATTATCCCAAGAATCCAGGAGTTGGGGCTTTAAACAAAGCAGCGAACGTTGTGAGACTTGCACTAAAACCATGAGAGCTGGTAATATTGCAGGAGCCGAGCGGATCTGGTGGGAGCTGTGCAGGCAGGGGGGTTATCATGGAGGTGTTTGGCGGCAGAGTTTAAAGAAGAGTGGAGCTCCTGTGGGCAAAATAGAGAGAAGGAGCCAATTCCCCACTCCCCGCCACTCCAGCATCATGACTCAACGTGGGGTTACTGGAGGTGCTAGGGGGTGGATAGTATGAGGAAACCTAGTGGTGCACATGGTGGAGATGAGGCTAGGGTCAGACCATTATCTCTCGTGTCTTTCATACAACACTCCTGTTCCTACACTCCAGAATGATATTGGTCTTGTGTCCAAATTCTTTACATGTGTCCCACGGGGTATTTAGGATCAAAGATGAAGATGTCCAAAAAGAACTTCTGGGAATGGGCTCTCAATCTTTTCACTATAACCTATATCAAATGGGGGAATCCATGTGCCCTTCTTGTTTTAAGCCACTGTGCTAACATGGGATTGGGGGTAAAAAGATTCCAGCACAATTAACTCCATGCTGACTGGGGAAATGAAGGACAAAGCTGTTTCCTTCTGCCTCGTCTTCCCATTGTTATTTTCACAGCCTCTCTGAGGCCCTGTTCCCCATATCTCCTCCAGCCAAAGAGTTGCCTCATCATCCTGAGGTTCTGACCCCAGAACCAAGCTCCTTTGCACCAAGTAAGTTTTATGAGCAATTATGTGGTGCTGGAGCAGAGAGATGCCACAACGAGCGCCAGAGGAAAACCTCCGGCCCTTCAGGAACCGGAGCCACCAAGACTTTGTGCAGTTTCAAGCTGATGTCCAGGAAAGGAGAAGCACTTTGCAGTAGCTGTTGGCCCCCAGTACATTTCTGAAGACAGTCGTGCTGGAAGTGGGACCTCCCCACCACATCTTGCTCCTGGCAGATTGCTCAGCAGAAGCAGGGCAGAGGGAATGCCAGTCCGGAAGCTTTCATGGGACAGTAGGAAAATAAGGATGAGCTGTTAAATATCCCGTGAGTAGGAAGGGCTTCAGCCTGCAGCTTTTCTCCCACACTTTGCTTGATGACACATCATGGGGGGAGGGGGTGTGATTGTGCACATAGTGACGTAGGTGTCCTGCTGATCTGTGGCTGAGCAGTCCTGTGGGCCAGAAAAAACTGCTTTTCTCTGTCCTGAAACCTGAAATAAGGACACCATGAATCAGAGAGAAGAAACGACAAGAAGAGGAGATGGAGTAACTTGGAGCAGGCCCAGGCAGAAGACCAGAACCTTGCAAACCACAGCTGATTCCTCCAAGTGACCCCTGGCTTTAATTAGGTTGTGCCTGGCTGAAGGGTTCACGAGTTGCTGCTATTTAACGGGGCTGGTTATTGGTAAGAAAGAGGAAGAGGGAAGGTTTTTCCCCTGAACTGGAGCAGATTCCCTTTTGGAACAGTGTCCTCCAGGCCTGGAAGTGAGGGAGTCTCAGAACGGGGGAGTAGACCCTCCAGCAGCAGTGTGCTGTCACTGGGTTTCCTTCCTACCTGACTCTTCTGCGGGATCATGCTTTCATACACAGATGCCGGATCAGCTGAGCTGGGCAGGTGCTGCTCGTTCTTATAGGTTGCCATCTGGCCAGTGGCAGCAGGATCTGATGCACTGAAGGGAGGCTTGTGCCCAGGATTCTGGAACAGACATGGGAGGTGCTCAGAGCAAACAGGAAACTCCAAGGGACCCTCTTACCAAAATACCACACTAAGGAGCTAGAGGGGTGGAGTTGGCAGGAAGTGACTCCTTCCCTGTACTGCCCTAAGCTGCAGCCATGTTAAAAATGGCGCCCTTTCTGTCTGAGTCTAAATAATGACCCCTCCCCCTTTCCACCAGTTAATCAGCAGGGCTGGGAATTTCCTGCTAAAAGCACAAGTCTCTCTGAGGTGAATGTGACCCAAGGAACTCTGGTGCCAACTTCCAGAGGGCACCAGGGGTGCAGAGGGTTTACAAGGATCCCCTAGGTCAGATATATGCAAGATCGTTCACTGACGGATGGCATGTGCCATCTCTGCTGAGCACCTGTTGTCCATTGGTCCTCAATCATTGCAAAATGTGTGTGTGGATAATATTTAAGGAGTTATGTATCTATACAGAAATTATGTTCTTAAGGTCTTGGAATTAAGGCAGGTCACCAGCACGTCACACACCTCGGATATGTTTCTTGCAGGCAGGGGTCTATTACCTCCTATCTCCTTGTCTGTCCATTTGGATATTGTGTATCGTATGCTGCACACTGTGTGCCTATTTACACCAGAGCTGTGGAGGACTGAGAGACTATGAAGTCTACAAGCAAGGAAATCTACAGGAATAAACAAACAGCCCAGGTGGAGGAGTGACCTGTTTATGAATAAAGACAAAAGATTGTCCCTTGGAGTACAAAGTGATACACTGGATCCTTCACTTGGGATGCAAACTGACAGTGCGCTTGTCTCATGAAAGGGGAACACAGCCACCCTGGGTATAAGGTGCTGGACAGATTTAGGGTGAGCAACACTCTACGAGACATGAGAGTAGCTTGTTCATTAAGTCTAGGCTGTAGAATGCATTAGGATTTTGGTTTATATGTAACATTTTGTTTCCAATACCTGCTGTAGTGAGGAGGTGTGGCTCCCCACCGCCCTGGAGGGGGTCGATCCCAGGCTAACCCTTGTATGGCTCCGTTTGCTGTTCCTTGAATTTCTCTGCTTTGGTAACTAAACGTCTCTAAGCACTGTTTGTTCAGTGGAGCGGTGACCTGAGGTGGAACTGGCCAGCTGGGGTGGGATGTTCTTTGGAAGTGGTGAATCTGTGAGCGCGAGTCTCCAGCGAATCAGGGGCTGGACACTCTAGAGAGATGCTTGGCGGGTTCAAGGTTTGGGGTGTACCTACCACTAACCTGTAGCAGAATAGCGAGGCCTGTGGAGCCTAGAGGGGAGGGCTTGTGTTGCCTGTGGCTGGTAGATTGCGGAGCTGACCCACGACAGGCACAGACAGGCCTTCCTCATGCTAAGGGCAGGGGGTAGCGAGGTGACCCCACAATCTTGGGTACTGCCGGGAAGTGTCACGCTGAGCTACAATAGTAACTCCCGTGGCTGGTAGTGAGAGAACATGCTTAACTTCTTATGTGAACCAGCCACTAGAGGGAGGGAGACACCTTCTGTGCTAGTGTAGATTGACTCTAGCCTATGACATTGTACCTTTCCTAGGACGGATTCTAGTAGCACTAAGTGAATGCTGATGGTGTGTCACCTTTTCAGGTGCTCTGTAATGTGTGAAATACTCTAAACTCAGAGAGCCACTGACAATCCACTAGTCTATCCTGTATAACTTATTGTACTGTGCTCATCACCAGCTACCCGAGAGCCTATCTTACCGTGATACAGACATAGACGTTCTTATCCTTTTGTCCTGGTGTGTCCTCAAGGGCTGAAAGAATCAGAAACACGAAATGTATTAACCTGCTGTAAAGCTATTTTTATTAATGGCTAGGCCTTTCTAAGGCACTTGCCGCAGTACTATCCTGCACCCTAGATGCAATGTCAGGGAAGAAAGCCTTCCTAGGACCGAGTATTACTACAGTCTCCATCTGGGAGCTTTTGAAAAGGAATTTGTCAATCATTGGACTCGGTGTGTATGTAACTCACTGGGGGACCGTCCTGTGTCATGTGGACCCAGCTTTGTAGATCTAAATGAACCAGGTCAGCTTTTGAGGACAAACATAGACCCAGCCCTCTGGATCAGCTCTGCAAGTGGTGCACAGATCCGTAGTGCTTTGCAGCGCCCAGGGAACATGGTAGCATTAGCTCCTTGGTGGGCTACATTCCTGCTCCCATGGCTCCTAATTTGTTAGAAACCTAAATCCCTTTGAGGATCTGGACCTTTCTGCTTTGAGAATTCCTCTTTCATGCAGCATGCAAATGAGAGAGAGACAGAGAGCTACAGATGGGGGCAGGGGTGAAAGGTCAATAACATTTCTCTGTCTGTAACTGGCTGCTGCAACGTTCCTGCTGATTTCGTCCCAGAATTAGAAAATAAGAGAACCCTGTGCTGTACCCCCACATAGGGGGCTAACAGTGCAGTGTGGCTGCAGCTCAGCTGAAGCTGAGAGGGCAGATTAGCATTGTCCAATAAAATGTGGTCTTCTAGGCTTCATTTACATGCAAACATTGCTACGGTTTAAATTAAATCAGTTCAAAACCTGATTTAGATAAACCAGGGCAGAACTCTGGGTAGACTCGTATTTCAGTATGAGAACGACTTGCTTCAGTTTTGCTTAATTGAGTACAAAACTGGCTTAAACTAAATCCATATAAGCCACTCTTAAACTGAAATGAATAAATCATTGTGGAAAATGTGGAAATGGCAGAGGTGTTTAATGACTTCTTTGTTTCGGTTTTCACTAAGGTTAGTGCTGATTGGACGTCTACCAGTGAATGCCAGTGAAAATGAGGTATGATCATAAAAGACTAAAGTGGGGAAAGAACAAGTTAAAAATTACTAGACAAATTAGATGACTTCAAGTCACCAAGTCCTGATGAAATGCCTCAGAGAATATTCAAGGAGCTGACTGAGGAGATATGAGTCATTAGCAATTATCTTTGAAAGTCATGGAAGACGGGAGAGATTCCAGAAGACTAGAAAAGGGCAAGTATCATGCCAATCTATAAAAAGGGAAATAAGGACAATCCAGGGAATTACAGACCAGTCATCTGAACTTCTGAACCCGGAAAGATAATGGAGCAAATAATTAAGCAAACAATTTGCAAACATCTAGAAGATAAGGTGACAAGTAACAGTCTACATGGATTTGTCAAACAAATCATGTCAAACCAACCTGATAGCTTTCTTTGACAGGGAAACAAGACTTGTGTGTGGGGAAAGCAGTAGATGTGGTATATCTTGACTTTAGTAAAGGTTTTGATACTGTCTAACATGACCTTCTCATAAACAAACTAGGGAAATACAACCTAGATGGAGCTACTATAAGGTGGGTGCAAAACTGGTTGGAAAACAGTTCCCAGAGAGTAGTTATCAGTGGTTCACAGTCATGCTGGAAGGGCATAATGAGTGGGGTCGCAGAGGCATCAGTTCTGGGTTTGGTTCTGTTCAATATCTTCATCAATGATTTAGATAATGGCATAGAGAGTACACATAAAGTTTGCGGATGATACCAAGCTGGGAGGGGCTTCAAGTGCTTTGCAGGATAGGATTAAAATTCAAAATGATCTGGACAAACTGGAGAAATGGTCTGAAGTAAATAGGATGAAATTCAATAAGGACAAATGCAAAGTACTCCACATAGGAAGGAAGAATTAGTTGCACACATAGAAAATGAGAAATGACTGTCTAGGAAGGCATACTGCGGAAAGGGATCTGAGGGTGATAGAGGACCACATCCTAAATATGAGTCAACAGCATAGTGCTGTTGCAAAAAAAGCAAACATAATTCTGGGATCAACTGCACACATACAAAATGGGAAATGACTGTCTAGGAAAGAGTACTGCGGAGAGGGAGCTGAGGGTCATAGTGGACCACAACCTAAATATGAGTCAACACTGTAACACTGTTGCAAAAAAAGCAAACATCATCCTGGGATGTATTAGCAGGAGTGTTGTAAGCAAGACACGAGAAGTAATTCTTTTGCTCTACTCCGTGCTGATTAGGCCTTGACTGGAATATTGTGTCCAGTTCTTGATGCCACATTTGAGGAAGGATGATCATGTGGACAAATTGGAGAGGGTCCAGAGAAGAGTGACAAAAATGATTAAAGGTCTTAGAAAACATGGCCTATGAGGGAAGATTGAAAAAATTGGTTTTGTTTCTTCTGGAAAACAGAAGACTGCGAGGGGACATGATAACAGTTTTCAAGTATGTAAAAGATTATTAAAAGGAGTAGGGAGGTACATTGTGCTTCTTAATCTCTGAGGACAGGGCAAGAAGTAATGGGCTGAAATTGCAGCAAGGGAGGTTTAGGTTGGGCATTAGGAAAAACTTCCTAACTATCAGGGTGGTTAAGCACTGGTATAAATTGCCTAGGGAGGTTGTGGAGTCTCCATGACTGGAGGTTTTTAAGAGCAGATTAGACAAACATCTCTCAGGGATGGTCTAGATAATCCTTACTCTTGCCATGAGTGCAGGGGACTGGACTAGATGACCTGTCGAGGTCCCTTCCAGGTCTATGGTTCTATGCTTGTGTTATTTGTATTATCGTAGGGTCTAGAAGCGCCAGTCTTGGCTGAGGACCCCCACTGTGCTCGGTGCTCTACAAACACAGAACAAGGAGACCCAAAGTACAATCTAAGTAGAAGACGAGGGACAACAGATGGGTTCTGACAGACAGGGGAGGACCAGGAAATTCTGTGACAATAGTTGCCAGCATGATAGGCCACCTTCTCCACACACCAGCAGCCTTATAAATCAATAATAAAATAAATGTCTACAGAGACTTTGCTCCAGTTTAGCTAAATCATTTCTTGACCCAATTTTAAGTTAAACTGGTGCAGCTTTGGTTCGGTTCTTTTTGCTGAGGCAGCGATTGCACCCCCTCTGGCTGAGGGGACGGAGGAAAAGACTGTGTCAGCTGTTTCCCTGTTATTAGTACCCATCAGAACCTGGCAAGCCCAGCTGCAATGGATTGAAAGTCACAGGATTACCAGAACCTGAGGCAGCAGGAAAAGCTGGGAATCACTACAGGCCAGAGGAGCAGTTCTTAGGAGCAGCTGATGAAATCAGGTAATCAAGGGGAATTTATTTCTCTGTTTCTTTTCCTGAGTGTTAATGAATCTTATTTAACTGATTTCTGTTTAGTCAAAAACAACTGGCTTGTTTGCTTTTGAACTAGCCAGCTGCTGTATCGAGCCTGAGCTAGGTACCTGCTCCATCACTGTGGCTGGGGCTGGGCGTGCCGTGGGGATCTCCCAGTTTGTACGGCCACATGACCTGCTGCATGGAGTAACTGACTAAGTATGTGGGAATTTAGAGAGTGTCTGTCTTGTGCTGTTATTTTGGTGACAGGGACAGTATGGTCCTTAGGAAGGAAGCAAAATAATCGGGCTGCACCATCTGGAGAATGAAGTGACACTTACTAGCAAAATTGATCAGAGAATTTTTACCTTTTCTCCTCCTCTGCGATGCTCTTCTAAACTTTACAGATATGAACAAAATGAAAAGCAGAACCAGCAGGACGGATGGGATCAGGATGTAGAGGACGAGGTTTGGTGTACTAGGCGAAAGAGAAGAGAATGTTTGTTTCTACTCTTAATGGTCAGACTTTGTTATATAAAGATTAGACGTAGCTCTTGCTCCCCTCTCAAGTTGTTGGAAGGGCTGGGTAAGCATTAGCCAACCCCTATCTGTTTTTTACAACTGGGAAACTGAGGCACAAGTACAGTGACTTGCGTCAAAGAAGCACATTGAGTCAGTTGCAGAGCTGAGGCTGACACCTCGTGACGCTGGATTTCAGCATCAAACTGAATAAACAGAAACCATTCTGCAAAGGAAAATTTGGCAATCTAATGCAGTTCCAGCTTTCCTCTCTGCACAGCTGGGTTTAAACGTGTGCTAGGGCCTAGGTCTTTAAAGACATTTAGATGTGTAACTCCCCCTGAGCTCAATGAGTGTTAAGCACCTAAATACATCTGAGGATCTAGGCCCAGGTGACTGGAGACATGAGTTTGCTGGCCTCAGCATAATTCCTAACAAAGGTCTGAGCTCAGCAAAAACCTACAGAGTGCGACAGCAGTGAGTGCGATTGTAGTGACCCTAACAGGGCCACTGTGGTTGGCATTTTAAAAACAAACTCTTTTTATTGATTAAATTGACTTAATTAAATGATCAGGTTAAAACTGTCAGCCTATTTTCAGCTGAGTAAGGGTAAAACCCCTGTTCTGTTTAGAGATGGCAGTGTTACCTAGGGTTAGAGCACTGGCCCCATCATCAGGAGACCTGGGTTCTATTCCTGGCTCTGCCACTGGCCTACTGGATGACTGCTGAGCAAGTCATGTCACCTCTCATGCCTCAGTTTCCCCATCTATAAAATGGTGTTAATGATACTGACCTTTGTAAAGTGCTTGGAAATCTGTGGAAGAAAAGTGCTAGATGTTATTTGATTAGAGACTTGCACTGCATCTTTTGCCATGAATTTTTGGCTTTTCTGATTAAATTCTGTACGATTGTGTCTTCAAATTTTTTAATGTCACAAATCCCTTCCAGAGCTGGAGTTTGTAAACTGCTTCTGCCGCAGTGTGAAGGAAACAATGGACAACCATTTCAAGATGAAAATATCACCTATTCTGTCATGTGATTGACATGTACAGTATATCTCCCTGCGTGACTGGAAAGCCCAATAGAATAGCAAGGATCCTGCAGGTCAGATGTGAGAGGAAATGCAGTGCTAGTGCTTTAAAATTGGACCATGTCAGACTGGAAGAGTGGTGAGCGTGTGGGGGTGTTTTTTGCTTTCTTTTTGTTTGCAAGTGCGGGTTTAATACAGTATAATGCAATGGAATTCACCTTCCAGGGCAGAAAATAGTTTGCAGGACAGGAAGGACTGTAGAACAGCAGGACTGTCTGGCTCTGACTTAGATGATAAATGCCCCTGTCTCAACTTGTGAACTCAGCTAAAAATCCTTTTCTTCAATGCCTCTGGTGTGCAGAGACCTGAGAGTTCTAGAATCCTCCGTGCTATGTGAGTTTGACCTAAAGCCTTGGCCTCTGTAGGGATTGTAGCCTGGACTTCAAGCACAGTGTAGAAACCCCAAACCTGCCCTAGAGTTGCTGAAAGGAGACCTCACAGTGCCTCTAGCGTGAGTTTGGGCACTCACCTGGCAAGAGCATCTACTTCAGTCCATGGGGAGGTGGCAACGGTCAGGTCCTTTTCTGGTGTCGTCGGTGGTGAGGTAGGAACAGCTGCAAATGAAAGCAGACAGAGCTGTATTACCAAGCCCTTGTTCGTTGATTTCCTGTTCGAGCTGGCACCTGCCTTCATGGTGGCTGGGCTATTAAAGCTCCTTCACGTGTGTACTGGCTAGGCCATTGCAGCGGAGAAAGGCGGTGTGGTGGTTGTTTAACACAGTAGCTGTGTTTCTGTATCCTACTTCAACTGCTGATGGCCCCCAGTGACAAAATGGAGAGATATATACACATACAGAGAGCATGAAAAAGTGGGAGTTGTCCTACCAACTGTAAGAGGCTAATTAAGGAAGAGAAAAAACTTTTGTAGTGATAATCAAGATAGCCCATTGCAGACAGTTGGACAAGAGGTGTGAGAATACTTAACATGGGGAAATAGATTCAATGTTTGTAATGGCTAAAAAAGTTTTTTTCTCTTACTTAATTAGCCTCTTGGAGTTGGTAGGACAACTCCCACCTTTTCACGCTCTCTGCATGTGTATATATATCTCCTCACTATATGTTCCATTCTAGGCATCCGATGAAGTAGGCTGTAGCCCACAAAAGCTTATGCTCAAATGAATTTGTTAGTCTCTAAGGTGCCACAAGTGCTCCTGTTCTTTTTGCGGATACAGACTAACACGGCTGCTACTCTGAAACCAGTGAGATAATGTAGCTTTGCTGTATGCCAAATAAAGGGACCTGAGGGACGAGACAGGAGTTAGACTGAGTTCTTGGGGAGCTAAATGGAAGAGGTTTGGGGGGAACTCCAACAATATTGAGGGACTGGGGAGAGTGAGCAAGACTTGGCTTCCTCTGCAGGGATCAATGGTGGCAGCAGAGGTAGGAAATGAGACAGAACTATTCTGACATGAGCACATGGTGTTTAAATGCCTCATCCTGCATTATTGGCCAACAAGTGAGCAGATATGCCCTGGCTTCTCCTCCCCTTCCCTCTGTACCTCCATCTCCGGCCATATTCTTCCCCACTCCATTGACACATCCATCTAGATAGGAACATGGGAATCATCCCACTGAGTCAAATAAACTGTCCATCTAGCCAGGGAGCCTGTGTGACAGTGGCCAATACCAGATGCTTCAGAAAAAGGTGCAAGAAACCCCATTATGGACCATTTTGAAATAGCATAACCATACGGGCAGCTTCCTCCTAACTCCCGTCACTTGGTGGCTGATTCTAAGCTTTGAAGCCCCTGGACATAATTCTGTCCTTAGCCAGGGTGACTGGATGGCTTAATTATCCATAAGAAGGTTAAATCCTGCTAGACTCTTGACCTCAATATCTTGTGGCAGTGAGTTCCACGGGTTAATTATGTATTTTGGAGACTACATTCCCCTCTTATCAGACATAGATTTGTTGCCTTTAAAATGCTTTGGCTATCCTCTTGCTCTCCTGATGATGTTGCTGTATCTTTTTTCCTCTTTGCTGTATCCTGGAGCTCTGGAGTATTTTATTATGGTCCATTTTTAGCCACTGCTCATGGAATAGGGTTAGCAATGGAAAACCAGAGAAGCTTTCACTGAGGGAAAAGATACTGTGGTGAAAGGAAATTCCTGCAGACAGGCCCTGGCTTCTCCTCCCTTTCCCTCTGCACCTACATCTCAGTCCATGTTCTTCTCCACTCCATTCTGACACCCACTGGCAGAGATTGCACTGATCGCTGTAGGGCTGAATGGCCACCTCTATTTATTTTATAACCTACCTAACACAGAGCTCAGGAATATCTTGGCCCTACCTTCTCAGTGGATGACTTGAACAATTTTCAGTGTGAAACTAGCTAATAACAAATAGTGAATTCCTGTAAAAGGTGACTTTTGGGACTAACAAGCATCTCTGCTAAAAGTCATGACACTTTTTTAGGACTGACGACTTTTGTTGTACGTATCCAGGAGGCGGCCAAATATTCATGAATAATGACCCTGTCATTCATAGCAAAGTCTTTTTACCCCCCTTACTTTGCACAAATCTTTGCAATTCAGTGGCATTTAAAACTACTCGCTTATCTCACCTCCCTCCCACCTCTCTGGGCCTGTCTTGATCCTGGGTCTAACTGTTCTTCTGAGTCCACAGTCCTCACTCAGGCAGACTCTGCATGAATTTCAATGGGAGTTTTGTCTGAGTAAGAACTGGCAGATGTAATGTGAGGCTGCATCCTCCAGCATTAATTCCTCTCCTGCATGGGGGACGGGGTGGGGGGAAATAAGACAGTTGTGTGGGAAAACCTAGGAAACAAGTGGGAGTTTCTCAAGGTTGTGAAGGGGGTGACAGAAGATTAGCAGAGTTGGATAGTTCATGTCTAGATAAGACCCCCTCTATTCACCAGATACAGGCCCTTGGTCAAGACAAGACAAGAGCCACCTGTGACCCAGGGAGCCCCTCAATGCCATCTGGCACAGGGGATCCCAGGCATTAATTCATGTCAGGCACGACACACTCATTGTCCCAACACACTGTTGCTAGAATCTGTCTCTGAACGGTGTCATATATGGTATCCTATGCAAACTGGTAACAAGCTGCTCATTGATATTATTGCGTGCTGGAGGTATGGGCAGTGTATAAAGAACTATAGACATGTGCTGGAAAATATGTTCTTCAAAGGTGGTTTCCAAGCCCTGCATAAACCCAGCCTGTCCCAGACAAAGGAATGTTGTTTGTGTCTCTAATCTGAACTAAGCTAGGTGATACCTCAGATGACAATGGAAAGTACATTTACATATAAGGTAAACACTGCATCATCAAGCTTAAGGAGGGGCTGCGGGGGCAGAGGGTGGAGACAGCTTAACAATCATGAGTGTGGATGGAGCCTGCACCCCCGTGTCACCTTCCTACCACTTGAAACAGAGACTATAGACTTTGGGAAATAGAAGCAGAAAGCCATTTTGGCATCCATCACTCATGGGACACAAGAGGCCAGAGCTCTGGTAATGGGACAGAGGTGGATCCTTCACCCAAGGGGGCTGATGTCTCTGGGAACTGACTGTAGGTGAGAAACTTGCTGAGACAAAGATTGCAACTTGCTGAGTTAAGTTTCAGTCACTAGAAAGCCTGTTTTTTGTTTTGTTGTGTCTTCAGTTCTTCCTTATATTGCCTGCATATCTGATCTTTGTTAACAAAGCTACTCTGGTTTTATTACAAGTAAGGGCTGTGTATCAAACTGAGAGGTGAAGTTCTCAGCTAAACTAACAGGCTGGTGTGTGTTCTGTCTCTTTGGAGCCAGCAAAGGCAATAACTGTGAGTGTCCAGTGAGAGGGCCTGGCAGCCACTGAGGAGCGGGGCTGAGCCTGGGGGGCTCAGTAGCGGGGTGATTAGCGCTGCGGGGCTGGGCAGGGGCCGGGCGGCGCTGGGCAAAGGGCGCTGCGGGGAGCCGCGGAGGGGCTCGATGGCCGGTCCGGGGCAGCTCCGGGCCCTGCGCAGAGCGGGCTGCGGCGCTTGGCCCCGTCCCGGTTACAGCAGATCTGCCGGTCTAGACACCCGCCCCCTTCCCCCGCCCAGCGCCCCCCGGCCCTGCCCCGAGCCCGGCAGCCCCGACACTGCCAGGGGGCAGCGCTGGGATTTACCTGGGGAGACGGTGAGTGTCACAGTGTCCCTGGGATCAAAATCCCACTTCTTCCCCACCCCGCAGTGGTACGTGCCGGCGTCTGCCGGTGTCAGGTTCTCCACGGTCACGGTGAACGCGCGCTGGGTGCGATTGTCTCGGATGGAGACTCTGCCCCACCTCACCTCCGCCTCCGACCCGTCGGTCTCGACGATGTGAATCCCATTGGAACAGCGCCAACTTCCTGCCCAATATCCTGCCCGGCACCAGAACTTCGGATTATCCTCATAGCCCGAGTCGTACCGGCACCGCACCGCCACCGACCCGCCCGGGGGGCCGCGCACTGCCCCGGGGCCCGTCACCGCCCAGCAGCCTGCGAGGGACAGAGACAGTGAGACCCGGGGCCCTTCTGCCCGCCACCAGCTGTGACCTGCCCCCACGTGCCCGGGGGTGGGGGGAGTTGTGCGCGATGCTTCAGCATTTTGGGGGTGGACAGGGGGGTCAGAGCCTGCAGCTTCCAGGTTGACCTGTCCCCAAACCTGACTTTTTAAAACACTGCAAAGGGATCAAGAGCAATTGCCTGTGTCCCCTGGGGCTGCGTGGGAGCAGGTGAATGGGGCATGGGCAGCGTGGGGGCTGGGCTGCTCTCAGCAGATTAATTAACTATAAAAGAGGATCAAAATTAGACTTGATTCTTATTTACGCGGCAGGCCCCTTTGCACCACTCTGGCAGTGCACAGACGCTTAGAGTGAATGTAGGTGTCAATTGTATTTTCAACTAATATATTTGCCAGTAGAAACATTTGGTGCAGGAAAAATTCTGTTTCGAAACAATATTTTGATTTTCTGTGCGGGGAATATGGAACATTTAAATGAGGAGTTCAATTTTAAACTGACTTTTCAAAATGAAACTTTCTTTTTTCATTTTCAACTAAAATTTTTTTTTGGTTTTCCATCAGGTTCCTATTTGGGGGGTTCTCCCCACCCCCTTTCTGCTCCACTGTGATGCTCCAATGTGCACCATGCTGGGATATCCCAGCAACAGAAACCTGACTAGTTTAGCACTTTCTAAAATACAGTTTGGAAGGTATTAGTTAAATAGAGCTAGCTAGCTTGATCTAACATAATATCTATAAATGCTAGTCTAGACAAGGGGTGAGAAAAGTGCCACCCCTCTATCCTGCAAATTACCCATGTGCTTCATTTTAAGTACAGCAGAACCCCCAATGGCACTCATGCTTAGAGTAAACAAGTGGGATTAATCATGTTCTTAAAATTAAGCATGTGGAAGTGTTTCTAGGATTAGGCCTTACATTGGTATTGTTTGGTTCAGTTTTGTTACAGTTATTATTTATTTATTTTTAAAAAGTGCCTTTGAAAGTTGCTTGAAAGATACTTTGACAATAAGGGCCATATTAGCAACTAGTTAGACAAACACAGCCTAGAAAACTAATTACATCAAATACTTGATAGTGTCCCTTCTATCAAGGTTTCAGAACGGTTTACATTATCCCATCCTATTTTCACATGCTCATCACCAGAGCTGGTCAAACAGTTCATTTTGAATAATATTTGTTACAAATTCTGGCTATCTTTTCATCAAGTAGTTATTAGTGAATAAGGTTTTCCATTATTTGTCTCTGCTGATAATGTTCTGAATAATTCTCCTCTTCAGCCAAAATTATCCTGGCTTTGTCTGAGACCAGAAATGATGTTTTTGTGCAAAATCTCATCAGCAGTTTTTAGTTTAGTCATTTAAAAAATGCATTTCCCCCCATTTTAAAAAGTATTCTTGTCAGTTCCTTGACCAGCTGTGCTGAGAACATTCTGAAAATTTCTCCTTTTCAGCTGAATTTTTCCTTGCTTTGTCTTTGTCCTGCCCACTTTGTAAGTTCCATCTCCTGGGTGAGTTAGAACCACAGCAAGAGCATAGCTGAGACTTTCAAGCTCTGTTGGTGAAGCTGGCAAACCCTGGGCAAACCCAATACTTGCATTGTATTTCTAGTGAGCCACAAAAAGACCATGTCACTCTCACCTGGGAAAAGAATCCAGAGCAAAGCAGAGAAAATCCTCATGGTCCTGGTTCCCTAGGTGGGTGAATCTCTCCTCTGGCAGATCTGGGTTCTCCAGGAGATAGCAGGGACCCTCTTCCTTTTGTGAGAGTTGAAAATGAAACCCCAAGACTCACTGACCAGTTCTATGGTATCAAGTTTCTAGATCTATCAGCTGCCCCACTCCACTTCCCTTTGAAAAGGCTGCTGTTTGACCACAGAAAGAAGTTGCTCAACCTACATTCTCTGGTGATTGGTGTTTGCTTCTTTTTTAAAAAAGGAGAAGCATGATTAAATAAATGTCACGATCACTGAGAGAAAAGCTGGGTTACAGTTCCCATAATCTGAAGGTTTACTCATTGCCATGCTAAGACTTTGTCTACACTGCAGTTTGGTGGTGGACATAGCTATGGAGATTAGCGCTGAACTGGTGCAAACCCAGGACTGCCAACTTCAAACATTCAAAAATCACATGATCAAAGAGTTCAAGCTTGTGGCTCTCATCTCCAGGTACCAACATAATCACATGAAGTTTTTCCTAATGTCCAACTTAAACCGCCCTTGCTGCAATTTAAGCCCATTGCTTCTTGTCCTATCCTCAGAAGTTAAGAACAACAATTTATCTCCCTCCTCCTTGTAACAACAATCATGTCCCCTCGCAGTCTTCTCTTCTCCAAACTAAACAAACCCAGTTTTTTCAATCTTCCCTCATAGGCCATGTTTTCTAGACCTTTAATCATTTTTGTTGCTCTTCTCTGGATTTTCTCCAATTTCTCCACATCTTTCCTGAAATGTGGAACCCAAAACTGGACACAATACTCCAGTTGAGACCTTATCAGCATGGAGTACAGGGCCGGCTCCAGACCCCAGCGCGCCAAGCGCGTGCTTGCGGCGGCCTTTTGCCGGCAGGGTGGCAGGCTGCTCCGGTGGACCTTCCGCAGTCATGCCTGCAGAGGATCCGCTGGTACCGCGGCTCGGGTCGACCTCCCACAGGCATGACTGCAGATGCTCCACCGGAGCCGCGGAACCAGCGGAACCTCCGCAGGCATGTCTGTAGGAGGTCCCGCGAGCCGCGGGACCGGTGACCGCCAGAGCACGCCCCGCGGCGTGCCGCCCTGCTTGGGGCGGCAGGATTCCTAGAGGTGCCCCTGGTGGAGTAGAGAGGAAGAATGACTTCTCATGTCTTGCTTACAATACTCCTGCTAATACATCCCAGAATGATGTTTGCTTTTTTTTAAACAGTGTGACACTGCTGACTCCTATTTAATTTGTGTCAAGTATCAATTCCACCACTTGCATCCGAAGAAGTGGGTATTCACCCACGAAAGCTCATGCTGCAAAACGTCTGTTAGTCTATAAGGTGCCACAGGATTCTTTGCTGCTTCATTTAATTTGTGATCCACTCTAACCCCCCCCCCCCCCGCGCGCACTATGATCCTGTTAGCCAGGCCTGTATCAGTGGCGAGCAGTGAATGGAGCTTTTTGAAGTTGACGCTCATAAAAACATATTTGCAATTGACCCTGGGAGATGACAGGCTATCTTCACTGGCCACCCTGTCTATCGAGAGTGCTGTGGCTCAAAATATAGACCTATCCCCAGCAATATCAGAGTTTGCAGCAGCAAAGGCACGCAGGGTTTTGCCTTCTGAATCTTAGACTCTTGGTGAACAAAATATTTTATTTGTTGTTCATTAGTTTAATGTTTAGTTTATGTGTCTCTTAGCTATAGTGTTATTTTTATGACTTACATAGTTCATTATTTGAATACAATGGAATGCAATTGAATCAATTTTTCGGTCATTTCCTCTTTTATTATTTTTTAGTAAATTATAAAAACTTTGGAGATTGCAGCTTTATTTCTGACATGTTCACTAACACTACTACCCACTGCAACTCAAAGGGCGCAAAAATACAAGTTCACCCAGCTGGCCTGTGCTCGGCGACCCGGGCTAAGGAGCGCGGCTACGGGGCTGTGTAACTGCAGTATAGACACGTGGGCTCATGCTGCAGCCTGAGCTCCGGGAACCTCTCACCTTGCAGGGTCCTGGAACCCTGGCTCCGGCTCCAGCCCCAGCCTGAACACCTACAGTGCAGCTAAACACACCCTTAGCCTGAGCCCTGCGAGCCCCAGGCAGCTGGCACAGGCCAGCCACAGGTTTTTAACTGCAGTGGAGACCAGTGGTTCTCAACCCGTGGCCCACAGGCCGCTTTCGGCCCACTCAGCACACAGCTGTGGCCCATCTGACATCCTCAGCAGGGCCGTCCCGACCCATAGGCAAAGTACGCAGCTGCCCCAGCCCTACCTCTTCCTGCCCCTGCTCCGCACCAGTCCCGCCCCCACTCCACCCCTTCCCCAAAGCCCCTGCCCCTGCTCCGCACCAGCCCCGCCCCCACTCCACCCCTTCCCCAAAGCCCCTGCCCCTGCTCCGCACCAGCCCCGCCCCCACTCCACCCCTACCCCAAAGCCCCTGCCCCAGCCGTGTTGCCGGTGAGTGCTGGGGGGCGGTTCCCCTCTGCCCCCCAAGCCAGCCACACTCCCCCATGGAGGCCTGCCCTCCCCACCCCTAATCCTCAGGGCCATACAGGTAGTGTATATATATTGTGTGGATGTGGCTCACATAACACACAGAGAGCTGAATATACCACCCACAGTGGTAAATAGGTTGAGAACCACTGGTGTAGACATACCAGCTGAGGATTCAGCTACCTGTGTGTCTGCATCACTAACTATTTCTATATGGCAGCACTGATATTGTCCCTCCCCCTCAAGCATTTAAAAATCATGAGTAGGGCCTCAGCAACCATGAGATTGGTTTTAAAATCTCAAGAGTTTTGTTCATTTAAAGATGCCTTTTGGGTTCTTTTTTTAATCTTCCACTTTTTGAAATGTGGGGGTGCACTTGGGTCACCTTTTCAATTTTTTCTCTGCTGTGGGGTGGGCTGGAAACATCTTGTTTCTTTTCTAAGGAAAGCTGAGATTCTCCCATCATCTCAAGAAAGCTGAGATTCTCCCAAGAATCCAGGAGTTGGGGCTTTAAACAAAGCAGCGAACGTTGTGAGACTTGCACTAAAACCATGAGAGCTGGTAATATTGGAGGAGCCGAGCGGATCTGGTGGGAGCTGTGCAGGCAGGGGGGGTTATCATGGAGGTGCCGGGCGGCAGAGTTTAAAGAAGAGTGGAGCTCCTGTGGGCAAAATAGAGAGAAGGAGCCAATTCCCCACTCCCTGCCACTCCAGCATCATGACTCAACGTGGGGTTACTGGAGGTGCTAGGGGGTGGGTGGTATGAGGAACCGTAATGGTGCACATGGTGGAGATGAGGCTAGGAAGGCTAGAGTGAGACAATTATCTCTCGTGTCTTTCATACAACACTCCTGTTCCTACACTCCAGAATGATATTGGTCTTGTGTCCAAATTCTTTAAATGTGTCCCACGGGGTATTTAGGATCAAAGATGAACATGTCCAAAAAGAACTTCTGGAAATGGGCTCTGAATCTTTTCACTATACCCTATATCAAATGGGGGAACCCATGTGCCCTTCTTGTTCTAAGACACTGTGCTAACATGGGATTGGGGGTAAAAAGATTCCATCACAATTAACTCCACACTGACTGGGGAAATGAAGGACAAAGCTGTTTCCTTCTGTCTCGTCTTCCCATTGTTATTTTCACAGCCTCCCTGAGGCCCTGTTCCCCATATCACCTCCAGCCAAAGAGTTGTCTCATCATCCTGAGGTTCTGACCCCAGAACCAAGCTCCTTTGCACCAAGTAAGTTTTATGAGCAATTATGTGGTGCTGGAGCAGAGAGATGCCACAACGAGCGCCAGAGGAAAACCTCCGGCCCTTCAGGAACCAGAGCCACCAAGACTTTGTGCAGTTTCAAGCTGATATCCAGGAAAGGAGAAGCACTTTGTAGTAGCTGTTGGCCCCCAGTACATTTCTGAAGACAGTCGTGCTGGAAGTGGGACCTCCCCACCACATCTTGCCACGGGCAGATTGCTCAGCAGAAGGAGGGCAGAGGGAATGCCAGTCCGGAAGCTTTCATGGGACAGTAGAAAAATAAGGACAAGCTGCTAAATATCCTGTGAGTAGGAAGGGCTTCAGCCTGCAGCTTTTCTCCCATACTTTGCTTGATGACACATCATGGGGGGAGGGGTGTGTTTAGGCACATAGTGATGTAGATGTCCTGCTGATCTGTGGCTGAGCAGTCCTGTGGGCCAGAAAAAACTGCTTTTCTCTGTCCTGAAACCTGAAATAAGGACACCATGAATCAGAGAGAAGAAACGACAAGAAGAGGAGATGGAGTAACTTGGAGCAGGCCCAGGCAGAAGACCAGAACCTTGCAAACCACAGCTGATTCCTCCAAGTGACCCCTGGCTTTAATTAGGTTGTGCCTGGCTGAAGGGTTCACGAGTTGCTGCTATTGAACGGGGCTGGTTATTGGTAAGAAAGAGGAAGAGGGAAGGTTTTGCCCCTGAACTGGAGCAGATTCCCTTTTGGAACAGTGTCCTCCAGGCCTGGAAGTGAGGGAGTCTCAGAACGGAGGAGTAGACCCTCCAGCAGCAGTGTGCTGTCACTGGGTTTCCGTCCTACCTGACTCCTCTGCGGGATCATGCTTTCATACACAGATGCTGGATCAGCTGAGCTGGGCAGGTGCTGCTCGTTCATATAGGATGCCATGTGGTCAGTGGCAGCAGGATCTGATGCACTGAAGGGAGGCTTGTGCCCAGGATTCTGGAACAGACATGGGAGGTGCTCAGAGCAAACAGGAAACTCCAAGGGACCCCTCTTACCAAAATGCCACACTAAGGATCTAGAGGGGTGGAGTTGGCAGGAAGTGAGTGTGACCCAAGGAACTCTGGTGCCAACTTCCAGAGGGCACCAGGGGTGCAGAGGGTTTACAAGGATCCCCTGGGTCAGATATATGCAAGATCGTTCACTGACGGATGGCATGTGCCATCTCTGCTGAGCACCTGTTGCCCATTGGTCCTCAATCATTGCAAAATGTGTGTGTGGATAATATTTAAGGAGTTATGTATCTATACAGAAATTATGTTCTTAAGGTCTGGAATTAAGGCAGGTCACCAGCAGGTGACACACCTCGGATATGTTTCTTGCAGGCAGGAGGTAATAGACACCTATCTCCTTGTCTGTCCATTTGGATACTGTGTATCGTATGCTACACACTATGTGCCAATTTACACCTATAGCTGGGGAGGACTGAGAGACTGTGAAGTCTACAAGCAAGGAAATCTACAGGAATAAACAAACAGCCGGGGACAGAGGAGTGTCCTGTTTATGAATAAAGACAGAAGATTGTCCCTTGGAGTACAAAGTGACACACTGGATCCTTCACCTAGGAGGCAAACTGACAGCGCGCTTGTCTCATGAAAGGGGAACACAGCCAACCTGGGTGTAAGGTGCTGTACAGATTTAGGGTGAGCAACACTCTATGAGACATGAGAGTAGCTTGTTCATTAAGTCTAGGCTGTAGAATGCGTTTTGATTTTGGTTTATATGTAAACGTTTGTTTCCAATACCTGCTGTAGTGAGGAGGTGTGGCTCCCCACCGCCCTGGACGGGGTCGAGCTCTGGCTAACCTTTGTACGCCGCCATTTGCTGTTCCTTGAATTTCTCTGCTTTGTTAACTAAACGTCTCTAAGGGTACGTCTACACTTACCTGCCGGTTCGACGCGGAGAGTTCGACTTTTCGGAGTTCGAACTATCGCGTCTGATCTAGACGCGATAGTTCGAACTCCGGAAGCGCCGCGGTCGACTCCGGTACTCCACCTCGGCAAAAGGAGTTGGCGGAGTCGACGGGGGAGCCGCGGAGTTCGACCCCGCCACGTCTGGACGGGTGAGTTGTTCGAATTAGGGTACTTTGAATTCAGCTACGCTATTCACGTAGCTGAATTTGCATACCCTAATTCGACCCCCGCCCTTAGTGTAGACCTGCCCTAAGTGTTGTTTCTTCAGTGGAGCGGTGACCTGAGGTGGAACTGGCCAGCGGGGGTGGGATGTTCTTTGGAAGTGGTGAATCTGTGAGCGCGAGTCTCCAGCGAATCAGGGGCTGGACGCTCCAGGAAGATGCTTGGAGGGTTCAAGGTTTGGGATGTACCTACCGCTAACCTGTAGCAGAATAGCAAGGCCTGTGGAGCCTAGAGGGGAGGGATTGTGTTGCCTGTGGCTGGTGAATTGGGGAGCTGCCTCAGGACAGCACAGACAGGGCTTCATCATGCTAAGGGCAGGGGGTAGCGAGGTGCCCCCACAATCTTGGGTACTGCCGGGAAGTGTCACGCTGAGCTACAATAGTAACTCCCGTGGCTGGTAGTGGTAGCACGTGCTTAACTTCTTATGTGAACCAGCCAGTAGAGGGAGGGAGACACCTTCTGTGCTAGTGTAGATTGACTCTAGCCTATGACATTGTACCTTTCCTAGGACGGATTCTAGTAGCACTAAGTGAATGGTAATGGTGTGTCACCTTTTCAGGGGTTCAGTAATGTGTGAAATACTCTAAACAATCCACTAGTCTGTCCTGTATAAGTTATTGTACTGTGCTCATCACCACCTACCCGAGAGCCTATCTTACCGTGTTACAGAGATAGACGTTCTTATCCTTTTGTCCTGGTGTGTCCTCAAGGGCTGAAAGAATCAGAAACAGGAAATGTATCAAGCTTCCGTAAAGCTATTTTTATTTATGGCTAGGTCTTTTTAAGGCACTTTCCACAGTAGTATCCTGCACCCTAGATGCAATGTCAGGGAAGAAAGCCTTCCTAGGAATGAGTATTATTACAGTCTGCATCTGGGAGCTTTTGAAAAGGAATTTGTCAATCATTGGATTGGGTGTGTATGTAACTCACTGGGGGACCGTCCTGTGTCACGTGGACTCAGCTTTTTACATCTAAATGAACCAGGTCAGCTTTTGAGGACAAACACAGACCCAACCCTCTGGATCAGCTCTGCAAGTGGTGCACAGATCCATAGTGCTTTGCAGCACCCAAGGAAGGTGGTAGCATTAGCTCCTTGGTGGGCTACATTCCTGCTCCCATGGCTCAGGAAGCCTCTCATCACCAACACCATGAGGTTAGGGCTCTGTGGATGTGTCTGGGAAGGAGAGACATCCCCAGTGTCTTTTTAGAACTCTCCAACTCTCTGGGGACTGTTTCCCTTTCAGGATTAGCAGTTTGGCCCAGAGTCTTGAAGTTATTTAGGCTCCTAATTTGTTAGAAAGCTAAATCCCTTTGAGGATCTGGACCTTTCTGCTTTGAGAATTCCTCTTTCATGCAGCATGCAAATGAGAGAGAGACAGAGAGCTACAGATGTGTGTGTGTGTGTGTGTGAAAGGTCAGTAACATTTCTCTGTCTCTAACTGGCTGCTGCAGCGTTCCTGCTGATCTCGTCCCAGAATTAGGAAAAAAGAGAACCCTGTGCTGTACCCCCACATAGGGGGCTAACAGTGCAGTGTGGCTGCAGCTCAGCTGAAGCTGAGAGGGAAGCTGAGAGGGAAGACAATTAGCATTGTCCAATAAAATGTGGTCTTCTAGGCTTCATTTACATGCAAAAATTGCTCCAGTTTAAATTAAATCAGTTCAAAACCTGATTTAGATAAACCAGGGCAGAACTCTGGGTAGACTCGTATTTCAGTATGAGAACGACTTGCTTCAGTTTAGCTTAAGTGAATACGAAACTGGCTTAAACTAAATCCATATAAGCCACTCTTAAACTGAAATGAATAAATCATTGTGGAAAATGTGGAAATGGCAGAGGTGTTTAATGACTTCCTTGTTTCCGTTTTCACCAAGAAGGTTAGTGCGGATTGGACGTCTACCAGTGAATGCCAGTGAAAATGAGGTATGATCATAAAAGACTAAAATGGGAAAAGAACAAGTTAAAAATTACTAGACAAATTAGGCCTGGTCTACGCTAAGAATGGGGGTCGAACTAGGGTACGCAAATTCAGCTACGTGAATAGCGTAGCTGAATTCGAACTACCCTAGTTCGAACTACGTACCCGTCCAGACGCCGCGGAACCGAACTCCGCGGCTCCAAGGTCGACTCTGCTAACTCCAGCTGCCGAGGTGGAGTACCGGAGTTCGAACTAGCGCTTCCGGAGTTCGAACTATCGCGTCTAGATCAGACGCGATAGTTCGAACTCCGGAAAGTCGAACTCACCGCGTCGACCCGCGCGGTAAGTGTAGACTAGCCCTGAGTCATTAGCAATTATCTTTGAAAAGTCATGGAAGGCGGGAGAGATTCCAGAAGACTGGAAAAGGGCAAATTTCATGCCAATCTATAAAAAGGGAAATAAGGACAATCCAGAGAATTACAGGCAGTCATCTTAACTTCTGAACCTGGAAAGATAATGGAGCAAATAATTAAGCAATCAGTTTGCAAGCATCTAGAAGATAATGAGGTGATAAGTAAAAGTCAGCATGGATTTGTCAAACAAATCATGTCAAACCAACCTGATAGCTTTCTTTGACAGGGAAACAAGACTTGTGTGTGGGGAAAGCAGTAGATGTGGTATATCTTGACTTTAGTAAAGGTTTTGATACTGTCTAACATGACCTTCTCATAAACAAACTAGGGAAATGCAATGTAGATGGAGCTACTCTGAGGTGGGTGCAAAACTGATTTTAAAACTGTTCCCAGAGAGTAGTTATCAGTGGTTCACAGTCATGCTGGAAGGGCATAATGAGTGGGGTCCCACAGGGATCAGTTCTGGGTTTGGTTCTGTTCAATATCTTCATCAATGATTTAGATAATGGCATAGAGAGTACACATAAAGTTTGTGGATGATAGCAAGCTGGGAGGGGCTTCAAGTGCTTTGGAGGATAGGATTAAAATTCAAAATGATCTGGACAAACTGGAGAAATGGTCTGAAGTAAATAGGATGAAATTCAATAAGGACAAATGCAGAGTACTCCATTTAGGAAGGAAGAATCAGTTGCACACATACAAAATGGGAAATGACTGTCTAGGAAGGAGTACTGCGGAAAGGGATCTGAGGGTCATAGTGCACCACAACCTAAATATGAGTCAGCACTGTAACGCTGTTGCAAAAAAAGCAAACATCATTCTGGGATGTATTAGCAGGAGTGTTGTAAGCAAGACACGAGAAGTAATTCTTTTGCTCTACTCTGTGCTTATTAGGCCTCGACTGGAATATTGTGTCCAGTTCTTGACGCCACATTTGAGGAAGGATGATCATGTGGACAAATTGGAGAGAGTCCAGAGAAGAGCAACAAAAATGATTAAAGGTCTAGAAAACATGACGTATGAGGGAAGATCGAAAAATTGGGTTTGTTTAGTCTGGAGAAGAGAAGACTGAGAGGGGACATGATAACAGTTTTCAAGTATGTAAAAGGTTGTTACAAGGAGGAGGAAGAAATATTGTTGTTCTTAACCTCTGAGGACGGGACAAGAAGCAATGGGCTTAAATTGCAGCAAGGGAGGTTTAGGTTGGACATTAGGAAAAACTTCCTAACTGTCAGAGTGGTTAAGCACTGGAAAAAATTGCCTAGGGAGGTTGTGGCGTCTCCATCATGGGAGATTTTTAAGAGCAGGTTACACAAGCCCCTGTTGTGGGGGAGGGATAGCTCAGTGGTTTGAGCTTTGGCCTGCTAAAATCAGTGTTGTGAGTTCAATTCTTGAGGGGGCCACTGAGGGATCTGGGGCAAAATCAGTACTTAGTCCTGCTAGTGAAGGCAGGGGGCTGGACTCAATGACCTTTTGGGGTTCCTTAAAGCTCTATGAGATAGGTATATCTCTGTATAATAAGGGATGGTCTAGATAATACTTAGTCCTGCCATGAGTGCAGGGGACTGGACTAGATGACCTCTCAAGGTCCCTTCCAGTTCTATGATTGTGTTATTAGTACCCCTCAGAACCTGGCAAGCCCAGATGCAGCAGATTGAAAGTCACAGGATTACCAGAACCTGAGGCAGCATGGGGCTTGTGGGTCGATAGCTTTGCAGGAAAAGCTGGGAATCACTACAGGCCAGAGGAGCAGTTCTTAGGAGCAGGTTATTAAGGGGAATTTATTTCTCTATTTCTTTTGCTGAGTGTTAATGAATCTTATTTAAACAACTGATTTCTCCTTGATCAAAAACAACTGGCTTGTTTGCTTTTGAACTAGCCTGTTGCTGTACTGAGCCTGAGCTAGGTACCTGCTCCATCACTCTGGCTGGGGCTGGGCATGCCGTGGAGATCTGCCAGTTTGTACAGCCACGTGACCTGCTGCATGGAGTAATTGACTAAGTATGTGGGAATTTAGAGAGTGTCTGTCTTGTGCTGTTATTTTGGTGACAGGGACAGTATGGTCCTTAGGAAGGAAGCAAAATAATCGGGCTGCACCATCTGGAGAATGAAGTGACACTTACTAGCAAAATTGATCAGAGAATTTTTACCTTTTCTCCTCCTCTGCGATGCTCTTCTAAACTTAACAGCAATGAACAAAATCAAAAGCAGAACCAGCAGGACGGATGGGATCAGGGTGTAGAGGACGAGGTTTGGTGTACTAGGCAAAGGAGAAGAGAATGTTTGTTTCTACTCTTAATGGTCAGACTTTGTTATATAAAGATTAGATGTAGCTCCCCTCTCAAGTTGTTGGAAGGGCTGGGTAAGCATTAGCCAACCCCCATCTGTTTTTTACAACTGGGAAACTGAGGTACAAGTACAGTGACTTGCGTCAAAGAAGCACATTCAGTCCATTGCAGAGCTGAGGCTGACACCTTGCGACGCTGGATTTCAGCATCAAACTGAATGAACAGAAACCATTCTGCAAAGGAAAATTTGGCAATCTAAAGCAGTTCCAGCTTTCCTCTCTGCACAGCTGGGTTTAAACGTGTGCTAGGGCCTAGGTCTTTAAAGACATTTAGATGTGTAACTCCCCCTGAGCTCAATGAGTGTTAAGCACCTAAATGCATCTGAGGATTTAGGCCCAGGTGACTGGAGACATGAGTTTGCTGGCCTCAGCATAATTCCTAACAAAGGTCTGAGCTCAGCAAAAACCTACAGAGTGCGACAGCAGTGAGTGCGATTGTAGTGACCCTAACAGGGCCACTGTGGTTGGCATTTTAAAAACAAACTCTTTCTTTATTAATTAAATTGACTTAATTAAATGATCAGGTTAAAACTGTCAGCCTCTTTTCAGCTGAGCAAGGATAAAACCCCTGTTCTGTTTAGAGATGGCAGTTACCTAAGGTTAGAGCACTGGCCCCATCCTCAAAAGACCTGCGTTCTATACCTGGCTCTGGCCTGCTGGGTGACCCTGAGCAAGTCATGTCACCTCTTGTGCCTCAGTTTCCCCATCTAGAAAATGGTGTTAATGATATTGACCTCCTTTGGAAAGTGCTTGGAAATCTGTGGAAGAAAAGTGCTAGATGTTGTTATTTGATTAGAGACTTGCACGCACTGCATCTTTTGCTGTACATTTTTGGCTTTTCTGATTAAATTCTGTATGATTGTGTCTTTAATTTTTTTTTAATATCACAAACCCCTTCCAGACCTGGGGTTTGTAAACTGCTTCTGCCGCAGTGTGAAGGAAACAATGGACAACAGCTTCAAGATGAAAATATCAGCTATTCTGTCATGTGATTGACATGTACAGTATATCTCCCTGCCTAACTGGAAAGCCCAATACAATAGCAAGGGTCCTGCAGATCAGATGTGAGAGGAAATGCAGTGCAAGTGCTTTAAAATTGGACCATGTCAAACTGGAAGAGTGGTGAGCGTGTGGGGGTGTTTTTTTCTTTCTTTTTGTTTGCAAGTGCGGGTTTACTACAGTATAATGCAAAGGAATTCACCTTCCAGGGCAGAAAATAGTTTGCAGGACAGGAAGGACTGTAGAACAGCAGGACTGTCTGGCTCTGACTTAGCTGATAAATGCCTCTGTCTCATCTTGTGAACTCAGCTAAAAATCCTTTTCTTCAATGCCTCTGGTGTGCAGAGACCTGAGAGTTCTAGAATCCTCCGTGCTATGTGAGTTTGACCTAAAGCCTTGGCCTCTGTAGGGATTGTAGCCTGGACTTCGAGCACAGTGGAGAAACCCCAAACCTGCCCTAGAGTTGGTGAAAGGAGACCTCACAGTGCCTCTAGCGTGAGTTTGGACACTCACCCAGCAAGAACATCTACTTCAGTCCATGGGGAGGTGGCAACGGTCAGGTCCTTTTCTGGTGTCATCGGTGGTGAGGTAGGAACAGCAGCAAATGAAAGCAGACAGAGCTGTATTACCAAGCCCTTGTTCATTGATTTCCTGTTCGAGCTGGCACCTGCCTTCATGGTGGCTGGGCTATTAAAGCTCCTTGACGTGTGTACTAGCTAGGCCATTGCAGCGGAGAAAGGCGGTGTGGTGGTGTTTTAACACAGTAGCTGTAATTCTGTATCCTACTTCAACTGCTGATGGCCCCCAGTGACATAAAGGAGAGATATAGACACATACAGAGAGCATGAAAAAGTGGGAGTTGTCCTACCAATTCTAAGAGGCTAATTAAGTAAGAGAAAAAACTTTTGTAGTGATAATCAAGATAGCCCATTACAGGCAGTTGGACAAGAGGTGTGAGAATACTTAACATGGGGAAATAGATTCAATGTTTGTAATGGCTAAAAAAGTTTTTTTCTCTTACTTAATTAGCCTCTTAGAGTTGGTAGGACAACTCCCACCTTTTCATGCTCTCTGTAGGTGTATATATATCTCCTCACTATATGTTCCATTCTAGGCATCCGATGAAGTAGGCTGTAGTCCATGAAAGCTTATGCTCAAATGAATTTGTTAGTCTCTAAGGCCTGGTCTACACTAGGACTTTAATTCGAATTTAGCAGCGTTAATTCGAACTAACCGCTCAACCGTCCACACCAGGAAGCCATTTAATTCGAACTAGAGGGCTCTTTAGTTCGAATTTGGTACTCCACCCCGACAGGTGGAGTAACGCTAAATTCGACATGGCTAGCTCGAATTAGGCTAGGTGTGGATGTAAATCGAACTTAGTAGCTCCGGGAGCTATCCCATAGTGCACCACTCTGTTGATGCTCTGGACAGCAGTCCGAGCTTGGATTCTCTGACCAGCCACACAGGAAATGACCCGGGAAAATTTGAATTCATTTTCCTGTCTGGGCACTTTGAATCTGACGTCCTGGCTGGACATCGGGGCGAGCTCCGCAGCACCTGCAACGATGCAGAGGTCTCCAGCAGAGGAGTCCGGCCAATCCAAGAGTAGAAAGAGGTCCCCAGCATGGACAGACCGGGAAGTCCTGGATCTGATCGCTGTGTGGGGCGAGGAGTCTGTGCTGTCAGAGCTGCGCTCCAGCAAGCGGAATGCAAAGACCTTCGAGAAGGTCTCCAAAGCAATGATAGAGAAAGGATACATCCGGGATGCAATGCAGTGCCGCGTGAAAATCAAGGACCTGAGACAAGGCTACCAAAAAGTCAGAGCGGCAAACGGACGCTCCGGAGCCCAGCCCCAGACATGCCGCTTCTACGAGGCACTGCATGCCATTCTAGGTGGGTCTGCCACCACTGCCCCACCAGTGACCGTGGACTCAGTGGATGGCATAGTGAACCTGGACAGTTCCTCCTCGATGTTCGCCGATGGGGAAGATGAGGAAGGGTCTGTGGAGGATGGCGCAGGCGACAGCGAACACAAAACCGCTTTCCCTGACAGCCAGGATCTCTTCATCACTCTCACAGAGATCCCCTACCAACCCTCCCCGGCCGTTAACCCGGACTCTGAATCAGGGGAAGGATCAGGCGGTAAGTGCTAGAAACATGTAAACATTTATTTTTTATAAAACAGGTATAAAAAATAGAAATACTATATATAAAATTTTCAATGAAAAACTATATGAAAAGTAGGTCCACACATATAGGGATTGAACAATAATCCTCCAGGGACAATTCAAGAAAGGTCTCATTTAGGTCCTCGAAAAGCCTCCGCAGGAGGTTCCTGGGGAGAGGTGCCTTGTTGGGTGCTCCGTGGAAGCACACTCTTCCGCGCCAGGACATCCTTATGTAGATGGGAATCATCGCCTCCACAAGCATGGCCGCATATGGTCCTGGTCTCTGCAGGGCTTCCCTTAGCATCCGCTCTTTGTGACTCCGAGGGACCCGCATCAGGGGGATCTCGTTCATGAAATGCTGCATCTAATTAGGGCAATTAGTGTATTGTTACTGTTGTGAATGGTTGACTTTTACTTTGCATAACAATGACCCTCGCTTAACAGCCACGTGTTGTAGGCCACATAGGAAAAGCATACATTGATCTTTCCCGTGCACTGGCAGGAGTGGCTGGAAAAGGGTCAGAGTATATGATTTCCAGATTGCCTTTAGCGGGAGGGCACAGCTATCCATTAACTGATAAGCAGAATGTACTGTAAGGCTTACCAGGACTGTCTGCTAGACGGATTCAGCTGTCTCTCCCCACTTGTCCGCTCTCCTGTGCAATGCCGCAGCCAATGAGAGCGTATTCCGAAATCTCGAACTTGTCCCGAGATCTCGTGAGACTTGTTGCCCTGTATGGTCTTGTTCAGAGAAACTGACTAGACTGTGTTCACTATTCGCAAACATGTATCTGTTCAAGGAAATCAGTTACTTTTCCCATCACACAGCTTCGGCTCTTTCCCGGACTGCCCCGGCATCCCCCTCACAGAGGCTGGCGCAGATTAGGCGGCGAAAGAAAAAGACTAGGGACGAGATGTTCGCGGAACTGATGGCCTGCTCCAGAGCCGAGGCGGCAGAGCAGACACAGTGGAGGGAGACCCTATGTCAACAGCATCGCACACACATCGAACGGGAGGACAGGTGGCGGCAGGAAGACCAGCAGGCGACTCAAACGCTGCTTGGGCTAATGAGGGAGCAAACGGACACGCTCCGGCGCCTTGTTGATGTTCTGCAGGACCGCAGGCAGGAGGACAGAGCCCCCCTGCAGTGTATCTGCAACCGCCCTCCCCCGCCAAGAAGTCCTGCCCCCCCCCACCCAAAAGTACAAGACGGAGGGGCGGTAGGGGCCGTGAGAACTGTCACTGCACCACTGCATAGCGCTAATGTACCACACACCTCTCACGCTATACATTTGTAGAAGTGCTTCCCTTACAGGCTCACCCAGTCCCAAATCCAAGTTTCATCCCCCCACTGTGTATTAGATTATTAAAAGCTGTTTGCTATTATTCACTGTTTCGGTCACGTCTTTCGTGTCAGAGGATTTTTTTGTGTATGGGGGGGGGAGGGGATTTATAATTGCACAATATAGCCTACATTACCAGGGTACAGACTTGGGGGCATGATCAACTGCAGGGCACACACACACTGCAGTCAGTAGGCACCAGGGTCACTCTGTGTGGTGTACGCTGCCCCGGGTCATTCTGTGATGTGTATGCTTGTCCAGGGTCCTAGCGCCTGCCACCCCCTTAATGTTAAGGCACGCTGCCCTTACCATGCACTTCCACCGTAGCAACGAGCCTCTCCGGTGCCCTGAGCCCCAGCAAGAGCCCTCATCCACGGACAGATACTCACCCTTCCCCCACACCCCTCACCCCTTCCTACGCCCAAACCCGCAGCCCACTGCCGTCATCCAAACCCCTATCCAAAGAAGGCACCACTCGCCCCTTCCTGCAAACCCACCCCTTCCTGCAATCCCTCCCCTTGATGCACAACCACTTGCAACCGTCCCCCACCCCAGAGACCTATGTAGGAGCAGGAGGATGTCATTCCTCTATGGAACAAGCGGTCTGTACATCAGTGCACACCGTGCCCAGCACAGTATGCGTCCATGTTTCAACAACTGAACAGAAATGCAAAGTAAAACAAAGATTTATTAATACTGAGTGTAACAATTAATTTGATTTAAAACGTGCTTTGGAAGTGGGGGAAACTTGGAGAACGGGGTATGTAACCGCAGATCGAAATCGACACATACAGACACAGGCCCAGGGTCAGTTTCTCTTGAAAGCAAGTGGAGAGTCATAGGTTACCCTGCTCTCTGAGGAAACTAGCTTTCAAAGCCTCCCGGATACACAGCGCTTCCCGCTGGGTTATTCTCTCGGCACGGGTGTCTGGCTGAGCGTAAACTGCAGCCAGGCGATTTGCCTCAACCTCCCATCCGGACAAAAAGGTCTCGCCCTTGCTCTCACAGAGATTGTGGAGCACACAGCAAGCAGCAATAACTACGGGGATATTCTTTTCGCTGATGTCCGAGCGAGTCAGTAAGCTCCGCCATCTCCCCTTGAGACGTCCGAAAGCACACTCCACCACCATTCTGCACTTGCTCAGCCGGTAGTTGAAGAGTTCCTTCTCTCTGTCCAAGGCGCCTGTATAGGGCTTCATGAGCCAGGGCATTAGCGGGTAGGCTGGGTCCCCGAGGATCACTGTAGGCATCTGCACATCCCCAACCGTTACTTTGTGGTCCGGGAAGAAAGTTCCTGCCTGGAGGCGTCTAAACAGACCAGAGTTCCTGAACACACGCGCGTCATGAACCTTGCCCGCCCACCCAACGAAGATGTTGGTAAAACGTCCCCTATGGTCCACCAGTGCTTGCAGCACCATAGAAAAGTAGCCCTTTCGGTTAATGTACTCGCTGGCCTGGTGGGCCGGTGCCAGGATAGGGATGTGAGTCCCATCTATAGCCCCACCGCAGTTTGGGAATCCCATCGCGGCGAAGCCATCTATGATGTCCTGGACGTTTCCGAGAGTCACTACCTTTGAGAGAAGTTGCTCAACGATTGCGTGGGCTACTTCAATCACAGCAACCCCCACGGTAGATTTGCCCACGCCAAAGTGGTTCGCTACTGACCAGTAGCTGTCTGGCGTTGCAAGTTTCCAGAGGGCTATGGCCACTCGCTTCTGCACACTCAGGGCTGCTCGCATCCGGGTGTCCTGGCGCTTCAGGGCAGGGGACAGCAAGTCACAGAGTTCAAGGAAAGTGCCCTTACGCATCCTGAAGTTTCGCAGCCACTGTGATTCATCCCAGACCTGCAGCACTATGCGGTCCCACCAGTCCGTGCTTGTTTTCCGGGCCCAGAATCGCCGTTCCACACCATGAACTTGACCCATTGCCACCATGATCTCCACGGCGCGGCGTACCCTGCTTTGTGAGAGGTCTGCGCCACTCTGTGAATTCCTGTCCTCACCGCGCTGCCGGAGCCTGCTCGCCCAATTTCTGAGCAGCTGACTGTGGAAGAGGTGGACGATAATGTGCGAGGAGTTGACAACGGCCATAAGTGCAGCGATGATCGCAGCGGGCTCCATGCTCGCAGTGCTGTGGTGTCCGAGCTGTAACCGACCAGAGAAGGGCGCGAACAGATTTCCCGCCGGCGCTTTCAGGGAGGGAGGGCGTGATTGACGGTTCAATGATGACAGTTACCCAAAACCACCCTCGACACATTTTTCCCCCCAGCAGGCATTGGGGGCTCTACCCAGCATTCCAATGGGCAGCGGGGACTGCGGGAACTGTGGGATAGCTTCCCACAGTGCACCGCTTCCAAAGTCGACGCCAGCCCCGTTACTGTGGACTCAGAAATTCGAATTAGTGTATTTACTGTGGATACACAAATTCGACTTCATAAGGTCGAATCCACAAATTCGACTTAAGTAGATTCGAAATAGTCTTGTAGTGTAGACAAGGCCTAAGGTGCCACAAGTGCTCCTGTTCTTTTTGCGGATACAGACTAACACGGCTGTTACTCTGAAACCAGTGAGATAATGTAGCTTTGCTGAAGGCCAATTAAAGGAACCTGAGGGACGAGACAGGAGTTAGACTGAGTTCTTGGGGAGCTAAAAGGAAGAGGTTTGGGGGGAACTCCAACAATATTGAGGGACTGGGGAGAGTGAGCAAGACTTGGCTTCCTCTGTAGGGATCAATGGTGACAGCAGAGGTAGGAAATGAGACAGAACTATTCTGACATGAGCACATGGTGTTTAAATGCCTCATCCTGCATTATTGGCCAACAAGTGAGCAGATAGCCCCTGGCTTCTCCTCCCCTTCCCTCTGTACCTCCATCTCCGGCCATATTCTTCCCCACTCCATTGACACATCCATCTAGATAGGAACATGGGAATCATCACACTGAGTCAAATAAACTGTCCATCTAGCCAGGGAGCCTGTGTGACAGTGGCCAATATCAGATGCTTCAGAAAAAGGTGCAAGAAACCCCATTATGGACCATTTTGAAATAGCATAACCATATGGGCAGCTTTCTCCTAACTCCTGTCACTTGGTGGCTGTTTCTAAGCTTTGAAGCCCCTGGACATAATTCTGTCCTTAGCCAGTGTGACTGGATGGCTTAATTATCCATAAGAAGGTTGAATCCTTCTAGACTCTTGACCTCAATATCTTGTGATAGTGAGTTCCACGGGTTAATTATGTATTATGGATACTACATTCCCCTCTATCAGACACAAATTTATTGCCTTTAAAATGCTTTGGCTATCCCCTTGTTCTCCTGATGATGTTGCTGTACCTTTTTTCCTCTTTGCTGTATCTTGGAGCTCTGGAGTATTTTATTATGGTCCATTTCTCAGTCACTGCTCATGGAATAGGGTTAGCAGTGGAAAACCAGAGAAGCTTTCACTGAGGGAAAAGATACTATGGTGAAAGGAAATTTCTGCAGACAGGCCCTGGCTTCTCCACCCTTTCCCTCTGCACCTACATCTCAGTCCATGTTCTTCTCCACTCCATTCTGACACCCACTGGCAGAGATTGCACTGATCGCTGTAGGGCTGAATGGCCACCTCTATTTATTTTATAATCTACCTAACACAGAGCTCAGGAATATCTCGGCCCTACCTTCTCAGTGGATGACTTTAACAATTTTCAGTGTGAAACTAGCTAATAACAAATAGTGAAGAATTCCTGTAAAATGTGTCTTTTGGGACTAACAAGCATCTCTGCTAAAAGTCATGACACTTTTTTAGGACTGATGACTTTTGTCGTAAGTATCCAGGAGGCGGCCAAATAT